>NC_030829.1:14489561-15114561 GCF_001704415.2 Capra hircus | reverse complement strand
CCGCACCTTTCATAACACCACTTACAACTGGCAGGATTTATGCAATCACTTTGCAGTTCCAACTACGGTCACTAGCGACTGACACATGACCCAATACTGATGTTAAAGGGAATGCTTTCTCAGAATAGCAAGTACTGTCACAGAAGCGTGCAGGTCCCACGAGTTCTATAACAGAATCGAGGGCCTCTGTTTCTTGTGTGAGATGCAGAAGCCTAATCCCTATGGTCCACTGATGTGAATTCCTATCTACACAATAAGAGCTACTCATCTGCACTCAAAATCACCTAGAGCTCTATTTTCTAAGGATTTTTTTCTTGTTCTGAACAAGATCAGTGGCTGGATCTAAGGGACATAACTAGAGGCCATTCTAAAAGTAGAAAACTGTCAGGTAATTTGAACTAACACCTTGAGGAGTGGGGCGGAAGAGGAAAGCAGAAGGTGGATGAGTCTATGCTTTGTGATAGCTCTGTTACTCCTGATTTTATCAACACTCTAGCTGGAAACCACGTTTTATTATCTTTAGATATTGACTTGGCTGCAGCAGGTCTTAGTTGTGGCATGTGGGATCTAGTTCCCTGACCAGGATTCGAACCCAGGCCCCTGCATTGGGAGTGCAGTCTTAGCCACAGGACCACTAAGGAAGTCCTGTGAAGTTTTATTATTTAACAAAGAATCATTTCTTTTCTTGAAAAGAGTGATTAACAAAGAATCATTTCTTTTCTTGAAAGAGTGAGAATGAATGTCATCATCTCACATCTACTTGAAAAAACTTCTTTCCCAGACCTGAATCCACCTAAATGTTCCCTGGGGACTTCAAAAAGCAATGCTGCCCAAACCAAGCTTATCACCTTTCACCCAAACCTATTTGTGCTCATTTGTATTCTAACCTGGACAATAGCAGCTCCGTCTACCCAATCAAAACTCTGGAGACATCCCAGACTCTACACTTGGTGGGTCCTCTGCTTTCCAGTGTGAGTCGCTCAGTCCTGTCCGGCTCTTTGCAACCCCATGGACTGTGGCCCGCCAGGATCCTCTGTCCATGGAATTCTCCAGGCAAGCATAGTCAAGTGGGGAGCCGTTCCCTTCTCCAGGAGATCTTCCCAACCCAGGGACTGAACGCAGGTTTCCTGCATTGCAGGTGGATTCTTAACCATGTGAGCCACCAGGGAAGACCTCCACGTGAGGCAGACACTGCACTTCCAACATGTACTTAGAAGCAAAGGCTCCTACCGCTGACCCTCACTGCCCTCCAGCCCGGCGACACGGGCCACCTGGCGACTCCAGCATCACACAGTGAGCTGTGACTACCCAGGCTGTCTTCTTCCACTGCTAGCGCTCCTTAGTGTAGAGTTCGTCCCCTGCACCCAGGCGGTGTCTGCTCAACCCAAGTCTGCTGAATGGAGTCAATGAGAAACTAAAGACACAGCAGGACTTCCACAAATACTGTTTGGATGGGCCCCCAGAAGGCAGCTGCAGCAGAAGTCTGAGGTACAGGGGCAGTGAGTGGCTAGTGAGAGGGCAAGGAGACTAAGGCAGGCTCCGGGCGAGTGGGGCCGGGAGGGCGCGGGGCGAGGGTCAATGAGGACAAGATGCAGTGTCAGCTGCTTAAGGCCTTATGCAAACTTGGTTTTTCAAGTCAAGAGAAAACAGGGAAAAGTTCAAGAAGTCAAAGGTGTTGAAGCACACACTGTACAACTACACACGTTCACCCAGATCCAAACCAGACAAGCAGCAGACACTCTTCCAACCAGCATTCTCTCCTACGTCACTTTACAAGTCTAATTTTGATACCAGTTGGGAAGTGACTTCACAGATGAGGAAGGGAAGATAAGCCAGGCAAGAACACAATAGTTGTGTGATTCCTTTCAGGGTAGCCTAAGGAAAAGAGCATGCCTGGGCTACAGCATCAGAGACCTAGGTCCAAATTCTACCTTAGCCATTGAATTAGCTATGTATTCTTAGCCAAGTGACCCAGCTTCTTTACATCTTCGTTTTCTCTTCTTCAAAATGTGCACACCACTACCTATCTGGTACTTTCTGAGAGGATGTCTGGGCAAACAGTGCTACATGTATCACTGCAGAGTCTGCAAGGGTCATGAACGGTTGCCTCTGCACACAGCAGTGGGGCCAGCGTGTGTGCGGGCTCAGTCTCCCAGTCGTGTCCGACTCACTGCGAGCCCCTAGAGTGTAGCCCACCAGGCTCCTCTGTCCACGGGATCTCCCAGCAAGAATACTGGAGTGGGTTGCCATTTCTTCCTCCAAAGGCTCTTCCCAATCCAGGAGACCCACATGTCCAGCATATCCTGTATCTGCAGGAGGATTCTTTACTACTGAGCAAACTGGGAGGCCCAGTGGAACCGGCAGGAGAAAGCAAAGGGGTTTTTACACTTTTTCTTAAATATACTTCTGTATTATCTGCCTTAGACCACCATTCCTTTATTACTTGTTTTTAAAAGTAAATCTCAATCAGCTGTGCTTAACAGACTATTCTGATGCATACATATTTTAAATGAACAAGCAGAAACCTCTATACAGGAATGTAAAAGGTAATTTAAAAAATGTCTAGGACGCTTTCTCTATTCACTGAGCCACTGGCTCACAGTGAACCTGTGGTGTGGGGACATTGGGTTCTGCAGGGTTCCCTTAAGAGCTTCACAGACCAACCTCCCCACTGCATGAATAGCAATAATGGGAATTATATTATTTTTAATTTTCAGCACAAATAATTTCCTTCAAGGATTAAGAAAACTCAAATATTAAACCCACTGAAGTTTCACAAACACCCCTGAGAGTCTTACAGAATGTGATGAAAAGCGAAAGGGCGAAGCTGTAGTCCAGAGACGCTCTGGGTAACCTGCCTTCCTGGTGGTGTCTTGGTGCTACAGGAAGCAGGCTCGGGCCTCGTGAGGCCTGGGAAGGGGTCAGAGTGCTGCTGGCTGGCTCTCCCTCCAGCTCCATTTCCCCGCTTCCGGACAAACCAGCGAGTTCTCAAGGGGAAGGTGACCTGAAGCCAGACCCACCAGTCATCCAGCTCACATACGCTCCCAGAGTCAGTGTGGATACTCTAGCGTCCTAGAAATTTCCTCCCTCGAAACCTGGGTTTCTATATACTCTGGAAAAGCAACAGTTACAAACTCATACCTTTCCAAAATTAGATCTTAGAACAAAAAGCCTGTGAAATCTAAATACTTCCTTTTACAAGTTTATGAGAAAAATCTCTAACTTTTGTCCAATTTCAATACTAGCCACAAAGTTTAAAAGGTTCATATGAGAAATATTTTCTTCTTCTATAACAAAGGTCAAGAGGGTGGCAACATGCCTAAGAGGACATGCTTCTACTACAAACGTCAGCGTGGGTACTCTTCAAGGAGAGGGTGTGCCCGGGAACACCGCCACATCACAGACACTTCGGGGACTCGGATTTCATTTTAAGAAGTGATTTTACAGGATTATGACAAATGCGAAGTGATGTCACAATTTGACTCTGATCCAGAAAGTAAAAAATGTTCAAGTTCAGTACCAAACCTAAAAATTGTCATCTCAGACAATATCAATTATGCAGACTGAAGAATAAATGTGAAGTCTCCACTAACTTGATGCTTTAGTTTAATAGCTAGTGGAACATTTTCATGTTTTCTTAAACTGATTTTAAAAACACTAAGCCTTTTGTGTAAGCCTGAGGTGTTTTAACATGAGACAAATATATAAGCCATTAAAACACCAGTTAATAAAAATCACCTGCATATGCTGACTCTTGCGATTCTCTTTGAAAATGCAGCCAAGCCAGCTTTTTGGGTGCGGAGGCACAAAGTCAAATGAGGTGTGTCCTTTAACGGAACACAGCATTTCTCTATACTCCCTAAAATGTTAAACATGTCAAGAGATTTTAACATCCTCATTTGAGGATAAAAAGAAATAAAACTTTAACATAGTGTACTTGCTCTATATGAAAAAAAGGTTCAAAAATTCAAAATATGAGTTCTTGAAATGTGCGTTTTGGTTAGTTCTCTATGCATAAAGCCTAAACTAGCCATGTGGTTTTAAAATGCATGGAATTAATTCCCTGGTGGCCTGGCCGGTAAAGAATCTGCCTGCAGTGCAGAAGACCGGGGTTCAATCCTTGGGTCAGGAAAATCCCCTGGAGAAGGCAATGACAACCCGCTCCAGTATTCTTGCCTGGGAAATCCCATGATAGAGGACCCTGGTGGGCTACAGCCCATGGGGTCGCAGAGAATCGGACACAACTCAGTGACGGTACACAGGATATTTTCCTATGTTTAAAAAAAAATCAATATATCTTTCTAGGGATTACAATAAACGTACAATCTGGTTGGTCCTACAGAGAATTATAACTGTTAGATTCCTTCATGTTAAAGCTTTACCTAAGAAGCTCTCCCAAATAAAACCACATATTTCCTGTTTTTTTAAAAGTTAACATTTACTTTCTTCAGATTTTGAGGTATGTGTTTAATGACAGATTTCATTGGCAGCCTGAGGTAGGCCTCCACGTCCCAATACCACAATCTTTCCTATTAGCCTATTATTAATAGAGAGGCTAACGATGTTCCAGATTTGTTTTCATCTGCACTGTCCTGGTTATTTCCCCCGATTTCTCCAATGTAAAACTGACACACACTGGAGTTCACCACTGTTAGTGTGCACCTCTGCAAGTTCTAACAGAAGCGGTCACGGAGCCGCCACCACAGCAGGCACACAGAGATCTCGAGCATCACTCTGGAGAGTTCCCGGTGCCGCCCTGCAGATGACTCCTCCTCCCAGCCCAGCCCCTGGCAACAGTGGGTCTGTCTTACGTCCCGAAAGTCTTGCCCATAAATGGACTCATGCAGTGTGTCCTGTCTGCAGGCTGGCTTCCTTCACTGATGCATCTGAGATCTGTCCATGTTGCTGCACGTGCCAATAATTCATCATTTCTTCCTGCTGAGTGGCATCCCTTTGCACAGGTGTTCCACAGCTTATTTAAGCTTGAGATAGTTATTAATAAAGTCACTAAAAACATGTATGTACAGGTACTTGTGCAAACTTAAATTTTCATTTGCCAAAAAAAATTTTTTTTTCATTTGCCTTGGGTAAACACCTACGAGTGGGCTTGCTGGGTTGTATGTTCATTCTATTGGAAACTATCAAACAATATGTGTGTGTTCATTTACAGATTCTTTATTCAATTCCACTGGCTCACATAATCCTTTTTTTAAAATACCATATAGTCTTTTATTTTTAAGTCTTTATTAAATTTGTTACAATACTGTTTCTGTTTTGGGGTTCTGGGCTCTTCGCTCCTTGACCAGGGATCAAACCTGCACCCCCTTCACTGGAAGGTGAAGTCTTAACCACTGGACCACCAGAGGAGCCCCCACATAGTCTGGATTATTGTACCTTTACCCTAAGTACCAGATATGCTAACTACTTTAAGGTTAACCTTTTCCTTCTTCACTGGCTATTCTTATGACTTGTAAAGCAACTCTTTGCATTTGTCTTGAGAGTTTTCTCAATGATTTCTTAAGAGCGCATTCTATAGAAAGAATAGTTGTCTATATTACAAATTATTTCCCCTGTTTTTTCCCATTATAACTTTAAACATGTATGCACCATACCCATAAAGTAATCATATTTATCACCAATTTCTTATGATTCCTGTTTAGAAATGCCAAGATCTTATGAATATTCAACTCTAGAGGAGCTTAATTCTTCATATACAAATCCTGAATTCACCTGGAATTTACTATGACATATGACACAGGCAGGGATCTATCATCCCTCCTTCTCAAAATATTTAATTACTCCGGTATAACTTACTAATAATTCTTCCTAGGATGCCTTCTGATAATGGAAGAATTTTAAATCATTAGGGCCTCTTTCTTTTTTTCTGCATCACTTAAATCACCAGCATCAGTCCCTACACTAAAGGGCCACAAGCAGAAACTGATGTGAGTGTTCAGCAAGTATATGCCAGGCACTGTGCTAGGCAGTGAAGTAAGACCTGCTGAGTGGTATAGGAAGTGTAGTCAGACCTTACAGGTTGGTCATGAATTTCCAGGAGACACGGCTCTGCTGCCCTTTGTGTGCTGGGTCTTGCCACAGTTCATCTCTGCTCATTCATTTACAGAGAAAATAATGAACATCTGGCTTATAAAGATGGCCCCACCTTATCCTCCATCTAGGACTCCCATTCTAGAATGCTCCCACGTCTCTCACTCTACCTCCAAAGTGCCCACCGGCCCAGGTAAAAGCCTGGACTCTAGACAACAAACAAAGGGACGAAAGTAAGAGTTGCTGATTACAATTTCATGATTCTTCCCTCAATTCTTGTTGCTATCAGTGTGCTGGCCTCTGGGAAGTCCCTGTGTTACCTGTGAGCTGAAGGTTAGAAAAACAAATTTATTTATCTTGCTAAAATTTTATGTAAAATTAACTAATGAATAAGGATATGAGTAAGACTCTGAAAATGATAACTGTAAACAAAATACATGAGCTTTCCACCTGGCCGAGGACAGCCCATGTCAACATCCCACCAGCCTTTATCTGCTTGCTTTCTGGTGCTCTCTTGTATTTGGGACAACTCAAGATTCATCTAAAGAAAGTGATCAGTAAGTAGTTCCCTAACTGGTATGAGACACAGATGGCTAAGGATTCTGAAGTTCACTTATCCTACCTAAAACAACACAACTTGAGAAAGCCTCCTCACCACATGAAAAGCTGCTCCCTTTACTCCAGAGAGCAGCTCATAGAGTCAAAGGCTAGGAAATCACAGAACACAAGCCCTTTTCTAGTCTTGCCTCTGCTGACTGATGATCTCACTACTGAAGCTAGATGGTAAATCCAAGAATTTATCAAGCTGTTTACTGACAACTTGATAATACAACTGTCCGAGGGACAGATGGCACTGTGCCCCACCCACAAACTCATGATTGAGGAAAAAATTCGGACTAATCTAAAACCTCTGGGAAAAAATAAATAAATAAAAATAAAACCTCTGGGAATCTTCTGCTTCCAGGGAGAGAAGAATGGGCTACAGCAGACCGATGGCCCTGCTCTAACAACTAGAAACAAAATGATAACTTTCAGAATCATGTTTTTGAAGCCTTGGAAACAAGAGGAATAGGTGACTAAAATTCCAGATGGGAAAGAGCCCCTTCTAGAGCTGAGGCAGCAACTCAAACAAGAATCATATGACCTCCAGAGTTTCAATGGATCACAAAAGTTCCTGAGAAGATTAAGCCCAATCAACTTTTAATACACTACAAGAGCACCTTAGGTATAACATGCTTTATAAAACTCTGAAAAACAGGTAAGGTTAAGAAAATACAACTACTGTGATGCCCGAATGTAAGCTTACAGTGAACTGATATTTAATGTCTGATGTATCAATCAGCTGGTATCTGTATACACTAGTCTCTTAAGGATTTGTTGAATCAGTTTCTGCCCTCTAGAAACGACCACTGAGTACAAAACAGGGCTCCACACCCTGGAACACGGGGTCCCACCATCTGAGGGGCTTCGCTACATCTACTGGGGCTCCCGATCCATGTTCCCTTACACTGTAACAAGAACCTCCAAATGTCGGTGTAGAATTAATACACAAAACCTGTTACAACACAAAAATGAGTATGTGGGTTTTTTGTTTGGCTTTTTTTTTTAATCATGGGACTTCCCTGGCAGTCCAGTGGTTCAGAGTTCACCTTCCAATGCAGGGGGTGCAGGTTTAATCCCTGCCAGCGAACTAAGATCCCACATGACTCAGGGCCAAAAAACCAAATCATAAAACAGAAGCACTATTGTAACAAACCCAATAAAGACTTTGAAAATGGTCCACATCAAAAAAATCTTAAAAAAACAATCATATCAAACATACCCAATAACCAACCCAATCTATTTTAGCTTTTAAAAATACAACAGTGCTCCCTCAAATGACATGACGTTCCTTTTGGAAGTAGCCCTTTCTAAAACTTTACCTCCAATTTTCCATTACCATCTTCCCAAGTCATAGCTAGGAAACTGAAAACTCAATAAGGAAAATGAGAACTCTTTAAGAGTTACGCACAAAAACCAAGGCCACGATGCTGCACCTGTATTTTAAGCCCCAAGGTTTCCTGCAGTCATGCTTGTGCTCATCCTTTCTCTCAAAAAGCTGTGGGCCCGCTTTTTATGCGGCTCCAAGGTCAGATTTTAAAAAGGGCTTCATGATGGTTCATAAAACACCTGGGAAACTGCACCTCCGCATTTCTCCCAAAGAAGCACCACAGCTCTCATCAGACTCATGGTGAGTCTAGGACTCATTAAATATCCAAACAGAAGGCGAGAAAAAGGAGGTATGATGTGACCAAAGAGATCAGGAAGAGTCAGGGAGGGCAGCCACAACTCAACTTTGTTAAGAAGTTTAGAAGACAGTAAATTTTCATTCCTTCATCTCTGCAATGTTTATTCAACAAACAGGAAGAGCTCGTTGTGTTTACCAGGAGATGAGGATGGAACATAGATAGACAAGATGGAAACAAACAGTTTCCTCTCTCCACAACCTCACTACTGAGCACGCAGGACAAGCTCGCCATCTGGAGCAATTGTGCTTGGCATCATGCCACCCAACTCTGAAGGGAAAAGGCCAACAGGATGCATGTCCTCTGCATCTCATCACCTTTTTTTTTTTAAGCCATTTAAAAGCCTTTGTTTTTATCCAACAAACCAGAGTGCCTACTCTGTGCCCGGCTGCACCTCAGGCACCAGGGGGACTGGGGGTGTATTTGTGAGGAGGATCTAACTTCACAGTCTTATTTTCCTACTCATCAGATGTTGCCACAAATGCTGGGGACCCACAATTTTTCCTTAGGTTTCAGGGTTTAAAAGAATTCTGAATTAGGGGACTTTCCTGGTGGTCCAGCAGCTGAGAATCTGCTTTCCAATGCAGCAGAGGCAGGTTTGATCCCTGGTTGGGGAACTAAGATCCCACATGCCACAACTAAGACCTGATGCAGCCAGATATATAAATATTTTAAAATAACATTAATAATTCTGAATTAAAAGTTCTAAAATATTAAATTAGGCAGTGCCTTATACTGGGTTTAATTTTAACTAAATCACTGTCAGGCCAATAAATCAATAAAAACACTTAAGATATACCAATGACTTCCAGACACACAGCAGATTATACAGAAAAAGGGATACACAGAACGGTGGGACTAAGAAATGAAAACTGGTGGAGGACACGAACTGGCATCATGGCTGTATCGAAGCATCAGCTCCACAGGGTCTCTGCTGATGAACCTGGCCTAGCTCCAGGCGCCCTGTGCCACGAGTGAGCCACCTTTCTCTACCAAAGCCAATGCTACCATGCGGATCTGACTGAAGGAAGTCACAGCCCTTGAAAGGAGTCAGTGAGCCGTGTGTTAAGGTGACAGTGAAAGCCTGTCCTGACGGCCGCCCTGGGGGTCACAACAGCTCCAGGACCCGCTGGGCAGGGTCTCCCCAGGAAGCGGGGGCCTGTCACTGATGAGCCCCGCCAGGCCCGCCTCAGGAGGCACGCAGGAGAGGGCTGGAGCCCAGAGCCCTGGGAGAAGCACACACACATCCCGCACAGTCTTAAACACAGTCACTCTGGGGGCATCTGGAGCTCTGAGTCTGTCCAACAGTGTGCATTCTGACTGAAAGGGTTCCGAATTTCCTGTGTCACTGAGATTATTCTGATTCTTTGTTCTGCAAACTAGTCTTTAACAGGTGCATATTTCTCTCCACAAATAAAAGGCTTAAAAAACAACCAAGTCTGACATTTCCAACACCCCAAAGGTTCCTATGTCACACCTGAAGTGAAGATAAGTGGTGAAGACAAGTGGCTTCAGTTTTTATATGTGTTAGTGTTTTGGATATTCTGGACGACTCTTCTGAAGTTGCAAGAAACTAAGCAGTTATCAAGTAAATACCAGGACCTTCAGTGTTTTCTTTAAAAGAAAAACCTAAAACACACACACACACACACACACACGCGCGCGCATACACACACGCACACACACACACACACACACACCCTTCTTCAGAAGTCAACCTACTCCCTCAACACACACCTAACATTCTGAAAGTTACTCACAGCTACAAACAAGAGCGAGAAAGCACATGTACACAGCCCTGCCCTTCCTCCCAGTTTCCCCAGGCAGCCAGCGCTTCAGAAATTCCGCCAGGACACATTCCCAGAGGAGAGAGCACCCCAGGTAGGAAAAGGAGGCCACTGCAGCGCCACAGAAATGCAAGGAGTCAGGTTTCTCTCCAGAGGTGGCTGTGCAGAGACACTTACAGCTGATGGCTGAAGGCTGACTCCCCAGGGTCTCCATTCACCTAATCCCTACAACAACCCCTAGGGCAGGAACTACTCTGACCCCCAGAGCACAGAGGGCAGTGAGTGAGAGCGGAGCGGTGGGAAGGAGAGGCCTGAGAGCAGGCCTGGAGCAGGAGGCGGGTGACTGGCGGGCCAGGCGGCTGAGCAATGACAGGGAAAACTGGGAGGGAAAGTCAGGAAAGAAATGGGAGAACCAACCTCAAACGCCAGGCCAGCCACGGTGAGGATGCCGTTTTGACTAAGTGAAATGGCAAGCCTTTAAGATGTTCCAAGCGCAGGAGTGACGTAACAGATTCCTGTTTTCAGAGGCACTGAAGCAGCACTGTGTTCCTCCTGGGCGTTGGGTGCCCGAGACAGCGGCCTCAGGCTGCAGACCCAAGAGAGCCCCTCCCTACAGCTAGCTCTCCCTAGAGCTGCGGACAACCCCAGCTCTTGGGCCCTTGCCCCAGCCCCAGCGGCCGCCTCTCCCCGGAACTGTCAGGGCCCGAGAAGGGCAGCAGCACGGGGAAAGGAGAGCTGCTGCTGGAATCCCTTCTCTCCCCCGCTTCCTCAGAGAGGGACACACACCCCAGCCCGAACCTGACCTCCTCGGACAACAGACACACACACAAACGTAGGTGAACAAATTTCCGGTTTTTATTCGAACAGGACCTGCAATTACCGGCTCTGCACACCTTTGTCTTTCTACAGGATTTTACAGGGAGTAAGAGGTGCACTAAGATCCACCTAAAACAAAATGAAACCCCTGTCTAGTTAACAGTCAGCAGAGCCCTGAGAAAATCGCAAAGGTACCGCACATCTTCTGCACGAAGAAACTGATTCTGAGCGATGCAGTGAAGCAACCTTCTGACCACTGTGGAAAGGAAGTAGGCAGGACAGTCTCTGGGTTCCTCAGGACAAGGGGACCCTGATGAGTGTTTAGCTTCAAGTTCCAGGCAGTGGAGAAGCATCAGAAAACTTTTCAAAGGGACCTGAAATTGGTTTTCACTGAATGAGCACAGTGTGCCTAAAAATGGGGGGCAGGAGGTGGAGGGGAGAAATTAAGCTCCATTATCAACATCAAAATGAATCCACAGTCTCACTGTTGAACCTAAACGTTAAAAAAATTTTTTTTTCCTTACTGATTCTCTAAAGAACATTAGAATACTGGGAATCTGTTTTTTCACTAGTGGCTGAAAACATTTGATTCTATGGATTCGAATCAGTGGTAGGCAAGGCTGGATGCTTATTGGAATCTCATGAAGCTTCTGGTGTGGGGGTGAGGGGGGGCCTCACCCAACGACTATCAGAATCAGAATCTCTAGCAGGGTTGCCCAGACATTTCTTTTTTAAATCTCCCCCAGTGAAACTGGGGAGTGACGAGTTAAGAACCACCGGTTTAAATCTCACCATACCACTTGACAGTAAGTTATACTTTTCAAAACAGAGTCATCTGTTTCATTTGATCTGACCTTATTACACAGTAAGAACCACGGCTAAAAAGGCAATAAGGAAAACATCAAAAACATGCAAATCATTTCTATCATGTCTCTCAAACTTTTCATTAAGAAATCAACAGTGGAGATAGCCTAAAAAACCCCATCTACAGGGTACCCATAAGACTATACCACACCTGACACTTTCTGCTCAAGAATCTTCCTTATAGACATTAAATTCAATAACAGTTTATTTATAAAACCCAAAAGATTTTACTCAAGGCATTGCTTCCTCCTCAAATTAAAAAACATTCACATTTAAAGCCAAAGCACTAAGAAGACAGAACTAATAAGTGCTTTTACGAACAAATCAAGTGCTTTTACTTACAAAGGGCTCAGTTCAGTTCAGTTGCTCAGTCATATCCGACTCTTTGCGACCCCATGAATCGCAGCACACCAGGCCTCCCTGTCCATCACCAACTCCCAGAGTTCACTCAGACTCACGTCCATCGAGTCCGTGATGCCATCCAGCTATCTCATCCTCTGTCGTCCCCTTCTCCTCCTGCCCCCAATCCCTCCCAGCATCAGTCTTTTCCAATGAGTCAACTCTTTGCATGAGGTGGCCAAAGTACTGGAGTTTCAGCTTTAGCATCATTCCTTCCAAAGAAATCCCAGGGCTGATCTCCTTCAGAATGGACTCGTTGGATCTCCTTGCAGTCCAAGGGACTCTCAAGAGTCTTCTCCAACACCACAGTTCAAAAGCATCAATTCTTCGGCACTCAGCCTTCTTCACAGTCCAACTCTCATATCCATACATGACCACAGGAAAAACCATAGCCTTGACTAGATGGACCTTTGTTGGCAAAGTAACGTCTCTGCTTTTCAATATGCTGTCTAGGTTGGTCATAACTTTCCTTCCAAGGAGTAAACGTCTTTTAATTTCATGGCTGCAATCACCATCTGCAGTGATTTTGGAGCCCAAAAAGATAAAGTCTGACACTGTTTCCACTGTTTCCCCATCTATTTGCCATGGAGTGATGGGACCAGATGCCATGATCTTCGTTTTCTGAATGTTGAGCTTTAAGCCAACTTTTTCACTCTCCTCTTTCTCTTTCATCAAGAGGCTTTTTAGTTCCTCTTCACTTTCTGCCATAAGGGTGGTGTCATCTGCATATCTGAGGTTATTGATATTTCTCCCGGCAATCTTGATTCCAGCTTGTGTTTCTTCCAGTCCAGCGTTTCTCATGATGTACTCTGCATGTAAGTTAAATAAGCAGGCTGACAATATACAGCATTGATGTACTCCTTTTCCTATTTGGAACCAGTCTGTTGTTCCATGTCCAGTTCTAACTGTTGCTTCCTGACCTGCATACAGGTTTCTCAAGAGGCAGGTCAGGTGGTCTGGTATTCCCATCTCTTTCAGAATTTTCCACAGTTTATTGTGATCCACACAGTCAAAGGGCTCATGCCAGATCAATTTTTAATTGTGATTTCTGAAATAATTTTCATTTCTCTTAAGCATGTGAAACTTCAGAAAGTTTAGGGATGGATTTTCATTTTTTCTTTTGGTTTTATATGACAAGTGATGGCACTATACTTTGAAAAAGTACCTTTCAGAGCATGTGACCCTGTGTGTCACAGTGGGTTGTGGAAGGTGTGTGCCACATTTCTACGGATGTGTCTTTCACTTCTCGGCAGGTGCTACCCGTGTGACTAGGCCTGAGCCCCAGAGTCCAGTGCAGCTCATGCTGGGCACACTCACACAAGTAGGTTCTACGTCTCCTTTTTAGAGTAAAACAAGGTGCTACTTTAAAAAGGACCAAACTTCCTTACCTACACACAGAAGAGGCATAAATCTTCCCTAAAACTCTGACACACGCCTGAAGTCTTCCAACCTACACTCATCAAGACCCTATGTCCAAATGACAAACAGGATAAGAATAAGTAATATAAAATTTAGCCAGATTCTGACTGGGAAGAAAAGGTTCAAGTCGAAAAATACTGAAACATTACAAAGGCATCTGTCTCTAATAAGTGACAACTGAGAAAAATGAAACTGTACACAGATGTGGTGCAGCCTGGCAAGGGCGTTTAGCGAGTACACAAACAGCTTTCCTGTGACCAGTCTGACATAAAAGCAAGGAATTCACGGTAGAAGCTATAGTGGCAGACTGATGGAAACCTATGAAAACATCTCTCATTTGTTCACATCTTTCTGGATTATTCCAAAGTTCTGTCACAAAGTCTAGGTTAGGCTGCACTATCTCCATAGGAAGGAGAAATCCTTTAAAAAAAAAATGTCAGAGAGAATGTTTAAATGTCTTATACACACAATACTAGGATCACAGGTCTTTTGGTGGCTCCCATTCCCTAAGCCCTCTGACAGACTCTTTCATGGTTAAGAGCGTGCAGAGATATTTCCTCACAGGACTAGAGCAGACTGAGGAGCAACCGCTGTAAGCACATTATACGTGGCCTCAGCTTAACTACAGCTCTGGGCTTAAATACACCAAGATTTCCCGAATATTATACAAGATATAATTAGCATATAAATTAACAGTCAAGAATGTCTGAGTTTATGTTTCACTGATCTACTTTTTGACAATAAAAGGTAATTCTTTTCAGGGAGACCAGACAGTCATTTCTAAATTCACACTGGATTTTGAGATGTTCTTCATATGCAGTAAGTCAGGACAAAGAAAAGAATTATGAAAAAGAACACAATTCTAAGATGTGTCCATAGACTTCGTCAGATGTTAAGGCATCACGGAGTCAGAAAATCCTAAGAACCACTTCTCCAAAATAAACGCGAGTACGTTATTTTCAGCACTGTGAAGGTTAAATGCTCTGGCCTCCATGGATACAGGGTAATTTTTGGCTGATTATCTGGTTTTACAATTGGTTTTATTTTTTAAAATACAATATAAAAGTAATTTGGTAGCAATGAAAAAATGCAGTGTGTTTCTGCCGTGGCGACCTTCACTCGCAGACCAAAATAAGGCATTATCATTAAAAATAAATAAAGTAAAAACAACCCCTACACAACAGCTCAGGAACATCTACATTGAAATACTTGCCTTCCCTGATGGCTCAGGTGGTAAACATCTGCCTGCAATGCAGGAGACCTGGGTTCAATCCCTGGGTTGGGAAGATTCCCCTAAGAGAAGGAAATGGCACCCCACTCCAGTATTCTTGCCTAGAAAACTCCATGGACTGTAGCCTACCAGGGTCCTCCGTCCATAGGGTTGCAAAGAGTTGGACACGACTCAGCGACTTCACTTTCACTTTAGGCAAAGAATAGTAAGTATTTTTTAACTTTTTATTTTGAAATAATTATAGATTCACAAGAGTTGCTCCCCCCCACAAAAAAAAAAAAAAAAGCACAGAGAGGTCCCATGTACTCTTCATCCAATTTTCCCCGCGGCAACAGCTTACTTAACTCTAGCACACCACCACAACTAGGACACTGACTGGTGTACTCCACAGAGCTCATTCGGGTTTCCCTGCGTTACATCCAGTCATCTGTGTGTAGCGTCCATGCAATTCCATCCCAGGTACAGATTCATCTAATGACATCAGATGCAGACGTGCTCCATCACCCAAGACTCCTTCATGCTATCCCTGTATAACTACATACTCACCATCGTCTCCAGCCTGTGGCAACTGCAGGTCTGTCCTCCATCTCTATAATTTTAGTTCAAGAGTTATATAAATGGGAATTATGCGGTATGTAAGTTTCTGAGATTGGCATTTTTTCACTCAGCGTAATTTTCTTAAGATCCATTCAGGCTGTTCAATGAATCGCTTGTTCCTTTTTATTGCTGCACAGCATTTCAGGGCAAGGATGCACCACAATTTCACCCACTGAAGGACCTGTGGCCTGTTTCCAGTTTGGGGCTATTACAAATAAAGTTCCTACGAACAACCACATACAGATTTTCATGTGAAAATAAACTCCCAGAGTGCAACTGCAGAGTTGTATGGGAAGTATACATTTAGTTTTATAAGAAACTGCCAAACTATTTTCCAGAGTGGTGTAATAGCGATTCCTCTCCAGCTCTTCTTTCTCATAACTGTTTTAGCTATTTTGGGTCCGTGGCCTTTCCACACAAGTTTTAGAATAATGTTGTCTATGTCGTCAAAAACCCTGCAGGGCTTGTGGCAGGAACTGGATTAAACGTATGGATCCATTGGGAAGAAGTGACATCTGTACTACCTGGTTTTCCAATTCATGAATATGATTCATCTCTCCATTCATTTAAGACTTTTTAAATTTCCTTCATTAGCATTTTGCATTTTTCAGCATAAATTATTTTGTTATATGTGTTTTCTTAGATACATAAATTTTCTTTCATAGGACTGTAAATATATTAATTTCAGGCTCCAGATGTTTCTTAATATAGAGAAATGCAATTGGTTTTTGTGTGCTATCTCGTATCCTGTGATCCTGCTGAATTCACTTATCGTTCCTAGGAATTTTTCTGTAAATATACATCTCGAGATTTTCAAGGCAGAAAATCATGTCATCTGCAGACTGAGGTGGTTTTATTTCTTCCTTTCCACTCTGTATGCCTTTTAGTACTGCACTCAAGTGTGGTGAGTGAACATCCTTGTCTTGTTTCCAAACTTGGAAAGCATCAAGATGAAAGCATTCAGTCATTCATCATTAAGTATGTTAGCTGTAGATTTTTGAAGATGTTCTTTATCAAGTTGAGAATGTTCCCCTCTATTCCTAGTTTACTGAGAGTAATATGTTAATGTGGGACAAAACATAGATTTATAAAAAGACCTCTAGTTTTCTGCATACTCACATGCATGAGGACACTTCTTCTAACTCCATACATGAATAATCAATATTAAATACTGAACTGCAAATTGTGGACAGTGTATTCAGATTTTCTGTTTACATCCCCAAAAGCTTATACACACTGACTTCTACGTCCAAACCTTTGCACTGTATTAACATGGTGCCACGTTTTACATAATTTAGCTTTCAATGATTTCTCCTGCATGTTAATTTAGCAAATAATAAGCTAATGAAGAGACCTAATATTTCATCCTTGAAACTGTTTGTCTATAAACTAGGAAGCATCTAATACAGGGGTTTTCAGTTCCAAAACTGTAACTTCCCTGGAAGCCTCTGAATCTCAAGTGAGATGATAAAGTTTTCGATATCAAATCTAGTTCATTTTAACTTGAAACTAAACTTAAAAAATGTAGTGAAGTAGAAAGATATAAACAATGTTAGGGTTTTACATCTGAAAAGTTCTGTGCATGATCTAAGAAACAGTTTTTTCATTTTAGAGTTTCTATATTTGAAGAAACCTATAAAGTATAGTTTTGCTTTTTAAAGCAGAGTAAAGTCTTCTCCTGGTGGCTCAGTGGTAAAGAAACCCCCTGCCAATGCAGGAGAAGCAGGTTCGATCCCTGGGTCGGGAAGATCCCCTGGAGGAGGAATTGTCAGCTCACTCCAGTATTCTTGACTGAATAATCCCATTTTTTCCCTTTTCCCTTCTAATTCAGAGAAGTCAACTTAGTTCACATTCTTGAAAGCCAACAGAGGCAACTGCAATCAACAGCTCCCTGAGTATGATCCAGCTCTCCTCCTCCCCACTAGTCTCTAGACATGACAGCAAAGGAAGACGGCACACGGGATCAGAAAAGAGGAGCCAGCTGACAGAAGCATCCGTGCTGGTCCTTTCCAGAAGACGGTCTGGAAACAGGAAAGGCTTGCACTTAAGACAGTCACTGCAAGAATGAATCCACAAAAGAAAATTCAAAAGAGAATGACTCCAGTTCTCTCACTCTGTAACTCGCTGAGCATGAACAGGCAGGTATTTGTTCCAGGTGGGGGTAGTGGCTGTGGGCACAGAGGCAGAGGTGTACTGACTGTCAGTCAGATACTAAGGCCAGATACCAGGCCACCCTCTGCTCCTCCCCCACATCAACTGGCGGTTACTCAGACACTGTATCTGCAGACTACTAGAGAATCTCCAAAAAACAATAAAGAAGTTAAGCACACAACTAACAATCCCCAAGCACCAAGCACACATGAGCAACAGGAGACAAGAACCAAGTGCACCAAGCAGAGCACCCAAGAAAACCACTGAGTACAGCATTTCCAGAAGCAAAGCTATGCACCGCAGATCACACGAAAAGCACAGCCCAACAACGAAAACAAAAGTAACCTCACGTGAGACTCTGCCCCCGCAGCATCTGACGCAAAAGATGACGGGAGAGTATCTCTAAAGTTGGAAAGAAAACGATTCTCACTATGTACTTCTATACCCAGTCAAAGTACCATTCAAATGTGATGATACTTTCAGACAAAGACTTGGAAAACTTTTCACAAATCTTCTCTAAAGAAATCAAAAACAAAACAAAAGTAATCTAAGATAGAAAGGAGACAAATCAGTGGTAAACCAAAAAATTAGTAAAATTAAGTTCAAAATTAAAAATTCTTTATAAAATAAAAGCAAATAAAGGAAAGTGAAAGCAAACTATAGTTTTCTGTATGGTAGAGGGAATGATACAAATATTAACTCTAGACATTGCAAGTAGACACTAATACAGAGAAACAGACTGCACATCTTGCAAACCACTAGAGGAGGAGCAAAGAGAACTTCAATACTCCAACAAAACACGACAAAAGGTGAAAACAAAATAATAAGGCAGATGAAAAATACAAAATAGTACAAATAAGTCCAAATATTCCAGTAAAAACAAATGTGAATGGACTAAATTCATCTATTAAAAGTCTTACGAATTATGGACACCTAATAAAGCTACATATTGTTTAAGATAAACCTGAAACAAAATGACAAATGGGATTTAAAGCAATAAGCAAATAAGCACAGTTTCAGATCGCTAAAAGTGATAATCCATCAGGTAAAATAAATTGTATAGACTTTTATATACCTAACACAGCATGAAAATAACATGTACAGGCAAAAACTGATTAAAATACAAAATTGACAGATTTGAGTAGGGGACTGGCATAATTCTCTCAAAAAATAACAGATAAGAATAAAAACATGGAACAAAATACATAATTAACAATCTTAATTATGTATAAAAACTCTATATGTACCAAAAATACAAATATTTTTATCACATAGGGAAGCGTAACCAAAAATTACTATGTACTAAACCACACGGAAAATCTAAAAATAGTTCCCAAAGCAGAAACCAATCAGGCATATTTGACTGTAATATACTAAAATTAGAAGTTAAAACCAAATAGCTAAAAGGAAGAATAAATGTATCCATTCTGAATTTTTAAAAACAAAAAATCTCAACAAGAAACAAAGCAGTAAAGTTTAGCGATGAATAACAATGGCTGCAGAGTGAAATTCCTGGGATGTTACCACAGACTGTGGGGGAAGACAACACAGTCTTAGATGTATTCATTAGAAATCAGGATAATAAAGGAAAAAAGCTTTCAAGACACTAAAAAAGAAATCAGAAGGGAAATTCAAAGGTCCTAGAAACAATAAAAAGTGAAAGAAAAAGTAATGATACAGAAGAAAAAAAGTACAGTTAAATAAAATCAAATTTGAATCTTTGAATATAACAAAATACAATTTCTGAATTTTCAATGCTGAGGATCAGTTACTCTTAAAAAACTTAATTATAAAATTGAACCAAAGTTGTTTTACTTAACAATATCTGATAATTAAGTGATAGATTCTAATCTTTATCCCCAACTAATTTTGCTAAATATCTGTGAAAAATCAGTGATTGATTTTGGCATAATAAACTAATATTACCTTAACAGAAATGTGACTTTCCATTTGTTTTTCAAAGCAATTCTATAGTAATTTTAACCACACAATTACACAAAATGCATGGAAATAAATACAAATAATGAAAATGAACTCTACTCAATTTCACTTTACCAACATAAGTTAACCATTTATCAGACTGGTGATTATCTTTTCAGACAATTTTCTTTTCGTTTTTAAAAACTTCTGTAAAGTTCCATGATGCAGTATTTAAGAGGAGGGGGAAAAACATCACAATGAACACCTGTGCATTCACTGCCCAGAGCATCACCAATACAGCTGAAACCCTGCAGACAGGCCTGCACCTCAGAAGTTAACTACCTCGATCTCTCACGTTCTTCATACTTCACTGCGTGTACTGAGTCCTAAACAATGTTTCATACTGCTTTGTATGTTTTAAACTTTTGTATAAATGTTCTAATACTGTATGTTCTCTTTATTCATTTTCTCACTTAAACAAGTTTGTGAAACTCCAGCCATGTTGAGATAATTCATTAAATTTCACTAAGCTATAGTTTCACCATATGAGTAACGAACAATTTATTCTCCTGCTGATGAACAGTCAATACTGCTAACAACATTTTTTGAAAATCTCCAGCATATATGAGAGCTTCTCTACGGTGTACACACAGGAAGCAGAGCCACTGGGTCTCAGCATGCCTACTTAACTTCACTAGCTACTGACAAACTGCTGTCTACAAAGTACAAGAGTTCTTCACGTTGTATAGTCTTATCCACACTTGGTTTTGTCTGCCCTTAGCTTTGCTCAACGGAGAAGGCAATGGCACCCCACTCCAGTACTCTTGCCTGGAAAATCCCATGGACGGAGGAGCCTGGTAGGCTGCAGTCCATCAGGTCGCTAAGAGTCAGACATGACTGAGCAACTTCACTTTCACGTTTCACTTTCCTGCATTGGAGAAGGAAATGGCAACCCACTCCAGTGTTCTTGCCTGGAGAATCCCAGGGACGGGGGAGCTTGGTGGGCTGCCGTCTATGGGGTTGCACAGAGTCGGACACGACTGAAGCGACTTAGCAGCAGCAGGAGCAGCTTTGCTCAATATGAAAAATAAGAAACAGGGTCTTTCTGCAGTTTTAATTTGCCTTTCTTTGATTATTAGTGAGGCTAAATATCCTTTCCACGTTGACACATTGATGTTTCCTCATCTGCATATTCTTGCCTCCATTTTCAGATTAGTCTCCACTAATCAAAAGATGCCTGCCTCAAATATTCTAATGAAAGACTTCAGTGAAGCCTGGTTATCTGTAGTGGGTAGAAACCACATAGTCTAACATGAAAAACAGTGCCTTGGTGTACAGAGTATTCAGCATAAGATCAGCACTCTTCAGTGCTTACCTTTAACCTTCTATAACCTGTATTTTAAACGATCAGAATGCAAATGAAAGGCTCATTATCTATGAAGTTTGATATCATATGCATGTAATATTAGGATTATTTTTCTAAGATTAAACCTAAAATTTTAAAAGCTGACCACATCTTCAGATTAACAAATCCTTAAAAACTGAAAATAAATTCCTAAATGACCTTCACAACAAATATGATTCCAAGGGGACAAAACTGACACAAGCTGAAAAGCAATAAACACTTCTGTCACAACAGAGAAACTCATGACAAGTAAGAGCGTGAGGAAGTGTTAGAGTGAAGGGAGCAGGCCGGTGGAGTGCCAAGAGCTACCACTACTTTACCACACAGCAAGCACTCTGTTATCAACTTTCTATCTTATACAAGAAGATACAGTAACCACCACAGGGGTCACTGTGAAAAGTAAACAAGATAACATTCAATACCCGTATCTGATCTAATTCTATTCTTTGGATGATGAATAAAGCAGAGAGGTCAAGTAAACTGTTCAAGGTCACAATAAATGATCCCAATGCCAGAATTCTTCACGCTATACACTGTAATATTCACAGTACCTTTCTAATATGGGTCTCATGACTGTTTAAATGTATTCACAGGAAGGAAATAACTAAAAGTATCTAAAAAAGATAGGAAAAGCACTCAGACCCTAAAAATACAAACAAAACAGGCCGATGAGAGGTTATCTTAAAAGGTAACTTACTCTTTTTCTTTTGTGCTAACAAATATACTTTAGACATTAGCTATCTATAAGGTAAAATAAACTCAGACAGCTTTAGGGAAACACAGCAGTCATGAAACCCAACCTGTTTACTAAGATCCATTTAACAGAAATTCTCTTAGAAATTATTTTCACATAAACAACAACTGATTTGACCAACTACACTTCAGCCAGTAGAATTCAAGACAGCAAATACTGAAAGGTACCCACCTACTGCGGGTGCATCATACTCGTCACCAAGCAGAATTTCTGGGGCAGAATATGCAAGAGATCCACAGCTTGTGGTGAGCTTCTTCCCTGGTTGAAATTTGTTGCTGAAACCAAAGTCTGTCAGCTTTACAAGACCTTGTTTTTCAAAGAAGACCACATTCTCGGGTTTTAAGTCTCTGTGAACCACATGGAGTTTATGGCAATAAGATATGGCGTGAACTATCTGAGCAAAGTACTTCTTGGCCAAGTCCTCATTAAGTCCCTCCTCATGCTTCATTATGTAGTCGAACATGTCTCCTCCATCCCCAAGTTCCAGGATAAGGTAGAGCTTGGTCTGGGTGTCAATCACTTCATAGAGGCGCACGATGTTGGGGTGCTGCACTAGCTTCATGCATCTCACCTCTTGGAAAAGATGGCCAGTGGCTAGTGTGTCCAATTTTGTCTTGTCAATAACTTTTACTGCCACTTTTTCACCTGTAAAGACATGCCTGGCAAGTTTAACCACTGCAAAATGACCTCGACCCAAGGTTTTATCCAGATCATATAATCCAGCAATCTTCCCATCATACCCTCGCTTGAATCCTGCCATGCTGGGCCAACGTGAGAAAAATATTTAGACTGTTTAAAATGGATCTTCTCATATATCTGGTGAAAATAAGGAATTCATTTTCAATATCGTCATGGACATCTACAAAATAAGAGAAATAAAATTAAGTTTTCTGTAACTTATCCTTTTATAGCTTCACTTTTTGAAAATTTGGTTTTATAAGAAGCTTGAAATAAATATATTGAGACATAAAATGAGTCAGGGGCATTTATAATTACCTATTTACAGATTTAGGGTTTACATTATAAAGCTTGATCATTTAAATGCCATTTTGCAAACTGATACAAAGTTACTCTGTTGAAACAATTTTTGGGTGATGTCACAAGAAAACTGGCAAGTTTGATATGCTTTTAAAAAGTGTTTAAAGAAGAATATTTTCCAATTAGCATCTTAAAAAAGAAGTCTGGGACTGACTAAAAGGGGAAAACACAACAAATATACACTTGGACAGAAACCAACAACTTCTTCCTGCTCTTCCAAAATGAGCACTATTTAATATAAAATCCCTTCAGTAAAGACTTCTGACTCTCCCGGAAGAGTCTAGTTTAGCCTTCTGGGGTATTTTCATCTACCTCCCTCTCCTGTATCTCCAAAGCACCTGAAACACCTCCATCCCACATGGTCTTAATCTTACAGCCTTCAGTACACAACATCTTTACCCTGAGACCTCAAGGTCCTTGAGGACTCTATGGGTCCATGTTTTATTTCTACCCTCTGCTAACGCCAAGAACAGTGTTTTATATAGAACAAGTAATCAACATTTTCTCAAATTCTGAAATGCAACTTTTTTCAAAATATTTACAAGTAAATTGTCTGCTCCTGCATCACTAGTACCTAGAACAGTATCTGGTACACATTAGGTGTTTTAATATTTGCTGACTGACGGGTACTTATTCTTTGTGCTTATACGTTATTCTTGTTTCTCTTATGGTTTTCCAACTCTCAAACAAAACCTACCACGATGTGCATACATTTCAAGAACACACAAGCATGCGTTTAAACTGTGTGCATGTTAAAGGTTATTTGGCTTTAAAAACCTCATTTTATATGCGAGTTTAAAATTCTTAACCTTTACAGTATAAACCTTAAAATACAGAAATAGGTTCTTATAAATGACCCTGACTTAGAAAAAATTTTAAACGTTTATTATACAAATTAAGACATCATTTTAAATCTCACAGACTAAACTCCCACTATTAATTTCTTTTTTTACAAAAATTAAATAGAATACAAAATCCCATGAAAAATACAGCCATCTCCTAAGACTAGATCTTTCCTATTAGTGCACATTAATCCGTGCAGTGAACCTTTTCTAGCGCTCCCATATGCAGTTTCACATTTTCAGTACCTTTTTATTAACAGTACTTAGAGCAGTTACCCTACTTAGGTGAAAATATCCCCAAAACCTAAACTGTATGTACATAAAAGTTGTTTTTTTTTAAAGCACTAGCATTAAATACCTTTAAATCTCATTTTTGCTTAAAAGAACAGAAAAAAGCTAACAGTTAACATTTACTGAAAACCCACTATATATATTCAGTGCAAAACCTGAATCAGATTAGACTGTGTCACTGGACCTTAGCAACCCTAAGAGGTCAGTATTATTCCCATTTTATAGCCAAGAAAGCACTGTGTTTCAGGTAAGTGCTGAAGGTTCAAACCAAATTCTTATTTCAAAGCGCAGACCTCTTATAAACATATGACCATTCTAAACAATATTATATTTAGGGTAACAATATCATGAAAGTTAAAAAAAAACTCTCACAGTCATTCTCCCATGCAGGCTAAAATGATCTGAATCACATATCTGGGGCCACCTCAAACTCCTCTGTAATTGTAAATTACCCTCAGAGTAATTCTGAGTGCTTCACTTAATTGAAAATTGCCCCCAGAGACAGGATTATTAGTTTCATTTTGAGGCACAAATCCAGTGAGTAACTCGGCCTAGGCTATAAGGCCAGTGTGTGAAAGAGCTGAGATTCACCAAAGTCTGTGCTTTTAACCACTGTTCTACACTGTTTCTGCAAATTAACTTCAGAAACAAAATCCTGTTTCTATTGAGACTTTTAAAAATGAGAAACCTGCACTGTTAAGATACAGCTTATGTGGCTTTCTCTTTGAAGAAAAAGCAAATTTCTTCTGTACTGCGTATTATCCTTGTCATCTGAGCTGCTCATTTTATTGATAACAGGAAAATCCAAGAGGAAAAAGCTTGCTTTATTTGGACAGTAGTTCCCCCAAAGAAAGTTAATTTAAGCATATTTAATTTTCAAAAACAAAATTCTAAGCTAACTCCAGGAGGCAGAAAACTATCTTTAAATCTTTAGCTTTGATTAATCATAAGGGAGGTAATAACTCTTCAAATTCTACCTGAGTTTATGTTTCTATTGCACAAGCTTACAAATGCAGCTTTAGCTTTCAGAAAAAACCTCTTCAGGCTGCCCCCAAGTTACATAATATTTACTTTTTCATCTATCACTTTAGATGTATTCCTGGAAAGTGGCACCGAAATCAAGGCTTTATAAACAAATTTCAGTTGGTTTACATTTTAATCATTTTTTAAAGATTTATGTATTACAAAGGAATATACAGATATGGGCGGGATCTTTTTTTAGGGTCTCAGACACCCACAGATAATCACTATTCACATTGTCATTTCTCTTTCCAAAACTGGGTTAGCAAAAGGGCACAATGAAATAATTTTTAATCTACTAGCAAGTTCATGGGGAAAAATCTCATAGGGTATCTTCTTAATGACAAGCTACCCTGTAGGAAAATGACTAATACTTTCACTATCAAAGAATTCACTTTTTGGGTACTTTTCTGGATACACATATATATCCCTTTTTCATTGCCTCAAAGTGAAGTGAAATGAAAGTGGTTCAGTCGTGTCCAACTTTTTGCGACCCCAGGAACTATACAGTCCGTGGAATTCTCTAGGCCAGAATACTGGAGTGGGTAGCCTATCCCTTCTCCAAGGGATCTTCCCAATCCAGGGATCCAACCCAGGTCTCTTGCAGGGTTAGGAAGATCTCCTGGAGAAGGGAAAAGCTACCCACTCTAGTATTCTGGCCTAGAGAATTCCATGGACTATCCATGGGGTTGCAAAGAGTCAGAAATGACTGAGTGACTTTCAGTGTCTATCAAACTACAATTATAAACCTAAAAAACAGGAAGTTAGAAATAACTGAAAGTTGAGAGGAAAAATATCCTTGTTATTGAACACCTTTTAAAATACTGTTTAATCATACTATCAAGTGTATTTTGAGTTAGTATAGGAAATAATTAGGCTTCCCCGGTGGCTCGGATGGTAAAAAAACTTCCTGCAACACAGGAGACCCGGGTTTGATCCCTGGGTAGGGAAGACCCCCTGAGGAGGAAATGGAGGAAAACCCACTCCAGTATTCTTGCCTGGAGAATCCCCACGGACAGCGGAGCCTGGCGGGCTACAGTCCATGTGGTCCCAAAGAGTCAGACACAACTGAGCAACTTAACACAGGAAATAACTGAATCATTTTTTGATATCTGAGGATCTTGCAATGACTGAAAATCATTCTGAACACCAATGTAGAATGTTAAGATGTGGCTTATGTAAAGTAAAGGCGACTGTGTACCAACTCCAAGACATACCCTGCAAACTGCATGTGCAGTAATCCTTGTTATTACTGTGTTTTGTTAGTCTCTTCTTTTTCCTAAAAGAAAATACAAAGATATTAGTTTAGTTCTATTTGTTTTAACTTTTGCTGAAAGTTAAAATATAAACCCTCAGGGTGGACCCAGACAGACCAATAAAAATGGAGAATTTGTTTTCAGTGACCCAGTCTTCCATTATTTTTCTCCCCTCTGTCAACTACAGCCCGTTCAAGGAATCTTTAGGCAACAGGTATTTCACAGTGAAAAGACCCTGATGCTGGGAAAGACTGAAGGCAGGAGGAGAGGGGACAACAGAGAATGAGGTGGTTGGATGGCATCACCAACTCAATGGACATGAGTTTGAATAAACTCTGACAGTTGGTGATGGACAGGGAGGCCTGGCGTGCTGCAGTCCATGGGATCGCAAAGAATCGGACGCAACTAAGCGACTGAACTGAACTGATTTCACAGTGAACAGATACACAGATTGGTCCAGGTAGACAGAGTAAAAGGATTATTCCACTTGGAGGAGGAGGGAATTATAATAATGAAGAGTAAAGTCACTGTTTTTGAAATGCCTCCTAGGAAATGAGCACGAATCCTCAACGCAAGGAATCTTCACCAGCAGCCAGCAAGGTAGGCACCTGCCCCACAAGCAGCAGCCTGCAGCTCCAAGCTGCTCAGTCAGGCTTCAAAGCCCAACAGGCTCTGCACTAGAGCCTTTCCATCTGATAGTAAAACAGAAACTCCATGAACACAGAGCATGTGAGAGGGCCACTGATACCTAAGTTCAGGGCACAGGGAGGGAACTAAGGCAACCTTGCAGGCCTTTCCTCAACATTGGAACATCGTATCAATAATTTCAAGTTCTAAACATTCAAACTAGGCCAAGGCACTTTACACAACATACTACAGGTGAGTCCAGGTAATCATTAAGCTCAAGCTCGTATGAGCTCTGGGAAAAGAGCACATGAAGAGGTTGGGGGAAGTAGGAAAGATGAAAGGAGGAAGAAGGAAAGATGGCTGTGAAAACAAGTTTACTGCTGGGAATGAGGGGATAAAGAGCAATGGAGACAGCTGCTCACACAGACAGGGCCAAGCAAAGTCATGGGCACAGGCCCACGTCTAAGGAAAGGTGAACTCTGGGATGCCAACCTGCTCCTTCAGCTCCAAGTGAGATACAATAGCTCCTCCCATTACCCACGCCTGCTTCTCTCTCCAACAGACAGTTTCATCCACAGTCTGGCAAGGCAGTGTGATGGTCCAGCTTGGCTGAGGACTGGTTCTGTTAAGGCTAATGACTGGATCTGAATGCCAGCTTACCAGCCACTACCCACTGGATCTGAGAAAAACCTGACCTCTCTGTATGGTCAGTCTCCTCATCAGAAAACATCAGTAGCAAGAGCATGGCACAGATCGTGGTGAATTACACCAGTTAGTAAAGGTAGTGTTTAAAATAAAGCCTGGCACAGAGGGAGCAGTCAGTAAATACTAGCTGCCACCACCACTACCATGGTCATGATGATAGTAATCTCCTCCACCCAGGCAGAAATTCTTTCAGTCTTCCACTCTACCTCAAGAGACTGAATTTACTGAGCTATCATCTCTCTTCTGTTTTTAGAAACTTCCCTGTGACTCAGAAGGTAAAGAGTCTGCCTGCAGTGCAGGAGACCCAGGTTTCATCCCTGGGTGGGAAGATCCCCTGGAGAAGGAAATGGTAACCCACTCCAGTATTCTTGCCTGGAGAATCCCGTGGACAGGGGAGCCTGGTGGGCTGCAGTCCACAGGGTCGCAGAGAGTCGTGGACTGCTTGGTTTCCCAGGATGTATTCAACTGGAAATGGATACTGCAGATTGGCAAAGAAATTAATCTCTAGTTGGGTATCAAAGTCTGATGATTTTTCAATAAAGCATCCCACAAAATCTGACTATTTGCTTTTTCCTTTAAACTTTTTATTCTGTATTGGGAATACAGACAATTAACAATATTGTGACAATTTCAGGTGAACAGTGAAGGGACTCAGCCATACTCAAACATGCATGCATCCTCCCCCAAACCCCAGGCGTGATCATTCTGTACATAACTATATCTTCTTTATATTCTGTATATTCGGCTTTTTTCAACTGACCAATTACTTTCCTTTCAGTATTTTTGTCTCAATTATGAAAGAAACATCTATGCAGTGTAAGAAAAAATACAATCAGAACATATATAGTGGCAAAAAAAAAAGGGGGAAGTTTTTTAAAAAAACCGTCCATTATTCTACCCTCTGTGATAATCTCTGTTAACATTTTGGACACAGACTTCCAAATTATTTTCTATGTATAATACATGCCAGACACAAAATGGGGTAACACACACACACACATATACACATGGGGATGGGAGAAAGTTGCAACCATTCTCTAAGTATTTCCACAAAACAAGTTCACTTTAGAAAATCTGGAAAATAGAGAAAAGCACCATAGATGAAAAACAAACAAAAAACATCTATAATCTCATCAAGGATAGCCTCTCTTCAGGTTTAAGTTTATATTCTTTACAACTGGGCTTCTGTACAAAGCTAAGATATTGTATATGAAGTCACAGGACTTTTTCCTCCACTACAGGATGAACATTTTCCATGCACTACGCTCTTCTAAATCACCATTTTTAATGACTACGTTAACTATTATGACATCTTTTAAAACAGCAAAAGCACCAAATTAGACCATTCTAAAGCGGTCTTCTTACTTATGATAGCATATGCTCATACATGGATATGATGCGGCTGGACAGGTGTTTATAATATGGAAATTCGTGTTTGAGAAACAAGTACTGGTATGTGTTGCAAGAATACACTGACGCTCTCCCAGTTTACTAAAGAGAGCAGAAGCAACTGAAGTGTGCGGGTGTGGCTGGAGAAGAGGAAGGAAGTGTGGGTGGCCCTACACACATTTTGCAAGCTGCTGAAAACAGTTGTAAAACCAGCCTCTGTTAAACCTACTGTCAATTTGGAGTGCACCCTGTTATTCTTGTCAAAACTCACTTCTAGCTTTTCCCTGACATCTTTACCATTGGAGTGTGGTCTGTATACCAAACTAAGGTCTCCAACTCACACAGCACACTCAACAAAGGTGGTTCCGTGTGGGTCATCATTATCAAGCAAGCCACGGCATGGGAAAGCAGGCCACACAAAAAAAGGCCATATGCAAAAAGGAGGCTACCCCACAGCCTCTCTACACTTTGGGATATTATAAATTTCCCCAGTTAAACCAGACCACTAGCATTCAAACACAGAAAAACCTTCCAAACAATTTACATGCCTCGAAAAAAGATCTGTGCCAGGGCTCTCCCTCCAATATAGACAGCTAAGAGATGGGTTTTTATACAACCATGCTAAAACTGTATTTAAGCTTCTTATACATGGAAATTATCTGGTATCTTTCACAAACAGCAAAAATATGAAAACTGTAACTCTTACTCATGGGAAATGTCAGACTAAACCTACGTTTAGAGAAAAGTAAACTCAAGTAGAGGAACTAACGCACGTCTCAGGAAAACTGCCGCCCTGATCTCACTGCTAAAATTTCAGATACCTAGAACAAAAACAGTACAGGCCGAGAAGAAGGCAGTAGACTCAGTCCTCCAGGAATATCAGTCACCTCCAAGGCAAACAAAAACAAGCGCAATCCCAATGGCAGTCACCACTGCTGTCCTTTTCATCCAAAGTAGACAGTACTCCACATTTTTGGATTGGAACTCCTCCTGGGCATTATTAACATAGGCTATAAGGCAAGGATGAAGCAACCAGGGTCATCCAGCGGTTAGGATCTGGCACTTCCGACGCAGGGGGCCTGGGTTCAATCTCTGCTCGGGGAACTAAGAACCCACGCGTCTCACAGCATGGCCAAAAAAAGAAAAAAGAAGAAGCAACCATCACAAACAAGTCAACAGGTCCCAAGTTATGGAAGAATCTAGAGTTCTTCACTGGACTGGGTGAATATTACTATGTGGGTATCAGAATCAGCCTGTAGCCCCTGGATGGAATCAAGACAGAAACTGCAAATTAGAAGGTTTCAGTCAATCATTTATTATGAGAAATGGCCCAACTGGCAAAAACGTACCTCCAAATGTCTAATAAAGCATTTGCCAAGGGAAGGTAAAGTAACTGTTTACTAAAGTATGTCCTCAAAGTTTTCTTCCAGGCAGTCAATTTTAATGGACTCAGGGCCACTGGAGGTAACCAGGAATGCCAGGCTGAAAAGTCTGCTCTAGTCCCTCAAGGCAGCGACTGGGTTGCCAACGCAGATCTATCCCTTAAAGTGCTGGTTTAAGAAACCTTTACTTTCCCTAAATTTGAAAGTGAAGTTGTGAAAGTGAAAGTGAAGTTGCTCAGTCGTGTCCGACTCTTTGCGACCCCATGGACTGTAGCCTACCAGGCTCCTCAGTCCATGGAATTTTCCAGGCAAGATTACCGGAGTGGGTTGCCATTTCCTTCTCCAGGGGATCTTCCCAACCCAGGGATCGAACCCGGGTCTCCCGCACTGCAGGCAGACGCTTTACCATCTGAGCTACCAGGGAGATCCCTAAATTTAACAAGCTATATTCCAGGGATTTGAATGAAAGGAGGAGTCAGACAATCTATTAACTGATGGAAAGTAGCACTTAGCATTTGTAGAGAGAAAAGGGTTAACATCCAAGCCACAAAACCTTGACCAGCAGCACAGGTAATAAGTTCAAATTCTTCAACAGAACTGCCTCTCGTTAAAGTGATGAAAAATGCTAGGCATGTCACCATTTCTACCTGAGGGTAAATGAGTCTTTAAAAATTAGTATGGTGACAGCCCTGGTATAAAGTACCCACATAATAAATAATGATTTAAGCACAAATTAGCGTCCAGAAATTACTCCAAAATAAATAAAGCCAACCCACAATTGCTCCTTTGCCAGGAAAATAGAATGTAAGGTGGAATCTATGGAGCATTTAAAAATTTAATCTAAATCTCTCTTCCAGAGCTTTTATTAATACTGTCAAAATTCATTTTAACTCCATATCATCTTTTTTATACCCCCTGCTGATGCTGTGACAAGGATGGTCATGAAAAAGTGCTCAAAAAAGAATGTTAGAAAAGAAAAATAATAATAATCCATGAACAAAAATATCAGCACCTAATGTTTCACTGATTTTGACTTAAAAGGCAGAAGCATTTGAGAATTTTCTCATACTGCTGGCACCACAGATTACTTTTCTGAAAAGCAATTTGGCAATACCAGTATTAAAAGCCTTAAAATAATTAATATCCTTGATTTAATAATCTTACTAATAGATGTATGTCTTAAAGAAATAGACAAATATTTAGTCACAATGTTCAGGAACATTTATATATGAAAAAAAAAAAAAAAGATCAGAAATAACCAAAAAGTCTACAATAAGAAAATGGTACACCTAACACAACACTCTGCTGCTATATTTTGAATCTATTCAGTCTCATGGGAAATTTTCACAATAAAATGTTAAGTAAAAAAATTCACACACTCAATTTCATGGCACGGGATCCCCAATTTTTTTAAAACATATAATCTGCCTGCATACACACTTTATAAAAAGGGTTAAATTACAGATTTTTTTTCTCTTTATACTTTTCTGTTCTTTTCAAATTTTTAGCAGTGAATATGTGCTGCCTTTATAATCTAGGAAAGGCGGAGGTTACTAAAATTTTGAATTTCTGTACATAATTATTCATTCAATTTTCTTTTCAACTGACAACCAATGAAATAAACCAATTTCCCTGAAATATATATATTTATATAATCTTAATAAACAGACATACTCAATGAAATATTCTGCCTCCTTTGAGGGACAAAGTATGCAATTCCTTCAGGCTATGAAAGGAACACTGAGTCTAGTTTTTATTAGCAAATATTTCAGCCCTAATTGTGGGGGATAAACTGTGGAGGACAATACAGTCCCCCAGTCCTTTAGGATCTTACAAATAAGTTACCTACACATAAAAAGATAATTAATTATATGAGATGGTTGGATGGCATCACCATCTCAACAGACATGAGTTTGAGCAAACTGAGGGAGGCAGTGATGGACAGGGAAGCCTGGCGTGCTGCAGTCCATGGGGTCGCAAAGAGTTGGACACAACTTGGTGCCTAAGAAAACCTGGGCAAGTTATGTCAAGGAAGAGCAAAGGATACTAAAGGCAGGACCCCCAAGGATGGGGCAGCACACAGACCAGGCCTGAGCCCTCACCAGGAGCAGTGGGACACCCCTTCTGGAAACAGGAGAAATCGACAGCAGAGTACACATGGCGGGGTGGGTGAAGTCAGGCCGGTGGGCAGAAGTGAGATTATAAATATAATAGGGTTAGGAAGGCTGATCCTGAAGACTACCTAGCACTTCACCATTCAGGGAACTATGATGAACTCTCAGTCTCTCAACATCAATGGGAAACTTGCTAGACTAAATTCACCACAGTCCCTTCCACCTGCACTTTAGATTAATTCAAGTGTCATCAAAGAGGTAAAAATGCACAGAAGCGGCTTCACATCACAGAGCTGATGCAAGGCCTCAAAAGAAAGGAAAACTCTAGGTTTTTAACATGAAAGCAACAGAAGAATAAATTTAAACCAATTATAAAAGTTCACTGTTCACCTTAAGATTCCATAAAATATCGATTTTTGTTTTGACTTACTGGATTTTCTCATTATTACCCATACTACTTTCCTCAAAACCTACTAACTTATAACTAAACAGGTTACAGGTTTATATAGAAATGAGTCTTATAGCAAAACCACAGTTGACATTTCTTTTCATTGTCTCATTTCAAGTTTCAAAAATATCTTTCACTGCCACAACTGCCCATTTGAGAAGTTTACTTTTGTTTTAATGCAGGTTTCAAAGAGTAAACAATTAAAAAAAAAGTTTAACTACTGGGAATCTACGCATGCACTGAATTCTTTACATCTGTTCTATAGTTTATTCCTTACCATCAGGAATGTGATGGAAGTATCACAACCATGTTATAGAACAGAAAGAAAGCCCAAGCAGGATGAAGTCTTTCTATGCCGCAGTCCTAAGTCCAGTTAAGGGCCGCCTGAGCTGACTCCTGAGCCCTGTATTTTTTCCTGCAATAACACAATGCCCTCCCTACTTTGATCTGGGCCTTTCTAAGTCCCAGGAAAACAACAGCACTAAAATAAATCTATTCTGACAATTCTGTTTTTCCTCCAACTCTGACACACCGTGCAAGTTACCTGATCCAGCCACCAACTAACAAGAGTGACACCAAGGACTCACCTAATAAACATTAGTAACTAACAGTTTCGCTAAAAACCTTTTGAAATGTTTAGAAACTACACTTTGAGAAGGGAAACAACAAGCAAATAACCATTCAAAAGACAGACTGAGAATTACTGGTCATCTAAAAATGCAATGGCACCTTGGAAAAAACTTCCCTCTTTACAGTTTGTATACAATTTTGTCATGGCAAGATTTCTCCCCAATGGCACAGAACAGTCAACACCAAGCAAATCATTTAAGCACAGTTTAAGAAGGTCCTATTTTCTGCTTTAAAAAATTTATCCTTACCCAAACTGCAATTATAATGTACTTTGCAAATTACATTCTCTCCATTTGTTTCTAACAAAGCATTTTCCTTCACAAGAGGATTAGCAAATACTCATAAAAGAGGAGAACAAAGGATCAGATCATGTCTTGAAACACTAGATTGAGTGTTGTCATTCTACGTGTCTTCCACAGTACTCCTAGTACTTTATACCAATAAAGAGAGAATTGTTTAACCTGCAGAAAATGAGATAGAACGCAAAAGCAGAACTCTTAAATTCAATCACTTAACTCTTGTCCACTATTAAAAAAGTTACTGTGCAATATTTGGACTATTTAAGAGACCCATAAATATGGCACACTCTAAGCTTCATAATTTATCCAATGAATATTTGTTAGTATAGTGTCCTAGATCTAAAATGAACTTTACCTACATACATTATACTGTCTGAGTGAAACCTACATTACCTAAAATATACTCTCCTTAATACAAAAGAACCAACGTGTCTAAATATTAAACCCACTGAGATATACTATTTTAAACATTTCCCCTACCTATGCAATATGAAGACAATATAATGACCTAAGAGATATGTCTGTACACAGAAGGGGTGGGACCATCAGAGAAGAGCTGGAACAGCAACCTAAGCGTCACATTTCAAAGTGACACAGAGCCAAATTTTCTCGTTGTCTAAACCACAGAGGTGCACATTAAAAATTATCAAAATTCATTTACTCAGCAAATATGAGGAGCAGCATCATAGCATAAACGAGTACCATAGCACTTGGAACCCAAGCAGATACCCCACTTCTGTCAACAGGCATGTCTTTATAACACAAAGATGAGCACCACCTGGGATAATTACGAAGGCAAAAGGCGACAGTACACATTAGCAATGTGTCAGTGGGATTAAAATCACCCCAGATTTTTTTCCCCCAGCTTTTCACCAACTGGCTTCCCTTTCAGAGAGTTTGACATCTGAGAGGAGTTGTATACTTAGTTCCCCACCTTACTCTGACATCCTTATCCTCACCCTTCTCTGGCCCAAAACACCACCCCCTCAAGGCCTGTACTGGATATAACAGGAAGGCCACTGCCCTACACTGTTTACACCTCTCACGGGGACAGGAAGGCTGGAAGAGGTGTTCTTTCCCCTCAATCTGCCTTTGGGAGTTCACAGGCGGCACCTCAGAGAAATTATTTTGTTTAAGCTAAGAACTGAAATTGGCTGAGGTGGAAAAGTGGCCTTAGTGGGACTGGGCCAGTAACACACAGAGAGCACAGGCTGTGAGACAAGGGGAGAGACAGGCAGGGAAGGACCGGACTCCCGAAGGTCCTGTGTCCCATGCACAGGAGCGGACGCTGCTCACATCTGGCCAGCCATGCCTCAGGGCCAGCACAAAGCCCACCATCCAGACCACTGCCTCCCCCTGCCCTCTGATGCCCCTGCACACCAGCTCCTGTGCCCTCTCACAGCACTATGCCCGCTTCCATCACGGCCTGTGTCACAGCAGCGGCTACAGAATTATTTCTGTGATTATGTGATTAATAATCTGTAACCCCCACTAGAGTACACAATAAATTCAGCCCGCCTAAGACACATGTCTGCTTTATTCAGCTCTGCATCCCTGGGCCCGCCGAGTACAGCATCGGCCTGAAATATATAGATACACTTTATTAAATGAACAAATGAAAGCTGGCACTAAGAAGCCAAGGAAGAACCCTGAGCAGGGGAATGGCAATCAGAGATGACAGCTGAACAAACCACTCTGGCAGCAAAGTGAAGATCAGACTGGAAGGGCAAGACTAGAGCCTGAACACAGGCGAGGAGACTAGTGAAGAGTGTCTCCAGAAAAGTGATTCAAGACCTAAAAGTGAGGGCAGCCTGAATCTGGGCAGTGATGAGGAGGATATAACAGAGGAGACGCGCTTAGGAAGTAGAATCCACAAACTCAATGCACAGGGGGCAAAGCAACGATGGGAACCTGGGATGACTCTAGTGGAGAATGCTAGCAGGTGGGGCACTGACTCACCAGGAATACAGGACGGCAACAAACATTTCCTGAGCATCTACCGCTTGCTGTTCTAGAGCGGAAGATCTGCCTCTACCTCTGGGATTCTATGAATGGGAAGCAATTTCTATCCAACCCATTTGGATACAACAGGTATGGTATCCATTAAGGGGCAGCGAACGACAGTTCAGATTTTTCACATTTCTTCACCAGAACATTTCTTGGGTACACTGACTACGTATGAGGCCTAACACTGGTCTGGGGATACAGCAATCAAAGAAGAGGCATCTCTGCCTCCAAGGAGCTGACAGTCTTCTGGGTATGAGACAGGTAACTGCATGACAATAACTAAGAAACTGAGGCCAGTGAGGCTATGATTTGACCAGTTACATGTCCTGTAACCTACATTTCTGGAGCACTGATTTCATAACTCCCATCACATTTCAGGCCCACGTGTAGTTGAGGGGTTGCATGTTTGGACATTCAGACAGACACCCCTCCCACCAATCTTGCTCTGAGCCTGGAGACACTCCAGAACTGAAAGCAACATGGTGCATGAGCAGCCAGTGCCCTCCAACTCTGAAGCAACTGCTGCAGTCACAGGGCAGCAGTCTGGGGAAGAGGACACAACCAGTAAGGAGAGGGAGAGAGGCCTGCGTGGTCAGGAAAGAGCCTACCTGAGCGGAGGCCAAACGCTGGAGGTGCCAAAGGAGAATCTCAGAAGGCTCTGGAAGTAACCGCAGAGAAATAAACATTCAGGGAAGGCAGAGCAGGAATCCTCTTTAGTCAGGTTCCTCCCCTTCCACCAGCAAGAAATGGTTTCCCACGGGATGGAAGGCCTCAACCCAAAGCAGATATACAGGAAAACAAGACGAGGAAATGATCTGCAGTGAGAATAACGCAGCTCCAGATTATCCAGACCAGACAACACATTTCCGGCGCTCACTCGTGAGGTCATTAAATCTGAGAGGTTTTATATTGGCCCTTCCCAAACTAAAACAAAATACCCAGACATGTCCTCCCCTTCCACCCCAAACCTACAGCCCTTCTTTGCCCCCTTCCTCTCCACAGCCTTAAAAAAACAGAAACAGCTGCATCGTCTCTACCTCCGCAGCTTCCTTTCACCCACTTGGATCTAAATTCTTCCTCCACCATCTGACCTTGTCTTTTCAACCTCCCTAAACCCTTGGAGCCCTTCCCCCTTTTCTCTGCCCGGGAACTCTACCTGTCCAACACTGGTTCAACCATTGCCTTCTGTGAGGCATTCCCCAGTCAAATTGCCCAGGGGTTTTCCCTATACCTCATCACAACATTTGATACTACTGTCATTGTTTTGATACACTGTCTCAGTGTAAATATAATTCACAATAGCCTGAAAGACAGGAACTTATTTTTATTCACTTTTCTATTGCCACACTCTAACCCAGGGCACCCAAAGTAGACAAAGGCTTCATGAATAAATGATCGTAAGTTTAGTTTACCTTCAAAACTGCTACAAACCACTCAATTCTTCCACCTAATTTGCTCTAAGAATAGACTTGCATATACACATACACACTGGGAAGTATCTATATTCTGAATAACTAGTTTTCTTTTAACAGCATCTTGGCTATAAAGAAACTCTAAATTTTGGTGGTTAAGCCAACAGCTGGCATGCAGTAAAATCAATTCTTTAGAGTTCCTCATCTATGTTTTTAATTCCTAAAATTCTGATGTGGAAAGTGCACCTTTTTCCTGGGCTGCTGCTGCTGCTAAGTCGTTTCAGTCGTGTCCGACTCTGTGCGACCCCATAGATGGCAGCCCACCAGGCTCCCCCGTCCCTGGGATTCTCCAGGCAAGAACACTGGAGTGGGCAGTGTAATGAATTCTTAGGCTCAGAAAACCTGCTTCAGAGAACCAACCAAGCCTTATTTATACCAATGCTTAGAACCTGGGCTGCTCAATAGCTTCCAAAATAGTTTTTTTTTTTCTTCTATTTAGTTTCACTTTCTATATGAAACACCCATAGTAAAGTTTAACACAATATTTCCTGCAACCAGTAAAAATATCTGAAAGCCCTTCAATTTTAATACGGACATTCAAAAGCCTTCATTTTAGGATTATGGGATTACATCTGAACCTTAACGGCCCAATGTATACTTCTGTTCTAGAAATAAAAATTATGTAACTTCTCAGTCCTTGTATCTTTTCTACAAACGGCTCTTACTGCAATAATACAGAAAAACTTACTCAGAAGAGCAGAGAGAAAAAAAAAATAGAGAAAAGTAACTTTTCTATACTAAAGAAAACGATTTTTTTAAATGCAAATAAAAAAAAAAAATAGAAAGGTGGCAAAGTTCCCTGCCAGGAAAACCTTAAAGATGGAGAAATGAGAAAAGTTAACTCAATGCACCTGGCTTTCAATTAGTATACTGCTTCAGTAAGTGACTTGCCTCAATAAGTGACCTTGGCAATGTCATTTCTCTCATTTTTAGTTCTGTAGAATGGGAATGTCATCTGTTTTCCTACTAGAAACAATTGGTCGAATAAAAGAACCAACGTGATTTTTTTTTTTTTTAAGAAACTTGTCTAATTAGTTTGCTTTAATCACCATTAGCACAGTACATTCCTCTTCAGGAATTCAATTCCAAGAAAAATATTTAAGCAGACGTTGAGGACAGATTTCCTTAAGGGAATGATTTTATAAATCTGGAGAGCAATGTAACAAGATTATAAATTAACAAACTGATTACATAAGCCTTGACAACCTCAGGCTTTAAAGTACACTGATACACATTCTGATAAATTAGACTGATTTGGGACTAGCGCCTCAACCCCACACACGGAACCCAAACTGAGGCATCTGGTGTTTGATAGGAATCAGGTGGAATCTGATCAAGACGCGAAACATTTGCAGTTCTATTACCTGCTAGCCACGCTTCACCTTTCACCATAAAACGTGAAACGCATTAAGTCAGCTTTACCACCTGCTCCTAAGATTGTGACAATGTACTCAATTAAATGGAACGGGGGGAAGTAACTAGATAGTGTGAAAAATCCTATACCCTTAGACGTCCAGAAGCTGAAGAACCCTACTGCTAAATGCCCCCTCACCCCCTCCAAATACTGGACTTGAACCGAACTCACTATACAGCTACAGAATTTTACCTGACCCAAGTGTTAAGAACAGCACAGCTCCAGGAACCCTACTCAGGATAAAAGGCTGTCACTTTCCTGGATCCCAAGTCCAAGCAAACGGAAGGAAGGGTTTTGTAAAACGGTCCAGAAAGGAATCAACAGGCGATGACTATGGAAAAGAACGGAGGTTTTCCAATCTGAAAAATTCTAGCTGTCCCTCGGGAACGGCACTGCTCCTCCTTCCTTACCCCGATGCCCTTTCTCTACAGACAACAATATCCCCATTCTATTGTACGGCTGCAGTTTTAGCAAGAAATCCCCTTGCTGCGCCAGATCTCCAGATTCTTTTGAAAAAGGAAAACACCTTTAGTGAATAAAACACCGTACGAGAGAACCTGGGCGCGGGGATCCGCGGGCGCCGCACTCGGCCCGCTCCGGGGCGGGGCGCGGGGATGCGGGCGCCTCCCGAGGTGCCGCAATCCCGCCGCGGCCGCAAGGGCAGGGCCTCGGGGCGCCCGTGGCCGGCCGCCGCAATGCCCGCTCCCGTGCGGGCCCCGCCGCCGCCCGCTGCCTGCCGCCAGGCCATCAGGCCGCACCGCCGCCGCGCGGAGTCTGGGCCGCCGCAGCCCGGGGCCCGCGTCCTCCCCGGCCCGCGACGCGGGGAGCGCGGAGCGCGCAACTTACTTTCCGCCTGCGGCGGGCGCCCCAGCCCCGCCGCCCAGCCCGGCAACCGCTGAGGCCACTCGGCGGCGGAGGCCAGCCCGTCCCCCGCCCACGGCCGCCGCTCCCGGGTGCACTGCGCGCTCGCCCCTACCTCAGCAAGCAGGCGGGCTTCCGTCCGCAGCGGCCGCGGCGCCGACAACTCCCTCCCGGCCGCCGAATCCCCGCACCCAGCACTAATCATAATACCAAGCGGGCAGCCGGCCGCGGGGAGGGGGTGGAGGACCGAGACGCGCCTGCGCGGGACGCGCGTCATTGTGACGCAGGCGCCGGGGAGGGGCGGCGGCGAGGGCGGGGCGGGGCGCACCTGCGGGCTTCGGCGCGCGAGCTGCTGCAGGGCATCCTGGCAGCGCCTCGAACCCAGCGAGTCTGGGCTGCGGCTGGCGGTAGGAAGCGGGCGAGGCGCCCGAGCAAGACCAAGCTGATGAAGGAGGAAGCACTAGGGACACGGGACAATGGCCCAGAAAAGTAGCCGAGCCGTGGCGGAAATCGGAGGGAAAGGACCGGGTCCTCACGGGACTCTGCGTCTTGGGGCGGGGGTCTGAGGGCACCAGGCACTTCACCCTTCTAAAGGTTCACCTACATCCCCGGCCCAGGTTTAAACAAAGAGCGGGAAAAAAATATACGTTCACGAATATACGTACATATTTTTTTTTTCTCTACAGTTTCTTCTCTCTGGGAACCCAATTAGAAGGAATTGTGTTGATTTTGTGCTATTTTTAAAAAAGAGAAAAGCCCAGCATCTGAACACAGCGCTGGCTTTAAAAGTCAGCAGGAGACCCTTGCCTGGCCAGGCTGCCTCCTCTGGAAAAGCGTGAAAAGGCGAAAGGTCGTGAGAAGTATTAAAGCATGTCAAGTCAGGGACTCAGAACATGCCAGGCATGAACCGTGCCCCGGATGGTTCAGCGCCATGGTCACCAGGCAGGAGGCTCCCAAATGGAGTTTAGCGATGGCCAGAGTGGAGAGTTTGGGAGGGTGAGAGAGAGGGGCAGGCGCTCCCATCTACCATCCTTGGAAGCCTGGCGCGCCATGGAGATCAGCTGCCCTTGCTGTCTGGAAATAAGTGACATGCCAGATGCCAGATTCTCCAACTTGCTTTTCCATTTCGGATTCTCCCAGCCCTCCACCCCTCCCCCAAGACAGGACCCCTAGCAAAAAAGGGCACAAACTGCCGCGTGGAAGGCAGGGGAGGGGGTGCGCTGCTTAGATGCTCCAAATGTGATTAGATCGACTGGAGGGAAAAAAGAAATCTAGATGGCTTGAGCAATTGTCTCTGCTGAGCTGCAAACGTCAGAAAGCCTGTTTTTTTCAGACTGTCTCCTGGGCATCTACTTTGCATGTCTGAAGATGACTGGAAAGCAAGAGTGGATTGTTGGGAGTAATAACGGAAGTTAAGGGGGGCTTCCCAGGTGGCACTAGTGCTAAAGAACCTGCCTGCCAACGCAGGAGATGCAGTCCAGGAAGAGACGTAGGTTCGATCCCTGGGTCAGGAAGGGAGAAGGGAATGGCAACCCACTCCAGTACCCTTGCCTGGAGAATCCCATGGACAGAGGAGCTTGGAGGGCTACAGTCCATGGGGTTACACAGAGTGGAACCGACTCTGCTCTGTGATGACATAAATGTGAAGGAAATCCAAAAAGAGGGAATATATGTATAAATATAGCTGATTAACTTTGCTGTATAGCAGAAACACAACACTGTAAAGCAACTATACTCCAATTCTTTTTTTTTTAAAGCAAAAATAAAATAATTAGAACAGTCTTGCTATAAAAGGTATCTAACAAAGGCTTATTATAATATATTTTTTTAAAGTGGGGGGGTGGGGCAGTTAAAGGAGGACTCCAAGTTACCCTAACACTCTGGCATGGGGTGATGTCACTGGCTGAGAAAAGCCTTGGGCCATGGGCCTCTGCCCCTCAGGGCTGAGTCGAGGCCCCAACTCTGGGATAACACTGGCTTACAAAGACCTTCAAAGAATCATCTCACTTTGACACACATTCTAACTCTAGCAGTATGTTCAGCAGGAGCTTGTGGATTCATTCCTTTGTTGCTGGAAAACAGTGGCGAGGCCTTGCACTTTTCTCCTTAGGGAGGTATCACTATTCAGGGAACCCCATAGCCAAGTAAAGGGGAAAAAATACCATTCTAATGGTCTCCCAAGGGAATTCCAGGGGTTGAAGACCTCCACCACCAGGTGTGTAGCCCCCGAAATAGAACAGTCATCACAAAACAACGTCTTAATAGATAAGCCCTTGAAAAATATGTAACTCAGGTTTTGAATAAATTCTATACAGAAAATGGGATGCAGGAATAGAAAAACAATAAATAAAAAGGAATAATACCTTTGTTTAAATACAGTGGGCTTGAATTCTCTTCCAGAGAAAGGGCTGCAGTCCTTGGCCATGTGGTGAATCATTTATTCATCTCCGGTGTTTCTTGGTAAGCTGGAGTGCTGCTGGCAAGAACATGACCCATTTTCAGTTCCACACCATCAATGTGGTAGCATGAGCTGATTATGCTTAGGCAATATTTTTAAATATTCAAGTATAAATTAATATATGATTACTTAACTTTGAATTTAAGCAAATGTGTTCATTGTTAATGAGAACCCCCTTCTTCAGTCTGCCCTAGGGTTTTCTCTAACCCAGACTGCTTTTTTAATGTTAGGTCTTTTTATGGACCTGTAAGAAGCTTTAATTAGATATACAGCACTCCACACAAATGACAAGATGGAGCATGCGGGCTTGGATTACACTCTCCGTGATTCAGATCTCCAAAATAACATAATGCCACTGATTTAGGGAAGTTGCTGTTTATTGGAAGGCAACCAGGGAGATGCTACAAATTAGGTTAAGATGTGAAAAGCAAGCCAATTGATGAAAGAACTGCCATTTTCATCTTGGGACTACCCCCCTAAAGCAGCATGTATAACAAGGTTATACCATTTCTAGATATGGTTAATTTTCATAATATAGAAGCATTTCAAATATACTGAAAACAGAGACTGAGGATTCACGTATGGCTCAGTTTTGAGTTGTGACATTTAATTTTATGATTTCCTTTTGCGTATTTAATTAGTCATTTTATACATTGATACTTGTACATGTCTGAATCCTGGCTTCATTCCAGTAGGACCAAAATTAATACTTCACTGGAATGGCCTGAAGAGTTTCTCAAAGAGTTTCGCTCACTACCCACTTGGCATCCATTAGCATCCCTAATTCTTTTAGCTCAGATGTTTGTTAAGGCCTGTGCATGTGTGTGCATGTGTGTGTGTGTGTATGCGCATGTGTAATATATTCTTAACAGTTGCAAGGAAGGACTGAAAATGCCAGCCCTTAACTCTGCTTCTTTGCAACCTGTGAACTGGGAAACACAGCAGACACTGCCTGGCACTGACCACCTGCCCCACCTCTAAGACTTACATACCCTTGTGGGCAGACTGCTTAACTTTCCATCTGTTTCCTCTATAAAATGGGAAAGATGATGGTGATAATGATAGCTTTCTTATAAGGTGTGTGTAAGGCAGCTGTTCTCCAAGTGTGCCTCCTGGACCAGCAGCAGCAGCTTCTCCTGGGAACTAGACTGAAATGCAAATTTTCCAGCTCTACTCCAGACCTCCTAAATTAGAAACTTGGTGGTTTCTCTGTTTTAAGAAGACTTCCAAGTGAATCTGACACAGGTGAGTCTGAGAACCACTATAGATGGGAAGAAAAGTTATGACCGACCTAGATAGCATATTCAAAAGCAGAGACATTACTTTGCCGACTAAGGTCTAGTCAAGGCTATGGTTTTTCCAGTGGTCATGTATGGATGCGAGAGTTGGACTGTGAAGAAAGCTGAGCGCCGAAGAATTGATGCTTTTGAACTGTGGTGTTGGAGAAGACTCGAGAGTCCCTTGGACTGCAAGGAGATCCAACCAGTTCATCCTAAAGGAGATTAGCCCTGGGATTTCTTTGGAAGGAATGATGCTAAAGCTGAAACTCCAGTACTTTGGCCACCTCATGCGAAGAGTTGACTCATTGGAAAAGACTCTAATGCTGGGAGGGATTGGGGGCAGGAGGAGAAGGGGACGACAGAGGATGAGATGGCTGGATGGCATCATTGACTCGATGGACGTGAGTCTGAGTGAACTCCGGGAGATGATGATGGGCAGGGAGGCCTGGCGTGCTGCGATTCATGGGGTCGCAAAGAGTCGGACACGACTGAGCGACTGAACTGAACTGAAGGGGGTTTATGTGTATTAGTTGCCAAGTCATGTCCAACTCTTTGAGATATCATAGACTGTAGCCCGCCAGGTTCCTCTCTCCATGGAATTCTCCAACCAAGAATACTAGAGGATCTTCCCAACCCAGGGATCAAACCCAGGTCTCCTGCATTGCAGGCAGATTCTTTTACTGTCTGAGCCACCAGGGAAGTATTAAAATAGTGCTGGCACATGGTAAGTAGTATATTAGTGGATTTTTTTTTTAATTAGTGCAATATGATGTTGCCAAGATACAGTTTAATTCAGGCCACAGGAAGGATGCCCATATTCCTCCAACAAATAAATTCTTAATGCTTAATCTTTTGTCCAAAGACTTTTAACACTGCCTGCCAAACCCTTCATGTTCTGGCCCCTGCCTTCCTTTCCTGCTCTTTATCTCCAAGTAAATTGTATCTGCGAACCTTCCCAGTTTTCAAAAGGGAATTTCTTTTTCATACCTCTAAGCCTTTGCCTATTATGTTCCTTCTACCTGGAAATGTCACCCACCCATTTTCTCCACTCCCTATACCTGGCAATCTCCTGAATTCCTACTTACCTTTCAAAACCTCAAATGTCCAGGCTCATCTGTGGCACCCCCAATCCTGTCCAGTCAGAGCCAGGCCTTCTCTGAACCCATACCTCCTTGCACATGAATATTTATTATAGGTTTCATAACTGTTAACTGTTCCATTTTCTCCCTTTGGATCTTAAACTCCTGGAGGACAAGGATTTTATTTTATTCAAATTTCTATTCATGCAGCTTAGCACTAATGTAGCAAGTAGGCAGCCCAAGGGCTTAAACTTGGGGCATTTTTTTTTCAGAACATTGTTTTTGTTTTTTTGTGTGGGGGGCTATATCTTGCGGCTTGTGGGATCTTGGTTCCCCAACCAAGAATTGAACCCAGGCCATTAGCAGTGAAACCACAAAGTCTTAACTACTGGACCACTGAGGAATTCCCAAAAACATTTTAAAATTGGAAGATTTAATTTTTTAAATAGTTTTACTCTAGTATGATCTGCATACCATAAACTTCACCATTAATACATGGTTATTCAATGTGTGTGTTTGTGTGCTCAGTTGCTCAGTTCAGTTCAGTTGCTCAGTTATGTCCAACTCTTTGTGACCCCATGGACTGCAGCACACCAGGCTTCCCTGTCCACCACCAACTCCTGGAGCCTCCTCAATCTCATGTCCATTGTGTTGGTGATGCCATCCAACCATCTCATCCTCTGTCATCCCCTTCTACCACCTTCAATCTTTCCCAGCATCAGTGTCTTTTCCAATGAGTCAGTTCTTCGCATCACGTGGCCAAAGTATTGGAATTTCAGCTTCAGCATCAGTCCTTCCAGTGAATATTCAGGACTGATTTCCTTTAGAATGGACTGGTTGGATCTCCTTGCAGTACAAGGAACTCTCAAGAGTGTTCTCCAACACCACAGTTCAAAAGTATCAATTCTTTGGCACTCAACTCTCTTTATGGTCCAACTCTCACATCCATACATGACTACTGGAAAAACCATAGCTTTGACTAGATGGACCTTTGTTGGCAAAGTAATGTTTCTGCTTTTTAATACCTGTCTAGGTTGGTCATAACTTTTCTTCCAAGGAGCATGCATCTTTTAACTTCATGGCTGCAATCACCATCTGCCGTGATTTTGGAGCCCAAGGAAATAAAATGTGTCACTGTTTCCATTATTTCCCCATCTATTTGCCATGAAGTGATGGGACCGGATGCCACGATCTTCGTTTTCTGAATGTTAAGGTTTAAGCCAACTTTTTCACTCTCCTCCCATTTTCATCAAGAGTTTTTCTTTGCCTTCTGCCATAAAGGTGGTGTCACCTGCATATCTGAGGTTATCGACATTTCTCCCAGAAATCTTGATTCCAGCTTGTGCTTCGGCCAGCCCAGTGTTTCTCAGGATGTACTCTGCATATAAGTTAAATAAGCAGGGTGACAATACATAGCCTTGATGTACTCCTTTCCCGATTTGGAACCAGTCTGTTGTTCCATGTCCAGTTTTAACTGTTGCTTCTTGACCTGCATACAGATTTCTCAGGAGGCAGGTCAGGTGGTCTGGGATTCCCATCTCTTGAAGAATTTTCCATAGTTTGCTGTGATCCACACAGTCAAAGGCTCTGGCATAGTCAATAAAGCAGAAGTAGATGTTTTTCTGGAATTCTCTTGCTTTTTCGATGATCCAGTGGATGTTGGCAATTTGATTTCTGGTTCCTCTGCCTTTTCCAGCTTGAACAAACATCTGGAAGTTCACAGTTCACATACTATTGAAACCTGACTTGGAGAATTTTGAGCTTTACAGTTGTTCAGTTGTATCCAAAGTGTTGCAATCCCGTAGACGATAGCCCAGCAGACTCCTTTGTCCACAGGATTCTTCAGGCAAGAATACTGGAGTGGATTGCCATTTCCCCCTCCAGGTAACTCAATGGTTTTTAGTAAATTTAAAAAGTTATGAAAGTATCACCTGATCTGCCCCTGATAGCTTACAGTGAACGACATCAGATTCATGATCTCCGAAGAAGATGTAGCTTCCGGACCAGGGACCAGACTTGATCACTCAAGAGCTTTTATGTAGCAGAGTTATATTAGAGTATAAAAGGGGACAAACAAAGCTTCTGACATAGACATCAGTAGGGGGACAGAGAGTGCCCCCACTCACTAGTCTTAGTGAGGCCTTATATACTTTCATCAGACCCACTCCCACAACATACACCTTAAATTAACAAGATTAGAACTAACAATAGAAAGGTCTTACCAGACACACTCCCATAATATACCTCAACATAACAAGATTAGTCAGAAGGTTCTTGTTAAGGAGGAACATGTCTTTGAGCAAGACACACTGTTATATTGACTAAGACAAAGCAATGTAGAAAAAAAAGATGTCCCCTTCCCCTTGATGCCCCAGACCCCTTTCTCCTTCTCTAGGGCTCCAGACCCCTTTCTCCTCCTTGGGGACCCTGGACTTATCAACCTACCTAGGAATTGACTCTCTCACCCTAATATTTCCATCACTCCCCAAAAGCTTTCTCTCTCCACGTGCAGTCAGTCACAATCCAATTTCCATCTCTTGGCCACCAATGACTTGTTTTCCATCCTTACAGATTTGCCTTTTCTACAGAGTCACTTAAATGAAATCTCAGTCTTTTGTGTCTGGCTTCTTTCACGGAGCATAACGTTTATCTATGTTGTAGCTATATAAACAGTTAGTTCCTTTTTTTTTACTGCTGAATAGTATTCTATTATATACACTAGATCTTCTTTATCCATTTACCAGGTGATGAACATTTCATTTATTTTCAGATTTTTGCTATTATGGATAATGTTGTTGTGAATATTTACATAAACTCTTAACGGGGATATGCTGTCATTTTTCTAGGGTACTGCAAGATGAAATTGTTGAGTCACGTTGTAACTGTTACGTTTAACATTATAAGGAACTAACAAGTTGTTTTCTGAAGTGACTGTACCACATTTTACATTCCCAGCAGCAATGTATGAGGGTTCTTATTTCTCCTCATCTGTACCAACACTTGGCATCATTAGACTTTCAGATGATCTTTATTCTAATACATGTATAGTGGTATCTCCTGTGATTTTGATTTGCATTTCCCTAATGACTAGTGATGTTGATCATCTTTTAACATTATTTTTAGCCACACAAATATCTTCTTTGGTGAAGTATCCATTCAAAACTGTTGCCAATTTTTAACTGGGTCACTTGGCTTATTGCGTTATAAGAATTTTTCATCTATTTCATCTATTTTTCATCTATTTCAGATAGTCCTTAACAAGATATATGATTTGCAAATATTTTCTCCCAGGCTGTGGCGTGTATTTTCTTCTTTTAAATGATATCTTTGGAAGTGCCAAGATTTTTTATTTCAATGAATTACAATTTAGAAAATTTTTCTTTTATGAATTGTTTTTGGTATCATATCTAAGAAATCAAAGTCACTAAGATTTTTTTTCCTTAGTGGGTTTTTTTTTCAGGTTTTATAGTTTTCGATTTAACATTTAATCTGTAATTGATTTTGAATTAATTTTACACGTGATATAAATTTTTAAATTTATCTTTTCACATATGGATAGCCAATTGTCCCCAAACCATTTGTTAAAAAGAATATCTTTTCCTAGTTGAATTCCCTTGGCACTTTTGTTGAAAATCAATTTACCACAAACATAAGGATTTTCTAGACTTTCTATTGATTTCCACTGATACATATCTATCATTACACCATTGTAACACAGTCTTGGCAACTATTATTTTATAATAAGTTTTGAAAATGAGTAAAACAGTACCCCAACTGTGTTGTTGATTTTCAAAATTGTTTTGCTATTCCGAGGTATGGCATTTCTATATAAATCTTATGGTCAGCTTGTCAATTTCCACCACCAAAAAACTGGTTTTCGACTTTGATTTGCATTGTATATATAATTCAGTTTGGGGAGAGCTGCCATTTTAACAGTAGTGACTCTTTCAATTCATGAAAATGGTATATATCTCATTTAGATCTTTTAAAGTTTAGTGAGCAGTGTTTTACAATCTTTGGCTCTCACACATCTTTCGTTATATTTCTGTTAAGTATTTTATTCCTTTAAGTGTGCTATATTGTAAATGGCATTGTTCTTCATTTCATTCTTAGATTGTCCATTATCACTATGTAGAAATACTGGTTTTTGTATCCTCTGACATTCTCATTTATTAGTTTTAATTGGTTTTTAAGATTCACTAGGATTTTCCAGATACAGGATCAAATCATATGCAAACAAACACAGTTTTATGTAATATTTCTTCATCTTCAACCTGGATACCTTTCATCTATTTTCCTTATCTTCTTGATGGGCTAGAACATCCAGTATGCTATTAAACAGCAGTATTGAGAATAGACATCCTTGCTTTCTTCTTACACCTATGGAAGACACCTTTAGTCTTATCACTATTAACTCTGATGTTTGCTGTAGGTTTTTTCGTAGACTCTTTTTTACCTGTCTGAAGAAATTCCCTTATATTTGAAGTTTGAGAGTTTTATCATGAATAAGTGTTGAATTCTGACAACTGCTTTTTCTGCATATATTAACATGACCAAGTATGTTCTGTCCTTTATTATATTAATATGACATATTGCCTTAATTTTCCAGATGCTAACGCTACCTGGTTAAAAGATATTTGCTCCTTGGAAGAAAAGCTATGACCAACCTAGACAGCATATTAAAAAGCACAGACATTACTTTGCCAGCAAAGGTCCATCTAGTCAAAGCCATGGTTTTTCCAGTGGTCATGTATGGATGTGAGAGTTGGACTGTGAAGAAAGCTGAGCGCCAAAGAATTGATGCTTTTGAACTGTGATATTTCAGAAGACTTTTGAGAGTCCCCAGGTCGGCAAGGAGTTCAAACCAGTCAATCCTAAAGGAAATCAGTCCTGAATATTCATTGGAAGGACTTTTGCTCCAGCTGAAACTCCTAATACTTTGGCTGGCTGATGCAAAGAGCTGACTCATTAGAGAAGTCCCTGATGCTGGAAAAGATTGAAGGCCGGAGGAGAAGGGGATGACAGAGGATGAGATGGTTGGATGGCATCACTGACTCAATGGACATGAGTTTGAGCAAGCTCTGACAGATGGTAAAGGTCAAGGAAGCCTGGTGTGCTACAGTCCATGGGATCGCAAAGAGTCAGACACAACTGAGTGACTGAACAAATTCCCAAGATAAACCTCACTGGGTCATTTTTTGTTACTGGATTTGATTCCTGTGTTTACATTCATGTGGTACATTGTCATGTCTTTGGCCTCAGTGAACTTGGAAGTGGATACATTCCCAGAGCCTGTAGATAAGAGCCTTGTCCAGCTGACACCTTCATTTGAGCCTGTGAGACACTAAGGCAAGAACCCAGTTGAGTCTACCTGGACTTCTGACTGACACAAGTCTTGAGTTCTAAGCTTCGAAGTTTCTGGTAATTTGTTACATACCAATAGAAAACTAATACACCAACTTCATCCAGTTTTCCTCTGCTATAGAAGACCTGCCTCACGGCAGAGTTAATTTTGAAAAAAATCAAAATAAATCAAGATTTCTGGTTTCTCTTGAAAAAATGGGAAGACTCAGCAATTTGAGATTTGAATTTCTCACATGTCAAACGATCAGGAAGAGCAGAGCAGTGATGCTCCCCATCCTCCTTGCTGGCCCGGGTCTGGGTCCTCCAGTCTGTCAGCCCTCACCCTTCACCCTAGGCCTACATCTCCAATTGCATGCCTGGCCCTGGGACATCTGAATCGGTAGCCATCCTGATCAGCACATGCCCAGCCTGTAGTATGTATTCAGTAATTATCTGTTGAAGGAGTGAATCAAACCCCAAAACAGGCAACATGCAAGGGAATCTGCCAGAAGAGCACATGAATGGCTATCTGGCACCACTGAATAGACATAAGGCCGAGGGTGCCATAACCTCAGTGCAGTTTGGAGAGGTCAAATGCATGGACCCACAGAGCCTGTCCACCTGAAAGAGATTTCCTGGAAGTCCCATCAACCTTCACTTACACTGCATTGGCCAAAAGTATGTCATGTGAACAGTCCTAGTTCCAAAGCAGGTCAGGAAATGTTTTCATCTTGTCACATGTCACTGCAGCCCCAACAAGGATGTCAGGGCTCCAGTAGGAGAAAAGGATGAATACTGGTTAAGTGACCAACAGTTTCAACACCCAGATCATAGAAAAGAACACCACCAGCACCTCCGAAGCCCTCTTGTGCCCCTTCCCCATCAGTGTTTTCCCAAAGAATATCCACTCTTGAAACATAAGTGTTTCCTCCTTTTCAGCTTCGTCTAAATAGATTCATACAAGGAATTGCTGGGCTGTCCAGTGGTTAGGTTTCCACACCTTTCCTGCCAAAGGCCCAGGATCCATCCCTGGTCAGGGAACTAAGATCCCACAAGCCATTCGGCATGGCTGAAATAAATAAATGAAATCTAACAAGAGACTTATTAATTAGCCTTAACCCACCGCTCCTCCTAGAGCTGGTTCTCATTAATTACTCATCTGCCCTTCAACCATGAATAGTCAGGGGAAATGACCAGTGAGTATACCAAGTATTCCTTCCCAGGGGAGAAATGAAAAATATTTTAAAAATCAGACCCACAAATGTTTGGACACAGAATGGACGGCCACAGTGTTGGCCAGAGAAGGGTCTTCGGGCCTCACTCTCCAGTGTAAGGAGGCCGTCGGCAGGCCAGGTGAGCTGCTCAGAGAGGAGGCAGGATGACCATCGCAGCAGGACTCTGAGGCTCCAGGGAGCAGATCTGTATCAGTCAGTGAGAGTAAACTCAGTGTTCCCACCTCACCACAGAGTGCTAGCTGAAGGTCAGCACTTTGTCGTTCAGTTGCTAGGTCGTGTCCAACTCTTTGTGACCCCGTGGACTGCAGCATACCAGGGTCCTCCGTCCTCCACTATCTCCTCGAGTTTTCTCAAATTCATCTCCATTGAGTCAGTGATGCTATCCAGCATCTCAACTTCTGCTGCCCCCTTCCCCTTTTGCCCTCAATCCTTCCCAGCATCAGGGTCCTTTCCAATGAGTGCTCTTCACATCAGGTGTCAAAGAATTAGAGCTTCAGCATCACCCCTTCCAGTGAATAGTCAGGGTTGATTTCCTTTAGGATTGACTGGTTTGATCTTCCTGTCCAAGGGACTCTCAAGAGTTTTCTCCAGCACCACAATTTGAAAGCATCAGTTCTTCAGCACTCAGCCTTCTTTATGGTCCAACTCTCACATCCATACCTGACTACCGGAAAAACCATACCTTTGACTATACGGACCTTTGTTGGCAAAGTGATGTCTTTTGCCAAAAGAGTATGAAGGTTGGGTGGCCTCTGGTGAAACTATGGCCAAAAAATATCCTGGGCATCATATGGAATCACTACAGTTCAAATGCAGTATCTCTTCATGAAGGTGAAACTGATCTGTCTCCTCACACATGGGAGTAGACACGATACTTGGCAGCAGGAACCCCAGCCCTGGAGTTGGCATCTGACAACTGGACAGAGCCAAGCCAAACCATCATGGACGCCAAGACGGCTAACACTCATTTCTTTACAGTGGTCTTGCAAATAAAGCTTTCCTCATTTCCAGCTCACAATTCTTTTCAGCTATCCCACCCCACTTCCAAATCAAGGAGAGTTAGACTTCATATAAAAATTTAAAAAGTAAAAGCAGAATAGGGAAAGTTGGTTCAGGACTTAAAACCATTCTTCCGGAAAGAGAAGCCCTAGATGCACTTCCAAACCCCAGTCCCTTGACAGCCTTGACTGCCGAGACCAGCAAAGTGACTTGCTCACTTCCCAGCCTCCCTTGCGAGGAGAGATGGCCATGTGATCCAGTCTGGCCAGTAAGATCTGGGTGGAATTCAGCTGGAGGTGGGGGTGGTATGGGGAAAGCTATTGCTTTTCTGATACAAAAGGACAGCTGCAGCTGGCTCTGGCCTTCCCCTTTCTTCCTGCCCTGACAGTGGGCGTGATGCCCGGAACAGGAGCTGCCATCTTGCAACCATGAAGGGGAGGCCAAGAGAATCAGCGATGCTGGCTCTGGACCTCATGAGCTGCTGAACAAATGCTAACAGCTGCCTGCTCCAGACTTTTTGTATGAAAATTCTGTTCTTTATGCTTGCTTACAGCAGGGAAAGCATTTCTAACTGACACAACTCTTATAAATCATTACTTGTCATAAACAGGCCAGAGAAGACGTCCCAAGTTACTATCTGGTAAAGTAGCTTTGGATGCTTGCTCTCAAAGCAAATAGGGTCATTCCCACTAGGGTCAAGTCAAAACACATAGAAGCCAACTTGAAAGCGCTTTCACTGGCCAAGGAGGGGACAATGTAAGCAGCAAAAAACTGATAACAGTGGATTAAAATACATTAAAAATGAAGAAAGGGAAATAACCAAGCCTGTATCCTGCCTTCCTTGTTTGAACTGAATTTCAGGGAAACCAAAGACATGCTATTGCTCAGTTGCTGCTCAGATGCTCAGTCGTGTCGGACTCTTTGCAACCCTATGGACTATAGCCCGCCGAGCTCCTCTGTCCATGGTATTTCCCAGGCAAGAATACTGGAGTGGGTTGCTATTTCCTCCTCTAGGGGATCTTCCCGTCCCAGGGATCAAACCCATGTCTCTTAGGTCTCCTGCATTGGCAGGCAGGATCCTCACCACTAGCACCACCTGGGAGGCCTGAAGAGGTGACAAGAGAAGAATTCCAGCTGACAGAGACAGAAAGAAGGACAGAATTAGAAAACCATGGCTTTGGAATATGTGTTGAAATAAAGAATCTCAGCGACAACCATCAATAACTTAAGTAGGGACTTCCCCTGGTGGCCCAATGGCTAAGACTTTTTGCTCCCAGTGCAGGGGGCCTGGGTTTGATCCCTGGTTAGGGAATTCTTTCCCACATGCCACAACTAAAGATACTGCATGCCACAACCAAAAGATGCCACATGCTGCAACTAAGACCTGGAGCAGCCGAATGAATGAATGAATGAATAAAATGAGATAAAAGGGTGACAGGGAATTTTGGATGGACCATGCTGATAATACCTGAGCCCAAATTCATCAATTTTCACATCTCTAAAAATGGGACAATCAGGCTTGTGATGTAATATGCCAGAAAGTACACAGCATCTTCTGTGAAGTTTTCCAGAAAAAACAACAACAAAAATACCAACTGTAATCCAGTTTACAGGAAACAGAAGCACAAGTTAAATGACACCAGGAGGAAACCACCAACCAAGTCCAGAATGTAGGCTATTCCAGTAGACAAATGACTGGTTTCTCTCCCCCCTCAAGGGAATGGCCTTAAAAGAAAATGGGGATTTTTACAGCTGAGTGAAACAACTGTAAAAATATGAGTTAATTAGGAAAATATGGTACATTATGAATATTATTTCCCATGATAATGGCATTGTGGTTATATATTTTTAAAAAGCTCTTCTCTGATAGAATACCTACTGAAATATTTATGGATGAAATGTAATAATGCCTGTAGTTTGCTTTAAAAATATTCTAGCAACAGCCAAACAAACATTGTGTGTGGTAGAGCTGAGTGGAAAGTAGAGAGGAAACAGAATCAGGTGATTCCCCAAAGGGGTTCATTGTAATTTTTCCTCCACTTAGATATGGTTGAACATTTTGTATAAAGTCTTTTTTTTGAACTGATTACTTTAATTGGATTTTCCTGAATTCTAGATGCCAACAGCAACAGAAATGAGAAAGCAATTTAAAAAAAGAAAATCCTGTCAAAGTCCCTGAATTCTGGTTCTTTCCTTCATGATGTTATTTTCATACAAGCTAAAACAAATGCTACAATCCCCAAACTGGAATATAAAGCAATGTCATGTGTCTGTACTTGAAAGCACAGTGTTTCTGGGGGTACTTAAGAGATGCTAGTTCTCCCAACACCTGTGTCCTCATCCACCTGTGGGGTTCCCAAGGCTGTTTACCCTCTCTCCTCACATGTTCCCAAAAGCACTTTGCTTTTGTCACTGATGTCTAATAACTCCTTCATTCTTTTTCATCAGTCTGTGAGCCGTCCTCTCTCCCTCCCACTCTCAGTCAAGGACCAAGAATCAATTCCCATTACTCTCTCTATAGTAGGCTGATATTAACACACAGTGCATGTGTGTGAGGAGGTGCTCAATAAATATTTTGGGACTGTATGAACACAATCCAATCTGCTATGTTTTATACCTGTGGAGTCTGACGCACCAAGGGTTGAAGTTTCTAGGCTAGGACTACAACGTTTCAGAATCAGAACCATTCCTGAGAACTTACACCTTCTCATTCCTAACCCAAGGCTACTTCTGAATGTCATGGCTGATTCTAGAAGTCATCCTCATTATGAGCGGAGCCTCCCTCTACCAGTGTCTAATGTGCCATTTCCAATGTTCCCCAAACACCTTCTCACAACAAATTCATCATGTGCTCTGCTGTGATACTTCTGTATCTTTCCAGAAGACATTACCCAAATCTGTCGTAGGCAGAAGGGATTATAAGTAATTTTATAACACAGACAACAAGGTATTGTTTCTCATCATCACTACCACCACCACCATTCATGAAATCCTCAGCACTCATGCTTTCAGAGCTACGAACTCTTTCCTTCAGTTCTCCTTTGGTTGACTCAGCTTTTAATTTGCTGAGTCAAGAAAAGGAAACCAGGAAACAGCTTCAGTGTTTCTTGAGTTTGGGCCCCAGTGTCATGGGGCTATATTGTGGCAAGCATGGCAATCTACTCCTAACTGGAAATGACCACAGTTTTCTCTGAGCCTTGCTCACCACTCTGAGTTAAGTCTTCAGCAAGAGGTTCACACTCAGGGAGTCGACCTGGCCCATCTTCAGGAAAGTCCTTTTTTTAAAAAATTTTTATTTTTACTTTATTTTACTTTACAATACTGTATTGGTTTTGCCATACATTGACATGAATCCACCACAGGTGTACATGAGTTCCCAATCCTGAATCCCCCTCCCACCTCCCACCCCATATTATCTCTCTGGATCATCCCTGTGCACTAGCCCCAAGCATCCTGTATCCTGTATTGAACACAGACTGGCGATTCGTTTGTTATATGATATTATACATGTTTCAATGCCATTCTCCCAAATCATCCCACCCTCTCCCTCTCCCTCAGAGTCCAAAAGTCTGTTCTATACATCTGTGTCTCTTTTGCTGTCTCACATACAGGGTTATCATTACCATCTTTCTAAATTCCATATATATGTGTTAGTATACTGTATTGGTGTTTTCCTTTCTGGCTTACTTCACTCTGTATAATCGGCTCCAGTTTCATCCACCTCATTAGAACTGATTCAAATGTATTCTTTTTAATGGATGAGTAATACTCCATTGTGTATGTGTACCACAGCTTTCTTATCCATTCATCTGCTGATGCACATCTAGGTCGTTTCCATGTCCTGGCTATTATAAACAGTGCTGCGATGAACACTGGGGTCCACGTGTCTCTTTCAATTCTGGTTTCCTTGGTGTATATGCCAAGCAATGGGACTGCTGGGTCATAAGGCAGTTCTATTTGCAATTTTTTAAGGAATCTCCACACTGTTGTCCATAGTGGCTGTACTAGTTTGCATTCCCACCAACTGTGTAAGAGGGTTCCCTTTTCTCCATGCCCTCTCCTGCCGGGGTCCAGCCCTGGTGGATCAGGGAATTCAAAGCAGGGATGACGTTGGCGAGGAAAACTTATTTATTTATTAATGTAAGATTAGATTAGGAAGAAATAGTGCAGTAGGAAAATTAAGTGGAGAAAGAAGGCTGAATAACTTGGATTACAGGGAAGGCCAATAAAGTTCCAGACAAGGAGCTTGCACCATCTACGTTGGGCCACCGGTGCCCACTTGACTATCGAAGGGTGCCCCGCCTTAGGCTCCCTTTCGCACGGGTCTTAAAAGCCAGGACAAGTAAGTAGACTTGGTGAGCCACCCCGCTCCAGATGGGAATTCAGCCTGAAATTAGAGTAAAGAGGAGAGGGAGGGAGAGGGAGAAAAAGAGAGAGAAAGACACGGGGGAGCCAGATTCCCAAGAAACTAGGCCGAGAGACTAGTCCGAGAAACTGGTCCATCCTTTATTGTTCAGAAGGCTTTTTATACTTTTGATAATACATGGAGATCAATGGGTAACACAAAGTTATGCAGTGTTAGCAGTCCAGACTCTGATCAAAACCAGGCTTTTCTCTCTGCATATCTAATTGTATACACAAGTCTTAGGTGATTTACATCATCTTCTGGCCAAAAAGGGCCAATTAACATTTTACAGCCTTTTTTCTGATAAGGGTTTGTTAACTAGAAGACTTATTTGTGCTGATCTTCCCAAAGTCCGGTGCCACTCTCAGAAAGCACTAAATAAAGTTACATTCTTACATAGCAAAGATACAGCAATTTATAACAAGCAAAAGGAGTACACTGATTTATAACAAAAGAAAAGTAATTAACTCAAAAGTCTAGTGTTGCTAACATCAAAACTATTATATATCTTTTTCCATATCCCGATTACATTGATTAACATCCTCCCAGGTGCCTAAAAGATAAAGAATATGGAGGCCTGGTGGCAATCATTGAGTCAACAGTGAAAACCCGTCACCAATATGATTTTTAGCTCTTTAGAAAAGGCTCTGTATCTTTAAGATGCTTTAAAGCTTTGTGCCTCTCGCAGCTGGGGGCTGTAAGCAATTCACAAGCTGTAAGAGGTCGGGGGAACCTGTTAGGCAAGCTAGAGAGCTATCCAAGGGGTTAACTGAACCATCCCTTTCAAATGCAGAAGACTGAAGCCCTGATTTAACTTTTTTCAGAGAATATCAGAAGAGCAGAGTACAAAAGCCGGCAGATTTTTTGGTTTTGGGGGTACATGCTCAGGAAATTCCAGGGGGAACCCCTGAAGCCTAATCACATCCCTGTGTTTTGTCAGGCTTCCTTCCTCATGACCTTGTCATGGGCGGGATTCCTCACGCTGGCTCCTGGCACTCTCCAGCATTTATTGCTTGTAGACTTTTGGATCGCAGCCATTCTGACTGGTGTGAAATGGTACCTCATTGTGGTCTTGATTTGCATTTCTCTGATAATGAGTGATGTTGAGCATCTTTTCATATGTTTGTTAGCCATCCGTATGTCTTCTTTGGAGAAATGTCTATTTAGTTCTTTGGCCCATTTTTTGATTGGGTCGTTTATTTTTCTGGAATTGAGCTGCATAAGTTGCTTGTATATTTGGATCGGAAGAATCAATATAGTGAAAATGAGTATACTACCCAAAGCAATCTACAGATTCAATGCAATCCCTATCAAGCTACCAGTGGTATTTTTCACAGAGCTAGAACAAATAATTTCACAATTTGTATGGAAATACAAAAAACCTCAAATAGCCAGAGCCATCTTGAGAAAGAAGAATGGAACTGGAGGAATCAACCTGCCTGACTTCAGGCTCTACTACAAAGCCACAGTCATCAAGACAGTATGGTACTGGCACAAAGACAGAAATATAGATCAATGGAACTAAGCCCAGAGATATATCCACACACCTCTGGACACCTTATCTTCAACAAAGGAGGCAAGAATATACAATGGAGTAAAGACAATCTCTTTAACGAGTGGTGCTGGGAAAACTGGTCAACCACTTGTAAAAGCATGAAACTAGATCACTTTCTAACACCATACACAAAAATAAACTCAAAATGGATTAAAGATTTAAATGTAAGACCGGAAACTATAAAACTCCTAAAGGAGCACATAGGCAAAACACTCTCCGACATAAATCACAGCAGGATCCTCTATGATCCACCTCCCAGAATACTGGAAATAAAAGCAAAAATAAACAAATGGGATCTAATTAAAATTAAAAGCTTCTGCACAACAAAGGAAACTATAAGCAAGGTGAAAAGACAGCCTTCTGAATGGGAGAAAATAATAGCAAATGAAGCAACTGACAAACAACTAATTTCAAAAATATACAAGCAACTTACGCAGCTCAATTCCAGGAAAGTCCTTTTGTTTCTCTGATACTCCCCAGAGTACAAACCACAATGATGGAAAGCCACCCAGACATCTGTTTCTCAGCCTTGTTGCTGCTTCAATGTCACAACCTCTGACCCCACACCTAACCCCAAACTAGATTGGGCAGACTTCATATATATATATATACATACATACATATATACATATATGTATATAATATATATAATATACACACATAATATATATACTATAATGTATAATATATATGCATGTAATACTTATATGTATATACATATGTATATATTATATACATATATATTATATATACATGTGTATATATATGTATATGTTAACACTTATTGATATGTTAAATATTAATGCTATAATTTATATTATAAATATATTAATATTTATAATACATTATAAATATATTAATATGAATATATTATATTAATATATATTTATTGACTATTTTTTTGTAGCTACCTGGGATTTCTTTTCAAATTTTAAACTTTTTATTTTGTACTGGGGTATAGCTGATTAACAATGCTGTGGTACAATGAGGTACCATTTCACACCAGTCAGAATGGCTGCAATCCAAAAGTGTACAAGCAATAAATGCTGGAGAGGGCATGGAGAAAAGGGAACCCTCTTACACAGTTGGTGGGAATGCAAACTAGTACAGCCACTATGGACAACAGTGTGGAGATTCCTTAAAAAACTGGAAATAGAACTGCCTTATGACCCAGCAATCCCACTGCTTGGCATACATACCAAGGAAACCAGAATTGAAAGAGACACGTGGACCTCAATGTTCATCGCAGCTTTGTTTATAATAGCCAGGACATGGAAGCAACCTAGATGTCCATCACCAGATGAATGGATAAGAAAGCTGTGGTACATACACATAATGAAGTATTACTCAGCCATTAAAAAGAATACATTTGAATCAGTTCTAATGAGGTGGATGAAACTGGAGCTGATTATACAGAGTGAAGTAAGCCAGAAAGAAAAACACCAATACAGTATACTAACACATATATATGGAATTTAGAAAGATGGTACGATAACCCTGTATGCGAGACAGCAAAAGAGACACAGATGTATAGGACAGTCTTTTGGACTCTGTGGGAAAGGGAGAGGGTGGGATGGATTGGGAGAATGGCATTGAAACATGTATAATATCATATAAGAAACGAATCGCCAGTCCAGATTCTATGCAGGATACAGGATGCTTGGGGCTGGTACACTGGGATAACCCAGAGGGATGGTATGGGGAGGGAGGTGGGAGGGAGGTTCAGGATGGGGAACATGTGTATACCCGTGGCGGATTCATGTTGATGTATGGTAAAACCAATACAATATTGTAAAGTAAAAAAAAAAAAATTGGAGAATATAGAGAATAATGTCCGCAAAAGCATTCCAGCAGTAAAGTACAATAAGTAAGTAGTTTCATAGGACTCTTGATGATATACCTCAATGCAGATTGATAGTATTATGTTAAAGGGCAATTTCATTAAATAATTCTGCAAAAAAAAATAATAAATAAAGGAAGAACTAAAAATATCCCTATTCACAGGCAACATGACCAAAAAAAAAAAAAAAAAAAACCTGCAAAGAATCTACAAAAAACAAAACAAAAATACTTATTATTGACTTTAGCAAGTTTGCACGATATAAGGTCAACATGAAAAAATCTATCATATTTTTATATGCTGGTAATAAACAACTAGAAGCCAGAATTTTAAAAATTGATACCATGTACATTAAATTACATATGTACAAAATTCCCCAAAATTAAATAAATCTAAGAAAACATCAAAAAAAAAATACTGTGGTAGTTTCAGGTGAACAGTGAAGGGAATCAGCCATACATATGTGTGTATCCATTCTTCCCCCAAACCGCCGCCCACCCAGGCTGGCACAGAACATTGAGTAGAGTTCCATGTACTATACAGTAGGTCCTTGCTGGTTATCCATTTTGAATGTAGCACTGTGTACATGTGGGTGGCCTTCTTTGTGTTTCCACACCAAGTCATAGCTCATCTGCCATGGTTCTTCCAACACACTTTTACAGTTTTTGCTTACCTTCACTGTAGCTAACAAGCTCTGCCAAGGTGGAGACTGTTTTTCACCTTTGTTTCCCCAGCACCTTGCACATGGTAACCTCTCCACAAACACTTGCTTCGTGAATATACGAGTAATCAAACGAAAGGCTTTCAAGAGTCAAACGTTCAGCAATTGAGACTCTAAATTTAAACCATTTGAGTTGTTAAGGTGTTCAAGAAACACCTTCTGTCCTCAAGGTTTAACTTAAATTTAAAGCTGAAAAGGGAGGAATTACCTAACTCTCAGAAAGTGATGGAAAAATTGGACGGAAGTGGAATGGGTTTTGCAGGTACCCACCACACCTTCCTCTTTCACTTCTCTTTCTCTCGAGCCACCACCTCTGAAATGACCAGTGAAGGTTTTACTCTTCCTCCTCTTCCAGTCCTTTGTTCTGCCCTCTTTGAATAGAGAAGACATGGAGGTGTGGGATAGTGGTTAAAGGGACAAAACCGCCGGCAAGAGCTGAGCCCTTCTTTCCGCTGCTTCCGCTCCCCCTTACAGCACACGGGGACCTGACTCATCAGGAAGATGACTAAACCTTGGGCCCTGATCAGTACTCACAGCCCCTCCCTGTGCCTGGACCTAGTTACTTAGTAGATCTCAATCTGTGATAATCCGCAATATGGGTTATTCATGACACTCCCCATACTTCCTAAATGGTAAACTCTCCGTCACTCAAGATAATGGAGCACTTATGTGAACTCAGAGCCCAAAAAAGACCAGAAAGTACCCAAATGCACACAAACTGAAAACAGCTTTGTTTTGTTTACCATTTGGTGAATAATATCTAACTTCACGTGAAATCAACCAAAAGGGCCTAATTCAGATTTCAGGGACCAATGGTGGTCATGAACCAGGTAGAAAAACTCACTACACTAAACCAACTGAGGTTTACTGAACATGGAATGTACTATGCCCAAACGTCTATACATGCAGGACTGAATATTCAAATAACTTATTTTTACAAAGGAATCTTTCAACAGATTCACTCACTGTTAGTTCTGATAGGAAAAATCAATCTCATTATCATTGTCATTGAATTTTCAGTGCCCATAATTACCTGCTCCAGCTGAAAGGCCGTTTAGAAAAGGAAAGAAACTGGGGACTCTTGGGCCTGCAAGCATGTGTGGGGCTCAGAGCCAACAACCCCATCATCCTAAGCACTGTGAACGTGAAAACTATAAGCCGTGTCTTGCCTTCAAGGAGGTTACTGTTCCTTTGCTGCCAAGGTGTCAGAGAGTAAATGTCAATACACAGGGCAGTCTGCAAGAGCACTGGTTTTAGAGACAGAGGAAGAAAGAACATGTCCATAAGTAGATACGTATATTGCTTTCTGCTTCTGCAGTGCTTTCATATCCAGCAGTATTTCAATTCCGTGAGGGCCAAGTCATGTATTTTGTTCCCCACTGCAGCTCTGGAATCTCACACTGGTATCCAGCTCAGAATAAGAGCTCAATAAATATCTGCCACACAAATGAACCAATGGGGATACTGCGTCACATGTATTTGGGAAAAGAAAACTGAGAAGGGAACTGATTTCCGGGAGCTGGTGGCCATCAGCTATATGACTCGTTATACTTAGCTGCTCCTAAGACACAGACATACACCTGTCCTGGTGTTCCTCTAATAGCTTCTAGAAGCTTGGAAAATACAGGAACACAATTAAGCAACATACACGTGTAGAACTAAAAATCTGACTTGTGTCTAAAAAGCAGTATCTATTATTCACAAAATTATAAACATGAACAACCTTTCTTGGGACTTTCCTGGCGGGCCAGTGGTAAAGACTCCACACTCCCAGTGCAGGGGGGCCGGGTTCAATCCCTGGTTGGGGAACTAGATCCGCACTGACAAAAAACAAAACAAACTTTCTTAGGAGGAGTAGAGGCATGGGTAGAGCATGGATTTTGATGTCTTTGGCAGTGAAATAGCCTCCAAGTCCTTTTTTGATTACACTTTGCTTCTTCTTTGCTTTGAAAGCCATAGCAAACATCGCTTAATGTTCTTGTATTAGTAGAGGACATAACAAGGAATTTATATAGGTCAGAGAATATTTTAAAACCCCAAACAGAAGAGCTGCTAATGAATTTAGTTGAGGGTGTCTTGCCACCAGAAAAAAATTGACAGACCTTTCCTAAACACCTTTGGCTGTCTGCTCATCAAGAAAAGTCACACATTTTCTCTCCGTAAAAAGTGTCAAAAGAGGGGGGGAAAAAAAGACTGCAGTTTCACTCCTGATGGGCTGAAGATTGGGACTGTTTTAAAATTCAATATATATTATAATAACCCTAGAGGACCATGGGACAGCTCCACTCAGAGAAGGTGCTGAGGTCAGTGTCTCTGAGTTCCATGTCAGGGAAGTTTTGCAGGATGCAGGCTGAAATGCTGAGGCCTGGGGACATCATTCTCATCCATGAGGCCAAAATCAAAAAGTTTCTGTGCTTTTTCCTTTTTCTTCTTTTTTTAAATAATAGTTGATGTACAATGTTGTTATTTTCCAGTGTGCAGCTAAGTGATGCAGATTCTTTTCAGTTATAAGGTACTGAATATAGTTCCCTATGCTATACACTTATTATAGGATGTTGAATACAGTGCCCTGTGCTATACAGTAGGATGTCGCAGACACAACTTAGCAACTTAACTGCCACACCACAGTCTGGTTAAGTGACTTTAGATCCTGTCGGTGTGTCCCTTGTTCACCCCTGAACAGCCAAAAGGGGAAGCGACACACTGACTCTGAGTCTTGGATGGGCTGCCTTCTTGCCATCCAAGTACCGTCCAGGCCTCAGGTTGGCACTGGTATTCTGGAATAACACCTGTTTAAAGGGGTGGTTGATGTGAGGATCAAATGAGTGAACTCATGAAGAATGCGTAGAAGGTATGGCCAATGTTAGTTGTACTTGCACTAGGAAGTGAGCTTTAACACCTCTGGCGCAGCAGTTCTGATGCCAAAACATAGTGATCAGTTCCAGACTTTGTGTGAAATCATCCCCGACACAAACAGACTAAACGTGAAGGTGTGATGCATCATGGGGCTGCGGCTATTTTGACATCTCTCCATAACCAAGATCAGGGTGCCAGCGAGGTCAGGTGAGGGCTGTCTTCCGGGTGGCAGACTTGTGATTGTATCATCACACAGAGGAAGGGGCTAGAGAGCTCCCTGATCCTCTCTGATTAAGGGCAATGATCCCTCGCTCATGAGGGCTCCACCCTCATTGCCTAATCACCTCACTAAGGTGCCACCTACAAATATCATCACACTGGGCATTATGAGTTCAACATTGGAATTCTGAGGGGACATGAGTGTTTGGACACAGCAGCAGGGAGTCTGAGCTGTTTTTGTCCAGAACCCTGGGGAGTGCCCCCTACAAAGGATCAGGTATGAGGTTATATGGAGGACACAGTCTTTACCCTGCTTGGCCCCAAGTGCATGGTCTGGAGAGGCTACGTGTTATTTCCTTTCTAAGGGCACAAATGAGGGACAAATACCCTATTGTGGGCACCCAGAGGCCTTTCTTCCTTTCCTCCCTCCCCTCCTTCCTCCTCTTCACCTCCCCTCTCATTCAGCAAATATTCCTTGAGTGCTGGACCCAGTGCCATGCAGTGCTCAGGCCGCATCTGTGAACAGGACATGGCCTTCCTGCCCTCCAGGAGTCTGCCACTGAGCAAGAAGAAAGGCTGTTCTTCAAATGGCCCCACCAATAGCTACCCAATGGTCAGTCTGATCACTGGTGTCACGTGAGGCACCAGGGTTCACAAGACCTCAGCTGATGTCATGGAGGATTTCCATAGGGAAGTAACATTTAAACTAGGTGTGAATGATGGGTAGCTGTTCAGAGAAGGCAGAAAGATAAATCCAGGCAGAAGACACAGCTTGAGCAAAGGCGGGAAGGTGGGAAAAGGTGCTCGCGTGGTCCGCTGTGGAGAGGAAGATGTCCTTCATAAACTTTATGGAATGGATGAGTGAAGTTCTCAGTTCACAGTGTAACTGAAGGGATATTTACTTAAAGAGAAAAGAATTCGCACTAACAAGACTTGCCAGTAACACCCCGAAAAACCCCGGTGACCCTCAGTTTCCCTATCCCCATCAACAGAACCGTTCAGCATCACTTGGAGTCTCTTCTCCCTCACTCCATGGGGTGACCCAGCCTATCACTGCCCAGACATCCCCCTCCGTCTGGTTGGAGTGGATGGTGCTCTGCCCCACTGGCATGTGCCAAGCTCCTAGCACGGTCAGTTACACTCCGTCCACTGCTGGGCAGGTCCTCCTCAGCTGCACTGGGGTGGGGTGGTCTGCTCTGGCTTCAGCCTCAGCTACGTGCATTTTGACAGCTCAGTCCTGTCACCCATTGAGTCTATCACAGAAGGACATACCCTCTCTTCCCGCAGGGCTCTGCAGACCTGGAAGCTTCTTTACATGACTGCAGCAGTCATGTAAAGGGTCTCTTTACATGAGACCTTTTCTGAGGGTCTCTTGGTAGCCAGTGACCAAGAGCCAGCCAGTTCTCCCAGCAAACTTTTGGGAGGCGAGCAGAGGCTCACAAGTTTGGCAGGAGGCTGAAGAATCAATCTTGGGAGCTCCAGCAGGCTGGACAACACAAAGGGTGTGACCCATGCGCTGCTGCTATGATGAGTGTGCCCTCTACGTGCCCTGGCCTCACTATTTCTCATGCTCTCTGTTAGTCCCTAGAAAGACTGACCTGGGCAGTGAAAAGACCTTCCCCTTTGAAATGTAAACTGGTGCAGCCACTATGCAAAACAGTGTGGAGGCTTCTTAAAAAACTAGACTTTCCATATGACCCAACAATCCACCCCTGGGCCTATATTCAGAAAAGACGAAAACTCCAAATCAAAGAGACACATACACCTCAATCTTCACTGTCACACTGTTTACAATAGCCAAGCTACGGAAGCAGTCTGTGTCCGAAGACCAATGAATGGACAAAGAAGATGTGATTCATATATACAACGGAATATTAGCCATAAAAAGAACAAAATTTTGCCACTTGTAGCAACAGGGATGGACCTGTTAGATGATCATACTAAATAAAATAAGAGAAAGTCAAATATATGATATCACTTCTTACATGTGGAACCTGAAAAATAATTCAAATGAACCCATTTACAAAACAAAGTAGACTCACAGACACAGAAACAAATTTATGGTTACCAAAGGGGAAAGGCAGTGAGGAAGGAATAAATTAGGAGTTTGGGATTAACAGATCCATACCGCTACTAGAAAATAGACAAGCAACAAGCATTCACTGTATAATACAGAGAACAATGTTCAATATCTTATAATAAATATATAATGGAAGATAATCTGAAAAAATTATTATATATATATACACATATATATATAACTACAGAGAAGGCAGTGGCACCCCACTCCAGTACTCTCGCCTAGAAAATCCCATGGATGGAGGAGCCTGGTAGGCTGCAGCCCATGGGGTCTCTGGGAGTCGACACAACTGAGCGACTTCACTTTCACTTTTCACTTTCATGCATTGGAGAAGGAAATGGCAACCCACTCCAGTGTTCTTGCCTGGAGAGTCCCAGGGACGGGGGAACTTGGTGGGCTGCCGTCTATGGGGTCGCACAGAGTCGGACACAACTGAAGCGACTTGGCAGCAGTAGCATATATAACTAACTGAATCACTTTGCTGTACACCTGAAACTAACACAATATTATTGTAAATCATCCATACTTCAACTGAAGAAACAATCTTCTGATTTGATTTCCAACTCTCAAGACAAGTCCCCAGAAGTGACTGGGGTACATTAGAACAGAAAGTTGGATGCAAGATGCCCTGAACTATGACCTATGTCTACTACAATAATTTTATTTCCTCAGCCACTATCTAATGACTGCTTGATCTAAGCCAAACCCTGTACCAGGCACTGGAGACCCGGAGGTGAATATGACTGTCTACTCACCATCAGGAAAGACAGCAGTGTACGTGCTGGAAGGGCCTCGGAGCATGTCTTTGCCAGATGCATAAAGGAAGGGGTGCTTAGTTCTGCGTGGGGAAGGCAGGGGTGGCTGATAAAGCTTGATAGTAGGAGCCACATGGGAGCGATATCTTGAAGGAGGGTGTGCGACTGGCAAGCAGTTTAAAGGCATGTTTGGGAGGAGATGAGAACATTCCAGGCAGGGAGAACAGCAGATGCCAAGGCTAGGAGGTGTGAAGTGGGCACAAGGTTTAGGCAGCTGTAAGTCATTCGCTATTGCTGGAATCCCCAGTTTGAATGAATTTTGGCAAAAAAAAATGAAGGCTGCTCAGATAGCGCTGGGATACGCCCGAGGCTTTGGATTTCATTCTCTAGGCTGACGCGACGTCTAATATGTAGCCACTAACCATGTGTGGCAATTTCAGTTTCAATTGGTTGAAATAAAATGCAATTAAGAATTTATTTCCTCAGACACACTCCCCACATTTCAAGTGCTCAATTGCCACATGTGGTCAGGGGTTACCACACTGGACAGCACAGACACAAAACACAGCCATCGTCACAGGACACTCTGTTGAACAGCACTGCTCCGGGCTTGGGAAGCACATGGGAACTTTAAGCAAGTCAACGCCATTGTCGTATTTCATGGAGCCCTCCCTGTGTCCACCTGGGGATGGATCAGAAGGGAGCATAACATGAGACTGCCCTGGCAGGCCAGGGGTGAGGACTCCGAGCTTCCACTGCAGGAGGCAACGGTTCGATTCCTGCTTGGGGAACTAAGATTTCGCATGCCAGGCAGGGAGCCGACCAAAAAAGAAAAAAATGGGAGCATAGCAGAACACGTGAGATCAGTCAGAAGACCATTCCAACAGCCTAACAGGGCTGCCTTCACACCCGAGGAAGTGGCCCTTCTGCCCGGAACTCGTTCTTATCCAGAGCTGAGTGGGGAGTTATTCAGGGCGACTAATGTTTTACCTCAGCCCTCCCACCCCAACTTCAGAGACAAGAGTCCCTCAGCTGGCCAACTGGGGCAGCGGACCCAACTCAAATGGATCTCATTTAGTGTCCAGTAGGTTGTGGGGCTTGTTACACAATCCTAGGGTGTATCCACAAGACTCAAGGACCCTCGATCTAGGAGTCGCACACCCAAGACCCTCACTCACTCACACCAACCAGATGGGGGAGACTCCACAGTTTTGTCACCATGAAAGCCAGGTCAGCTATTAACCAAATCCCTTTCACATCAAAGCAGCCAAAAGCTGGTATGTTAAGAAGGTAGAACAGTCTATGAACCCGACAGACACACACAGGGAGCTCTGTTTGGTGTCCCCAGCTGTTTGCAGCTGCCAAGGTGAGTATGTGACTGCAGACACGGCCTCGCTGTGACTGTAATTAATGTGCCCCCCATGTACCACTGACTCAGACAGGGCACCTGACCAAGACTTGGCTGGAGGCTTCTGTGTTCCGAGGGTGTGGATGCACCTGCCTGAACATCACTCGAGTGTGTGAATATCACCCTCATGTTCCAGGCTGAGTCACAGGCAGATCTGTAATCAGAAGACGTGGTCCAGGGCCTGGCCTTGCCAGTCAGTTCAAAAACAGGCTCATTAAAAATGCTTCTCCCACATGACCCACAAGCCCACACTACAAGCCAGGTCCTGTCCTAAAGCCCCAGAGGTATTAATTCATTTAATCCTCACAACTCACAAAGCCAGTGCTGTTATTATCTGTACTTGACGGATTGGGAAATCAAGGCATGGAAGTTAAGCCAAGCTCACATAGCTACTCATATTCTGCCCAGCCCCCAGTGCCTGTGCGCTAGGCGCTACTGAGAACTTGGGTGGACCAAAGTCCTAAAGAACCTGCCACCACCAAATGAAGTGCCAGGTGCTTAGAGCTATGACTGCCACGATGATGGTGATCCTGTAGGGGCCACGAGCTCCTTTGGGGAGGGGTGGGCACAAGCACCCCAAGCCCACCGCCTTTGTTACTAACCCACACAAGGAGATCTAGCTACACCCCCCACCTGGAGGCCTCTGCGATGAGACTTCCACCCTGGCCCCTCCCATTCCCTCCCAGGTGGCACCACAAATGTCCACAGCGTGTCCTGGGGAGAAACTCCTCTTTGAGAAGCAGTCACAGTGTCGGGGGATGTTGGTATGGAGGTGGCAATGCACGCCTGTGGGCCCAGCGCCCCTGCAGCCCAACTAGGCCTGCCTGTGTCCTCATGGTGGGCCAGCACGGGTGTGTATGAGACAGGCTGAATATGCCCAGGGGGTGATTGCTACAGGGGACCACACTCACCTGAAAGACATCACCAACCAAACTCCAGCCCTAGAGTCAAAGTAGTGATTTGAGAACATCTGCAGATCTTATCTGTTTCTGTTTTCCTGTGGGGTGAAACAGGCAACATGACTAGCAATTCACACATAGTAAAACTCCAAGAGTATCTCTGGCTTTAGGTCAAGCTTGATCTAGGTGCTAAAAGAGGGTCATTATGGTTTGCTTTCTATTGGTCTCACAGCTCTGATTCACTCTGATTTGACTGGCTTAGCATGTGTGCCTATCCTTTAACCAATCATTATTGTCAGGTAGGGGACTGAGAATGGGCTCCACCTCTGGAGAATGAAGACAGGACAGATCCTCAAACAAAGATCAGAGGTCTTACTAAACCAAGGGCAACATATGCTGAGTATTCAAGCCACAGATGGATGTCCAGCACAGGTAGGTGAAGGAATCTGCCCTAGTGAAACCTGGAGCGGTGAAGGGAGGCCTGCAGGACCACACAGCAAGGAAGCAGTAGAGAGGGAGGTCTTAAACCTAGCCCCTTCTGTCCTTAAAATCTACTCCATACAAGCGACCTCACCAACTCTGGGTGTCTCAATTGGGGCAAAAATGTCAACGGGCGACCCAGATGGCTCACCATGTAGTGTACATGCAGAGACTGTCCTTGGGGATCCCTTTGGCTCAGATCAGGTCTCCTCAAAGCAGAGCCTGAGGTGGGATTCTGGTGACCACGATTCCCTGACGGCAGACCTGAGAACAGGAGCAAGAGGCACAGGATGGGGCAGGGAAGAGACTGAGCAAAGACAGGGTCTCTGCCAGACTTGGGTCCGCCTGATCCCATGGGGTGCTCTGGAGCATGTGCTGGGTCACAGAGCCCAACCCCTGATCCCCGTCGAGGCATAGGAACTCCAGTTATGGGCTGCAGGGCTGTCCTGGGTGGTGGAGAAGGGTGCATTACTTATCCAGCAAGTCAGCTCTGGGCAAGAGGTCAGAGGTCAGAAACTCCTCCAGGTGTGAGGACAGGGCTCTGGAAGTGTGGAGGGACCTGGGGTGAGGAACCAGCAATATCCACTCCAGTCTGTTTGGAACATATTCTGAGAAGTGGGACCATTAGAAAAAAATGGTGAAGCAGGCATTAACCCTTAAAACCTGTTCCACCGTGCAAGAAATGTGGGCATTAGCCCAGTCATTACTATTAGGCTGGTGCAAAAGTAACGGATTTTTGCATTGTTGAACTTTGCTGTTTGATATTAGAATACATTCTCAATAAATGTAGTTATGATATGTGTGTGTGAAAGTTGCTCAGTGGTGTCTGACTCTTTGCTATGCCATGGACTATACAGTGCATGGAATTCCCCAGGCCAGAATACTGGAGAGGGTAGCCTATTCCTTCTCCAGTGGATCTTCCCCATCCAGGAATCAAACCGGGGCCTCCTGTGTTGCAGGCAGATTCTTTACCAACTGAGCTATCAAGGAAGCCCTGATAAACCTGCTGTTTATATTTATTTTAGACTGTGGAAATGACGTTAGACAAAAAGAAAATTTGAACAATCTTCTTATTTTAGGTCAAAATGGGTTGTAAAGCAGCAAAGACAACTCGCAACATCAACAACGGATTTGGCCCAGGAACTCCTGATGAACATACAGTGCAGTGGTAGGTCAGAAGTTTTGCAAAGCAGATAAGAGCCTTGAAGATGAGGAGCACAGTGGCCGGCCATCTGAAATTGACAACCAACTGAGAGCACCATCGAAGTTGATCCTCTTACAACAGGAGAAGTTGCCAAATGACTCAATACTGACCATTTTACCGTCATTTGGAATTTGAAGCAAACTGGAAAGATGAAAAAGTTCAATAAGTGGGTACCTGTGAGCTGACCACAAGTCAAAAAAATCATTGTTCTGAAGTATCATCTTCTCTTATTCTGCACAACAACAATGAAACATTTCTTGATGGGATTATGAAGTCTGATGAAAAGTGGATTGTTGTTTTTTTTTTTTTTTCCACACACAAATGTTTATTTTCCTCTGCTGAAAGTACCGACATCAGAAACATATTACAGATTTGACATTTAGGGATGTGCATGGAAAAGCAGATGCTGGATTTTTCCCCTAAAGTCCAAACTAGGCAAGTTTCTAAGACGGTAGTTCTGTTTTGTTTTTGTTTTTGGTTCTCAATTATTTGCCTTTATAGTACTTGATAAGGAAATCTCACACTGAATTTCAAAGCACTCCAAGTTTGGGGATATCTCTTCTTCACTGTATCTCCAAAACATTAACACGGTGCATGGCAAATATTAAGATTTCAGAATAGATTTACTGCATACATAGTGAATACCAACATGTGGTGTGGAAAGGTGTTAATGCATCAATGGATAGGCAATGTATGATAGGCTATATGAGATCAAAAACTAGATGGTAATTTTATTATTCTTCCTATTCCCAGAATGTGTGAATAAATGCATTGTGATCTATGTCTTTCTAGAATAACCTCAATGGTAAAAAATGTATGGTTGTCTCAACTCCTATTGTTAATTGCTTACAAAAATGTTAGCAGTCTTTACCCTAAGATGAACAATCCTCAAAAAATCAAGTTTATTGGTGATGTCTCTTCTTTCATAACCAAGTAATATCTGATGTGTAACACTAAGCCTCAGGGTAGCATATAGAGAATCCCCTGGTGGTGGTGGTTTAGTCCCCTGTTGCTGCTGCTGCTAAGTCGCTTCTGTCGTGCCTGACTCTGTGCGACCCCATAGACGGTAGCCCACCAGGCTCCCTCGTCCCTGGGATTCTCCAGGCAAGAACACTGGAGTGGGTTGCCATTTCCTTCTCCAGAAAAGTGGATTGTATACAACCACTGGCAACTACCAGCTCAGTGGCTGGACCAAAATGACACTCCAAAGCACTTCCCAAAGCCAAAGCTGTACCAAAAAAAGGTCAAGGTCACTGTTTGGTGGTCCGCTGCCAGTCTGATCCACTACAGCATTCTGAACCCCAGTGAAACCATTATATTTGAGACGTATGCTCAGAAAACTAATTAGATATACCAAAAACTGCAATGCCTGCAGCCGGCATTGGTCAACAGAAAGGGCCCAATTCCTCTTCCATGACCACACCTGGCTGCCTGTACACAACCAACACTTCAAAAGTTGGAACAATTGGGCTACAAAGTTTTGCTTCATCCACTATATTCACCTGACCTCCTGCCAACCAACTACCACTTCTTCAAGCATCTCAACACCTTTCTGCAGGAAAAAACCTTCCCCAACCTGTAGGATGCAGAAAATGCTTTCCAAAAGTTCATCGAATCCCAAAGCATAGATTTTTACATTACAGGAATAAACTTATTTCTCACTGGCAAAAATTGTAATAGTTCCTATTTTGATTAATAAAGGTGTGTGTGAGCCTAGTTAAAATGATTTAAAATTCACAGTCTGAAACTGAAATTACATTTCACCAACCCAATACTTTTTTGTGAAATCATCTATCAAATGGGACAGTCCACTGAGGCTGGTCCCTCAGCTGATGAAGGAGAATATGCTGTGGGTGGGTTTCGGTAGAAGAGCATACTCTCTCGGGCCTGGCAAGCCAAGGGTTTCTTGCAAAGAGGGTAGGGGTGGGTGGGAACATGCAGCAAGGGGATAGGTCACTGGTGGGGCGAAGGCAGTGGGTGCTTGCCTGTGATGGGCATATGACACTGAACAGGACTGAGGGAGAGCCTGGGGGCGTCCTCATGCTCGCTAGGCAACCAATGTTATACCTGTATAGTGTTCCTGGGTTTCCTTTTTTAAATATTTTTATTGCTATAAAGTAACTGAAGCAATTCAGAAAGATGTAATACAGAAACTCACCCTCTTCCATTCCCCACCGTAAGCCTATCTCCCACCAGTAACTGCTGTTAGTAGTTTGATCATAATAACTGGGTTTTTGTTTCTTTCTCTTGGCTTTTAAACTTTTTTTTTTAATTGAAATACAGTTGTTTTACAGTGTTGTGTTAGTTTCAGGTGTACAGCAGAGTGATTCAGTTAAATATGTATGTATTTTAGATTCTTTTCCATTATAGGTTATTATAAGATTTTGAGTACAGGGACTTCCCTGGTGGTCCAAGTGGCTAAGACTGTGCACCTCCAATGCAGGGGGATGGGGTTCGATCCCTGCTCAGGGAACCAAGATCCCATAGGCTGCAACTAAGAGTTCCCATGTCACAGCTAAAAATCCTGTAGCCACAACTAAGACCCAGCACAGCCAAATAAATATTTAAAAGAAAAAAAAGATATTGAGTATCATTTCCTGTGCTATATGGTAGGTCCGTGTCGATTATTTTATATATAGTAGTGTGTATATTTTAATCCCATACTCCTAACTGCTGCCTGCCTCCTCCTGTTCCCTTTGGCAACCATTAGTTTGTCTGTCTGTGAGTCTGTTTCTGTTTTGTAAATCCGTTCATTTGCATCACTGTTTCAGACTGTGTCACGTGATATTTCTCTTTGTGGTATTTGTATTTGTCTCTAACTCACTTAGTACGATCATCTCTAGGTTTGTCCATGTTGCTGCCAGTTGCTCAGCTTTTGGAGTGAGTTAAGTTGTTCCTCCTCCTCCCACTAGCTTAAAGGTGTTTTTCCGGCTTCTGGACTCCATGGAGGGCAAATAATAGGACCCAAGACCCAAGCAGAGCGTCCCTACTAGGCAACGGGGCCCCTGGAGGGCTTTGCTCCAGCCTCAGGAGAGAGACCCAGTCCTCACGGCCACTGTCACGGGACCAAATGGGGGTTTGGGCGCCTGTTCAGCTTCTACTTCTCCCCTGGGTCCAGTTCACACCCATTTTCAGAGCAAACAGACAGGTTTTCTAAAGCTTTCCACCCACTCCTTTCTCTGCCATGGATCATCAAAGCTGCACCAAGATCATCTCCCGTTTCCATGTCTCAAATGCAATGTCAGAAATGTTGCTGTTTTCCTTCAAACTGAAGGAATATACCAACTTGTTTAATCCTGGAGAGCCAGAAAGGAAACTACTGTTTACTCCGAATCCAAATAAAAAGGAAGCTCAAAGAGCCAGATGATATTCTCACGTCACTTCTCTAGAGGCAGACACAATGGAAACAGTTTAAGGGTGGATCTAGTCCTGAAAGCAGCTCCCAGAAAAAACCGCAGCCTCACGCTGAGTTCCTGAAGCTCATTTATCTACAGCACCAGGCAAAACAATCACACGATAAGGACAGCTTCCAGGCACTGCCAGGCTGCGGCCCAACGACGAGTCCATGATACTTCTGTTTCTTGCATGCAGAGTATGGTTAGTAGATCCATCCGGTGATTGAATTCACTGGACACCTACCATGTTTCTGGCTGAATGCTAAGCATTCTATGGGGTCCCCCTGAAAGTAAAATCATCCAGCTGATTGGTTTTGGGGGCCATCCTCTACAGCAGGTTGAAACAGCAGCACAAGAAACCATGGTGTGAGGCAATGTAGGTGCAAGAGCTGAAGAGGAGGTCAAACTGTCGGAGGAGTTCCAGGCAGGAACGGCAGCTGTTTATGGGGTTATGCGGGGGCGTTTCTTTGAGGAGGAAGGGGCTTTTGTATTAAATTCTAAGAATGGATGATAATTTGGTGAGTGGATACAGAGGATGGTTGGATCAGTTGGGGACAGACATTCTAGGTGGGAGGAGTCAGGAGGAAAGATGTGTAGCAACAGGCCACATGGTAGAATCTTGTGCACCCAACGATGAAGAGGGGGCCAGGCTGCTGGGGATGATCTGCTGCGGGACTGCGTTTCATAAAGTTTTTAAAAAGGCAAACTGAACCGTGAGACTCAGATTTAGTGCTGGCAGTTATTCTTCCTAGGAGGGGAGACAGCACTGTGACATGTCTGTTGAACTGGCTGGTGATTATCTAGGTGTTTATTCTCTAGTAATTTATTCAGGGGACTTCCCTGGTGGCCCAGTGGCTAAGACTCAGAGCTCCCATTACAGGGGGCCCGGGTTCCATCCCTGGTCAGGGAACTCCATGTCACATGCTGTCATGAAGACTGAAGATCCCACATGCTGCAACTGAGAACTGGTGCAGCCAAGTGAATAAATTTTTTTTTAAAAAGAAAAAAAAACAGGAAAGGAGAGAGGCCAGGGCAAAGAGCCGCCTACAGGGGCTAAGCTGAGAGCCCAGCTGAGCCACACAGAGGCCTGACTAGTAGAGGATGAGATAAATGGGAAAGAAAGGGAGAAATGTGAGCCTTTATGGCTGATGGAGAGGAAGGGAAAGGGCCTCTATGATGACAGTCAAAAGGTGTCCAGAGTCGGGGTGGTGTGGGGAGCTGACCAAGATGCTGTCCATCAGGAGGGGATGGCTGATGGGTGACACTGATACCACATTTGGTGCCACAATAAGGCTGCGGTTGTAAACAGGAAAAGCTTACAGACCCAGAGCTCCCAAGGATGAATTAAGGAAGCCTAGAAGGGCTCACTGACGCCTGGCAGGTGAGCAGTCCGTGCTGCACCCAGGACTTGTATATAATTAGTTTGCTCCCGGCATTGATGTTTAATGTCTTGTCTCCTACTTTGCAACTGATTAACTTCATCGGATTGACTCTCGAGCCCGCTGCCTGTGAGGAGCCATCTCCCCGGGCACCCTTCATCTCCTTACGGCCCTGGTGATGCCTGTGAACTTTTGGTGCTTGGAGCCCCAGGGACGCCCCGCTTGGTGTCAGGCCACCGACACATGTTACAATCTGCCAGACTTCACTCCCACCAGAGTATGAACTGAAGGGCTTAGTCTTCACATTTGAAATTCAACTTCGGAACCTGGAAGGGCAGCCCAGTGTTACTGTCACAAATAGCACTGTGGATCCTTCAACTTTGAGCAGTGCCTCAACTCTAACCCTAAATATAAACCTGTTTAATTTTTAATATTTGATTTCTTTGAATATTTAGTGCCTTAAAACTTAAGTCAGAAACTCAGCCAAAATGCTGAGTGGGGGAAGTTCCATTCTGTTCCTAGAACTACACTGAATGAAATTCTTCTTCCCCACACAACTGGTTTATTGGGGCGGGGGGTGGGGAAGGAGTTCTTCGTTCTCTAATTGTCTTGGTTTAATTTGCATTTATGGTGAGAAAAGCTTCATAGTGAGAAAAGGGAAGGCTTCGGGTATGCTCTGATTGGAGTTTACTAGCATGGGGGTGCTGGACGTGAATAACTAGAAGTGGATCATCCTACATTATTGGTTAGGAGAGTATATTTTTTTAAGATTTATTTTAAAAAATTATTTTTAATTTTTTGGCTGTGCTGCACAGCACATAGGATCTTAGGTCCCTTAACGAGGGATCACCCACACCCTCTGCATTAGAAGCACCGAGTCTTAACCACTGGACCGCCAGGGAAGTCCCAGGGAAGCATATATGATATCTGGCTTTCCCTGGTTGGGAATGAATTGGAAGCAAGTGTCAGGGCAGTGGGAAGGGGGAGTGGCAAAAAAACATGGAAGCAGGCATATGTTGACCAAGTCCTACTGTGTTCTGGGCCATTTGCTTTGGAGGTTGTGGTCTGGTACCTGGGCTTCTAATGTGGGTCAAAGTCCTGCTGTCATGATCCAATCGTCATCCATTGGCATATTTACCCTCCTACACATGTGTCTACATGCATGTCACCACCCTCCAGAACAGAGTGAATCTTGACAGTGTGTTTGAGATAATTTACTTAGTGTTTTTGAGCACCCATAGCACCATACTTGTTAGAGGCACTTCTTATTTACAGGAAGCCCCCATTATATTAGCGAGATGATGGTGGAACGTGGTCAACATAATACAAGGAGATACAGCCAAAATGCAGTTTTCCTTCCCTTGTGTTAAAATTTCTCTGATCTGATGGCAGAAGAGGCTGTGAAAAGAGGAACAAGCAGAAAATTCTGAGTGGGGCCAGGGACTCTGGGGAAAGAAGCTGTGACAAAGTCTGGAAGTGCTGTGTGGGACAGAGAGAGGAGGTGTGGGGGGTCAGAGAGGAACAGAAGCATGACCTGAGGAGGAGGGTGGAGTTGGGAGACTTCTAAGACTGAACTATCACATCCAGCTCCTGCAGACTGCCTCTCTCCTGCTGCCATAGAAATACAGTGCTTAGCTGGGTACACAGCCACCCAGGGAAGAAAAAAATTTCCCAGTCTCCCCTGCAGCTAGGTGTGGTCACATGACTACCTCCTGACCAATGAGATGTGCAGAGCATCCAGAACGATCCCTTGCTGGGTAGAGGAGTACCCTCCCCTTCTTCTTTGCTGCTGGAATGTGCACATGGAGATAATGAGGCATTTGGGGCCATTTAGATGAGACCAACACCCTAGGGAGAATAGAGAACAAGATGGAAAGAAACTGGGTCTTTCCTCCATCATAAACCATCCTAGTAGCCTTGTCAGCTTATGGCCAGGTTGTTACAGGAGAGAGAAGTAACTTCCATCTTGTTTAAACCAGTGTCATTTGGGTCCCTCTTACGTTATGTCACCTCTTGCCTGTGAGGTTTCCATTTTTCCATCCATCCACTTTGTGCTCTGCTGTCCAGAACAGATTTTGGTACTTTGCTTTCTAACAGTCCCCTTGGTATGTGCCTAGAGACAAGTCTGCCAGTCTTAACCCCAAAGCATCTACAGGGAATAGCCTAGTTCAGTTCAGTTCAGTCGCTCAGTCGTGTCCGACTCTTTGCCACCCCATGAATCGCAGCACGCCGGGCCTCCCTGTCCATCACCAACTCCTGGAGTTCACTCAGATTTACGTCCATCGAGTCAGTGATGCCATCCAGCCATCTCATCTTCTGTCGTCCCTTTCTCCTCCTGCCCCTAAACCCTCCTAGCATCAGAGTCTTTTCCAATGAGTCAACTCTTTGCATGAGGTGGCCAAAGTACTGGAGTTTCAGCTTTAGCATCATTCCTTCCAAAGAAATCCCAGGGCTGATCTCCTTCAGAATGGACTGGTTGGATCTCCTTGCAGTCCAAGGGACTCTCAAGAGTCTTCTCCAGCACCACAGGTCAAAAGCATCAATTCTTTGGCGCTCAGCCTTCTTCACAGTCCAACTCTCACATCTATACATGACCACAGGAAAAACCGTAGCCTTGGCTAGACGGACCTTAGTTGGCAAAGTAATGTCTCTGCTTTTGAATATACTATCTAGGTTGGTCATAACTTTTCTTCCCAGGAGTAAGCATCTTTTCATTTCATGGCTGCAGTCACCATCTGCAGTGATTTTGGAGTCCCCCAAAATAAAGTCTGACACTGTTTCCACTGTTTCCCCATCTATTTGCCATGGAGTGATGGGACAAGATGCCATGATCTTCGTTTTCTGAATGTTGAGCTTTAAGCCAACTTTTTCACTCTCCTCTTTCACTTTCATCAACAGGCTTTTTAGTTCCTCTTCACTTTCTGCCATAAGGGTGGTGTCATCTGCATATCTGAGGTTATTGATATTTCTCCCGGCAATCTTGATTCCAGCTTGTGTTTCTTCCAGTCCAGCGTTTCTCATGATGTACTCTGCATATAAGTTAAATAAGCAGGCTGACAATATACAGCCTTGATGTACTCCTTTTCCTATTTGGAACCAGTCTGTTGTTCCATGTCGAGTTCTAACTGTTGCTTCCTGACCTGCATACAGATTTCTCAAGAGGCAGGTTAGGTGGTCTGGTATTCCCATCTCTTTCAGAATTTTCCACAGTTGATTGTGATCCACACAGTCAAAGGCTTTGGCATAGTCAATAAAGCAGAAGTAGATGTTTTTCTGGAACTCTCTTGCTTTTTCCATGATTCAGCGGATGTTGGCAATTTGATCTCTGGTTCCTCTGCCTTTTCTAAAACCAGCTTGAACATCAGGAATTTCACGGTTCATGTATTGCTGCCCTGGCTTGGAGAATTTTGAAGCAAAGCAATCACAAGGATGCCACATGTGGGCACCTCCCTGGTGGTCCAGTGGCTAAGACTCCATGCTCCCAATGCAGGGGGCCTGCGTTCTATCCCTGGTTAGGGAACTAGACCCCACATGCTGCAATTAAGAGTTCACAAGCCACAACTAAAGATCCTGCGTGATGAAACAAAGATTAAAATCTCGAAAGCTGCAACTAAGTCCCAGCGCAGCCAAACAAATAGACATTAAAAAAAAAAAAAAAAAGGAAGCCATGCCTACATATGTATCTTTTGGCTCAGGCTTCATAGCAGCCACCAGCAAGCCAAGATGTTACCATGCTTGAACTCAAGACTCCCACACAATGGGAGACAGGCTCACTGGAGGCTCATAGTTGAAGAATGCCCTGACATTTGGGGGCTAGGGGGCTTCATGGCCACCCTTTCTTGCCACAGCTTGACAGCTTTAAGGCTCTGAACAAATTTTTGGTTCTGAATGGAAGCATCTGTAAGAAGCTCAAAGTTTTCTTTCAAATATCATTTCTGTTCATCAGCTGTGTTGATGATAGTGTACTTCTTTTCTTTCCTTTGCGTTTTTCTCTCTGTTTTCATTCTGCAGCATTAGAATCTAGAGTCAATTCACCCCGGGACACTGGGTGAGCCTCCTCCAGGAGGCCCAGCTCCTGGCATACCTCGTGTTTACAGAACAGGCACCATTTACTCTCCATCACAGAGTCACATTAACATTCATAGAACTTCCTGAGACGTTGCAGGCACCAGCCATTACCCACATCAGTGTGCTGTGTTCCAGTGGGTCCACATGCTGGTTGTTGCTGGCTTCCCACAATTCCCTGTCCTGCTCTGTGCAGCGGATGGCCACCCAGTGGGCTCTCTGCTGTTTCCCCTTGCCTGGTTAATCGCTGCCAGACTTGCTGTTCTCAAGACCAGAAATCATGCCAACTGAATCAGCTTTGTGTTTGGGGTATTCGCCTTAAATGATGCCAGATTCATTCTTGACCCTAATTGCATGATAAATGCTTCAAAAATCTTCCACTAGGTGAACTGAAATAACGCCAGCTTGCTGCACGAACCTCTCCTCTTCACAGTAACCTGGTTAAGAAGCATTAAAAGCTCTTGAAACATATCCTGTATTTCTCCTCATGCTTTTACTTTCAGGGTCCCTTCAAGAAGCTGCCATAACCCGAGTCTAGAGCCAGGACTCCACTGAAAGGAACCGAGATGGGTTGTGGGTGGAATTTTAAACTCAGAGCCATTTCCAACAACAGGACTTGAGCTTGTCTCCCCACTCTCTCTCTGCCTGATGCGCGCGCGCGCACACGCACACACACACACACACACACACATACACTTTGGCTGCTAAAGAGTCTCACTCCCAACTTTTCCTCATTCAACGCACTCCTGCACCCCGATTCTTTTATACTTCTCTCCAGCAAAGTCTGCGTAAGGGCTTGCTCTGTTTTCAGAGCACTGGTCCCCCAGCATTTCAGCAGGCAGTTGTGTTTTTGAATGCATTCCAGATGGATGCTTCCGGCCTCATTGTTTACCACGGGACACACACGCAGGCTCTTATTTCCCCTCATTCTTTTTTTGGGCACCGAGTTTCTCTGTGTTTCAGTGGTCACGGAAATCTCTCCTCTAAACACATCCTGTGAAACACAAAAGACCAAAAACATCCCATAATGGAGGCCTGACTTGGGCGGGGGGCAGGGGGGATGTTCATGCTTGTTTCTTACTGCCCATGTTAGTCAGATTTTATGCATTCTAATAGCATGTGTTCTGTACTATTCTGTTGTTAAAATTAAAATGTCCTCATTTTACTTCATGTCTCTGAATGGATGCCAAACCGTGATCCATGTCCAGTTCTTTGATGCCAAATGAGCGTGCTGGAGGCTGGTCCAGTTGCCAGGATGACAACTGGCTTGACAGTGATGCTCCTTGATCTCCACATTTGTGGCAGTTCCTTTGCCAGAGCCTCCTATTCATTTTCCTTCTCTGCTTAAGGTTGGGAAGCTCAACTCTCCACTTTGTCTCACTCTGTAATGAGCCTTGGGCTGGCTGATGAAGGCAGTCTCCTCAAGAAGGTTTCATTTCTTTGCTTCTAGGAAAGTTCTAGAGGGTCCGTTCACCCAGAGAAGATGCAGGAACCCCTCAGCTGGCAACCACACTACAAGTCTAGGAGAGGGGAAGGACATTTCTCTTTCAACACTTCTCTCTCCATAGACTTCATCAAGGATCAGCCTTCTTCAGGTGAGCTGAGTTGGTCCTGGGTTACAGGCTATCTCAGTTCAGTTCAGTTCAGTTCAGTCGCTGAGTCATGTCTGACTCTTTGCAACCCCATGGACTGAAGCACGCCAGGCTTCCCTGTCCCATCACCAAATCCCAGAGCTTGCTCAAACTCATGTCCATCAAGTTGGTGATGCCATCCAGCCATCCCATCCTCTGTCACCCCCTTCTCCTCCTGCCTTCAATTTTTCCTAGCATCTGGGTCTTTTCTAAGGAGTCAGTTCTTCGCATCAGATGGCCAAAGTATTGGAGTTTCAGCTTCAACATCAGTCCTTCCAATGACTATTCAGGACTGATTTCCTTTAGAATGGACTGGTTGGATCTCCTTGCAGTCCAAGGGACTCTCAAGAGTCTTCTCCAACACAGTTCAAAAGCATCAATTCTTCTATGTTCAGCTTTCTTTATGGTCCAACTCTCACATCCATACATGACTACTGGAAAAACCATAGCTTTGACTAGATGGACTTCTGTTGGCAAAGCAATGTCTCTGCTTTTTAATATGCTGTCTAGGTTGGTCGTAACTTTTCTTCCAAGGAGTAAGCATCTTTCAATTTCATGGCTGCAGTCACCATCTGCAGTGATTTTGGAGCCCCTAAAAATAAAGTCTGTCACTGTTTCCCCATCTATTTGCCATGAAGTGATGGGACCAGATGCCATGGTATTAGTTTTTTGAATGCTGAGTTTTAAGCCAGTTTTTTCACTCTCCTCTTTCACTTTCAAGAGTCTCTTTAGCTCTTCTTTGCTTTCTGCCATAAGGGTGGTGTCATCTGCGTATCTGAGGTTATTGATATTTCTCCCAGAAATCTTGATTCCAGCTTGTGCTTCAGCCAGCCTGGCATTTCACATGATGTACTCTGCATAAAAGTTAAATAAGCAAGGTGACAATATACAGCCTTGATGTACTCCTTTCCCAATTTGGAACCAGTCTGTTGTTCCATGTCTGGTTCTAATTGTTGCTTCTTGACCTGTACACAGATTTCTCAGGAGGCAGGTAAGGTGTTTTGGTGTTCCCATCTCTTTAAGAATTTTCCACAGTTTGTAGTAATCTACACATTCAAAGGCTTTGGCATAGTCAGTGAAGCAGAAGGAGATGTTTTTCTGAACTCTCTTGCTTTTTCTATGATCCAATGAATGTTGGCAATTTGATCTCTGGTTCCTCTGCCTTTTATAAATCCAGCTTGAACATATGAAAGTTCTCAGTTCACGTACTGTTGAAGCCTGGCTTGAAGAATTTAGCATTACTTTGCTAGTATGTGAGATGAGTGCAAATATGGAGTAATTTGAATAATCTTTAGCACTGCCCTTCTTTGGGATTGGAATGAAAACTGACCTTTTCCATCCTAGGGCCACTGCTGAGTTTTCTGAAATTGCTGGTTTATTGAGTGCAGCAATTTAACAGCATCATCTTTTAGGATTTGAAATAGCTCAGCTAGAATTCCATCACCTCCACTAGGTTTGTTCGTAGTGATGCTTCCAAAGGCCCACTTGACCTCACACTCCAAGACGCTGGCTCTAGGTGAGTGATCACACCATCATGGTTATCTGAGTCTTAAAGATCTTTTTTTGTATAGCTCTTCTGTGTATTCTTGCCACCTCTTCTTAATATCTTCTGCTTCTGTTAGCTCCATACCATTTCTGTCTTTTATTGTGCCCATCTTTGCATGAAATGCTCCCCTGGTATCTCTAATTTTCTTGAAGAGATTTCTAGTTTTTCCCAGTCTACTGTTTTCCTCTATTTCTTTGCACTGATCACTGAGGAAGGGTTTCTTATCTCTCCTTGCTATTCTTTGGAACTCTGCATTCAGATGGATGTATCTTTCCTTTTTTCCTTTGCCTTTTGTTTCTCTTCTTTTCTCAGCTATTTGAAAGGCCTCCTTGGACAACCATTTTGCCTTTTGCCTTTTGGCATTTCTTTTACTTGGGGATGGTTTTGATTACAACCTCCTGTACAATGTTACAGACTTCCGTCCATAGTTCTTCAGACACTCTGTCTATCGGATCTAATCCCTTGAATCTATTTGTCACTTCCACTGGATAATCTTAAGGGATTTGACTTAGGTCATACCTGAATGGTCTGGTGGTTTTCCCTATTTTCTTCAATAAATCTGAATTTGCCAATAAGGAGTTCATGATCTGAGCCAGAGTCAGCTCCTGGCCTTGTTTCTGCTGACTATAGAGAGCTTCTCCATCTTCGCCTGCAAAGAATGCAATCAATTTGGTTTTGGTATTGACGATCTGGTGATGTCCATGTGTAGAGTTGTCTCTTGTGCTGCTGGAAGAGAGTGCTTGCTCTGACCAGTGTGTTCTCTTGGTAAAACTCTGTTGGCCTTGGCCCTGCTTCATTTTGCACTCCAAGGCCAAACTTGCCTGTTGCTCTAGGTATCTTTTGACTTGCTACTTTTGCATTCCAGTCCCCTATGATGAAAAGGATATCTTTTTTTGGTGTTAGTTCTAAAAGGCCTTGTAGGTCTTCATAGAACCATTCAACTTCAGCTTCTTCAGCATTAGTGGCTGGGGCACAGACTTAGATTACTGATACTGAAAGGTTTGCCTTGGAAACAAACAGAGATCATTCTGTCATTTTCGAGATTTTACCCAAGTACTACTGCATTTCAAACTCTTTTGTTGACTTGGCTACTCCATTTCTTCTACAGGATTCTTGCCCACAGTAGTAGATACAATGGTCATCTAAATTAAATTCACCCATTGCAGTCCATTTTAGTTCACTGATTCCTAAAATGTTAATGTTCACTCTTGCCATCTCCCGTTTGACCACTTCCAATTTACCTTGATTCATGGACCTAACATTCCAGGTTCCTATGCAATATTGTTCTTTACAGCATCAGACTTTACTTCCATCACCAGTCATATCTACAACTGGGTGTTGTTTTTGCTTTGGCTCAGCCTCTTCATTCCTTCCTGGGCTATTCTCTACTCTTCTCTAGTAGCATATTGGACACCTACCAACCTGGTGAGTTCATCTTTCAGTGTCATATCTTTTTGCCTTTTCATACTGTTCATGGCAGGAAATGTTCACAGGCTATCTAGCCATCATGAAATTTTCCTGGCCTCCTCCCCAACCTCTATGTATGTTCTCTGAGTCACCATGGCTGAGACCGCAGCTGTTACAACAGGGGGGTCATTCCCCACAGGGTGCTCTTCAGGATAAACAAAGTGCTATCCCTCTGAGACCTGCCTCCCCACCCCCTACTTGGCCTCAGTTCAATCCAGCACACAAATGTTGAACACTGGGTCTATGCCAGGCAAAATGGGCAGCGTGTTCTTTATTTTTAAGTCTTGCATCTCTTGAAGACCCCTTGGCAAATGTGGACTCTCTATCTAGAAAAATGTACATATATATAAGTTTTTGTAGCTGATCTCCTGAAATCAGACAAAAGACGCTAAGTTCAGATGGCCAATAAACACGTGAAAAGATGCTTAGCATCACTATTTGTTAGAGAAATGCAAATCAAAACTATAACAAGGTATTATATCAGACCAGTCAGGATGGCCATTATCAAAAAATCTACAACACTCATCTCATATGCTAATAAAGTAATGCTCAAAATTCTCCAAGACAGGCTTCAGCAATACATGAACCGTGAACTCCCTGATGTTCAAGCTGGTTTTAGAAAAGGCAGAGGAACCAGAGATCAAATTGCCAACATCCGCTGGATCATAGAAAAAGCAAGAGAGTTCCAGAAAAACATCTACTTCTGCTTTATTGACTATGCCAAAGCCTTTGACTGTGTGGATCACAATCAACTGTGGAAAATTCTGAAAGAGATGGGAATACCAGACCACCTAACCTGCCTCTTGAGAAATCTGTATGCAGGTCAGGAAGCAACAGTTAGAACTCGACATGGAACAACAGACTGGTTCCAAATAGGAAAAGGAGTACGTCAAGGCTGTATATTGTCAGCCTGCTTATTTAACTTATATGCAGAGTACATCATGAGAAACGCTGGGCTGGAAGAAGCACAAGCTGGAATCAAGATTGCTGGGAGAAATATCAATAACCTCAGATATGCAGATGACACCACCCTTATGGCAGAAAGTGAAGAGGAACTAAAAAGCCTCTTGATGAAAGTGAAAGAGGAGAGTGAAAAAGTTGGCTTAAAGCTCAACATTCAGAAAACGAAGATCATGGCATCTGGTCCCATCACTTCATGGGAAATAGATGGGGAAACAGTGGAAACAGTGTCAGACTTTATTTTGGGGGACTCCAAAATCACTGCAGATGGTGACTGCAGCCATGAAATGAAAAGATGCTTACTCCTGGGAAGAAAAGTTATGACCAACCTAGATAGTATATTCAAAAGCAGAGACATTACTTTGCCAACTAAGGTCCGTCTAGTCAAGGCTACGGTTTTTCCTGTGGTCATGTATAGATGTGAGAGTTGGACTGTGAAGAAGGCTGAGCGCCAAAGAATTGATGCGTTTGACCTGTGGTGCTGGAGAAGACTCTTGAGAGTCCCTTGGACTGCAAGGAGATCCAGCCAGTCCATTCTGAAGGAGATCAGCCCTGGGATTTCTTTGGAAGGAATGATGCTAAAGCTGAAACTCCAGTACTTTGGCCACCTCATGAGAAGAGTTGACTCATTGGAAGACTCTGATGCTGGAAGGGACTGGGGGCAGGAGGAGAAGGGGACGACCAAGGATGAGATGGCTGGATGGCATCATGGACTTGATGGACGTGAGTCTGGGTGAACTCCGGGAGATGGTGATGAACAGGTAGGCCTGGTGTGCTGCGATTCATGGGGTCGCAAACAGTTGGACACGACTGAGCAACTGAACTGAACTGAACTACCAACAATAAATGCTGGAGAGGGTGTGGAGAAAAGGGAACACTCCTGCACTGATGGTGGGAATGCAAATTAATAATAGCCACTATGGAGAACAGTATGGAGGAAAAAAACTAGGAATAAAACTACCATATGTCCCAGCAATATCACTACTGGGCATATACCCTGAGAAAGCCATAACTGAAAAAGACAATGTTCACAGCAGCACTATTTACCATAGCCAGGACATAGAAGCGACCTAGATATCCATCAGCAGATGGATGAATAAAGAAGATGTCATACATATACACAATGGAATATTACTCAGCCATAAAAAAGAACACGTTTGAGTCTGTTCTAGTGAGGTGGATGAACCTAGAGCCTGTTATACAGAGTGAAGTGAGTGAGAAAGAGAAAAACAAATTATCGTATATTAACACATATATATGGAATTAGAAAACTGATATGTGTTGATAACTTCTTTGTAGGGAGGAATGGAGACTCAGATAAAGAGAAACACAGTGGACAGAGTGTGGGGAAGGAGAGAGTGGGATGAATGGAGAAGGTAGCATCAACATGTATATACTACCATGTGTAAAATAGATAGCTGGTGAGAAGTCACTATATGACACAGGGAGCCCAGCCTGGTGCTCTGTGATGACCTAGAGGGGTGGGGCTGGGGAGGTGAGGGAGGCTCATGAGAGAGGTGATATATGTATAATTATAGCTGATTTGTGATGTTGTATGGCAGAAACCAATACAACACTGTAAAGCAGTTTTCCTCCAATTGAAAATAAACTTTGAAAAAGATTTTTTTTAATTAAGCAAAAAAAAAAAAAAAAAAAAAAAAGGTGCTGGGTTAAGAACCTGCTGGATGCACAGCAACTGCATAAGATGTGGATACATGTGGGCTGAGAAAGAATTCTGTCATTTACCAATGGTAGAACCTTGGAGGGGGGGGTCCCTTCAAACTCTCCAGACCTCACTCTGCTCAACTCTAAAACAGGACTATACAAATAACGAATGCTGGAGAGTGTGTGGAAAAACAGGAACCCTCTTAAACAATTGCTGCTTGAAACGTAAACTGGTGCAACCACTATGGAAAACAGTATAGAGGTTCCTCAAAAGACTAAAAATAGAGTTGCTATATGATCCAGCAATCCCATTCCTGGGCACATATCCAAAGAAAACCATAAATAAATAAGATACAAGGACTTTGCTGGTGGTCCGGTGGCTAAGACCCCATGCTCCCAATCCAGGGGCCCTGGATTCAACCCCTGATCAGGGAACTAGATCCCCCATGCTGCAACTAAGAACTTGTATACCGCAACTGAAGATCCCACATGCCGAAATTAAGATCCAGCGCAGCCAAATACATAAATAATAAAAAAAGAGAGAGACATGAACTCCTATGTTCACAGCAGCACTATTTACAACAGCCATGATATGGAAACCACCTAAATGCCCACCAACAGATGAATGGATAAAGATGTGGTACTACGTTTGATACAATGGACTACCACTCACCCATCATAAAGAATGAAATAATGCCATTTCCAGCAACATGGGTGGACCCAGAGACTATCATACTAAGTGAAACAAATCAAAAAGAGAAGGACAAATGCCATATGATATCACTTACAAGTGGAAACTAAACTATGACACAAATCAAGTTCTGTATGAAACAGAAACAGAGTCACAGGCACAGAGATCAGACCTGTGGTTGTCGAGGGAGAGGGAGGGGCGGATGGAGATCTGGGGTTAGCAGATGCAATTATACACAGAATGGATAAACAACAAAGTCCTACTCTATAGCACAGGGAACTCAATTCAATATCCTTGGATAAACCACCATGGAAAAGAATATGAAAAATAAATTTTCAAAAAATTTTATATAAAAAAAATTTTGATTCTGTCCACTTCTAAGAGTAGAACACAACAACTTGCTGTACAAAAGGCATGTCAGCAGTCCTGCGTGTCAAAGGTCTGAATAGCACCGAAGCTTGGGAAGCCAGGGAGGGAGGAAGGAAGAAATGAAAGTTGATGGAAAATCAAAGCTGGTGAAAATTCAACGTCAGCGGTTCCCAAACAAACAGGAGCCAGATCTGTAGCCAGTGACCAGAGCAGAAACCTGTTTTAGAGATGCACACCTGGGTAGGCCCAGGCATCCTCTTTACAGGGGCATTTCACGGGCTGTTGCTGAGGACACTGACCCCCTCGTTCCTTATTCACAACTTTTCCAGGTAGAAAATATTGCATTAAACCTTTTTGATTCCAGAGGAGTAAACAGATATTAATAACATTGACTATGGGGAGAGCCACTAAAGATACTATGTAACATTAAAAAACAAATTATATAGAAATAGGTAACAGGAAACATTTGTACTGGGCTCTAACATAAAGCTTAGACTTGGGTAGACTTTCCTTCTTTTGATCCTCATAACAGCCCTGTGAGGCAGATAAAAAATGACTTTTATTAATCTCATTATGAGATGAAACCAAGATTCCATGGGCTGTCCAAGACCACAGACTGTCCTGTCTCAACTTTGTGGTTCTCTTCAAGTCCTCAAGCCTCAGCAGGAGGGAACTTGGAAGGCCACAATCAAGAGATTTGGCCAAGGGGATGAGGATGAGAGTTGGGATTTTGGTTCCTTTGAGGTCCCACACCAAGGGCGAGAAACACCCAGTGCAATCCAGGGTTGCTGGAGTCTCATAGTCTGAGGGGCAAGTACAGAACAAGGTTGGGCAGGGAGGGCTGAGAAGGCAAGGAGGCCATGGGCATGTTCTGTGGAGATTCCTGAAGCCAGACAAAAGATGCTAGGTTGAGAACCTCCTGAAAGAACAAGGAAGATCTCCATGTAACTGGATAGAATGAAAGGAAAGATCTCTAAAAGCAAAGAATTCCCTGTTACATTCAAGAGGGAGGTGTCACTACAAGAAAAAAATATTTTTGTGCATTTAAAAATAATATTCTGATTACATGAGCGGGGTCATGCTTAGGAGGGTTACTGAAAAAATTATTTTCAGTCAGTCTGTACAATCACAAAAAGCAACAAAGTAAGATAATGAAATGTGTACCGCACTGAACTCCCTCCAGCTGAACTGGGAAAAGCCTGCCAGTCAGTCACTCCTCGTCCTGCCCACCGCAGACACGAGAGCCTGAGCTAAGCCCATGGGAACACAGACACTCGGGGCTGTCTCTCAGTCATGTCCGACTCTCTGCAACCCCATGGACACGGACTGTAGCCCCCCAGGCTCCTTTGTCCATGGGGATTCTCCAGGCAAGAATACTGGAGTGGGTTGCCATTTCCCCCTCCTTTCCCCTGGATCTTTTCAACCCAGGGCCAATTCTACAGTATGCTCTGTCGCAGGCTTTTACTGTGATTAAAACAATCTGACCAGTTGACAACCTTGAGTCATACAGGCCCAGATTTCAGGGGACTCAGATGAGCTTGAGATTGACCACGTTTATAGATTCCTGAGTAGAAGTGCTTTTGAAATGACTGTGATGAAAAAATTCAAACATATAGATAGGAGCAGAGAATCATAGCCTCCACATAGCCATCCTTCAGCTTTAACAGTTGTTAACATTTTCCCACATTTGTTTCATTTTCTTCTGAAGTATTTTTAAAGAAAAATTACAGACGTTATGACATTTCATCTCTAAATACTTCTTTAAACTACAGAAACAATTTCCTATATAACCATAATCCAATTTTTAAAAAAAGACTATTTTGTAGAGCAGCTTGAGATTTACAGAAAAATTGAGAGGAAAATACAATGATTTCCCATAGACCACCTGCCCCCACACATGCACGGCCTCCTCATGACCAATGCCCCCCACTAGGACAGTACCTGTGTGACAGGCGATGAACCTACACCCCATCATCACCCCAAGTCCATAGTTTATAATTGAGTTTGCTCTTGGTGTTGTACATCCTACAGGTTTTGACAAATGTATAATGACATGTACCTATCATGATAGTATCGTACCACTGCCCTAAAAATCCTCTGTGCGTATAAGTCTCTCAGTCATGTCCAACCCTTTGCAACCCCATGGTCTCTCCATGGAATTCTCCAGGCAAGAAAACTGGAGTGGGTTGCCATTCCTTTCTACAGGGGATCTTCCCAACCCAGGGCTTGAACCTGGGTCTCCTGCATTGCAGGCAGATTCTTTACCATCAGGTCTACCAGGGAACCTCTTCACCTAATCCGCTAACTCTTGGAAACCACTGACCTTTTTATTGTCTCCATGGTTCTACCTCTTCCAGGATGTCATGTAGCTGCAATCGTATGGGTATACGATCTTTTTAGATGGACTTAATCATTTAGTGATAAGCATTTAAGCTTCTTCTCTGTCTTTTCATGGCTGGAGAGCTCATTCTTCTTAGCTGTGAATCATACTCCATTATTTGGATGTGCCAGTTTATTTACTCATTTTCCTAGCAACCATTTGGTTACTTCCAAATCTGCGCAATTATGAATAAAGCTACTATAAACATGCGTGTGCAGGTTTCTGTGTGGACACAAGGTTTCAATCGACTTGAGTAAATGACTGCTGAGCAGGACTGCTGGATTGTTTGCTAAGAATATGTTTAGTTTGGAAAGAAATCGCTGAGCTGTCATCCAAAGTGGCTACTATCATTTTGCAACTCCACAATAACTGAGAGTTCCTGTGGCTCCACATCCTTGACAACATTTGGTATTGTCAGTGTTCTGGGTTTGGGCCATTCTAATACAGTCGGACGCGACTGAATAGTATGAACTGAACTGAACTGAACAGTATGCAGTGGTATCTCATTGTTGGTTTAATTTGCAATTACCTAATGACATATGATGCTGAGCATCTTTTCATATGCTCACTTGCCATCTTCTTTAATAGAATGTTCGTTCAGGTCATTTGCTTATTTTAAAAATCATTTTTTAAATGTTTGCTTTCTTATTGCTGAGCTTAAGAACTGTTTCTTTTGGATAGAGGTCCTTCATCAGACACGTCTTTGGCAGATATCTTCTCCTATCCCATGGTTTGTTCTCATTCTCTTGACACTGTCTTTTGCAGAGCATAGTGTTGCAATTTTAATGAAATCCAGCTTATTAGCTATTTATTTCCTAGATCACGTCTTTGGTGTTTTATCTAAAAAGTCATTGCCATACCCTTGGTCATTTTAGATTTTTTATGTTATTTTCCAAGAGTTTTATAGTTTTGCCTTTTATATTTAGGACTGTGAACCATTTTAAGTTAATTTTTGTGAAGGGTGTAAGCTCTGTGTCTAGGTTTATTTTTTTCCATGTGGATGTCCAGTTGCTCCAGTTCTGTTTGTTAAAAGGACTATCATTCCTCCATTCTATTACCTTAACTCCTTGGTCAAAGATCACTTGGCTGTATTTATGGGGGTCTATTTCTGGGCAGTTATTGGTCTATTTGTCTATTCTTCTGTGAATACTACACTATCTTGACTACTGTAGCTTTACAGTAAGGCTTAGAGTCAGGTATTGACAGTTCCTCTGATTTTGCTGTTCTTCAATATTGTGTTAGTTATTCCGGATCTTTTGCCTCTCTGTATGAATTTTAGAATTAGTTTGTTGATATCCACAAAATAACTAGCTGAATGAAATTTTGATTGGGATTGCTGTGAATCTACAGACCAAGGTGGGAAAAACTGACATCCTGGCAATACTGAGTCTTCATATCCATGGATATGTAATGTCTCTCCATTTGTTTAGTTCTTTGATTTCTTTCATCAGAATTTTGTCATTTTCCTCATATAGAGATCTTGTATATATTTTTAAGGTTTATACCTAAATACAGTTGACCCTTGAACAACATGGTATGAACTGCATGAATCCATTTATATGTGGATTTTTTTCAATAACTAAGTACTATAGTACTATACAAGTCCACAGTTGCTTTTATCTGTGAATATAGAAACGTGGATTTTTTTAAAGTTTAGAGTTTTAACTATTTATAATAGCCAAGACATGGAAGCAACCTAGTCCATCAACAGATGAATGAAGATGTGGTGCATATATATATGATGGAATATTACTCAGCCATAAAAAGAGTGAAATAATGCCATCTGTGGCAACATGGACAGACCTAGAGATGATCATACTAGGTGAACTAAGTCAGACAAAGACAAACATCATAGTATATCACTTACAGGTGGAATCTAATTTTTTAAATTACACAAATGAACTTATTTATAAAATAGAAACAGACTTACGAGATATCAAAAATAAACGTATTACAGATTTCAAAAATAAACTTACAGTTCAGTTCAGTGCAGTCGCTCAGTCATGTCCGACTCTTTGCCACTCCATGAATCGCAGCACACCAGGCCTCCCTGTCCATCACCAGCTCCCGCAGTTCACTCAGACTCATGTCCATCGAGTCGGTGATGCCATCCAGCCATCTCATCCTCGGTCGTCCCCTTCTCCTCCTGCCCCCAATCCCTCCCAGCATCAGAGTCTTTTCCAATGAGTCAACTCTTCGCCTGAGGTGGCCAAAGTACTGGAGTTTCAGCTTTAGCATCATTCCTTCCAAAGAAATCCCAGGGCTGATCTCCTTCAGAATGGACTGGCTGGATCTCCTTGCAGTCCAAGGGACTCTCAAGAGTCTTCTCCAGCACCACAGTTCAAAAGCATCAATTCTTCGGCACTCAGCCTTCTTCACAGTCCAACTCTCACATCCATACATGACCACAGGAAAAACCATAGCCTTGACTAGCCGGACCTTAGTCGGCAAAGTAATGTCTCTGTGACCAAAGGGGAACTACTAGGAAGAAGGAATAAATCTAGTTCAGTATTTCTCATAATGTACTCTACATGTAAGTTAAATAAGCAGGGTGACAATATACAGCCTTGACACACTCCTTTCCCGATTTGGAACCAGTCTATTGTTCCATGTCCAGTTCTAACTGGACATACATATGGCACATATAATCATTTTGTCCAGGATTGATACTCTTTTTCTGTTATTCTAGGACTGAGGATAGAACTAAACATTTGTCAAAATAAAATCGATCCTTATTCTAAAGGACTTAAAAGGACTAAATCCAGTTGGATGGTAGAGAATTTTAACAGCTGGTTCCTGGGGGCAATGGGGAGCCCTATTTGTAGGATTTGCTGGTTTCTGTAATACAATTACCTTCCCAAGCCTGATTTCAAGATAACCAATGTCATGTTATTGAACATGACATGGGAAGAGCAATGCACACTTTCATGAGCCATCGGGAGCCGACTCCAGCACACCATAGGTTGAAGTGAGAGTTGAAAACAACAGATAGAATTGAGGTGTGGCAGCTTATGTAACCGGCTAGACCAAGGGGTGTGAAAGGAGGAGGCTGAATGAAAGTAGGCCAGTCACATGCAAATTAGAAGAGTAACTTGGCATAGAAAAGAGGGTGTTCGCAGGCCTGGTCACCCATGCATTTTGTATGTTGAATCTTGGTACATCTCAGAATTTCTCTTTTGTGATGCAAACAGTCTTCAGAAACACAGCTCCCTGCTTGAAAGGCTGCTGCCAAGGTTCTGCTACGCTGTGGTAATCATGCAGTCAGCAGGCCAACCTCTTTTCTGTGTGGTTGCAGCAGCGGATGAGGCTTGCCTGGGCTGACTTCACCTTCAGAAGGCAGAAATTAAATCAAAGAGACAGCATAAATGGAAGCTTTCTCTTGTCTTTGGTATGAGCCTACGTGGTATATGCATATTTTCCAGCAGGAATCAGTTGCCTAGAGAAGAAAGATCCAAGTAAATCTGGACCAGGTGTTCACTCCATTTAGTCCCAGAGCCAAGAAAAACCATCTTCTGGGCACTGGGAAGAAGAAAATGGAAAAAGCCAAGTAACGATCATCTTTTAAATTGTTTCTTCTCGTCCAAGGGACTGGGTTTCATCTGACCCTCTATGCTGAACTGGGCAATTGAACTTCATTGCAGAGCATGTTCTGATAATGGTGAGTGAGGTCCTAGTGAATTTTAAAGATGGGAGTTTTAAAGACAGATGACTTCCTCTATGAAATCAAAGCTCTATCCGCAGCAGGGTCTTTAGGAAGCCAATACAGGCAGCAGAAAATGAGAAATTCAGTTACTCAACCCAGGAAGGGCAAACAGAAGGCTGTGGGATGCCTCGCAACCAGGCTGATGGATTTTTCACAGAATCGATGGGTGTTTTGGCGGAACTGCCCTGAGTAACTGGTTGCTTAGGTGATGGGCAGACACAGCTTTCTTCTAACTCAATGGGATGCAGACTATCTTTTCCTTTACTTGCTAGACCCCAGGGGAAAGAAATCTGTATATTTTAAGAAAGGACATACATTTCCTTTGTGAGTGAAATGAAACCAAGGGGATACGCATAATAAATGATGAGAGATCACTTACCGTGATAGGGAGAAAAGAAAGATTGATTCTCCTTACTGAGCAGCCCCTTGATCTAGCCAATCTATTAAAGAATAATTGAACCGGCAGCAATCACTTCCATGAAGTATCTACTAATTAGGCTGCTCTAAAAACAGTCTTTGCATTCAGACATGCCAACTGCGAAAACAGGATCACTATCTCACCAAGGGTGTCGTTAGAGTAGCTACTCCCAGATTCAGAGGATCTAACCCTGAAAAATAAAGGATGTTTTGTTTTTCCCCTTTCCTGAGTATGCTCTGACTCTCATCTCTTATGCTAAAACCTTTGCTTTCCTCCCAATTCTTTGGTCTTTTTTTTGTGTTATCAACCTCCTAAGGTATCCCAAAACATAGCATTTCTCTTAAATGATTCACATATTTTAAAAATCTTATTTAGCAAACTCCCAGACAGCTAACAGAAAAGGCACCATGAACTGAGCTTGATGTAATCCATTCAGGCTTCCATTTATATCTTTGAAATGAGAGAGGTGGACATCAATTATGTCAATGAGGATTAACAGACACCTCAGCTGTAACAGACACCAAACAGTGGCTTAAATTAAACATAAGGTTACTCTATGAGAAGTGAAGCCTGGTGGTTAAGAGTACCACCGTGATCATCAAAGACCCAGGCTCCTTCTATATTATTGCTCTGCCATCCTCCAAACTCGACTTCCACCTCCTGGTCTAGAGTGGCTACTCTAGGTCAAGCCAGCACATCCACGTTTCTTCCGTCAGTGAAGAGGGGCACACTGCCTCTGTGTAACGGCACCACCAGAAGTCACATTCAGCATTTCCAATCATAAGCCATTGGGTAGCTGTGAAAGTCTAGGAAATGAGGTATCGATTCTGAGAAGCCACTGAGCAACTCTAAGATGGGGATTCTATTACCAGCGGAGGAAAGGGAGGACAGATACTGGGAAGAGCTAGCTGGCCCTATGACATGCTACACAGCTGACTTGGAGATTCTGTCCTCAGAGTCTGGGGGTTTTGGCATATCGCACAGAGCCTACTGTGGATTTGGAATGAGGTGACACGTAAGTCGATGTGTATTGTCACCCTGCTTATTTAACTTCTATGCCGAGTACATCATGCAAAATGCTGTGCTGGATGAAGCACAAGCTGGAATCAAGACTGCCGGGAGAAATAACAATAACCTCAGATATGCAGATGATACCACCCTGATGGCAGAAAGCAAAGAGGAACTAAGGAGCCTCTTGATGAAGGTGAAAGAGGAGAGTTTTGAAAAAGCTGGCTTAAAACTCAACATTCAAAAAACAAAGATTATGGCATCTGGTCCCATCACTTCATGGCAAACAAAAGGGCAAACAATGGAAACAGTGTCAGACTTTATTTTCTTGGGTTCCAAAATCACTGCAGACGGTGACTGCAGCCATGAAATTAAAAGACACTTACTCCCTGGAAGAAAAGTTATGACCAACCTAGACAGCAAATTAAAAAGCAGAGACATTACTTGACCAACGAAGGTCTGTCTAGTCAAAGCTATGGTTTTTCCAGTAGTCATGTATGAATGTGAGAGTCAGACCATAAAGAAAGCTGAGCATCAAAGAATTGATGTTTTTGAACTGTGGTGCTAGAGAAGACTCTTGAGAGTCCCTTGGACTGCAAGGAGACCAATGCAGTCAATCCTAAAGGAAATCAGTCCTGAATATTCACTGGAAGGACTGATGCTAAAGCTGAAGCTCCAACACCTTGGCCACCTGATGCGAAGAACTGACTCACTGGAAAAGACCCTGATGCTGGGAAAGACTGAAGGAAGGAGGGGAAGGGCAACAGAGGATGAGATGGTTAGATAGCATCAATGACTCAGTGGACATGAGTTTGAGCAAGCTCTAGGATGTGGTGATGGACAGGGACACCTGGAGCGCTGCAGTCCAGGGTGTCATAAAGAGTCAGACACAAATGAACAACTGAACTGAACTTATATGTAAGTAAATTTGCACAGAATTCCAAAATACTTAGCAAAAACAGAGTATATGGCCCCCCTCATGAAGTATAATTGTATTAGAACATCTCCAATGGGTGGCAGTGGTCTGGACTGAACCACCGGCAAGTGACCAGTAAGAATTCTCAGGGCCCTGGAGGAAAGGGTACTTCGAGTGGTGCCCTCGGCAGGTCAAGGTGAAACCTGATTCTGGAGCAGGGTGCCAAGTCCTCGAAAATGACACGCTGAACTAGTATCGCAGCAGTTTCAACATCAACGTCATCCAACACTGACAGAGGCCACAGCAGCTGACAGCTGCGCCTGAACTTGGACTGATAAGAGTCTGTATTTTTCTGTCTGAAAAGGGCTGTGATCCAGTTGACAGTTACAGTAGAGTTCCTCAACCTCGGTGCCTGTGACATTGAGGAAGAGCTGATTCTTCGCTGTGTGTGGCCGTAACGTACATTGTAGGGTACTGAGCAGCACCCCTGGCCTTTACCCAACAGACACCCCACTGTGAGAGCTGAACATGCCCCCAGACACTGGCAGATGTCCTTGGTTGCCCAATCACTCGTAGCTGTAAACCACCAGGCCAGAGCCTAGCTCATGAGACCCATTTTTGAACTCTGTTAATGGTTTTGCAACGTGGTACCAATCCTTTCACAAATGTGATACATAACAAAGGCCTTAATGCATCTATGATTTTAACTTAATCCCACTTCTTGGACCTCTGCCCTAAGGAAACAATCTGCAAGAGGCTACATGTCTAAAGATGTTTGCTGGAGGACTATTTTCAATAGAAAGGAAAAACTGTAAACAACAAAAAATATGAAACAGGAGCGAAGGAATTAAGTAAACCATGGTAGATCCATGCACCCAGTAAAATGTGTTTATAAGTTTATAACAACATGGGGAAAGTGAGCAAATAAAGAAACCATGAAAGGAAAAAAAAGACAAGAAGGAAATTCACTAAAAATGGTAGACTCTGGGGAGTGATCAAGAGTGGTTTTTTCTCTCCTCCCTCATTTCATCTTCATATAGTTTCTAAACTTTCTAAGCTCCCTATGAATGACTTTATCTCAAACAACAAAACTAAAAAGAAAATCCTAATTTAAAAAAAAATTCTGACGCCTGTCCTGGAGGATCCACAGACCTTTAGGAGCCTTCCTGTAAGCACAGGCTGCTGGGAGAGAGGCCAAACAGATGTTCCCTCCTGCGCAGAGTTGCCAGGCTATGTGCCAAGTGACCCTGCCACCCTGGCCACACCACTGAACCAGGAATCCCTATTAAAGGCTCTGGGCAGGCTGGGCGGAAGGAAGCCCAACCACCTATGAGGAGGCTTGACTCCAGCCACTGTCAAATAGGAGCCTATGATGATGGATAGTGAAAAATAGGCTGATCAGATCCTGTCTCTGGAAATGCGCATGAAAACACTTCCTGAGGAAGCTTCTCTGTACACACAGCCTCCCCTGCCCGAGATTAACAAGGACAATCAGGCCCGTAAGCAGCTGGGAATACCCAGCCACGAGAGCTGTGAGTCTGGTTCCTTGGGCCCCCACACGAATGGCTCTCCTGACTCCTTCACCTGCGCACAAGAAACTCCTACCACACATGGAGATGTAGGCAGAGAGGGCCCTGGTGTCTTAACAAAGCTCAGCTCCCTTTGGGTGTGTGTAGCGGATGGTATCTGAGCAGCTGGAACCTTTCTCCTGTCTTACTGTCCCCAAGACATCCCTGTAGCTCAGATGATAAAGAATCTGCCTGCAATGTGGGAGACCTGGGTTTGATCCCTGGATTGGGAAGATCCTCTGGAGAAGGGAATGACAAGCCACTCCAGTATTCTGGTCTGGGAAGCCCATGAACAGAGAAGCCTGGGGGGCTACAGTCCATGGGATCGCAAAGAGTCGGACGCAACTGAGCAACTAACACGACAGCTGCTACTGGCCCCTAAGGCCGCTCCACAGATGAGAGTCATGGAAAACCTTTTAAATTCAAGATTCCATGCTCTTCCCTTACATAACCTCCCTTAATAGTCCTGGAGGGTGGGGAACTCGTGACTTTGTATTTAAGAGTTCCCAGATAATTCTGATGCATAGTCCAGTTTAGAATCACTGTTTTATCCACTACGGGGAAAAAAATACACCTTCGACTTTAACTCTGAAGCAAACCCTAACTGGAGAGACAGCTCCTCAGAAAAGATTAAGCGCAGAATTACCGTAAGACTCATCATTTCCACTCCTGGGTATGTAACCAAAAGAACTGAAAACACAGTCTCGAACAGATAACCATACACCCGTGTTCATAGCAGCACTATTCACACTAACCAAAGGGTGGAAGCAACCCAACTGCTCACGGCAGATGAATGGTGAAAGTGAAAGTGAAGTAGCTCAGTCGTGCGACTGTTTGCAACCCCATGGACTGTAGCCTATCAGGCTCCTCCGTCCATGGGATTTTCCAGGCAAGAGTACTGGAGTGGATTGCCATTACCTTCTCCAGGGGATCTTCCCGACCCAGGAATCGAACCTGGGTCTCCGCATTGCAGGCAGACGCTTTACCGTCTGAGCCACCAGGGACAAATCCTGGTATATACACAAAGTAAGTATTATTCAGCCTTAAAAAGGAATGAAATTCTGACACATGCTACATCGTGGATGAACCCTGAAGACATTATGCCAAGTGAAATAAGCCAGACACAAAAGAACAAATACCGTACGATTCCACTTAGTTGAGGATCCTAAAGTAGTCAAATCCGCAAGAACAGAAAAGTGAAACAGGAGTTGAGGGGAGGGAGGAGTCGTGGGAAGCTATTATTTCATGGGTACAGAGTTTCAGTTTTGGAAAATGAAAAGATTTGGAAGATGGATGGTGGGGATGACTGTACAACAGCATGAATACACTTAATGCCAGTAAACTGTACCCTTCAATATGGTTAAGATGGTAAATTTTATGTATATTTTACCACACACACACAAACTCAACAAATCAGCAATAACAACAACAACAAAAAGCAAAAAACCTATGCAATTCTTTCCTGCAAGGAAATAAGCCACGTCAAAGAAATTTCATAGTCAACAACCTTTTTCTGTACAAAACACTGTCAGAGATAAAAATCTTTAGAAAATTAGTTCAGAACAAGCTTCTTTCATCATATCAGGGTCCCTTAACAAAAAATAAACAGAGAGAAACAGGAAATGGGAGACTAAAATAAATCTTGTTTCCAAAAAGAAAAAATCATTCCTAAAAGTTCACAAGCAGATCTCTCTGGATCTTTAAAAATATCTCTGAAACATTGCAGTTTAAAGCTTTTCCAACACTATGGCCTCCACCCACTCCCCGGATATGCATTCATTTCCTCTCTTACAAACATAATTTCCTTTGCTGTTCAAAGAGATTAGGTGACTCTGGGGTCTCCTTATGGTGGGCGCCCACAGGAGAGCCTTGGTCCTTAAATCAGCTGGGAAACTCTTCAGGATGGGCAGTGACTTGCCACAGACAGCAGGGCAGCAGATCAGGCTGGTGCGGGACAGTGTGGCTGAAGATGCTCTCAGAGCTGGGAGGCATCTAGAGGACATGTCACAAATGCGAATGGCTGTTGTCGGGGTGGCAGGCTGCTAAGCAACGTTTTCACAGGTGAGACGAAAAAAGAAAAAAATAACAACCCAACAATCTTAAAAACGGCATGAGTGATATTTAAGTTAGAATTAGGCCAGTCTGCAAATGAGTGAAAATGCAAAACAATAGGGGCTTAAACAGCTCAGACGTTTCCTTTCCTCCTTGTAAACAAATCCAGAAGCAGGGAGTCTGGCGCTGGTGTGATGGTTCTGTGAGGTTGTCAGGGGCCCATGCTCCTACTGTCTTACTGCCATCCTCGGCTCATGGGCCAATGCCATCCTCAGCTCATGGGTTAATGTGAACGTTTAACTAAGCATCAGCCTTAATCAGGTCTCAATTCTGGCCCAGGAGACAGCTGAAGGTGTGAAGAGGTCCCCTCCTTCTAGTAACATAAATTGCATGTAATCCCTCCATGTATACATCCCACTGGTCAGAACATGTTCTCATGATCACGCCTTGCTACAAGAGAAGCTGGGAAATGGATCTTTAATCCAGGCAGGAAAGGGAGGGCTGACATATGGGTCAATGATGAGCAGTCACTGCCCCCAGGAAGTTACCTCCGAAAGTAGAACTCAGGACTGCTTTTTTAGCACAAGGACCACAGACCTTCTACAAGAGACTCTTCTAGGCCCTCCGGTCAGTCAATTTAATCAATACAACTCCCTGGGTTTGTGTTATTTCCACTTCACAAACAAAGGCAGGATTCCAAGAGTTTGCGTCATTTATCCAAAGCAGCTCCATAAACTATGCCTTTGGCCTCTAAATCTTTCAGTATCAGCCCTTTGTCTATAGCACTGAGAGGGGCAGGCAGAGGGTCTGGGAATGGTTGTGTGGGTCTCTGGGTCTCTCAGCTCCAGGCATGGTCACCTCCAAACATTCATGTCTTCTAACTCCCAGCCCTGCCATGCAGGACTCCAGGAGCCCACCATGCAGTGAGCTGGGCACATCACCCCAGCCCTGCTCTTATCCTGGAGGCTTCCAGGTTGCTTGGTTTTCAAGCTGATGTTGGCACTGAGGCTGACTCACTCACCCCCAATTTACAGCTGCACTAGCTTTTGTTGAGGACACAGGTGTGGGAGAAGGGTGGGAGGGCAATGACTGCAGGCCCCAGAGGGCCAGAGGGGAAAAGGACCGCCAACCCGGAGTTGGGCCCCCCTACAGCCAAGACTCTGTGATAAGGAAGGAACACCCCAAAACTAAAAGGAAACCACCAAGACTTCCCTGGCGGCCCGGTGGTTAGGCCTCTGCACTCCCACTGCAGGAGGCAGGGGCTGGGTCCCTGGTTGGGGAACTAAGACCCCACAAGCCACACAGCCAGAAAAATTTAAAAATAAAAGAGAAAAGGAAAGAAACCACCTTTGGCTACCTCTGTCTGCTTTTGATAGTTATTTGGGTTCCTCTCATGTTTTCAAAGAACTCTCTTGAGGGACTGGGAAATTTAACATTTAAATCACTGAAGATGAGGGATGAGCCAAAAAGAGTAACTTTTAAGAAAGGGATGGTGGCCTGGGTTTTGTTCTGTCTACGAACTGGCCCATGTGTGCAGCCTGGCTATTCTAAAGCATTCAGGAGTCCACGCATTACTGAGGACCACAGAGACTTCTCAGCTCCATGCAAGGTCACTGCATGCAAGCTTGGGGCTGACTCCCCCGGAAGCATGTCTCCCATGAAGAGGACACAGTCTGGTTACTCATTCCCTTGGTGGACCACTTCCTCCCCGATCACAGCCCTCCACTACTTACTGTCCTCACCCCTACACAGAATCCTTCTGAGAAGCTCTTAATTTCTGCTTTAAAATCCTTTTCAACAAAAGACATAAAAGCAAATAGTTGTTTACCATAAATAAATTTAGAAAAGAGAAGAACTTGGAAAGAAAAGTTGCCTGTTACTCTCTTACCCAGAGATAACTAACTTCTCATATATTTTTCTAAGCACATACACGTGTATGTTTGTGTATACATGCGTGTGGGTGGGAAAAACTTTTGAAAAGCAAATGTGGGGTTAGACTATTTTATAACCAGATATTTACCTCTTAGCAATATGCCAAAGACACCTTTCCATATCAGTAAATATATACCTACAACAGTGTTCTTAGTAGCTGAAATTGTTCCATTGCACCATGGTTTTCTAAAAATCCCCTATTGTTAGGCAGTAAGATTAGGTCACTGCTCTATTTTGGGGGGAAAATAATCATTGTTACTACTATTATTATCAAGATCTTAGGACTTGACCTTGATTACTTCCTTAGAATAAATTCCTAGAAGTGAAATGCTGGGCAAATACTTTGCAAACTATTAGGGTTTTTTTTATATACATGGTCAAATTTATCTATAGAAAAGCTTGAATAATTTACACTCATCTCCCATATGTGAAAGGAGTCCCGGTGTTCTAGTTTACACTAGACACTATATTGTTCTTTAAAGTCCTAGAAAAGTCCTGGGAAGTCAGTGACATGGTGTAATCTTCTGGGAGTATACCACAGTTGCATATCCATCCTATATGGAAAGCTCTCCTTCCGTGACAGCTCCATCTGAGAACTCTGGACTAAAAGCTGCCCCAAAAGGAGCCAAATCCGACCCACATTCGGACGTGTCTGTCTCAGAACATCCTCTCTCTTCCATCAGCGCCTGAACACACATCTGGCCACACAAATCTCTGCGGTTTGTGAGCGGGGCTGGATTCAACGCTGACCTAGATAGAGAGGACTTTGGATCTCATTACCCGCCCTCCAAACCATCTGGTCCTGGCTAAACAGGTTACCCACGCAGCAGGAACCTTCATCTCTCAACTAGCTTTCTTCTTGCCAGGCTTCTTATAAAAAAGTATTTTTTACACCCAAACACACACGATATGGATACCTTTTGTATAGCTCAACCTGACAACCAAGTAGTTTATTTTTTAAAACTTGGCAATCCTGCAGATTCAATCATGGCTCCTGGGAAGTCCCAGGAGACAGTGGAAAGGCGGAGAAGAGAGTAAAAGGATTCCCAAGATCACAGGACAGGGACCTGAGGCGTGGCTTCCACATGTTATCTCACTTATGTTAATATTTAAAATATTTGTGGTTGAGGGGAAATGCCAATTATCTTCAAAACTGAGAATCTATTCTTGGTTACATGTGTTTTTTCAAATTCCCAGAATTAAAGCAGATTGTTCTTCCAAGCTCATGAGCTATTTTTATTTGAAAAAATATGGAGCACACGCACCTGTCCCCACATGCATCTCTGTGCACAGACACCGGGCTTCACTATGCCCAAGGCAGAGCTAAGGGACAGTCAGCTTGGTGTCTGACCACTTTTGCAGAAGTGTAGTGCTGTGGGGTGAAGGACTGTCTTCCTTCATAGTTACTTATTTTCTCAAATGGCATCTGGGGATTTTAAAATCAGTCATAGAAAATAACATAGCTACACAGAAAACACACTTATGGTTACCAAAGGGGAAAGGGGAGGGGATAAATTAGGGGTATGGGATTAACAGGTAACACTACTATATATAAAACAGACAAATAAGGACCTATTGTATAGTACAGGGAATTATAGACAATGTGTTGTAACAACCTGTAATGGAAAAGAAGCTGAAAAAGAATGCGTATATATACATACATACTCATACACATATACATGTAAAACTGAATTACTCTGCTGTATACCTGAAACTAACACCATATTGTAAATCAACTATACTTCAACTTTAAAACATTAAAATCCGTCATATAAAGCCAAACAAATCCATTTTCAGAAACTCTACTACTCACGGTGTGTTGTTATGGTCTCTACTCTTTTGACGCTGGCATTTATTTACTCATGAATAACATCCTTATCGAGGGCCTCCTGTGGGCAGACCCCTCCACCAGGTAGCATGGAAGGCCTCAGGACAGAATCACTCATCTATCTCTGCCCTCCACCAGCTGTCACGAAGGGCTCCCTTCACTTCGCTCATCCAGTTTATGTACTTTTGAAACAAGTTAACCAGCCTTACTGCCTATGGGGTACTGACTCCCCTGCACTTTGGGGCTTCTCATGGTCCAATGTGGGGTGTCCTGAGTGGGCTCTGGCTGGGATCTCAGGCCACAGGTCAGAAAGATACATGGTTCAGTCTGGAAGTGAAGCAAGTCAAAGGTGGATAGAACCCCCACCCCACCGCAACCCACACCCTTCCAGGAAAAAGCACAGGTAAGCCCAATGGATGACGAGACCCCGTCAAAGGTGTCTGATCCAACCTAACGCCGTGGTGGTCACATATCTGTGCCTCTATTTAAATGTTTTGTGATGAGGGACTTCCCTGGTGGTCCAGAGCCTAAGAGTCTGCCCTCCCAATGCAGGGGGCCTGGGTTCAATCCCTGGTGGAAGAAGAAGATCCCACATGCCACAACAAAGACCTGACAAATATTCTAAAAATGTTTTGTGATGAAAATTTTCACAAATATACAACACAGACAGAAGAGTAAAATGAAAACTCAGACACTCATCACTCAGCTCCAACAATTTTGACCCTGCTACTCCAAACCATCGGCCCTCTGAATCCCAGCCGTCCGTTCACATCACCATAAATACTTCAGCGTGCACTTGCGGTTAGCGACGACATTTCAGAAATATAACTGCCAGGCCACTATCCACAAAATTAACAGTTATTCCTTCACATCAGGTTAGTTCTCTTAAAGATGTCTTTTTAGGGTGTTTGTTTGTTTTTTTTTTTTTTCAAATAGGGATTTAACAATTCTCACGCATTTCTTTTGATGGTCCTTTCTGTTCTGTAATAGTTCCCGCTCCTTTTAAAAGTTTCATCTCCTTGCATTTGGTTTGTTGAAGATAACTGGATCATTTTTCATCTTGCAGGATGTCCCACATTTTGGACTGGGATGCTTGCTGCTTTGTAATGTACCTTCATTTGTTCTTCAGTCCCCTTTATTCCCTGTAAACCAGTAAGACATCCAGGGGCTAGAATAATTTCAGGATCAATTCCTTTTTTTTTTTTTTTTAAGGCAAAAATGTGTCCAAGTTGATGCCGTGTTATTTGATATGGCAACTCCTTGAGGGCCTGGCAACCCACTCCAGTATTCTTGCCTGGAGAATATCATGGACAGAGGAGCCTGGCAGGTTACAGTCCTTGGAGCTGCAAAGAGCCGGACATGACTGAAGCGGCTTAGCCTGCACACATGCACTTCTTAAGGAGCACATCTGATCTGGTCATTCCACTTGCTGTGGTAGATCGGGGGCTCAGGCAGTCAAGTAAGTGGATCACCTTGACAACAAGCAGAGGACATGGGGTTTGGACTTTCTCATTCCAATTCCAGACTCTGCACTTTTAGCCACCACGGCAACCCCTCTATCCACATGTTGCAGGATAATCAAGTGCTCTGCTTTGATAACCTTTCATCTCTTGCTGGACTCCCTATGCCCACCTATCTTTCCCCAGTAATGAGGACAAAGGTCAACTAGTGGGTTGACCTACAACCCACTAGTTGTAGGTCAGATTTCATGGTTTAAAGTGGAGAGGAAGACGAGGTCAGTGCTTTTAAGCACCAGGAGGTCGAGGTGTGGCTTGGGTGCTGCCTCTGTCCTCTGGGTCAGAGGTGGCAGAGATGGTGAGGGTCTGGGGAGGCGGTTGTCACTGCATTTCTCTCCAGCCCTAAACCCTTCCAGATCTGGGTGCAAGTGCCTCACACCCATGGTGCCAAACGTCAAAGGGACTGGGAATGACTATGGAAGAGTCTTATGAATAACTGAGAAAAGGAGAGAAGTGAAAGGCAAAGGAGAAAAGGAAAGATATACCCATCTGAATGTAGAGTTCCAAAGAATAGCTAGGAGAGATAAGAAAGTGTTCTTCAGTGATCAATGCAAAGAAATAGAGGAAAACAATAGAATGGGAAAGACTAGAGATCTCTTCAAGAAAATGAGAGCTACCAAGAGAATATTTCATGCAAAAATGGGCACAATAAAGGTCTGGACCTAACAGAAGCAGAAGATACTAAGAAGAGGTGGCAAGAATACACCGAAGAACTGTACAAAAAAGATCTTCATGACCCAGATAACCACGATGCTATGATCACTCACCTAGAGCCAGCATCTTGGAGTACGAGGTCAAGTAGGCCTTCGGAAGCACCACTACAAACAAAGCTAGTGGAGGTGATGGAATTCCAGTTGAGCTCTTTCAAATCCTAAAAGAGGATGCTGTGAAAGTGCTGCACTCAATATGCCAGCAAATTCAGAACACTCAGCAGTGGTCACAGGATGGAAAACACCAGTTTTCATTCCAATCCCAAAGAAAGGCAATGCCAAAGAATGTTCAAACTACCACACAATTGCACTCATCTCACACGCTAGCAAAATAATGCTCAAAATCTCCAAGCCAGGCTTCAACAGTACATGAACCGAGAACTTCTGGATGTTCAAGCTGGTTTTAGAAAAGGCAGAGGAACCAGAGATCAAATTGCCAACATCCATTGGATCATAGAAAAAGCAAGAGAGTTCCAGAAAAACATCTACTTCTGCTTCACTAACTATGCTAAAGCCTTTGACTTTGTAGATCACAACAAACTGTGGAAAATTCTTAAAGAGATGGGAATACCAGACCACCTTACTTGCCTCCTCAGAAATCTGTATGCAGGTCAAGAAGCAACCGTTAGAACCAGACATGGAACAACGGGCTGGTTCCAAATTGGAAAAGGAGTACTTCATGGCTGTATATTGTCACCCTGCTTATTTAACTTCTATGCAGAGTATATCATGAGAAATGCTGGGCTGGGTGAAGCACAGGCTAGAATTAAGATTGCTGGGAGAAATATCAATAACCTCAAATACGAAAATGACACCACCCTTATGGCAGAAAGCAACTAAAGAGCCTTTTGAAAGTGAAAGAGGAGAGTGAAAAAGTTGGCTTAAAACTCAACATTCAAAAAACAAAGATCATGGCATCCGGTCCCATGCCAGATGGCAAATAGATGGGGAAAGAATGGAAACAGTGACAGACTTTATTTTCTTACGCTCCAGAATCACTGCAGATGGTGACTGCAGCCATGAAATTAAAAGATGCTTGATCCTTGAAAAAAAAGTTATGACAAACCTAGACAGCATATTAAAAGGCAGAGACATTACTTTGCCGACAAAGGTCCATCTAGTCAAAGCTATGGTTTTTCCAGTAGTCATGTATGGATGTGAGAGTTGAACCATAAAGAAAGCTGAGCACCGAAGAACTGATGCTTTTGAACTGTGGTGTTGAAGACTCTTGAGAGTCCCTTGGACTGCAAGGAGATCAAGGAAATCAGTCCTGAATATTCACCGGAAGGACTGATGCTGAAGCTGAAGCTCCAACATTTTGGCCACCTGAGGCAAAGAGCCGACTCATTAGAGAAGACGCTGATGCTGGGAAAGATTGAAGGCAGGAGGAGAAAGGGGACGATAGAGGATGAGATGGTTGGATGGCATCACCGACTCAATGGACATGAGTAAACCTCAGGAGATGGTGAAGGACAGGAAGCCTGGAGTGCTGCAGTCCATGGAGTCGCAGAGAGTCAGACACGACTGAGCGACTGGACAAGAACAATGTGAAACAGTGTGATCACACTCAGTCTTTACCACAAATTTCCCATTTCCTCATTTTGCCTTCTTTTCATGCCCCCTATGCAGAGATTTTTCTCTCCTGGTGAGATGGGGTTTTTACTGGCCTCACCGGTCCTGTCCCTCCCTTGTGGGGCAGGGGCCTTTGGGAACAATCATACACTGAAATTACATGCCAGAGGAAGGCAAGGTGGTAAGAGAAAGGTGGCTGTTATAGGTGCTGTCCTCTGAAAGTCCTAAACCTGAGGGTCTACATCCACGCTGCAGGCAGGAAGAGACCCCCAAGAGAGACTCCTAGCCACATCCTGGGCACAGGGATCCCAGGGAGCTGAGGGGTGGAGGAGGCAGAGAAACGGGAAAAGCCTAGAGGGAGGAGGGCTGTCTGATGGGAACTAAAGAAAGCGCTCCCAGCAGGCTCTGGCACTGGGTGTGTGTCTCTGCAATTCACCACAGGCTGTTCTGTCCACGCATGAGCTGTGCCACAGGCCTCGGGCCTCCTAGAGGCTGAAGATGTATTTGTTCTTGTCTTGTGAGGTGGTGATGACCTCTGCGCACTGCTCTCCTTCATGCACAAGGAATATCTGTAGAGATTATAACTTTACAAGGTCATGAACCCTAACAATGACCCTTAGAGGGAAGGATCATCATCACCACCCTCATCGGTCACTTGGATACAAGACTCAGAGCGTGTAAATGCTCAAGGCTCCCCCATGATGAAGCAGCTGGGACAGGAGCTGAATCCACATCCCTGGAAATCAGAGCATCTTCCCCTATGACCACCCCGGCCCCTGCCTCACCGCCCCGCCACCACCATGCACACATACAAAGTTTGCTTCAGAGTAACGAGAGGGCTTGGCACCACTTCCTTCAGGACCCAGGGACTCTCTGGTTGAGAGTGATGGTTGTGTGTGCAATGTGGTCAGCGTCCCATGGGAAAGGGTGCGCAGTGGGCCAGAAGTGTCGGCAAGGCGTCCCTCTCCCATTCTCATTAACGAAAGCACTGGCACTGCCCGGAGTTGGGGGTTAGGGGTCTCGCTGGGGACACATTCCTTGCTGCTGTTATTACGATTGATGTGGTTTGTGGTTTCGCCTTTTAAAATTAAAAATCACAGTTTCTCCAATCTGGAGTCACGTGTGTTCATTTTGAGACCATTAGGAAAAGGGAGAAAAGCATAAAGAAAAGCCATCTTGTCTGGTCTCCTGCCATGGCAAGCCCCAGTGAATGCAGGCTTGGCGGGTTCCCTTCCTGCTTCCTGTTGCCCCTTCCCCATCCCCAGGGGCCTCTCTGCCTGGAGCCTCAGCTACAGGCCCCGCATGCTCTCCTAGGGCAGGGTGCCACTACCTGAGAGGCCTGGCAGAAAGAAGGACAGTGCTGCTGGGGGGAACTTCCCCTGGTCCCCTCCCTGCAGGCTCACCTCTGCCCAAGGTCACTGCTCCTTTCAAGACCCAGGAGACTAACAAGACACTCGGTCCTGCCAGACTCTGGTAACCGTCCCTAATCTCCTTCCTTCTTTTGGCCCCCGGGGTGCAGCCGCCCACACCTTTGTACATAATTCCTCCCCAGGTTACCCTGTTTTGAACGGGCCATCTACTTGCCGTTGGGAACTGGACTGCCTCACTTTCTGACTCAATGGTATTTCAAGACCTTTCCCTTGACACTCCCACTGCCACGGTATTTCCTGAAGCTTCCAGAGCCAGGTACAGAGCCTGGAATACACTTGGGCATCCCCAAGCAAGAAGGCTTTGGATTCCCTCTTTCCTGGTAGCACTGGCCCCTGCCTGCCCTTGTGTGGAGCACCACCAGGGCTGTGTCCACATGTTCGGACGGGAAGGATTCCCTGCCTCTACCCACACCTGAGCACCTCCAACTCCTCTGGCCCCTACATCTCCACTCAAGTCACTCCTTTCGCCACTAGAATTATCTCCATGAGGTCCCACTAGAAAAGGACGCTGCGGGAGAGGAGAAAGGAACTCTGCACACGATGCTGCCTCGGACCCCCACTCACTGCCTGGCTGCGTCTACTTGCCCCTTACCTCGGCTTTCCTGAGGCCTCCCCCCGCGATGCTTTCTCTGCACTCTGCATTCTCACAGCTCTTCCCACAGTGTATGGTAACCCTCCTCCTGAGGCCCATGACGGCAGGCACCGTGTCCTGCTCGCCCTTCAAGCTGGCACCCGCCATAGGACCTGGCACACAGTAAACCCTCCATCAATAAGCTGAATACCATACATCTGGGACAGCCTCCAGTGTCAGCTTTTCCCATTAGACTCATGTTGAAGGACTGCTTCCAGCCTGAAGAAACCGTGACTGGAAGGAGCCGGTCACTTCTTCCTGAAATTCTGTATATACAGTAGAATCCATCTACCTATCCCCACAGGCACTATGGAGATGGGGCCCTAGACAGGTGTGTTTGAGGGAGGCGGGGGTGGGGAAGGGAACAAAACGTGCACCTCTGTCGGAGACTTCTGTGGGATTGTTGAAACGGGGGATGCAGATGGGAAAACAGCACCAGGGACTCAGCAGAAAATTCTATCCCATCATTTTCCAAGAACAAGCTATGTAAAAAGATGGCCCTAGGAAGACAGGCTTCAGAGGCAATCTCAGTCTTCTGGAGTCACTTTGAATTTATCTACGGCATCTAACTTTACCTCCTCGTGTTTTAAAGTGAGCTTTGTGCACAGTGAAATATTTAAAACCTTCCCTTAAAAGGGAAATATGAAAACTGTCTATTTGCCCAAAGAAATACTAGAAAGATAATGCAAGAAAAAAGTGAAGTGGTGACTTCCGGGGTGGAGCATCCAATCAGACTGTAGCAGAGAGAGCAGAACTTCTCCATTATATTTTTGGATATTATTTTGACTTTTGAATGGTAGGAACTTATAATCTATTTAAAAAATAAAATTACATTTGAAAGCTCTTCCCTGAGAACAGCAATAGCTTCCTTGGTAGCTCAAATGGTAAAGCATCTGCCTACAACGTGGGAGACCTGGGTTCAATCCCTGGGTTGGGAAAATCCCCTGGAGAAGGCAATGGCAACCCACTCCAGTACTCTTGCCTGGAAAATCCCATGGACCGAGGAGCCTGGTAGGCCACAGTCCATGGGGTCGCAAAGAGTCAGACATGACTGAGCAACTTCACTTTCTTTCACTATCTATATATATAATAACAGTGTTTAAGATAACAAAGTGTCAATGTACAAGCAGCTTGCTTTTGGGGGAGGCTACAGCATTATGTAAACATTTGAGCTACAATGTATCTTCCAATCTAGTTATCAGAAAATTACAGGGCCAAGATACCGAGGTGGTGAATATAGAATCCTAAACATCATAACGATCAGTTCAGTCACTCAGTCGTGTCCGACTCTTTGCGACCCCATGAATCGCAGCACGCCAGGCCTCCCTGTCCATCACCAACTCCCAGAATTCACTCAAATTCACATCCATCGAGTTGGTGATGCCATCCAGCCATCTCATCCCCGGTCGTCCCCTTCTCCTCCTGCCCACAATCCCTCCCAGCATCAGAGTCTTTTCCAATGAGTCAACTCTTCGCATGAGGTGGCCAAAGTACTGGAGTTTCAGCTTTAGCATCAATCCTTCCAAAGAACACCCAGGGCTGATCTCCTTTAGAATGGACTGGTTGGATCTCCTTGCAGTCCAAGGGACTCTCAAGAGTCTTCTCCAACACCACAGTTCATAAAGATCAGGCCATCTAAAAACCAACCACACAGAAACGCAGTAGCAGCAAACTGACAGGAGAGAATACAAAACTCGCTTCCTCCTCAGTGCGGGCATTTGGTTGTCAACAGTTCTGCAGGCCCAGCAGGAGCTTTGCAAGCTGCCACATGTTGCATGCATGACAGGATTTGGGGTAGAATGCTGAATAAAAGTATTCTGGGCACATGCTAATTCTGGTTCACAAATTCAGTCATCCTTAATGACTCACCTAATAAGTTACCGGTAAGAAGGGATTAGTTCTCCCTAAATGACGGTTGGAGGATTGTGTGGCATTCACTGAGAAGAGTAGAAGGACGGACTCATATATTTGGAAAGCAATCTGCATCCATCAGGAGACTTCTTGCAACTCCAGTGGCTTCAAGACCACTTTGAAAATTACAGTATTGGTACAAATTTATAAAACTATCCTGCTCTGAGATGGCCAAAGTCCTAGGGAATTTGGATTCTGTGATGGAAATGACCCCCTCCCCCATCCAATCATGCTTTTTGCCAGTGGGAAGCAGCCCTTCCAACAATGGTCCTTCTTAAGTATCAGCTTTGGCACCTGGGACAACTTTTCTAGAAACAGCTTGCTGGGTGTGTTGCAGGGGAAACACTTGGGGAAAATCTTTTCACAAGGCACTTCTAAGAACTGCTGAGAATTGAGTAGCTCCACCCTCCTGACATTTTTAACCATGGCTAAGCTTCCCTGGCAGCAAGTGATGATACTTTTGAGGCAAGTGTTTTAGACCCTCTTGCTTCCAGACACTCTGATCCTCCCAACCCTCTGGTCCTAGGATCTTTCCAGCATCTGCCCTGTCCTGCCCTGTCTCTCATGTCTAATTTTACACCATCCTTTGGACTTATGGACCCTCTTGGGCTTCCCTCGCTTTGCTTATCTTGTGTTATCATTTATGACCTGCACCCACTCTTCTTCTTCTTACACCTGGCCGTCACTCCAGCGGACCATAGAGGAGCTAAGACACAGTCGAATGAAATCCTCAAGGCTCTTGAATCCAAACAGTTCTACTCCTTGACCCGCCATCATGTACACTTAGGAACAAGCTTATGTTAAGCCACATGGCATAGATCTGTACTCCTAGGAACTGAGATTTTGTGAGCATATAGGGTTGAAAGTCAGCTGGTTAAATATTGAATTATTTTCCTGTCTCTTGGAACAGTCATTGTCCCACCACCTAGAACCCTTCCCTGGAACTCCCTGGACCTTCCCCTAAACCTGCAGCTTCAGGGGCAATGCCTGGCCAATCAGAGGCAGGAGTGGGGGTAGAACTTTGGGTGGGTATTCTTGGCCAAAAGCCATTCTGATAGGTTGATACCTGAGATAGACTAGTGGTTACCTGTCTCAAATATCAACCCTTTACAAGTGAGCCATGGTCTTGGAGATTTCCAGATAAAAAGATGAAGAGGAAAATAGTCAGACGAGCGACCGCTGTATTGATAACTCCCAGCCAGCAGCCTCTCCTCTTCAAAGGCTGCTCCAGAAGTGCAAAGTCTGTTTGCAACAAGCAGATGATTTACTAAATACTGCCTTTTGCCAAATTCCCAGAGGCCTTTGAATGCTGGGTGCTAATAAAGCTCAAGTTATTATTAGGCATGTGGTCTATGTAGGTCACTGCCAAGTGCTGGCAAAGAAAAGCAAAGAAAACAAGTTAACTCCGGCTAGAACATGGATGAGGAATTGCAACCCCGTCTCCAAACGGGAAATGTGTCTGACATCTTTTTTGTCTCCAGAAGGACTTGGCTTCCTCACCTGTAAACAGAGGGGCATGTCAATGACCCCCTTCACCAGTGTCTCTGAACAAGAAATAAGCCTCTTTAGGGAAAAAAAAAAAAGTAGGGGAACCCACCAGGGAAAGCGACTGGGAGATTCAGCCTCATTCCGAAGCTTCAGGTTTTTGTTCTTTGCCACACTGCAGAGCTTGGCTTTGGTTGTACCTGGCAGCCCCGGAGAGGGACTGTGGCCATCAGCGGGGGCAGGAAACAGCTCCAGGAACTCTAGGTCCTGACTAAAGGAAACAGTAGAGGTGTGCTTCCAATTCTGCTTGGACACAAGGCTTTTTTTCCAGATGCTCACAGGAAGATGACTTGCAGCAAGCTCGCAACGCTCTGGACAAAGTTCAGGATTGTTCTTTAGAGAAAGACCTCTTCCTGAGCCGTAAGGAACACACGCATTTCCCAAGCATCCTGTTGGGCGGGGATGTCTCCTCTTTAGCTCTCTGAGCTGGAAGGGCATCAGCGTAGGCAGGAAAGTCGGCTAGAGGGCTTGTGGCTGTGTGTCTGGGGGAAGAGGGTGAGGCTAGAGGTGTCTCAGGGCCAGTGCTAGAACCTAGATGCCAGAGTACCCTCCCAAGGAAGAAGAGCCAGGACAGGCAAGCAGGCAGGGGATCTGCTTGTGCTGATGTGCCTTTTGATGGGAGGTTTCCAGGCTGAGTCATCCTGTCTGAACCTGGCACAGAATGGGAATCCCTTGGGAGAAAGAGCAGGAAGAACCAAATTCAGGCCAAGCCAGAGGGAGAGGGCAGGGTCATGGAATTTCTGGGACAGAGGAGCCCAAACTGAGCCCTGAGCATGCCTTTTTTTTTTTTTAAGGAAAATTAAAACTCAAGCTACTGTTCACTTATTTCTATTTTACAGGACGTTTGAGGTAAATCCACACCTATAGTTTTATTTACGTACTAAATAAGCACGTGTGGCACTTGTTCGGTGCCAGGCACATTCTTCCAGAGTTTGACAAGTTTTAACTCATTCTGTCCCCAGGACAATCCGAGGTCCTGTGAGGAGTCCCGTTTCCTGAGGAGGAAACGGAGGTGCGGCAGAAAGGGTCTAGTGACTTGCCTGAGGCGAGGAGGGGCTGGGACTGGATCCCCAGCAGGCTGGCTTCCAAGTCTGCCTTCAACCTCCCCACTTATTTTTTAATAGTTTCTTTTTTTAACATAAGTTTAAGATTTACAGAAAAATTAAGAAAGCACAGAGGGTTCCAAAACATCCCTTATCCAGTTTCTCCTGTTACAGACATATTACGTTAAGATGGTCTACTTGTTACGATTAATGAACTAGAACTGATCATTATTCTTAATGGAAGTCCAGAGTTCATCTGGATTTCCTGAACTTTTTCCTAAGGTCTTGTTCTGGTGCGGGATCCCACCCAAGTTCCTGCAGTCCTCAGGTCTCCTGAGCCTCCTCTTGGCTGTGGCAGTCAGTCCCTCCAACACTCCTTGTTTTCAGTGACCTTGATGGTTTTGGGCAGTGCTCATCAGGTGTCTGGGGATGTGTCTGATGGCTTCTCTCATCATTAGACTTGGGCCCAAGCCTCAACTTTTAACAGTTCCAGTGAGCTCCTGCCAGGCAGGTGCCAACCTAACAGGGACCTGTGCCCCGTTTGGCAGAAATCCACATGAGGTACTTTTTCTCTTATGTATCTGTTTCTTTTCAGAAGGAAAAGGAGGACTCTGTTTGGTAGTTTGCCGAATCATCTGGTTCCAAGTAAAGAGAATCATCTTCCCTGAGACTCTCTTGCTGGGGTAAGGCCCTTGGTCTATGCTAGTTTCCATCTTCCAGGGTCACAGGGTACATGCAGTCTCTCCAGCCAGGCTCTGTTCATCCGTGTTAAGACTCAGATCCTGGCACAGAGAAGCATGAAGGGAGCAATAGGGGACTTGGTCCTGTAGGACTCTGGAGGGTTCTATTTGCTTCCTTTCAGCCAACACTTCCTCAAGATTCCCATGAGCCCAGAGCCACCGCCCACACCCCATGCGGGGCCAGCTGCCTCCCAGCTGCCAAGCCTTGGCTCTATCTCTGACCTCTCCACTCCCGCTGTCTCTTCTGAGGCACCTCCTCAGCTCATGCATGTATATAGAAGCTCCGCCACTCCCCACCTTCCTCAGGTGTTGTCTTGGCAGGTGGCCCTCCTTCCTAGATGACAGACCACACCATCAGATGGATCCTGACAGTCCAGACTGGGAACACAGCCATTTGATTTTGCCAGGGAGAATTCTGATCAGAAACACGTTTACACATGAGGGAAGTGCTTGAGATACAGTCCTGAGATGATAAAAATACATGCCACCTTCTCGGAAAACTAAAAATAGAATGACCATATGATCTAGCAATCCCACTCCTGGGCATATGTCCAGACAAAACTATAATTCAAAAAGATACACGCCCCCGTATGTTCACGCTGCACAATAGCCAAGACAAGGAAGCAACCTAAATGTCCACTGGCACATGAATAGATAAAGATGTGGTATGTACATACAATGGAATATTACTCAACCATAAAAAGGAATGGAATAATGCCATTTGCAGCAACATGAATGCAACTAGAGATTATCATACTAGGCAGAGTAAAGTCAGAAAGACAAATACCATATGACATTCAGTCCAGTTCAGTCACTCAGTCGCGTCCGACTCTTGGCGACCCCATGAATCGCAGCACAATTCCTGTCCATCACCATCTCCCGGAGTTCACTCAAACTCACGTCCATCGAGTCGGTGATGCCATCCAGCCATCTCATCTTCTGTCGTCCCTTTCTCCTCCTGTCCCCAATACCTCCCAGCATCAGAGTCTTTTCCAATGAGTCAACTCTTCGCATGAGGTGGCCAAAGTCCTGGAGTTTCAGCTTTAGCATCATTCCTTCCCAAAGAAATCCCAGGGCTGATCTCCTTGCAGTCCAAGGGACTCTCAAGAGTCTTCTCCAACACCACAGTTCAAAAGCATCAATTCTTCGGCGCTCAGCTTTCTTCACAGTCCAACTCTCACATCCATCTGTGACCACAGGAAAAACCATAGCCTTGACTAGACGGACCTTTGTTGGCAAAGTAATGTCTCTGCTTTTCAATATGCTGTCTAGGTTGGTCATAACTTTCCTTCCAAGCAGTAAGCGTCTTTTAATTTCATGGCTGCACTCACCATCTGCAGTGATTTTGGAGCCCAAAAAGATAAAGTCCGACACTGTTTCCCCATCTATTTCCTATGAAGTGATGGGACCAGATGCCATGATCTTCGTTTTCTGAATGTTGAGCTTTAAGCCAACTTTTTCACTCTCCTCTTTCATGTTCATCAAGAGTCTTTTTAGTTCCTCTTCACTTTCTGCCATATGATATTACTCATATGTAAAATCTAAAATCAACACAAATGAAACAGACAGAATCATGGACATAGAGAATAGAATAGTGGTTACCAAGGTGGGAGGAGGGATGGTCTTGGAGTTTGGTGTTAGCAGATGCAAATGATAATACATAAAATGGATAAATAACAAGTCTTACTGTATAGCACAGCAAACTATATTCAATATCCTGTGATACACCATTAACAGAAAAGAACATGAAAAACAATGTGTATATATGTATAATTGAGTCACTTTTCTGTATAGCAGTAATTAACACAATATTGTAAATCAACTATACTTCAATAAAGTACATGCCACCTTTTAAAACCACAGCAACACAGGCGGGAAAGCTGCAAATGGAAGTGCATTTAAAACCCCGCAATGGGCTGCAGGTGTGGAAAGAAAATTTTTTAGGAAAATAATGAGGGACCAGAGTCCTGCCTTCATTGTCACCTACATCTTGTCCCAGCTCAGAGCTTCACCACGTTCCAAGGCAAACTCCCAATGAATACTGGCTGTATCAACAAGGGACGCAGAGTAGGCATTTCCAGGCTGCCTCCAACAGGTCACAGCCAGGACTTCCCACCTCTTTCCCTCCTTGCCTTCAGTCTGAACAGAGCTGACAGCTTCGTGGTTCATTTTACCTTCCCCACCCTCCTTGTGCTAGGTTGAATTAGTCTCAACTCTTCACCCTCTGTGGCATCCACACTCTTTGCCCTGTAACTCTGCAGATCCCCCAGAATCTCCATGGGGTAGGGGAGGGAGCTTCCCTGCCCCATGATTTTAGCCTTGGCCAGGGTGAACAAGCAGAGGTGACCATACAGTGGTTTGAAATGTGCTTGTGTGATGGGGCATGTCCTTTCATGCCTCTCCCATCACCAGGAAAAGAACATGCCCCAGCTAGGTTGCTGGTCCCTGGAAGATGACAGGCTTACAGAACAGACCTGGATCTGAAAGACAGCCTGGGGACTTCCCTGGTGGTCCAACTACATCCCACATGCCACAACTAAGAATTCGTATGCTGCAGCTGAAGATCCCGAGAGCTACAACTTAAAAAAAAAAAAAAAATCCTACAGGCCACAACACCTGCCACAGCCAAATAAATAATTTAAAATTTAAAAAAAAAAAAAAAAAAAGCAACCTTAACCCAACTCAGCTGATCTCAGTCAAGATCAGCCAAACCCCAGCTGACATGTATGACAAACAAACGCTCCCTGCTACCAAGCTTTCAAGTCATTTGGTACCAGCAATAGTACCTGCATAGGGATACACAGGAGGAAGGTTTCTGGCAAAGAGAGACTTTATGTGAAATGAAGGCTTCATGTCCCAGGAGACCATTCCTAGCTTATTTGAGACTTTTTTTTTTTTTGCGGAGATGCCACCGTCACTGGAACTCACCTCTCCCAAAATGCATTGGTGTGTTAGTAATAACAGTAATTAGCATTCACCTGGGGTTTTACAGGCAGGAGGCAGTAGCAACATACAACTATCTTGTTTGGTGGAGAGGCCGGGATTACCACAGTCATTCTGCAAAGAGAAAATTAAAAACCCAGACAAGTTGGGTGACTCACCAGGACCGGACCAGGAGGCAGCCGTCTTAAGAAAGAACATTATACGGTACTCCTCACACGGGAATGGAAGTCACGTGAGTGTGCGCATGCGCACACGCGCCTTCGTACCTGCGCATGTGTGCTTTGCCACCTTTTCGTTATTAAAGGGATACACGCCAACGGTAGGGAGACAATACAGAAACGCTGAAAGCGTTAAGAAAATTACAGTTTGGAGAATTTGCAGTACAGTGGTTAGGACTCTGTGCTTCCAGCGCAGGGGTCACGGGTTCGATCTCTGGTTGAGGAGCTATGAGTCCACAGGCCACACAGCTCAGCCAAAAAAAAAAAAGTTTCCATTCTATCCAGTAGTATTTTGTTATTTTAAATGCATTTATATTAACTATATATTTTTGTAAGTTAGAAGCATACTGCACATATAAGAATATTTCCTATGGCATTTAAAATTCTTTAAGGAGTTTCTAATGAACAGTTTATGTTCTATGACTTATTCTAACTTGTTTAAACATTCTCTATTATTGTAAATGTAGCCTGTTTCTAATTTTTTTTTTTTTTTTTTGCCATTGAAAACAATGTTTTGGTGAAATCTTTGTTGATACTACAAAAATTTGGTGAAATCTGTGTTGGTGCATGCGTGGTATGTGCTTAATGAATGGTAGCTGGTATAAATCTCTGTCTATGTTCCTGATAATCTCCTTAGAATAAACTTCCAGATGAACTTCTGGATTAATAGGTTTTAACATCTAAATAGTTTTTGATACATATTGTCAAGCTGCTTTTCAGATAGATGTCCCCAATGGGACAGCCTTATAGAACAGACCTGGATCTGAAAGACAGCCTGGGGACTTCCCAGGTGACAGCCATTCCTAATGATAATGTTGGAGGTGCCCCTTCTCACAGCCTCCTCACTAGTACCAAGCATTTTCTTCAAAACAAAGTATTAATTTGGTGAGAAATAGTAGTACATCGTCACATTTTTCATTGCTAGTGAGACTAAAAGTTACAGCAGGAATTTCTGTGGCTTTCCAGTGGTTAAGACCTCATCCTCCCACACAGGCAGTGTGGGTGCGATCCCTGGTCAGGGAGCTAAGATCACACATGCCTCTTGGCCAAAAATTCAAAACATAAAGCAGAAGCAATATTGTAATAAATTCAATAAGAACTTTAAAAGTGGTCCACATCAAAGAAAATCTTTAAAAACTTAACCCCATAATTATTAACCATCAGTAACAGGAGCCCTCTGGATCAGAGCCTGTCACAACAGTATTGAATGAGCAAATGACCAAAAGGGGGACCACCATGATGTGCATCTGAGTAGGACTGCTAAGACCGTGCTAAAGATTGAGGCTGCTGATTGCGTGGATGGGGGTTTATTCCTAGTCCTTTCTAGATCAGTACAGTCAGTTGAAAGTACTTCCAAAAGGACAAAATGCTGGGATAGAAGTGAGGTGTGCAGGTGTAGGGGAGATAGGACTGAGAACAGGTTGCCAGGTTTGGGGACAGGCCAACACTCACAGGAACACTCATCAGAAAAAAGAGCTGGGAATGTAGCCACTGGTCAGCAATTTGGGGGCTGGAGCTGCCAGCGGTGCCGCGGTTCCTCCAGTCAACACCCTGCCCCCTCCGGCACACACTTGTAGTCACAGGGTGTATCTGGGCTCTGCAGATAATTCTGTTCTCCGGGGGCAGTTACGACTGTGAACTCCAGCTTTCCCATCTGACTGCGTCATGATCTGACTCAGACACTAGACTGGCTGAACTGGATTAACCCCTGCCCCACCCCAGTGTTTCTGTTCCTCCGGGCCTGGCTGAGACCTCCTCCTCCCTGCCCTAGGCAGGGGGGGTCCCACTTCAACCCAGAGCGCCCTGGTAGTAGCAATACTGATTACCCTGCCCTGTAATTTTTCATTCACAAATTATACGCCTCTCCTTGAAACAGACTATCTGAGGGTGGAGGAAGGGTTTTTGTGGGGTCTTTTTATTATCTTTGTATCTTCAGCAGCTAAGACTGTGGGAATGAATGAAGGAGTGCACGCAGGCTCCAGCCGTCTTGAGTGCACCAAGAATAAACTCGGGCCTTGGAACCTGGCTGGGAGAAGCAGCCCGAGATTACTCTTTATTGGTAAAGTTTCATGACGTGGTTTTGTTGGGTTGAGAAGTTATAACTCCGGTATTAGTCTCTGTGTTTGGTTGAACTTGGGGCACAGACTACATCCCACATCCCCCTGCCATGAAGTTTTCTGGTTTTTTTTTCCTCTAATTTGAACCAAGTCTCAGCCAAAGCAAGGATTTTTTTTAACCATCTGCCCAGCTTTCTTCTAACTGAGTGGTTTTCAAGCTTTATTGAGTATGAGAATCATCTAGAGTACATGTTCAAATATAGAAAGCTGAGTCTCTGCTTTAGCGTTTCTAACAAGTTCCCACTTGATGCTGATATGCAGGCCACACTCTGAGAACCACTGGTCAAAATGTTTTCATCCAGCCCATGGTCAAGGTGCCCGACTGACTTTCTCCCAAGTCAGTCACTGGGCCAGGGCTCGGGTCTGTTCATCCCCAGGAGAGTTTGATCTGTCTTTTCTTGGCCTTCTGCATAGGCACACGGGACCATCCTGGCCTGTGTTAAAAGGTCATCAGGACCTAAAAATGACTGCTACGGGATCTGAGACCTCATCGGGACCCCTCCTGGCTTTCTGGAGAAGCACGTGAGCTTCAGGAAATGAAAACATACATTGTGGGAAAACCCCAGACTTCCGGAGCCAAGCTTTGGAGAGCAGACAGCAGCAGCAGCCAGGCGCTGCACACACCCTCTTCCAGAAGGGGACACCTGGCTGTCACCTGTGAGTCTCTGAGCACTCCCCACTCTGCCTCAGGCCCTGTCCTCTCTGTCTAATGACCTTTACAGGAGAAGGTGAGAACCTGGGCTAAGGCTGGCTTTCCAGCAGCTTCCCTGTCATCATTCAAAGAAAATCCAGGCTCCTGACCACAGACTGAGCCTGCCAGGTGCTTGGACTGCGTCTCCCTTCTCTCCACCTTGTTGGTACACCCTTGGACGGCAAGCTCATTCCCATCCTGGAGCTCAGCGGTTGCTCTGTCTGCAAAGCTGGGGGCCCATAGGGGATAGGAGGCGGGCTGGTCAGGCACCCCCTCTCCAGAATGAGCTTCCTGTTCGCTGTCCCTAAAGCAGCCCTGCCTCCCACCTGGTCCTTTGGCCTCGAGCACTTGTTGCCATCTGATACCACCTCCAGAAGGGAAGGCCCCTGGAGGGAGACCCAAACCTTGTCTACCTTCCCCAGCTGTATCACGAGGTACATCCCAGCACATCATCCTTGTTCAATAAGAATGTCAGGGATGAATCTTTGGTCTCCAACAGGTAGACTGTGGAAGGCAAGGACTGGCATTCCAGACCTGGGCTCTCAAAGCCAGAACCTGGCTCCAGGCCCACTGCTTAACAGCTGGTTCAGGCGGGAAGAACTGAGGCCACAGGTAAGGTTTCTGTCACCACCCCCATCGCTCTGGACAGGCCCTTCCGGCTGGATCGTCCTGACCTCATGAGGGCATCAAGGCTCTGAGGTAACGACTGGGAAAGGGCTATGCCAGCAAAAAGGTGCTGACAAGCCCGAGGCTTGGGGATGGTGAAGCTTCTCCACAGCTTTAAATCTGAATGTGGCTTTTTTTTTCATACACAAAAATAAACTCAAAATGGATTAAAGACCTAAATGTAAGACCAGAAACTATAAAGCTCTTAGCGGAAAACATAGGCAGGACACTCTTCAACACTCTTTCCCCAGAAAGATCCTCTAGGACCCACCTCCTAGAATAATGGAAATAGAAACAAAAATAAACAAATAGGACCTAATTAAACTTAAAAGCTTTTGCACAGTGAAGGAAACTATAAACAAGGTGCAAAGACAACCCTTAGATTGGGAGAAAATACTAGCTAATGAAACAACTGACAAAGGATTAATCTCCAAAATATATAAGCAGTTCAAGCAGCTCAATACCAGAAAAACAAACAGCCCAATCAAAAAGTAGGCAGAAGACCTAACTAGACATTTCTCCAAAGAAGACATACAGATGGCTAATAAACACATGGAAAGATGCTCAACACTGCTCATTACTAGAGACACGCAAATGAAAACTACAATGAGGTATCACTTCACACCTGTCCAAATGGCCCTCATCAAAAAACCTACAAACAATAAATGCTGAAGAGGGTGTGGAGAAAAGGGAACCCTTTTGCTCTGTTGGTGGGAATATAAATTGATACAGTCACTATGGAGAACAGTATGGAGGTGCCTCAAAAAACTAGGAATAAAACTACCATATGACCCAACAATCCCACTACTGGGCATACACCCTGAGGAAACCATTTTTAATGTGTTATTTTTGGCCAAGCCACATGGCATGCAGGATCTTACCAGGGATGGGACAGGCATCACCTGTGCTGGAAGCACGGAGTCTTAACCACCATGCTGCCAGGGAAGTCCCCGCATGTGGCACTTAATTTTAGATGAGCTTTTCATTCTTATAGTTAAAAAAAAATAAAGCATTGTTTTAATTTCTTCATAAGTTTAAGGTAACCCTATCACAGATTTTAAATATCTAAGGAATTCCACATGAATTCTGGAATTGGAAGCCCTGCTAAGAGGTCCTTGTTGTTGTTTAGCCGCTAAGTCGTGTCCAGCTCTTTGCGACCCCCTGGACTGTAGCCCGCCAGGCTCCTCTGCCCATGGGATTCCCAAGCAAAACTACTGGAGTGGGGTTGCCATTGCCTTCTCCTGGTCATTTCTCTACTTCAGATTTCCTGATCACAAATGCATTTGTCTGTTGTGCTCTCCAGGTGGGCCTTTCTGCTTGGCATTAGGTAACTGAAGGTCTCAGTTAAAGAACAATTTTGGGTCCACATTCCCAGCCCTAGGGACAGCTGAGGGAGGATCTTAGAAATCAATTTTAGATGACTTTAGATACATGGCTCAACTGGAGAGATCTGAACCTCCCACAGGCCTGAAATGGGCTCCAGACATATCTGGTGTTCCATTTCTCACCTGGATAAGGAATTAAAGGAGTAAATTCCTTCTGGCGAACACTGGAGAAGAAAAATACAGGATGCCCAGTTTCATCTGCATCTTAGATAAGTAACAAACAATATTTTAATATAAATATAACCCAGGAGATATTCAGGACATTCTTATACTTTAAACAGTATTCATCAGGGACTTCCCTGGTGGTCCAGTGGTTAAGACTTCGAGCTTCCACTGCAAGGAGCACAGTTGGGGAACTAAGACCTCACATGAAAGGCAGCATAGTGAAACAAATAAATAAGCTGTTTTAAGTATTCCTCATTTATCTTTGTGCTCTATATTGTACCTGGCAGGGTCTGTTTTGATCACTGAGTCTTGGGTCCTAGGAATGGAGGGACATGATTGCTCTCACTTTTCCTCTTTCACCCTACAAATGAAAAAGGTTTTACTCTTAGTCCCCACTTGCTCCTCCCTTGTTCCTCCCTCCTGACCATGACTGGTGGGTCATGGGAAATAGATGGACATGACCTCAAGTCACCCTGCCTGAGCTGTAGCTGAAATGCTGCCCACGCAGCCACACTGCTTGGAATCAGCAGGGGACTTACCAATGTGAAGATGCCAGGAAAATGCTCAGGTCCTAAAACAAACCAGGGCAGGCATGTTTTATAACTAGTGGGAGCCTTTGATTCTTAGATAAAGGGACTTGGAGACCCAGAACATTTCCCTAAATGCAGAGCGAAACTCTGGTGTCAGCTTATTTATATTAGTGTTGCTAAATGCCACTTTTAACACTAATAATACCTCGCACTCCTGTTGTGCTTTTCATCTAGGGATGGCCAGGTGCTGTGTTCACATTAAGCAGCGCAGCCCTGAAGCCCCTGGATTACATCATTCGACAGAGAGCTGCTTCCAGGTGGAACAGACTAGAACAGAAGTTAGGACTAGTGGGATCTGAACCTGAGCTGGGTGGTGGCCATTAGGTACATATTCCCCAACCCACACGGTTATACTCCTAGCCCTTCAAGCACTAAATTGGTGCTGCCTTCTTTTTAAAAAGTCCCCTGCCTTTGGCACAATAGCAGGTGCTCAATAAATGTTTGCTGAATGTCTGAATGAGTGACGAACAAGTCCGTGAACCTAGAAGCAAACCTTGAGTTCCTTTATCTGCTTTATTTTTCTGTGTGTAGGGCATGTGGCAGCAGCTGTCGGTCCTATGTCAACATCTCAGATTGTTTAACATTTCTCTTTTTTTAATGTAACTTTTCCCCCCTTTAAACAACCTGATTTCTTTTGAAAAATATTTATTTATTTTATTTGGCTGAGCCAGGTCTCAGTTGTGGCCCACAGGATCTTCTATCTTTGTTGTGGCATGTGGGATCTCATTCCTTGACCAGGGATTGAACTGGACCCCAGGCATTGGGAGCGTGGAGCCCTGGCCACCGGGCCACCCGGGAAGGCCCTGTTTAGCATGTCTGAGCACAAGGCCTCTCCTGGGGCTTCTGCTCCCAGCAGCACCTGCATCTGTGGCAGAGGATGGACCACAGGCAACGGGGACAGCCTTGGCCATGTTCCCTGCATGTCCTGCCCCTGCAGCCCTTTAACCGGTGACAGAGGGCTATAAACTCTCCAATTCCCTCACCCCTGATGGGGACACTTAGGTGTCACCCACAGTGCCCCTGAGTGGCTGTGCCAGCATTACCCTTCCAGGGATGTGGCCTGACATTCATGCCCTTGTCTGTCCTCCTCCCCTTCACCAGGCTTGTTTCCCCACCCTACGGGACACGTCCTGATGAGTCACTTTCACTAGAATCTCCCCTCAGGGTCTGCTTCCAGGGAACCCAGCTTGCCACGGGAGCATTTTGGCTCTCATCTTCTCAGTGGTGCTGACTTTTTCTCTTGGACCAGGAAGAACCTTCTAGGAGAAAACAGCAAGAGCCATGACAACCACCGGTCTTACTACTGGATGAGGAACAAGAGAAGAAGAGGACAGGTTAGGACTTTACGTCCACAGGGGCCGGAATACAGAATTTCAGCTTGGAATTTTCTTGAGCAAAGACAGCACAACTATGGGACCTGGCCAAGTAAGCTTCCAAGTATTCACATAAGCATGTGGTTCTTCTTACAGGCTCCCCACCTGGGGGGCTCTCTTCGGGCAAACCCCTGCAGGAGGAGGAAGTCAAGACCAGTGCTTGCTAAATGATCAATGCAGCACCCAGAGGTGGGAGGTCGGGCAGGACTTAGAGCGTGTGTGTGTGTGTGCTAAGTCGCTTCAGTCGTGTCCAACTCTTTGTGACCCTATGGACTGCAGCCTGCCAGGCTCCTCTGTCCTTGGGGTTTCTCCAGGCAAGAATACTGGAGTGGGTTGCCATGCCCTCTTCCAGGAGGACCTCTAAAAGAGAGTGCTTTTCATCTTCTTCCATTTACATCAAGAGAGCCCACGAGCAAAATGGTGGGGGTGGGCAGGCTGAGTCAGTGTGGTGGGTCAGGGCCCTGTTTCCTCAGAAAGACATTGAGAGAGTCATTTCTGCATACCCTGGGGGCTTTCTGGTCCCAGGACTTCTCGTTTGCAGAGATCAAGTTCAGATGTTTGGAGGGTTTCCATCCAAGGGTTCCAAGCAGACCAGATGGGCTGGCATTTAACAGCTCTCCTGGCTGCACTGCAGGGACCGTGGCAGGGGTAGGCATCCTTCAGCTCCCTGAGAGTTTATTGGTTTGTTACATTTTAAACAGCTTTGGTGATGCTGCCATAACCTACTTCGGAGGGAAACATTTATTATTAACATTGGTTTAACACTTAAGTTTCTAGGGTATTTGTGGATGACACAGTCATACATCTGCCTTTTTATAGTGCTTCGCAGCAGAGCACAAGGCCTTCTGGCTGACACCTCATACATCATCAAAATTAAGACCTCCAGGCAAGCAGATGAAAATAGGACAGGGGTGTGGTGGGGCCAGCAACTGGGGATGACTCTGATGGTTCCCAAGTTAACCTTCCTTTAGAGAGAGACTGTTTCCATTAAGGAGCAAATTATTCTTAACATGAAGATGTCTTTGTTTCCATGGCGACCCACAACAACCTGAAAGGGATGGTCCATGGTGGCCATACGGCCAAGTGATGCTTTCGACCTCATTGGTGGCTGGTGGAGATGAATTCAGGGATGGGGGTCAGCCAGCCAGGGCTCAGCCTCCAACTGCTGGGCATTCCAAACTCAGCTCTCCTGTGTTAGAGCCAGAAGAAACCTGGAAATCTACAAGCCAGGATGAGAGCAGGTCCCCCATTTTTGTTGGGCGGGGGCGGGGGGCGCTGCTCTGGGTCCTCACTGTGGAGCACGGGCTTCAGAATATGCGCAGGCTTCAATGGTTGCAGCATTCAGGCTCACTAGCTGCGGCACACAGGCTTAGCTTCTCCACGGCCTGTGGGATCCCAGCTCCCCGACCAGGCATCAAAGCCACATCCCCTGCATTGGGAGGTGGATTCTTAACCACCGAGCCACTAGGGAAGTCCCTCCCCTATCTTTTATAAGCATAACTGTATCATCATAGTGTCAGAATCTTTGCTGGAGACAATAATAACTGATAACTATGAAGAAACAGTTGACAGAAGATATTATAACAAAAGGAGAAAATAGCTTTTTTTTTTTTTTTTAACAGAACTTCTCTGCTAAAGGTCCAGCACTGACATTTTGGGGTCTCTTTTGTCTGTTTACAAAAAGAAAAGTGAGAGCCCATTATTGTGTGTTTTCATAGGCTCAAACCCACAAGCCCCCTTTTCTCACTCAAACTGGCCAAACGTGACAGCCGGCGGGGGGTGGGGGGGGGTGAATTAACTTTCCACTGCTCTTCAGAGGAGATCAGCCTTATCTGGGCCATAAAACCTGTCTGGGCTTTGTAACAAAGGACCTTGACCTTTCTGTTGAAAGGGAGCAACAATTATTGTCCCTCAGTTCTGGGTCTATAAGCACTTTTTTGAGGAGGGTAAAAAAGAACCAAGAAAAAACAAATTTCCTGAGAAGTGAGTGAGGACCCTACAATAGCCCTTGGGGGAATTCTTGTTTGAGACACCGACAGAGTGGTTGCTATGTGCTCTGGGCTTTTAAGAATGGCCTGAGTGGGGATGAAATGTAAAACCCGTCCATCTGCTGGGGCCCTCTCCCTCATCATCTTTTGTCAGTCTTGTGACATTAACAACGTTGTATGACATTTGCGTCAGGCATCAGGTAACGGGGCTGATGTTCTCCAAACAATACGTCCAGAGAGGAAAAGAGTGTTACAACTCAGAAAAGGGCACAGGAGAGGAAAGAGAGCTCTCTCTGCCCTGCTCTGTCGCTGGTCAGTAAGATTCCCCTCAAGGCACCAGACCACAGCAAAGATGGAGAAAAGCAGAGAATGCCTTCTGCCTTCTGGGGAAAAAAGAAAACCCACAGTGGAAAGAAACTGCTGTGAAAATTGTAAAAACGTCACTTTAAGCCAGAGCTTTCCTGCACTGATGTCATTTCTCTAAGTCCAGGCTCCAATCTGTAGGAGTGGGGTTACCCTGGTTACCCTGGACAGGTATCCAGTTACCCTGTCCCATTGGTCACCTGGACAGCAGGTTCCACCGCCCCGGATTCAGGAGCCGCAAAAGCCTCAGGTGTGGAGGACCTTCATTCTATGTCACTGTATAGAAAGGACTTGAGCATCCACAAAGTTTAATGTCCCAGGGGGCCCTGGAACCAACTGCCCACGGATCCTGAGGGATGACTGCACTTTTTGTCTTTAGTTCCTAAATGGTGGGACGTTGACATTTGTGTCTGCAGGACTCTCAAACTGTATCAATGCACCAGATACAGATGTCTTCATGGTAGGAGGGACTGGGGCTTTCTGTCCCATAACCTGCATGCTAACAGCAGGGAGGCTCAGCTCTCATCTGACATAACCCAGTTTGGATGGCTAACCTGAGGGCACACGCTACTTGGGGCAAAGGTAACTAGCTTTACTATAACGATGTCATAAAGATGGCTGAACAGGATTAGATGGCTGGGTGCTGATGAACCGTTTAGGGCCACTGTAAAACCATTGGGCATCGCAGGGCTCCCTCTAGTTTCCGGGGACCTTGGGTCAAGTGCTCATCGGATCCTGCTCATCCCTCTGGTGTGAGATCCCCGACCTTTCATTCTGCTCCAAGACCCCCACCCTCCCCGCCCTCCCCGCCCTCTGCTACTGACACAAGCCCCACAGGGAGTTGTCACTTCCCTCCTCCCAGGCATCCTTGCTCCCCCTGACGCCTGCAGCCCAGCGCTCTGGCTTTTCCTTTGACCCAGTGAACCTGCAGGCAACGCCTTTTCAGGCGGCGGGTGGGAACCACTTCTGAGTCACACTGGGGAAAAGGAGACGTGGTGTCTAAGAACGTGCCCTGGAGGCAGAGCTGGGTCATGTGTGTGTGTGCACATGCATGTGTGCACATGCGTACCTTTCATTAAGGGACAGGGAAAACCAAGCTGGGGCTTCGCCGCCTGGTTCCCGTGCAAACTTTCCCACCCCCAAACCCAACAACAGCTGAGAGGAAGGGGCTACTTCAGAACCCCAGCTGCCCTCCCCCAATTCATTTGGCCCCAGCAGACTCTAAGACTGAACTTCACCCCCCTCATCATCTTTAAAATGTCAGTTAAGCCCTTTATCTGGGCTCAAGCAAAGGTAACTTTTGAAGGAAGTGATGTTATGGATTCCCACTGGAATGGACAGATGCTCTGCCCACCCCAGCCCTGATATATAGACCCAAATAAAGACACAGGGGGAAGGAGAGGGGTACAACTCCCACAGGTCTTCTCCTGATTTGTCCTGAGCAGCAGGTGAGCCTAGTGGGCAAGGCTAGGACTCCAGGGCCAGACTGCTTAGGCCAGCATCCCAGCTCTGGCAGGGGCAGGTTCTGAGGCCCTGGGCAAGCCATTTAACCTCCCAGCGGCTCCAATTCTTTTCTGAAAAGTATAAGTACCTCACCTGTCATGTGGGGTTGTCAGGAGGATCCAGTGAGTTCAAGCACACAGAGGCTTTGGACCGCACTTCACCGCTGTAAGCACCTTTCAACTTGCCTTAAACGCAAAAAGAAGACGACTGTGTCCTAAGAAAGGCCGAGGAACTCAGCCACATTCTCATGCTACTTCCCTGTATTGACTGTTTACACTGAAAATGAGGACATAGAAAGAAAGGGCAACCACAGTCTCTTTCCCCTTCAGCAAGATGAGGGCGGAGAGCATTAGTAAAACATCAGCGTATGGAGAAGTGAAATAAGAAAATAAGAGTCTGACGGAGCATTTCCATTGTTCTGGAAGAGATGAACTAGAGATGCAAGTGCCTTTATGAAATACTAACTACATCACCTTGGTGGTGCTGCGTCAGAGTTAACAGTTCTGTGTGCATTTAGAACCATCACGGTGTAATCTAAAGATGAATGGTAAAAATCATGCTAATATTAGTAAATAATATTCATGTATGTATACTTGGGACAGCATTCCATCGCAAATAAAATCACGATGACAGATCAGAGAGACCACCAAAGAAATATAAAAGGCTTTGTGTTTTAGGACCTCCAACGACACTTTTCCTGCTTTTTTGAACGAGGGGCCCCACATCTTCATTTTGTAAATTATGTAGAGGGCTACACCGCAGGCTGACTCCTTGGTGCTCTTCTCACAAACGTCTCATTCAGCCTCATTTCTCTTACAGCCAGGAGAGTTTAAGGGCGGGGCGGGGGGGTGGGTGGCAGAAGAAGGGCTGTTGGAGTATTTTCAGCTGGGGCCTGACTTCCCAGAGGCACTGAGATTCCCCAGAGGGTCCTCTGAGGCCTTGTGGCCACCTGTAGTCAGTATGGTCAGCAGCTGAGAGGATGGCATAGCCTCCTCCCACCCCCCAGCCACAGCTCCCCATCCAGTGTTTTGCCAGATGTCAGGTCTGGAAGGCAGTTGCAGCCGGAGGAAAGGAAAACGATACCGCATCACGAAGGTGGGTGTTGTCAGCCAGGACTCAGGCTGAGGACTGGCCCGGCGCTTGGCTTTGAGAGGCAGGAGTGGGGCAGGGCTGTCATTTCTCTTCCTGGGATCAAAATCAGACAAATCTCCTATTTGGCTTACCAGGCACTAAGTGGATAACACCAGTGAATGTCAGTGCAAATTACAGCTCCAGACTCCTGTCGGCGGCTCTGTGCTGCTTCTTGTCACTCTAATGCAAAGAGACAGCATGGAGTTGATAACAAGCCAGAAGGCTAGGGGATCGGAGAGGGTGGCTGTGTCAGGGACAGGAAAAATGCATGTTGGAGAGACTCAGAAGGTAAAAACCCACAGCTATGACTTCCTTGATTGCCTCTAGGAAATGGGCATTTAAGGGTGTTAGATGCCTGGACAACACCTCGGGTTTTTACAAAACTGAACAGTAACCTCATCAGTTCATCCACCACCCCCCTCCTACCCACCCATCCATCCATCCATCACCCACCCAACCATCCATCCTCATCTGTTAATGAGAGCTGGACTGCCCTCTTGGCACACTGGGATTCTGAGGGATCATGGAGGCCTCCACCTACTGCTTGCAACCCATTTCCTGGGGTTTCTTCTAAGAAGTCTAAAGAACTCTTGGGAGGAAACACCTGTCTTTCTAGCAAAAAAAAAAAAAAAAAAGTGCCTCAGGGCCTTTGAATTTTGTCTAAAACAGCCCAGTGACTGCTCAAAAACTCCAGTTCTGCTCCATTAAACTGCATTTTCTAAACCACTGGGTGTTACTGTTTTAGAGACCCCACTTGGCTGAGGAACAAGATCTTCCCTCTAGCTGGCTTCACAAAGCCCTGCATTTTAGAGCACCAGGATTTGAGTATGTCCATCTGTCTTGAAGCCTGCAAGGGTCAGCTCCCATTAATACTCAGCCTCACTCTATCTCCACCCACATCACACACTGGAGGAACTGATGCAGTCAGAACAGGAAGCCAGGCCTTCCTACAGCAGTGCCGACAAGCTAGTATCTAAGGAACCAGAAACGGGGCCAAGAAGGCACCTGTATGCGACACACGTCCTGTGCATCCTCACAGGTGCCTCAGTGACTGTTCCCTCTATCACCTGATGTCCCACTTGCCCCTGGATACCCAGATTAAATTCCTCACCAAAGGCATGGAGTCTGGCTTCCTGGGCGGTCATCAGGGGCTGGAGAATACTATGGAGCTAACTCCCCTTGGGGGTTAATGTCAACCTGGGAGGTAGAAGCAGAAGCAGGGCAGATACATTCCTCCACCTTCCATTCTCCCATAAACGACCCTGGAGCATGACTCCTTCTTGCAGCCTTTCTGGACAAGCTCTGGGATGCATAAACCTGGCGTCCCCTAGAAGCTCAGGGGGTACTCACAGTGAAACAAAACCCCCACAGTAGCGTGCCAGATGACATTGCACCGCTTTTTGTCCCATTTGTTTCCCTCACCTCCATCCCCCTAGACTTGGACCTTCTAGCCGAATCATTAGAACCTTAAAGGTAGTAAATAATACTTGTTCAACACCTGCCGTGTGCCCACAGGGACTCTGAGGATATTCAAAGGATTATGGAAGTTGGAAAAGTCATTCAGGAGAGCAGGACCTGTATCCCAAGGTCACCTAGAAAATCAGAAGCAGAATGGGAGTGAAACAGTTGAAACTGAGTGCAAAATTGCTGGTGAAAAAAAAAAAAAAAGAAGGAAAAGAGTGGGGAGAATGTAGTAGAGACGGGGTGGCGTCAGACCTGCTGGGGGCTGGGGCCAGTGAAGGAAAGAGGGGCTTGTGTATTCCTGGAGATTTTGATCAAGATTCCAAGCCCCCAACTTGGTCTCCAAGTTGAGAAAGATGTCTGTTTTGGAGATTGAGTCAGCGTTTTTCTCCACGGCAGGAGTAATGAAAGAGTGAAGGAGACAGCTCCCACTACCAGTATACTAGCCCCCTACTGCCGCATGATAAATTACCCCAAACCTTAGCGGTTTAAAACACTACACGTTGTCAGGGTTTTGATTTTAGCCATTGTGGTTTTGCCTTGCCTTTGGCTCATGGGTGGTGAAGTTGGGGCACCATTTCATATACTTATTCCCATTTGGTTATCTTATTTTTTTAATCACAAATAATGCTTTTAATTATTTAGCTTCTTACAGTACTTACATAACAGAAACTGACAAGTCCATGTTGCTGTTGTTTAGTCACTAAGTTGTGTCTGACTCTTTGTGACTCCATGGACTGTAGTCTCCCAGGATCCTCTGTCCATGGGATTTCCCAGGCAAGAATACTGGAGTGGGTTGCCATTTGCTGCTCCAGGGTGGTTATCTTTTTTTGGGAAGTGCTTGGTCAAATCTTTTGCCCATTTTTCCTGGTGTATTGTTGGTATCTTTATCAATTTATGGCCACAAGTTACATATCCAAGATAAGTCTTCAGTCAGATAAATAAATGGCAAATATTTATCCCCTCAAAAAAAAAAAAAACACCCAGCATCAACAATTAGTACCTCTCACTGGCTCAATGCACATGAGTTTGAGTAAGCTCTGGGAGTTGGTGATGGGCAGGGAAGCCTGGGGTGCTGCAGTCCATGGGGTTGCAAAGAGTTGGACATGACTGAGCAACTGAACTGAACTGACTGACTGACAGGTCCTGTGGGTCAGGAATTCAAGAGTAGTCTGGCTGGGTGGCTCCAGCTCTGATCTCCCATTAAGTGAAGGTCAGATGTAGCCTGGGCTGCAGTCAAGTGAGCGTCTGATTGGAGCTGGAGGGTCTGGCCCTGGGATGCTTTGTTCACCTGGCCATTGGTGGGAGGCCTTAACTCCTCGCCATGAGGACCTCTCCCCAAGGGCTGATTGAGTGTTCTTCTGACGTGGTGGCTGGAGATCCAAGAGGCCAAAGCAGAGGCCACAGTGCCTTTCATGACTCAGCTTCAGAAATCACACACTATTCTCTGCATGGTGGTTACACAGAAGCCATGATTCAAGGCAAAGAGAGCACATTCAAGGGCATAGGGGCAAGGAGGTTGAGGACCCTGTAGGGAGGGGGAGCGTTTTTAGAGACTGGATCATAACTGCGTCCTGGAACATCAGAGCTGGGGGTTCTTAGAGACCATCCGTTTCAACAACCTCATTTAATAGCTGAGGAAACCAAAGGTCAGAGACATTAAGCAACTCACTTCAGGTCACTCAGTGAATCATCTGTTCATACTAAACCATGTCTGCAGGCAGCACATTCCTTGGAGCCATGTGAGAATCATAGCTCGTGGTCAATCAGGGTCACTGTGCTGATGAACAGTCAGATAAGAGCTGCTGGATGAACCCACTGCAAAGCCGATGACAGCAGTTCATTCATTCATTCAAAATATATTTATTGAGTGCTTTTCTTGAGGCCAGGCACTGGCATAGAGGTAAGCAAAAATATGCCCCTGCTCTCATGGAGCTTATAGACAGGCAATGTGTAGTCTCATGGATAACGGAAATAATACCACCATGGCAAGTACTTGAAGAAGAGGTTGAAGCCCTGTGAGAACACAGAATACTAAGTTTGTCCCAGCCAAGGAAGCGTCTCCAAGGAAGAGATGATTCAGTGATCACTTGACAGGCTCAAAGTGAGTTCCACTAACAATGAGACGATGATTTTTGTTCACAATTTGTTTTTCAGCTATTGTGTTTTCCACCTCCAGATGTTCCACTTGAGTTTTCTTTTATGTCTTCTATTTCTCTCATAATTGAGTTCATGGTTTCCTTTAACATCCTAGAATATATTTATAAGATTTATCATAGCGATTTTAACGTCTTTGCCTGCCAGTTTCATCATCTCTGCCATTTCTGGGCATATTTCTATTTTTTTTTCGTCCCAGTTACAAGTCATATTTTCCTGCTGTTTGGCACGCCTGGTGATTTTCTATTGGATGCTAGGTAATGGACATTTTACAGTATTAGGTATCAGATTTTGTTTGATTCCTGGAGAGAGTATTGGACTTTGCTCTGGCTCACAGTTACTTGGAAACAGTTTAATCTATTCAGGGCTTGCGTTTCAACTTTGTCCAGAACAACATTTAGTCGAGGACTAATTTAGCACTGTGATTAAGGGAATACCCTTCTGAGGACACAACCCATGTGATACAGGGTCTGCACTTTGGCTGGTGAGAATGCCAATGATTTGCAGCCCTGTAAAAACTCCAGAAATTGATCCATCTGCTCCTTTTAGATGGTTCTTTTTCTTGCCTCAAGGAATTTTTCCACAGGCAGTCAATGATCAGAGATCAAAGACAAGGTTTCTAACCAGACAATGGGGTTTTTCTCCGTGTGTAGAACTCCCTTCTCTCTGGCACACTGCCCTGAAAATGTGAACGTTCTTGGTCTCCAGAAACTCTGAACTCTGTCTCAAGTCCACAAGCCCATCAGCTTCATTTGAGTTCTCTCTAGACAATGAGCTGGTGCCATCACAGGAGGCACCTTGCTAGTTTCCCTCCACAGTCGTGCCTTGACTGTCGTCCAATGTTGTATGTGGTTGTTTCATATACTTTTTCTGGTTTTCTAGTTATTTAAGGCAAGGGTATATACCTAATCCCTGTGACTGATATGGCATATGTTTTCTTTAACTTTTTAAATGTCTTTACTGAAGCCTAATTGGTACAATAAATTGCATACATTTAAAGTGTAAAATGGGCAAGTCTTGACACATGAAACCATCACCACATTGAAGACAACAACCATATCCATCACCTGTTTCACGATCTGTCCTTCTGGTTCCCCGGACCTTTCCTCCCAGGCAACCACTGATCTGCTTTTCCTTATAACAGATTAGTTTTCATTTTCTAAAGTTTTATATAAATTCCTTTTTGTCTGGCTTCATTCAATCAGCATAATTATTTTGACTCATGCATCTTGTTGTTTATATCACTAGTTTCTCCTTGTTCGTTGCCAAGTAATATTCCATTGTATGGATATACCACAATCTGTTTGGCTGTTCATTTATACCACGTTCATTTATTCATTATTGACGGGCATTTGGATTGTTCCAATTGTGGCTATCACACATAAAGCTGTTATGAACATTTATGTAAGAGTCTTTTCATGAACATGTGTTTTCTTCTTTCTTGGATAAGTACCTAGGGATAGAACATATGGTAGGTGTATGTATAAATTTTAAAGAAATTGTTTTCCAATGGCATTTGTTTTAAAGCCAGCTTTTGTTCTGTTTGTTTGTGGACCCATGTGGTGGTGTGGTAAATTTAAGACGTTTGGATATAAACGTTCACCTTCTCTTACGCTGAAGCACTGAGCAGCTGTCATGTTGATTAGTCTCCACCCTCAGGTGAAAGGCAGACCTTCACCACAAGGTGGGAAAAGATGAGAATACAAGGGGCTCCCAGCCTAGCTGCCAGCAGTAGGAAAAGAGACAGAACTCTGGATTTCTTTTTTATTTTTCTTTGAGGCATTTAAACAAAAATTGAAGTGAGATTTGTTCTTTTTGGATAGTTCATCGTTTTCCTATGATTTTTGAAAATATAAAATGTTGGAAAACTTAGGTCAGAGCTGTTTTTTGAAGTTTTGAGCTATCTCCTTGATGTTTGGGTTCTGAAGCTCCTGTCTGTGAATGAATTCAGCCTTTGTTTCACCTTTCCCTGCTGAACAGTGCTGGTGAATTAGAAGGAGATATCCAGTAGGGATAAGTAGCTTTTCTTTGATCCACACACAAATCGAGCTCCATTTAGCCAATAGAGGAATGGGATTCACAAACGCCCATGTGGCTCTGAACCCATGACATATTTAATAGGGCGGGCAGCAGCGGTGCGACCTGTCTCCACCACCTTGTTCCACCTTCCCCAATGTCCAGCACACATGACTTCTCTTAAAGGAGTTTCCTGATGGCAGGCGATATTGTTACACTTCCACTAATATCTCACACAATTTGAGATGTCTGGTACTTGGCAATATTATTTCAGTGCAGAGACCCTTGAAAGCCACATGATCTCTAGGGTGATGGAGAGGAATAGAGTATGGGGAGAGTGCCCAGGTGGCTTCAGCCTCCTCTGTCCTCCTAACAGTGCAGAACAACTGGAGATCAGAGGCCCAGGGCCCTTGGGTGCTGCTGCCACCTGCCAATGCCCTCAGAGCAGGTGGCAGCTTCTCTGGAAAGGGTAGTCCCCACCCGTGAGAAGCAGTCTGCCTCTGACTCTCTGGCTGGCCCAGCTCACAATACAGCTTAAGGACATTTGTGTCCGTATTTAGTAAAGACTTGGAACAGAAAGGGGCTTCCCTGGTGGCTCAGACAGTAAAGAATCTGCCCACAATGCGGGAGACCCAGGTTCCACCCCTGGGTCGGGAAGATCCCCTGGAGAAGGGAACGGCAACCCACTCCAGTATTCTTGCCTGAAGGATCCCATGGGCAGAGGAGCCTGGCGGGCTACAGTCCATAGGATTGCAACAATTCAGACACAACTGAGCGACTAACACTTTCACTGGGACAGAAATGCTAAGTGATCCCTTCACGGCCTTTTCTTAACTGGCCCTTTAAATCTTCAGTTGTGTGATGTGGGCGGAGGCCAGGGACAGGGCCCCTATTGATTACTCTGTTTCTCACTGTTAGCTTTTATTCTTCATAACGATGCTGCTTTCTGTTTTGTTAGGTGGGGCTCCACCTCCCACCTTCCCGTCCACAGACGTAATCTAGTTTGCACTGAGCCTTCTGGGTCCTGCAGCCACCCCATCGATGCTGGCCATGGCTCTGCCTGTGCCCCCAGACGGGGGCCACTCACGCCAGCCTGTGGTTGAGCCTCCTCACCTGGGCACACAGCACACTCTGGAAGCTGGCTGATATAAGTGAAGAGTCGGGCTCAGCTGACAGTGATGTCACAACAGATGGCTGTTTGGAGAAAGGTAGGCCAACTGCCACCAAGTATCCTGGTTCTCTGGCAGGTGATGGGCAGAGGACTGAAGGCATCTCCTTCTTGGCCTCCTCCTGCTTTAGAGAGCCTGGTTGTGCTGGGGAAATAAACGTGCAGTTGATTTTGTTGCCTCCACACCCATGGCACTGTGGCTGAATGGCTGTGGTTGCCATGGCAGCGAGCAACATTTCGGTTATCGTCTGTGGCCTTTTTCCCTCCCCTGGGAGATGTCTGACATGACTCCGATTCTCTGCGCTGGTTCTGTTCCTTGTGTTTTGGGGGATGGATGTGCTTCCTCCTTGCCCGACTGGGGAGAATTTCCACTGGTCTGGAGAGACTGGCTGATGTGTGGGAAAGATAGGGGTGGGGTAAGAAAAGAGAATTGGAGGAGGGACAAAATTCTGCATGTGAATGGAGGGAAGATTGGAGCAAGGAGACAGGTGGTCCCTGGGTGACAGAGGGGAAGGGGAAAGGAAATAAGGAGGGAGATGGGGACAGAGAAGTGGAAAGGGACAGAGGGGAGAGGGGCACACGGAGTGGAGGCCATCCTGTCCTCAGACACACAGACCCCAGGCTACAACCGTCAGAGCCTCTCCTGTCTCCTCACACTGGCCTGTTCAATGTCCTCTGCCCTCTAGCAGCCCCAAAGCCTCTGGTGGGCAGTGCAGCCTTCTCCTCTGTCCCCAGCCCACCGGCTTCACCATGTGCCTCATAATATCAGGCAATTCAGTGCCCAATGAATTAATGCATGGATGGACATTCAAATGCTTTTTAAGACTGAAATCACTGAATAAAGGCTTTGGGGGACTGATGGAAGGGAATCAAAATCCCTAGTGACAGATGGTCAAACTCACCTGCCAGCTCACGGATTTGCACTGAGAAAGGCAGCTTTGAAGATGAGTGGAGGGAGATACGGTATTGGCTGGTCAGAGGGCGCTCCTCTTTGAGGGAAATTCCCCCCCAGTTCTGGGCACCTGCCTGAGGCTGCTCTTCCGATGCGCTGATTATGGTGGAAGCAAAGCAGGTGTCACTGGCCAAGGTGGCAGGTCAGCTTGCCTGGTGTCTTCCTCTCCAAAGCAGCCCTACGCTGAGATGCCTCAGGCTCCTGCCCTACAGGATGGGGAACGAGATTTGGAGACAGTGGCTTCTTATCACAGTCGTTGTAGGGTGCCGTCAGAGGACGACTGTGACTGCGTGTCCCCACTGTGGTCCCAGGGTACCTCTTGGAAAACAGATCCTGACTGACCTGGGCACAGACCCTTCTGGCAGACTCCTTGGAGAGGAATGATGATGAGGACAGGGTGAAATGAGAAAGGATAGGGGAGGATATCTCTGGGCTTGCCTCATGGGAATGCTTCATCCACAGGGATGGCCTTTGTGTTCCTTCTGATATGGTCAGAGCTATGCGTAACCTTGCGCCTGAGCCCAGCCCTAGGTGGAGCAAAAGGTTTACAACAGAAAATCCCAGCTTGTGTCCAGTGCCGGCAGTTACCAATCTATGGGAACAAATAGGGAAACTGACCCATGTTGAACAAACTCACAGGGGACTGATGGATAAACACGAATGTTACTTAGCTGTGCTGCGTCCTTCAGGTTCTCTGGAATCTGAAAATCCGCCCTGGTAAACAGACCTTCTGTATGACTAACGCCGTGACACTGTCTATTAAAGAAAAGTGTCCATTAAGCCTTATTCCCAAGAAAGGTAGGAAATGGGGCAGGGAACACGTCTGCTGTTCTTTGCACTTGTTAATTCTTGCCTTTTGACTCAACCAAAGGAACTTAATTAGAGGGGAAAATAAATTTTTACTAAACGTCAACCTTAGTATTTTCTTTTTGGATGTAACTATGATTATTAGCTACCTCTCCCCACCTGGTGGAGATCTGGGTAAAGCCGGCTTGAGTGATCAGATTCATGACCTTCAGAAACCGAGGGCCTCCCCCACGATCTCTGCACATCCTTAGGGGCCGGCGTGCCCCTGGCTCCTTCTGTCTTCCCCGGCCCTGCCCTAGCCTGCCGTTTGCTCCTATGTGTGCGGTCCTTACTCTGTGCTGTTTCATGCCACAACTCTCATCAAGGATATCAAGGTTCTCTCTCACACGGAATACCTGTGAGCTGAGCAGAATTTGTCAACTATTACAGGAGTGAAAGGGCTATAAGGGAGAACAGATTTCTATCACAGCAGCACAACTTCAAAATCCAACAGAAGAGCATCTCTGATCTTTACATGGCCTCTGGCCCCGGACGTGGACACTTCCCCGCTCCCTGCCGCCTCTCTCCATGTTGCCCTTTCCCCTGCTCCTTCTTCCTCTCTCCTTTATACTCTGGGCTTCCCTGGTGGCTCAGAGGTTAAAGCATCTGCCTCCAAAGCGGGAGACCCAGGTTCGATCTCTGGGACGGGAAGATCCCTTGGAGAAGGAAATGGCAATCCACTCCAGTATTCTTGCCTGGAGAATCCCATGGACGGAGAATCCCATGGACGGAGAAGCCTAGTAGGTTACAGTCCATGGGGTCACAAAGAGTCGGACACGACTGAGCAACTTCACCTTTATATTCTCCCACACTCTCCTAGTGGTTAAAAAATGCCTCCCACATTTTTTTTTTTTTTTTTTTTGCACAGCAAAGTGGTTTCAATATGAAGACCTCACATTTTACCCCAGGCATGTATTAAGGTCTTTTTTTTTTTTCCAAACAAAGGTAGTCCCCACACCCAAGAAACACACCCATGCTGCTAGGATAACAGAGTCATTGTATCTCCTTTCCAAAACAAATCCTACTGTACTTCTCCACTTCCGTTTCCTCTAAGCACATCCAGTGTTTAGCTGTAATCAGCTCATCCCCAGTGCTACACCTTTTAGACAAGTCTGCTGATCAACTCCTGTCTGTAACTTCCAGGCTGTTTTTGGGAGAAGCCACCTATGAGATCTTGGACAAATACTTAAACTCTCTAAGCCGCCTGGGGGAAGGAAGTGACAGATAACATACAAAGCTGTTACAAAGAGCAAGTAATGGACTTCCCTCGTGGTCCAGTGGTTAAGAATCTGCCTTGCAATTCAGGGGACAAGGGTTCTATCCCTGGTCCAAGAAGATTCCACATGCCGCAAGGCAGCTAAGTTCATGCACCACAACTACTCAAGCCCGTGCACCCTAGAGCCTATAAGCTGAAACTACTGAACCTATGCCCCTTCTCCACAATCAGAAGCGTGCACACCACAACTGGAGAATAGCCCCTGCTTCCCTGGTGGCTCAGCGGTAAAGAATCCACCTGTGACACTGGAGACGCTGGAGACCTGAGTTCGATCCCTGGGCCAGGAAGATCCCCTGGAGGAGGGCATGGCAACCCACCCCAGTATTCTTGCCTGGAGAATCCCATGGACAGAGGAACCTGGCAGGCTACAGTCCACGCGGAAGCAAAGAGTCAGACACGACTGAAGTGACTGAGCACGCACGCCGCAAATAGAGAAGGCTCACACAGGGCAACGAAGACCCAGTGCAGCCAAAAATTATTAAAAAAAAAAAGATCAAGTAACACGATGAGTGTGAAAATGCTTTGTCAGCCACAGAGCCCAGTGAAACTTATGATTAGTTACTCATGGGGCCATTGCTAGCCAGGGACCCAAGCAAGGCTGCCACTGGTTGTCTGAGTCATTGTGTGTCTTCCTTTCTTGGTAACGTCAGCCTGAGTGATGCACTAGTCCAAACACCCTGGGGCAACAGTTGTTGTGTATAAAGAGCACGTGATGAGTAGAGAACTAGCCGTCCTGCCAGAGGTGGAGCATCTCAGCCTACAGAAAGTCTCCATTTGAAGAACACAGAAATGCCCACATGCCTGCACATAGTCCTTGCCTCTGAGCATCTTATAACTTACAGCAAGCACCACTTTTCCAAAAACTATTCTTCTACTTTTACCTCATTTCACAAACAATAATTGTAGATTATTAGACACAACGGTGGGAAAGAGAGAAAGAGACTTATTTGCAGCCCCTCATTCAGAGAAAATCACTATAGTGCTCTAGTGTCAATGCAGCCTGATTTCTTTTTTCTGTGTGTCGGTGTGAACTTCTCCATAACATTTTGCTGCATAGTAAATCATACTTCTTTTATTTTTCTCACAAATAAAGCCTATCTCAGTCATCCACCTTTTAGATTCATTCACTCATTCAACAGATATCAACTGAATGCTTACGATGTGCTAGACACTCTTCCAGGTGCTGGGGAAACAGCGGTGAGAGAACAAACATCTCTGCCCTTGTCCAGCTGACGTTCTAATTGGGGCAGACAGACAATAAACAAATAAGAAAAGTAGTACAGCGTGTGGAGATAAAAGACATGAAAATATCGCCACAGGGGAAAGGGTTTGGGGAGTGTTGCGTAATAAGTCACTTCAGTTGTGTCCAACTCTCTGTGACCTCATGGACTGTAACCCACCAGGCTCCTCTGTCCATGGGATTCTCCAGGCAAGAATACTGGAGTGGGCTGCCATGCCCTTCTCCAGGGGATCTTCCTGGCCCAGGGATCAAACCCGCATCTCATGTCTTCTGCAATGGCAGGTGGGTTCTTTACCACCAGCGCCACCTGGGAGTGTTGGGCAGGCAGAAATTTTAAATGAGAGTGATCATGGAGAGCTTGAAAGCAACAGCCTGAAGGAGACAAAGAACTAAGCCATCTGGAGACCCCGCGGAAGGGTGTTCCAGCAGAGGGAATGGCATATGCTAAAGCCCTGGGTGGGAGCGTGCCCGGCACGTCCTAGGAACAGAAGGGAGGTCGGTGTGGCTGGAAGAGAGTGACAGTGTAGATGGGGAGTAGGAGGTGAGACAGGGAGACCACACAGCCTGACAGTGCAGGGCCCTGACAGCCAGGGTGAGGATCAGGCTGTTCTCCGATGGCACCCCACTGGGGGACTGCAGTGTCACTACTGGGGCATTGGAATCACACCCTCTGAGTTAACCTTGAGGTTAAAATGCAGGTGGGAAACGGTAGGAGCAGGGGACAGGGACAAGGCTATCGCAATAGAGGTGATAGTTATTTGGACCAGGAGAGTATCAGAGGTGGTGAGGTGAGACGGGGTCTCGATATATTTGAAGATGGAACTGAAACATGAGATGGAGGAGAAAGGTTGAAGGTGATTCCAAGGTCACCCTGAGGCATCATTTAGAGAATGGAGAGCTGGGGAAGGCTGCGGGAGGCCCCGGGGTAGGGAGACGTATCAAAGTTGGTTTGAACATAGTAAGTAGCCAGATGGAGGGGTCCCAGAAGGAGAGGAGAGAATGGACCTGAGAAAATATGTGAGGGGACAACAGCTGAAAACTTCCCTAACACAGGAAAGCGAACAGTCACCCAAGTCCAGGAAGCGCAGAGAGTCCCAGGCAGGATAAACTCAAGGAGGAACGCGCCAAGACACATAGTAATCACGCTGATAAAAATTAAAGAGGAAGAAAAAAATATTAAAAGCAACAAAGGAAAGGCAACAAATAATATACAAGGCAACTTCCATAATAGCTGATTTTTCAGCAGCAACTCTGCAGGCCAGAAGGGAGTGGCAACATATATTTAAAGTGATGAAAGGGAATAACCTACAACCAAGGATGCTCTACGCAGCAAGGCTCTCGTTCAGATTCAATGGAAAAATCAAAACTTTTACAGACACACAAAACCAAGAGAATTCAGCACCACTAGGCCAGCTTTACAATAAATAGTAAAGGAAATTCTCTAGGTGCAAAAGAAAAGGCCACAACTAGAAACAAGAAGATTATGAATGAAAAAGTTCACCAGAAAAACGCAAGCATACAGCAGGGGCAGAAAATGACCTGCACACAAATATGATACCAAAACTGGCAGTTGTGAGACGAGGCGAGCACAAATGCAGGATGTTGGAAATGCATTCGAAATGAAAAGGTCGGCAATTTAAAACACTCTTGTTTAGATATAGACTGCCATATCAAAACCTCATGGTAGCAAAAAACCAAATATCTATAACAGACAAAAGAAAACGGGATCCAAACACAACACTAAAATGAGTCATTAAATCACAAGAGAACAAAAGATGAGGGAGAGAAAAAAACACCTACAAAAACAAATCCAAAACAATTAACAAAATGTGCCGATAAGAACGGACATCACAATAATTATCTTAAATGTCAATGGATTAAATGCTCCAACCAAAAGATACAGACTGGCTGAACAGAAAAAAAGCAAGACCCATGGACATGCTGTCTATAAGAGACCTGCTTCAGATCTAGGGACACATACAGACTGAAAGTGAGGGGATGATGAGAGGTATTCCAAGCAAATGGAAATCAAAAGAAAGCTGGAGTGAATGAATGGCTTTTATATCAGACAAAACAGATTTTAAAATAAAGACTGTTACAAGAGACAAAGAAGGATTTATATTAATAAGTTTTTGCCTGCTGATAACAGCATAAGAAAAGTTTTCGCTCACTTATGTTTTTGTCTTGATGCGGGAATTCAAGTGAGGAATTAACAGAAGGTTCTTCGTGATAGTCATTAATTGCAATAGGGTGATGCCATGGGTGGCAGAGCCCAGCAGGTTGTAGGCACCTATTTCCTACACAGTCACCAAAAATAACTGTTTGGCTTTAGGAAGAGGGAATTCATTAGATTATTAAGCTTTGTGAAGCTTGGACAAACCTAAGTATAAGCTTAGGACAAAGCTGCTGCCTGGCTTGGAGAAGCTGGAATTGTAGGTACCCACAGAAGTTTGGATGGGCACTAACTCATAAGTGTACATTGAAAGTGCCTTTGATCCAAAACTGCTTTTCAAAACTTCTCATTTCCCCCTGAGAACCGTTCTAAAGAACTGCTCTCTGTCCGTTTTTGAGAGAAGATGACTTGTGTACATAATCATCAACCTTAAGTTCCTTCTACTAGTCAAATGGAGCCATATACACTAAAAGTCTTCTATATTTACATTTACACAGCTGTTCTAGGATTTGATTTGTTTATCCCTGAATTCCCAATTCTCTTTAAGAAAATCCTTCAGTATATTGTTATAGGCATCAGTGGCTTATGTAGACAGAAAACCTTCAGTGAGCCTTAAAGATTCAGGTAGCACTCCTACCAAATCATTTGGATTGACCCACAAAGATATTTTCTTTCATAATTTAACCATATGCATATATTTACAAAAAGCTTATGTAAAGCAGAAGAAAGAAAAGAGAGGGAGAGAGAAAGAAAGGGAGGGCGTGAGACCTTTGCTTTGCTTTCACTCCCTGACAGTGAAGTGTTGCTTATTTTAAAAAGAGGGCCCAGAATGTTAAGGGGTTTGAGGGGGGGCCAGAAAGTCATATCCCCTTTCTCACAGCCTCACATGAGTCCTGAGCCAACTGAGTCATAAAGAAAGGTACAGAGTAAGGCAGAGGGGACCAGAAGGCCACTGACACAGAGTGACCGACTGTATTGGCTTCATGTCCTTCCAAACACTGAATCCCGGAATTAGGCATCTCACTCACCCTGCTGTGGCAGAACTGGACCAGATGGCCTGTTCCGTGAGATTTACAGCACGGGAGAGCAGACCCAAGAGGGTTTCGGTGATTTCTGCCCAGCTTCTTCTCCTTCCAAACTCACGATCCAAGAGGGTGACAAGGATAGGGGCTGGAGGAATGGAGTGAGTCCAGGGCTGTCATACCAGGCGCACGGCCTCCACTTGGATGGAAGCATCTTGGGGAAATAAGCTACCCCCTCCCACTCCCAGTCCCCCACCAACACACACCTTCTGAAAGACGAAAGGGTCCCGTTAGGCCCTTGGAAGTGGTGATTCACTTCTCCAGTGGTGACCCAGGGGGCCCTGCACAGCTCTTGTCAGGACAATGAAACACCAGACACCAGGTCATGTGCAGACATTGCTACTCAGAGAGAGATGTGTGTGCATACACGCACACACACACACACAAACAGGATCAGGCAGTATGATCCTGGTATAATTTACAACTGCTCCTTTCACTTGATAATGTAACTGGACTCTGCCTTCCGTAAATACACTTTTACAAAATCGTTTTAATAGCCAAATATCACCCCTCTGTGTGGTATACCTATCGTTTGGTCACCACCCTCCTATTGTTCCCAGTCCTTTGCTGCTATTAAAAAAAACAAACGAAAAATTTTAAAAAGGAACATTGTCTGAACCTTCTCATAGCTGCATGCTTGATTCTAAAGCTACGTTCCTGAAATTGGAATTGCTAGATTAAAGGGCAGGCATGTTTTTAATATAGTGGGTTGTATTTTGCAAATTATGTGTTAGATGACTGTGACAATCCAACACACAAAGGACAGAAAGAGTAGGCAAAAGAGCTAGTTTACCTGAAGGCTGTGGGCATGTCCCCCACAGGCCCTTGCGCCATGCTGGGTACCATAGCCCTCAGCTCACTGTGTGGACTAGCGGGCTGAAAGAACGAATGGGGAGGGACAGCAGGTCTGGGGCTTCTGTGCGTGACAAGGGCAAGTGCGTTTTCAAGGCTGAGCAGGGGCCTCTCCTGCTCGGTTCCAGTGATACATGGGTCCCGGGCCAGCTGCCCATGCTCTTCCTGTGTGCCCCAAAGGATCTAAAGTCAGAAAAACAACATCTTCTGGTTTCGTTTCTCATGAGAGTCTCCCAGATGACCCACTCCCAGCTATCTGTGGGCTCAAGGATACACGTGACATTTGCTTTGTCCCTAAGTCCATGCCTGGAACCTGGACCCTCATCTGCCGTTTTCACACTCAACGATTCCTGGAATGTGTGTGCCTCTCTGGAGGGCATTTCTGAATAGTTGTTGAGCTCACGGGCTAATATTTTCCATGCAGCACCTCCAAAGACAGGCCCACGACAGGAGCGGACTGCCGATGCTCCCGATCACAGGAAAGGTTTTCTGGTGGCTGAGGACAAATGCTAATGAGGGATTCTCAGTTTCTCAGGGCTAGAATTGAGTCGGGGTCTCACTGTGCCCAGGGAAGTTGGCCCCCGAGAACAGGGAGGTGGGCTCTACAAAACAAGGCCCCCCAGAGTGTGGTAGAGAGCTTAGGCCTAAAACAGCCCCCATTCAAAGCTCAGTAGTGTGGGCAAGTCACCTGACCTCTCCGCACCTCAGCGTCCTTAGCTGGAAATAGGGAGTCAGGCTCAGTTAGCAGGGCAATGTAAGGGTCTAACTGAGAAAGGTTATAGGGTAAGTGCCTGCTAAGGGGTAGATGTCATTCCAGCATCAATACGGCCATGTAGAGGCAATAAGATCCCAAAGAAACAAATTTAAAAAAACCACTTGACAGGGAAGAAGGAGGGGCACGTTAAGGATATGGGATTAAGGGATATGAACTACTATGTATAAAATAGATAAGCAAGAAGGGTGTATTGATGGGAATTATAGCCATTATCTTTTAATCACTTAATGGAGTATAATCTGTAAAAATACTGAGTCATTATACTGCATACTTGAACCCAATATAATATTGTAAATCAACTACAATTAAAAAAAATGATCATTGAATATCTCTCACATCCCTATATGCCCAGGGCGTAGCACACAGTCAGCACTCAGTAAATATTTGTGGACTCAGATGAATGAACATGGGCCAGGTCACGTCAGTCATGTAGGTAGCAACAACAGTGAGGAGCTGGTCCCTGGAGAAGCTAAGAAAAGTTCTGTGACAATAATACTACTCATAATAGAAGTAGCAGAGGATTATACAGCACTCAGATGCCTGACACTGCACCTCACATCACCCCTGGAAGGTGATGCTTCGCCTCCATTCACAGAGGAGGGAACTGAGACCCAAGTCAGGTAACTTGCCCCATCTCCCGCAGTTCATGATGGAGCAGCGTCCTTGTCTGCTTCCTGGGGCAGGGGGCTGGCAGGCTTGAGTCCCTCCTGCTTGCCGAAGAAGGCTGTGAGCAAGGAGAGTGAACTCAGCTCAGGGTGGAAGGCGGGGAGGACCAGGGCACCTGCCCACGCAAGATGGGCAGAATGGGCTGTGACAACAGAGAGAGGTGATGGAATAGAAATACACCAGGAGAGCCCCTTTCATCCCCGAGCTGTAGAACAGGAGGACACGGTTACTCACAGTATGCCGGGACCTGTTCTCAGGGCTTCACACATATTCACTCTCTCAGTCCTCCCAGCCTGATGGACCGTGAGCTTCCAGGTTTGCACGGCGAGCTGTGGTTTGCATCACTTTTGTCATCCAGGTGACTGATCTGAGCCAGAATAATGATACACAGCTATTTGGAAGATCTCTACCATGGACCATCCTATTGCACATAAATGGCATGCCTATTATAAATCTCAGGTCCTTTTTCTTTTTTCCCAAAGTCTTAGAATGCAGTTTTGTTCATGTGAAGTTTCTTAGGGGCATTTTTATCATGTGTTTGTGTGTGTTTGTGTGTGTGTGTGTGTGTGTGTGTGTGTGTTAGTCACTCAGTAGTGTCCTATGCTTTGCAACCTTATGGAGTATAGCCCACCAGGTTCCTCTGTCCATCAGATTCTCCAGGCAAGAATCCTAGAGTGGTTGCCATTCCCTTCTTCAGGGGATCTTCCCAACCCAGGGACTGAACCTGTGTCTCCTGCATTGCAGATGGATTCTTTACTGCCTGGGCCACCAGGGAAGCTGCTTTATCACCTCAGTTCAGTCAGTTCAGTCGCTCAGTCATGTCCGACTCTTTCAGATCCCATGGACTGCAGCACGCCAGGCCTCCCTGTCCATCACCAACTCCCGGAGTTTACTCAAACTCATGTCCATCTAACTGTCTCATCCTCTGTCATCCCCTTCTCCTCTCACCTTCCATCTTTCCCAGCATCAGGGTCTTTTCAAATGAGTCAGCTCTTCACATGAGGTGGCCAAAGTATTGGAGTTTCAGCTTCAACATCAGTCCTTCCAATGAACACCCAGGACTGATTCCTTTAGGATGGACTGGTTGGATCTCCTTGCAATCCAAGGGACTCTCAAGAGTCTTCCCCAACACCACAGTTCAAAAGCATCAATTCTTCGGTGCTCAGCTTTCTTTATAGTCCAACTCTCATACCCATACATGACCACTGGAAAAACCATAGCCTTGACGAGACAGACCTTTGTTGGCAAAGTAATGTCTCTGCTTTTGAATATGCTATCTAGGTTGGTCATAACTTTTCTTCCAAGGAGTAAGCATCTTTTAATTTCATGGCTGCAGTCACCATCTGCAGTGATTTTGGAGCCCCAAAAAATAAAGTCAGCCACTGTTTCCACTGTTTCTCCATCTATTTGCCATGAAGTGATGGGACCAGATGCCATGATCTTCGTTTTCTGAATGTTGAGCTTTAAGCCAACTTTTTCACTCTCCTCTTTCACTGTCATCAAGAGGCTCTTTAGTTCTTCTTCACTTTCTGCCGTAAGGGTGGTGTCATCTGCATATGTGAGGTTATTGATATTTCTCCTGGCAATCTTGATTCCAGCTTGTGCTTCATCTAGCCCAGCGTTTCTCATGATGTACTCTGCATATAAGTTAAATAAGCACAGTGACAATACACAGGCTTGACATACTCCTTTTCCTATTTGGAATCAGTCTGTTGTTTCATGTCCAGTTCTAACTGTTGCTTCCTGACCTGCATACACTTCTACTGAGGACAAACAGGAAAAACATCAGAAGCAACAAAGTCCTCCCAACATGGCCAAAGATTCTTCAATGGGGGACCACCAGAGGACATGGGGAAGTGAAGCCACTTGCTCCCCAATTTGCTCAGATGATAGTGGTGAGGACCCAGCCTGAGCCTTGGCAAGCTCCCAGAGTGTGGCCAGCCTCGTCAGCTGGGATGCCTGCCCACCATCCCCAGGGATGGCTGGGTGAAGGGTGTCCCAAGGGAGCCTCGCCCATTGCTGGTGGCTGACCCATGAAGTGGGAAGGTCATCTGAGCTGAGCCAATCACGTGAACTCCCTCTGGGATATGACCCAGGCATCCAGGAGAGAGTGACTGGCCCACTGGGAGCAGAAAGATGGGCAGGGCCCCCAAGCTGCCAAGGGGTGAGGCTCCCAATGTTGGCCTGTTCTAGAATCATGACTCTTGACAGTGATTGACCCTACATCTGGGTCTTCAACCCTCCTTATTTCACAGGGAGGAATCTCCACACTTTGACCCCAGGGTCCCTTCCCAGAGTATCTGGGCTGAAGGCCCCGCCTCCCTCCCTCCCCTGTTCTATCCCTGGTCCTGGCCAGAGCAGGTGGGAGGGGTCCACAAAGGCATGGGGGGATCTATTTGCAGTTTCCTTAAACACCCCCTCCTGGCTTCCCAGGGGCAACAGAGCCCGAACGTTCGTCCCACCCGTTGTACTGCTCACTCTTATCTTACTCCTCTGGTTGCTGAAGTTGCTTTTCCTTCTGTTCTGGGCAGAGTTAGGTGAAATTCCCTGTCGATGGGGGTTTCTCTGCCCATCAGCATTGGCCAGCCCCCTCCCCTGCCCCCACCTCCCCACCCAGAGCCTCCACCTAGATTTGACCTAGGAGTTCCCAGCCATGGAACATCTTGAGAAGCCTGACTCCTGCCCAGCAAAAAGCGGATCTGCCCTCAAGTTCAGCCCACGGATGTGAGCAGCAACCCCTCAACCCACACAGCCCCCACTGACCTCGCTCTCAGGCTGGCTCTTCCAGGTCTCCATCTGGGACAACGAGGTGGCAGTGAGGTCCTGCCAAGGCCTGACCAGTCCTCCAGGGAGCCCTGTAAGCATTCTAGACTCTTTGGGGAGATACAAAGTCACACAGAAACAAAAAGTAAACTTGCTGAGGACCGCAAAAAACTACCTACCTACCTTCCTACTCCACCTGAAAGGGATGCAGGAGCTGGTCAAGGCAATCCCAGTGTCTTTCGTTGGTCTAATCAAGGTCAAAGCTAGAATGCGAGCCAGCCGGGAGTACGGGGGCCCTGAGGGGGTGGGGTGCGAGGGTCCCAGCTTTGGGTTGCAGAGAGGACCCAGGATGGAGGCCTGGGGAGGATGGCCCCAGCCCCGCATCCTGTCTGTATGTGTCGTGGCCTTACCCCATCAGCCAGCGTCTGCAGGTCCCCCTGGGTCTGAAGAAACCTGACCCAGCTCTGCTCTGGGCTGCCTGCTCTCCCCCAGCCCGAGTCTCCTACCATCTGGGAAACTTCCTTACTGCTTGTGTTTCTCTCCGGAGCTCACCCATCTCTGAGCCCCTAAAGAAAGGATGAGGGAAAGCAGCCGATCCTGCAGCTGGCGAATGGGTCTGTCTTCCTGTTTTGTGAGCAGGTAGCATGTTGCAATGCTGTCTACTGTCGCTTCCAGCCGCCTCTCACACATTGCCTCAGTGGGCTGCAGAGAGAGGGCTTTGAAGTCCCTGTTTCCCTCACTTCTTTCTGTTTCTCTTCCTTTTCTGTCTCCCTCTTTGCTTCCTCTTCAATCCCTCTCCTCCTAGAACCTCAGCTCTGCACAGTTTCCCTGTGCCTCTGGGTCAAAGAGTTATGAGACTTTCACCACGGGAAGGAACCCAGGCTGGGCAGGTGCAGGTCACTGCTACCCTGAGGACAGCTGTCACCCAGAGACTCTGGGCTCGGCAGACTGGGGTTAAATCTTCCCCACTTCTGCTCAGCTTATTTAATGGACTTCAGCTTCCTGGTCTGTAAAACGCACACTGATCATCATCTCCTAGGGTTGCTGTGGAGATTAAGTGAGATCACATCCCTGAGGACCGGCTGGGCTCAGCGTTCAGTCACCCACGTGTTGGCCCCGCGTGCCTGCCTCCCCTGTCGCCATGCCTGGGGCCTGTCCCCCAGGAGATGACTCAAAGGCCAGGGAGAACACAGGTGTTTCTGGTGGGATGTGTCCCTTCCTGCCCGGGCCCAAGCATCCCAACTCCATTTCTAATTTTGTTCTCACGTTTCATTTTCCTTGGTGTAACTTCTCCAGCCAAACTCCCTGCTGGGCCCACCACCTGCTGGTGAACAACAGTAAAGGTCCACCCACCCACATGGGGGTTGGGGAGCATGACTAAGTGTGGCCCTGGTTTCAATCCCAAAGAACCTAAGCGGAGGTCAGGGATAGAAATTCAGGCATGAAGGGTTTCTGGGAGGAGGTGTGGCCTGACTCGGATAACAGTGCTTGGAGCAGGCCCAGGTGCCTTCAAGTCCTGACCACTACACTCCATGACCTTGGGCAAAGTGCTTGTCCTTTCTAAGTCCTTAACTGTAAACACTGCTGACTCGACCCTAGGGGGTAGGTTATGTTGGTGTCCTATTCCTCTCCCAGATAAGAAAACAGGAGGGAAGTTAAGTAACCTGCTCAAGGTCACCCAGCAAGGCAGAGCTGGAAGACACTGTCCCAGCAACTGACAGGCATTTTCAGCTCGTTTTGCATGGGAAGTCTCCCTAGGGAACTTTGGAGCAGGGAGGTGAGTCCTATACAGCAAAGTGGACACAGCTCCAGAATGCTCCGTGACCCCCTGGCAGAGGCAGCCCACAGGGAACACAGAAGAGCCCGAGGAGGCTGACTTTCCGAGGACTTGGCAGGCACTGCCAGACGTGTGGCCATCAGCTTCCGCTCAGGCTGCCTCCCTCCTCTGCTTTTGCTGGCCCAAACTTTATCAGGACATCTCCTCTTCTCTGGAACTCCTTCCAGCAAGTCCACTAAAAGCAGGGGCCAGATGAGCAAGAACAGTATGAGTCTCAGAGGTCAAGAGAGACTTCTAGTTACAATATACTTCTAGAAGCATACTGGCTTTGTTACCTGAAATTATCATTATTTTCTTTAAAGGCTTAATTTAGGAAGACCCAGAGGTTCACTAAGGCTCCAACTGCTGAAAGACCATGTAATTTAAAGGCCAACTGAGAATGCATTCTACCCTGGCCATTAGGAGGGGGGTGGGGTGCATGGGGTCTTGACATTAAAATAGTTCCGTTTCTGCACTGATGGCATTTGTGGATGTGACCAGGATTTCCCGGTGAGCCTGGACCTTGCCATTTCCTCTCTGCCTCTGAGCTGCCCCCCTTCATTCCTCCTCTCTCCCTCCCTCCCCAAAACCTATTCAGATTTATGGCTAAAACTGAGAGAATGTTCTGGAAAGTGGGGACAGTTAGACTCCAGGCTGATAAGGGCTCAAATTCCAGCTCAACCATTTCTGGGCGGTTCACCTCAGTGAGCGTCAGATGTCCATGTGGAAATTGTGAGTCCACGTGAAGACGGTTTTGCCACGAGTCTAGCACAAGGTAAATGGGGTAGCTGATGGAACAAGGGGACGAGGCTTTCACCCGAAGCTCAGCATGAGTCTGGGGCCCCGTGTGTCCTCAGTCCTTGTGGAGGGCCTCCCCCCGCCACCCTCCAGCTCTCTCCACAGCTTGGCCTCAGGTGAGGACCCCTCCTGCCCTTGGATCTGCCTCTGAGATGGACAGGCCCTGCCTCTCCAGGGACACTCTGTGACTCCCTGCTACCCAAGTAAAATGGACCCTCGCCAGCCTCTGCCCAGGGCTTAGCTGACTGATGAACTATCCTTGGCTGCTACCTGAATGGAGGGAGGGGACATCTGAGGAAGGCCCAGGGACACTGCTTCAGGGACGCACAGGCTGCCCTCGCCCAGTATTTCCCAAGCGTGCAGACCAGGTGCTTGCTTTTGCCAGAGCTGCCAGGAGACGTGCCCACCCCTTAAGGGGGACAAAGGGTAACCATCTGGGTGGTTGTGGGCCTGCGGCGGAAGGAAGATCTTTGTCTTTGAACTTGAGGTCACACCGCTTATAGTAGCTGCTGGGCTGATCTGTGTGTCCATTTCAACTGCCTCCCCAGAGGAAGTCGGGAGCCACGTGAAGGGAGGGAAGGCATCCTCTAGACATGGGTGCCCAGCCGAGGGCAAGGAGATGCTGCATCCAGGTCCAGAGACAGGGCTTAGACCTCACTATGCTCATGACTCACACACAACGCCAGCAGGTCATTACCCACTGTTGTGGCTGAAAGGCTGTGAGAGCACATGGCCCCTCCCTGCCCCGTAACTGTGACTCAGAGGATTAATGAGGGAACCGGTGCCAAGCTCGGTGAATGCAGTTTTGTTTCCCAGCTGGTCCCTCTGAAGAGTCCACAGAGCTGATGGGAAATAGCAAAGGTCAAAGCTCTCTACGTGCAGCTGAGGTCCTCCCAGGGTGTGGTTCTGGGCTCCGTGTCTCTGCCGCCCTCACCTGGGAGGTGAGGCCCTGGGGTCAGACTTAGAGAAGGGTGTGGGGGGACATTTTCCAAGCTCTGGTCACATGCCTGGGGTGTTTCACACAGCAAGTGAGCCAGAGGAATGGGTCTTGCTGGGCCTTTTGGAAACTTCCAGTGGCAAAAAGCACAGACTGAACAGCACCTGTTAAAGCTGGAGCAAGCAGGGTGGAAGCCGTCTCTCCACGGTGCTGGCTTGGGGGGCTGGTCCCCGCCATCTTTCACTTGTATGCTTCGGTTCTGTGATCTCTCCCGGGAGGGACGCTGGTGGCTGAAGCCAGAGCCCTGGCAAGACAGGAGGGAGAGAGGCAGGTGGTACCTGGCTGCGGCAGAGGTGGGCGCAGTGCTATCGCTCCTCTCGCTCAAGATCCGGAGCGTCCTTGGTGAAAGGCCTAAATGGGATTGAGCCAATTCTGCCAACCAGAGCAGGTGGCTCGCCATCCAGCTGTATGGGGGTTGAGTCACCCGCCCCTGCTGTCACTGACCTTCAGCACAGCCTGAGAGGAGTGGAGGGTGGAGATCAGGAATGAGGTGCTCTGGGCTCTGGGAAAACTGGCAGAACAAGCCTTCAGTTAGTTACAGATGTTTTCAGGAGAAAATTTTATGAACCCAAGTTCTCATGTCCTCCCATACTTGGAAAAGCACCAAGTTCGTTAACTGAGATGTCTGTTTCTCGTGAGGCGCAGTCGCCTTCTACTGAGATGCGTGTCCCGCTGCTAGTGTCCTTCTCCAAAATCACACGTGTGCTGTGCTCCCTGCTCACTCCCCCGGAAGAATTTCTCAGAGCAACCTGAGAGGCTGTGTCCTGGGCTACAGTCCTCGTTAAGTCCCCGAATACAACTGACACTCACAACTCTTACATTGCGTGTTTTTATCTCAGTCCATAATTCCCCCAAATAATCCAACCTGGGGTAGAGAAGATTCTTTCCAGCTTAATTTTCTCTGACAGGTAATAATCCACATGGGTTCAAAATCAAAATAACATGGATACAATGGGATATCTTGCTCCACCCCGTCCCGGTTCCCTGATTCCTCCCACTACACTCGCTGCTCTTTCTAGCTTCCCACGTACCTTTCCAGGACTCCTGTCTGTAAATCCAAACGCGTATTTCCACTTAAGCGTACTGAAGTGAATGTACGGTACTTTCTGGTGTCGGTCAGGGGCTCCATAGGAAGCAAGTGGCAAAGTCAAGCTGGAGAGCTGAGGAAGGGTTGGTGACAAAGATGACAAAAGTGTGTCTTCTGGGGGTGGGGGAGCAATAGGAGCGAGCCATTCGCCAGGGCTGGGGACTGCGGGGGACCCTGGGCCTGCAGGCGTCAAGCCCGAGACCGGAGATCTCTCCGTGCTATTCACTGAGGTAGCTTCTAGCATAGCTCCATCCCACCTCCTCACCTTCCCAGTCAGTGCTGCTAACAAACTTTTCCGCTGCCAGCTGCCCAGCACCCTGCAGGGTATTACAAATACCCCATGTCACGTGGCGAGCTAGTGAGGTTGGCCAATCGGCTGGGGTGGTCCTTCCCTTCAAAACCAAATGAGAATCCTCAGCTGTGAACCTCCCTGCCAGCAGTCCAGTGCTCCTAGGCGGTGGCCCCCAACCCTTCCTCAACTGTCAAGGAAGACAATTTTTCCATGGACCGGGGAGGGGGTGGTTTGGGGATGATTCAAGTGTATTATATTTCTAGTGCAGTTTATTTCTAATAAATAATCTAATGCAGCCACTGATCCGACAGGAGGTACCAGTCCACAGCCCAGAGGTTGGGGACCCCTGCTCCTGGGGATCATTCCAAGGATTTCTGGGTGCCTGTCACATCGTCCTGGCACTTGCCTGGCCCCTCAGCTGGCGCCCTCGCTCCTCACCTTCCCTCCTTACCTCGGGCTTTCATTGTCCTCACCCAGCCTGCTGCCCGAGTGGGGACACAGCATCCCCCACCCACAGCCTGTCCTTGGGGTGCGGGGACAGCAGAGGGGTATGACAGACAGCACAGATCAAGAATCCATGTGATAACCAACAAGGACCGACTGTATAGCACAGGGAACTCTGCTCAACACTCTGTAATGAGCTACATGGGACAAGAATTTAAAAAAAGAAAAGATATGTGTACATGTATAACTGAATCACTTTGCTGTACAGCTGAAATTAACACAAGGTTGTTAATCAACTATACTCCAATATAAAATAAAGATTCTTTTTAATTTTTAAAAAATACCCATTTAAAATTTATCGACCTCACTTCACCACTGGCAAAACTTACTGCCGACCCTGCCCCAGGGGCTCGGGTCGTCCCTGCCTGGCCATCTATCTCCCTGGTCTCTGGCTCCTGCCTGTTCCTGGGCCTCCCTCCCATCCTCTCTCCGTTCCCTCTGTCCCCTGAGACCCAGCTCCAGGCTACACTTGCCTGTCCTCATCCTCGTGTGTTACTTTCCCTCCTCCTTTCCAACACGAAGCAGATTTCCTTCCTATATGGAAAGGAAATCCAGAAAAGAGCTCCCGTTTGCTTCAAAGTCTCCTCCAGATCTGGGTCCTTGTTCTTTCAAACCAAAGGGCTGTTTTCTCTCTACTGACTAAGCGCCATCCAGTAGAAATAGAATATGAGCCCTAGATAAAATGTTATATTTTCTGGTAGCTACATTTAAGAAAGAAAAATGAAAAGAAACAAGTGAGATTAAGTTCAATATCCTCTATCTAACCCAACATATCCAAAATATTATCAGTTCAGTGTTCATTTAATATAAAGTAATGAATGAGCTGTTTTAATCCAGGTAAATAAAAAGACATTTTAAACATTATTTACTTGTACCTTTTTGGCTGCGCTGGGGCTTTGCTGCTGTGCGGACTTCTCTCGAGCTGTGGCGCACAGGGGCTCCTCTCCAGTTGTGTGCACGGCTTCTCACTGCAGCGGCCTCTCTCGTTGCAGAGCATGGCCTCAGCAGTTGTGCACACAGGCTCAGTTGCTCCGCGGCATGTGGGGTTCTCCTGGACCAGGGATCGAACACGCATCTCCTGCGCTGGCAGGTGGACTCCTCACCAACGAGCCACCAGGGAACCCCAGTGAGACATTTTAAACTCTGCATGTGTTTGACGCTTACAGTGCTTCTCAATGCAGACTAACCGCTTCGCACACACTCAGTAACGCACATGTGGCTGGTGGTGACCACGCTGGGGAGACTAGTCCTCAAATACAGAAAGACCTATGACAACCTTTTAAAAAAACAACCATATTTCAAATAATCAGAAAAGTCAGGTGGCTCAGTGGTAAAGAATCCGCCTGCCAGTGCAGAGACACAGGTTCAATCCTTGATCCGGAAAGGTTCCACATGCTGTGGAGCCACTAAGCCCGTGTGCTGTAAGTACTGAGCCTGTGCTCTGGAGCCTGGGGACTGCAACTACTGAACCCAGGTGCCACATCTACTGAAGCCAGAGCACCCTGGAGCCCGTGCCCCACAATAGAGAAGCTGCCACAATGTCCCCTGCAATGAAGAGCAAGCCCCGCTCTCTGCAGCTGGAGGAAGGACCACGCAGCAAGGAAGACCCAGCACAGTCATAAATAAATACATAAAATTATTTTTAAAATTTCATTATTAAAAACAAAAGAATAGCCAGAGTCTGAGAGATGCACAAAAATAGAACAGACTCCAAGAGAAGAGAATACCCCAAACAGACGCAAACTCTAAGGAATTAAAAAATGACTAACCCAGAGGGAAGAAAATATCACATCCACTTAAAAATAAAACCTCTAGGTGAAACTTTGGGCAAAGCAAAAATAGAGATACAGCCATAGAGAACAAATATATGGATACCAAAGGGGGAAGCGGTGGGGGTGGGATGAGTTGGGAGATTGGGATTGACCTACACACATTATTGATACTATGTATAAAGTAGATAACTAATGAGAACCTACTGAGAAGGCACAGGGAACTCTTCTCAGTTCTCTGTGATGACCTGTATGGGAAGGGAATCCAGAAAAGAGGGGATATATGCATACACATGGGCTTCCCTGGTGGCTCAGATGGTAAGGAATCCACCTGCAATGCAGGAGACCTGGGTTTGATCCCTGGGTCGGGAAGATCCCCTGGAGGAGGGCATGGCAACCCACTCCAGTATACTTGCCTGGAGAATCCCCATGGACAGAGGAGCCTGGCGGGCTGCATTCCATGGGATCGCAAAGACTCGAACACGACTGAGGGACTAATCACACAGGCATGAGTGTAGCTGATTCACTTCACTGTACAGCAGAAACTAACATAACATTGTAAAGCAGCTACATTCCAATAAAAAAAAAAATAAAACCTCTCTGAAAAAGATCCAATAAAAGTTCTTGAGGATTAAAACAATGACTGACAAAGTTTTAAAAACTCAAAAAAATATGCTAAATAGATAACCGAGAACTAAATTAGTAAGCTGGAAGACCGAGCTAAAGGATTCTGCAAAAACGCGTTAGAGAAAAAGAAACAGATGCCGTTGCTTGTTGCCCTGGCTTCTTTCTCCAGGAGGACCTCCATGCCTCTATGCAGCAACCTCAGGCTCTGGCTTTTCTGAAAAATCTGGCAGTTCTTACATAGCTGTTAATACAGTAGCTGAGCTTCTGGGCTGAATGCTGTTGGTGGCTGGGGGGGCACGTCCTTAGCCCTGTGAGAATCCCATTCCTCTGGCAGGGAAGCAGTGGCTGATACAGGGGCCGGCCTCGGGTGACTGTGTGCAGGGAGCAGAAAGTGGACAGTGGAAAGGAACCACTCGCCGCTCTCCAGTCCACCTCTAGCTCACGCTTCCGTGGCCACATTGCCTCTGCTCTGGAATTCTGCCGGGAGCATTCACTCTGCAAACAATTATGCATTTAACCATTACAGCTTTGTTTTCATTTCTTCACCAATCTGTTCTTATATTTGTCTTCTGTTCCCTGGAAATTCCTTAATCTTCTGGACATTGATCCCCCCTCCTCCTGACTGCCCACAACCCCAAGCAATCTTTATTTCTGAATTTCTTCCGCCGTTTCAGTGGGATTTAGGGAAGAAGAGGGGTACACACCAGTGTGTGCTTAGCCATGTTGAACCCTAAGACACTTATTTTGCACTTAGAATTATTTCATGAGAATGGTTGTGAGAAGTGGGTTAGTGGGATCAAAGAGTAGGAACATTTTTTGAGGTTGCTGATATGTAGTTAAAACTGCTTACTAGATAGACTAAGGAGTAAAACAGAGAGAAAGGCACCACCTTTGGCAGAGAGAGAGCTAGGTTACAATCACAGTTCCTTCACTTGCCAGATGTGTAACCTGAGTGAGATAGGGAACTTCTCTGAACCTCAGTTTCCTCATCTGTAAAATGGGCATGATCATGGTACTGGCATTTAAGAACACTGTGAGGATGAATTGCAAAAAACATCTTCACCAGAGTCCAGCCTATAAAAGGTGCTTGATAAATGCTGTTAGTCAGCATTGTTTCAAATAAGTAGTCTGTTAGGATCAAAGAACTATGGGTTCAACTGGATGCTTGAAAACGCATTCCCTTGTTGGTCACTGGCATTTCACGCTCTCAGATAAATCACCTCCCAGCTTGGCACCTCCATCTCCAAAGAGAGAAGCCTCCTTCCTACCTGCCTCCCTGTGAAGGGGTCCATGAAGATTCACTGCTGTTTAGAAAGCCCCTACAGACGCTTGAGTGAAAATCCCAGTGCATCTGTGGGGTTGCTTTCATCTGCAGGATGGGTCCCAAGCCCTTGCCTCTAGCTCCAGACTGAAATCTCTGTGAGACAATTCCTCCTCTGAGCACGGTCAAGTGTAAGCTCCTGCAGAAGAGAATATCTGGTCCTTATTCTGGGCCAACTTCCAGAAATGTAATTTCTTCCTCAGCTGGGACGTTGGGTCCTATGACTCCTTTTCTATTTGACAACTTATTAATCAGAAATCCCCAGCAAACCTGCTCCAGGGAGGCAGGCTGAGCCCCGACCTTGGCCACACGCCAGTCCAGGTCAGGATTCCAGGAACCGAGTGTTTGTGCCCAGTCCAGATGGAGGGCTGGAGGCAGCTCTTGTGAGAAACCTCTGGAGTCACTGGCCCAGGGGTGCAATGGCCCAGGTCGGGGTTGTGGGGTGTCAGGAAGAAACCAGTTCAGTGGCAAAGAAAGAAGTATGAACCTGTAGAACCAGGGCAGCCCCAGGGCAGAGGTCAGCCAGGGTCAGCACACTGAGAGGTCAGGGAGGCAAGAGTCTGGCAGATTGGAATTGAGGCCAATGGAGGGGCAGGGCAGGGGAGAGTTCATGTGAAGAAATAACAGGAAAGCTGTAGGACAACCATGAAGCCTGCTGGGCTCTTTTTTTTTTTTTTGATTCAGTAAGCAGCAAACTAACAAGGCACAGGGTATGGACTTGACTGGGAGCTGGCCTTTGCACTAAGAATCATCACTGTAAGAATCTCTTCCTTTCTCCCTCTTTCCTGGCCCCACGCACAGAAGGGCTGGTGGCCACCAAGCTGGAAAGGGCCTGGGTGGAGGCAGGTAGAGCCAGCAGGAAATGCCTTCCAGAGGTCGAATAAATAGAGGGCAAGAAGGTCCTAGGGTATGGGAGAGTCCCTCAAGGAGAAGGGTTCACTCGCCAAAGGGGCCCTTCCTGCCCCATCCCCTGCTCCCACCAACCGGCCCTTCCCTCTGCTCCCCAGAGGGCGGTGTGCAGCTAACACAGGCTGCCCTGCCTCAGCGCTAGGATGCCAGTGATGATGGCTACATACGGCCCTTGACTTCCTGCTGGTGAGACAGCAAAGCAGGGAAGGCACAGAAGGACTGGAGTAACGTGTTCAAGGTCAGACAGCGAGGCCAGGAGCAGGAGTGGGCTGGGGAGCGAAAGCAAAACCAAGCGGCTTCCGGAACTTCTGCAGAGTGTAGGTTAAATGCCCTGAGAGGCTCCAGAAGGACTGAACAGTGAGGTTCCCAGAAGGCTCCCAGGGCACCCAGCACTGCGGGCAGGGCAGCAAGTCCTCTTTAGTCCCTGCTGGACTGGAGAGCAGGAAAGATTGTGAGTGAGCAGGAAGTCGGGAGCAGCCCTTGGGAAATGAATTTGGGCTCCACCTCCCCAGTAAATCTCAAATTCTCCTCATATTTGGGGAAATTGCTGCTCAGTCGCTCAGTCATGTCCAGCTCTTTGCAGCCCCATGGACTAGCCCACCAGGCTCCTCTGTCCATGGGATTTCCCAGGCAAGAATACTGGAGTGGGTTGCTTTGCCCTCCTCCAGGGGATATTCCCCATCCAGGGACCAAACCTACATTTCTTATGTCTCCTGCATGGGCAACAAATTCTTTACCACACGCGGTACCGAGAAGTCTGGGTTGGAGAGATTAAAAGGGAAAAAAGGACAAGGCATTTTATTCTTAAATGCTGCCTGGACTCCCTTCTCAGTTAGAGCATCTCTCCCAGGTCCCTGCCCAATGGGGCAGGGCACGCCCCTCTCTCTCACTGACCTGCTTTCACGTCCAGGGTTTCCCGGGCTCCTCATACAACCTGCCCACCCTCCTGGGGGCTCACTCTTCTTAGATCTGAATCCTCACCGCAGGTACTTCTTTTGGAGAAATAGCTTGATCTCTTTCTGATTACAAGTAAAATATCTGCTAAATGCAAAAAAAAAAAAAATGAGGAAGTACATGAACAAAAAAGTCTTTCAAATGATACATCTAGAGGATGAAGAGCTGTCTAGCCATTAAAAAAAGATTGAGGACTTTTGTTACATCTCCATATGGACAAGATTCATAGTTGCACAAGAAAATTAAGGTGCTGGACACAATGAAAGCACCCTCCACTTGTGTCAAATTCTCCCAAGGGATGCTCAGCCAACATGAGTTGCTCTCTAGGAGGGGAATTGGGTGGCTTGGAGGAGATTGTTCACTAGTCCTTAAGAGCTTTTGATTTTTATGTCATGTGATTGTATCACTTTTTCAAAGATTAAATACAAATTTGAAAAAGAATAGCTTATTATGCAGTACTCAGTGAAAATTACTCTCTCAAAATATATCTTTCCAAATTTTATTTTCTGTACACACACTCTTCATTTATTTCTATAATACTGAGATCATGCTTGCTCCTTGGAAGAAAAGCTAATGACCAATCTAGACAGCATATTAAAAAGCAGAGACATTACTTTGTCAACAAAGGTTCGTCTAGTCATAGCTATGGTTTTTCTAGTAATCACATTTGGATGTGAGAGTTGGACCATAAAGAAAGAAGAATGCCAAAGAATTGATGCTTTTGAACTGTGGTGTTGGAGAAGACTCTTAAAGAGTCCCTTGGACTGCAAGGAGATCAAACCAGCCCATCCTAAAGGAAATCAGTCCTGAATATTCATTGGGAGGACTGATGCTGAAGCTGAAACTCCAGTACTTTGGCCCCCTGATGCGAACAGCTGACACATTGGAAAAGACCCTGATGCTGGGCAAGATTGAAGGCAGGAGGAGAAGGGGATGACAGAGGATGAGATGGCTGGATGGCATCACCGACTCGATGGACATGAGTTTGAGCAAGCTCTGGGAGTTGGTGATGGACAGGGAGGCCTGGCCTGCTGCATGCAGTCCGTGGGGTCACAGAGTCAGACACGACTGAGTGGCTGAATTGAACTGGTAATGAATTATAATCTGCTTTACCCCTCACTTACTATAGTGTGGATAACCTTCTATACTGGAGTATATAAAGCACACTGTTAGATTAAGTAACTGTAGAGTTATTCTTTATATACTTTTACCATGTTTTTAACTAGTTCCCTGTAATTTTTAACAGTTTTATTGACTTTCACATACTCTAAAATTCATCTATTTTAACTGTACCATTCAGTGGGTTTTAGTATAGTCACAGAATTGAGCAAGCATCACTACAATCTAACATCAGAACATTCTCATCACCCCCAAAAGAAAGCCCATGTCCATCCTTCCTCTTCTCCCAACTCCAGACAACCACTCATCTACTTTCTCCCTACATGGATTTGCCTGTTCTGGACATTTCTTATAAATGGGACCATATCGACGCAATAGATGGCCTTTTGTGTCTGGCTTCTTTTACTTACTAAACTGTTTTTCAAGTCACATCCCTGTTGCAATATCAATCAGTATTTTATTTTTTTGCTGATGAATAATACTCCATTGTATGGATATTTCACATTTTGTTTGTCCATTCATCAGTTGATGGATATTTGGGGTTTTCCCCCTCTTTTCAGCTCTTACGAGTAATACGGCTATGAACACTCATATGCAAGTTTTCATGTGAAACCATTTTCAATTCTCCCAGAAGCGGAATGACTGTCATAAAAGACAGCACATTTAACTTTCTGAAGAACTGCCAAGCTACTGTCCAAAGGGAACCTTCCACTTTGCATTCTCACCTGCAGGATATGTGCGTCTCAATTTCTCCATGTCATCACCAACTCTTGCTATTCTCTGTGGCTTTGGTTATAGCCATTCCTAGTGGATGTGAAGTGGTATGCTATTACGATTGATATTTCTCTAATGACTCATCACCACTAAGATGCTGAGCATCTTTTCATGTGCTTGATGGTCATTTGTATATCTTCTCTGGAGAAACGTCTACTCAGGTCATTTACTCAGTTTAAAATTAGATTGTCCTTTGATGACTGTGTTGTAAGAGTTCTTATATATTCAGGATTGTTGTTGTTGTTCCTCATCAAATCATGTCCAACTTTTCATGACCCCATGGACTGCAGCCCACCAGACTTCCCTGTCCCTCACTGTCTCCTGGAGTTTGCCCAAGTTCATGCCCATTGAGTCGGTGATGCCATCCAACCATCTCATTCTCTGCCACGCTCTTCTCCTCCTGCCCTCAATTTTTCCCAGCATCAGGGTCTTTTCCAATGAGTTGGCTCTTTGCATCACGTGGCCAAAGTACTGGAGCTTCAGCTTCAACACCAGTCCTTCCAAAGAGTATTCAGGGTTGATTTCCTTTAAGATTGACAGGTTTGAGCTCCTTGCTTTCCAAGACACTCTCAAAAGTCTTATCCAACAACACAGTTCAAAAGCATCAATTCTTTAGCACTCAGCCTTCATTACAGTCCAACTCTCACATCCATACGTGACTACTGGAAAGCCCATATCTTTGATCATATTCAGGATACAAGTCCCTTATCAAATATATGATCAGAAACTATTTTTTTTCCCATTCTGTGGATTGTCTTCCATTTTAGTAGTATCACTTGAAGGAAAAAATAAGTTTTTACATTAACAAAGTCTAACTGATCTACCTTCACTTTTATGAACTATGCTTTTTGAGTCATGTAAAGAAACCATGTCTAAAAAGTCATGTCTAAAATGCTTGGTTAAGGGATTGGTATAATTTACCAGTGAATCCATATGGGCCTGAATTTTTCTTCGAGGGAAGTTTTAAAATCACGAATTCAGTCTCTCTACTTGTAAGTCTGTTCATAACGCCCATTTCCTCCTGAGTATGTCTTTATGGTTTGTGTCTGAGAATTTACTCTCTTCACCTTTGCCGTCTAACTTGATGGCATATGATGATTCACGTCAGTCCCTTAAAAACCCTTCCGTTTTTGTAAGGTCGATAGTGAAGTCACACTTTCATTCCTGACTTTCGCTCTTCCTTTGTTCCTATTATAGTCCCTGACCATTCCTCTCTCCCTATCCCCGGTGTAGGCCTTGACTGTTCAGAAGGTTCTACCCCATCGATTGCCTTATAAACCAATATAGCTAAGTGCCAGTGGAAAACTGTCTTAGGCCAGCTCAGAAATGCAAAACCAAAACTTCTTGGTGCAACCAAGATGCTGCACCTTCAGCTGGCTCTGCCTCTGGAGGAAGAGAGGACGCCCCGCGGCAGCCGCCTCGCCTCTTGCAGAATCTGCCTGGTCAACAGGATGATGAGGGGAGAGCCCGTTGGCCTGAAGTCCTGTCCCAGACATTTCTGACTAGGCTACGAGAGAGCGCTCTGAGCCTGGGGCAACTCGCCTTCCCCAGGCAAGCGTTCCCTGGTTTGGTCTTGAGAGTCAAGCTGCCTGGGCTGAAATCCCGTCTTCATCTCCTTCTTCTCCTTCCGTGTGACCTTGGGCAAACTACTCAGTCTCTGTTCCTCATTTCCTCATTTGTAGAACAGAGATAATACTAGTACATAGCTCAGGCAGCTGCTGAAACATATAACACACAGCCAGCCCTTCCAACTGTCCCCGGAAGAGAGTAAGCCCTCAAAAAATGTCTGTACTAAGAACAATTCTGGGGCTTCCCTGATGGTACACTGGTTGAGAATCCACCTGCCAATGCAGGAGACACAGGTTTGATCCCTGTTCTGAGAAGATCCCACATGCTGCAGAGCAACTGAGGCCATGAGCAGCGACTACTACAGCCTGTGTGCCTGGAGCCCATGCTTCACAAGAGAAGTCACCTCAATGAGAAGCTCGTGCCTGCAACTAGAAGGTAGCGCCTGTTTATCACAACTAGAGAAAGCCCATGTGCAGCAATGAAGACCCAGCACAGTCATAAATAAATATACCTTTAAAAAAACAAGTCAGCCCCTTTTGAGTTCAGCCAGCGCTCCCAAGCCTGCCCTCTGCAGCTGTCATCTCTCCCAGCAGCAGGACTCTGCTGGGCTGCCATCCATGCCTCACTCTGTGCCAGGCTGCCCACCACCCCGGGCAGAACGAGGAGATGGGCTGGTGGAATCTGAAAGTGCTGCCGCTGAACTGTGTTGAGGGAGAGACCTGACTGGAGTCAGGAAGATCTGGCCCCGAGGCCTCACTCTGCCACGTGCTCTACATGAACCTCCATGAAGACGAGTTTCTCAACCTCTGAATGTCGATCTGTTTATCTTTTAAATGGGAATAACAGTACCTACCCCTGTGTCAGGGGAAGATTCAGCTGCTAATCCCTGAGACCTGATAAACACACAGGCTGGCACATGTACTGAGGATTCATTTCAGACCACAAAAAGTGGTCCTTCTGCTGGTACCTTTTCTCCTGTATTGCAAAAGCTTTCTCTCCGCCCACATCAGCCTGTTTCAAATAAAGGGCACACCACAGTGTCTCTAAATCAGGTCCTGATCATTGGTGGGGATGTAGACTGATACAACCACTATGGAGAAGAGCAGGGAACTTCCTTTAAAAACTAGGACTACAACTATCATGTGACCCAGAAACCCCACTACTGGGCATAAACCCTGAGAAAAGTGTAATTTAGAAGACACATACCCCAGCGTTCACTGCAGCACTATTTACAATAGCTAGGACATGGGAGAAACCTAGATGTCCATCGGCAGATGAATGGATAAGGAAGCTGTGGGACATATACACAAGGGAATATTCAGTTCAGTTCAGTTCAGTTCAGTCGCTCAGTCGTGTCCGACTCTTTGCGACCCCATGAATCACAGCATGCCAGGCCTCCCTGTCCATCACCAACTCCCGGAGTTCACTCAGACTCACGTCCATCGAGTCAGTGATGCCATCCAGCCATCTCATCCTCTGTCGTCCCCTTCTTCTCCTGCCCCCAATCCCTCCCAGCATCGAAGTCTTTTCCAATGAGTCAAATCCCTTATGATTATACAGTGGAAGTGAGAAATAGATTTAAGGGCCCAGATCTGATAGATAAAGTGCCTGATGAACTATGGAATGAGGTTTGTGACATTGTACAGGAGACAGGGATCAAGACCATCCCCATGGAAAAGAAATGCAAAAAAGCAAAATGGCTGTCTGGGGAAGCCTTACAAATAGCTGTGAAAAGAAGAGAAGTGAAAAGTCAAGGAGAAAAGGAAAGATATAAGCATCTGAATGCAGAGTTCCAAAGAATAGCAAGAAGAGATAAGAAAGCCTTCTTCAGCGATCAATGCAAAGAAATAGAGGAAAAGAACAGAATGGGAAAGACTAGAGATTTCTTCAAGAAAATTAGAGATACCAAGGGAACATTTCATGCAAAGATGGGCTCAATAAAGGACAGAAATGGAATATTACTCAGCTATAAAAAGGAATGCATTTGAGTCAGTTCTAATCAGGCAGATGAACCTAGAGCCTATCATACAGAGTGAAGTAAGTCAGAAAGAGAAAGAGTATGTCAATGCATATATATGGAATCTACAAAGACGGTACCGACAGTCCTATGCAGACACAGACATAAAGAATGGATTTTTGGACTCAGTGGGAGGAGAGGGTGGGACGATCTGAGAGAACAGCATTGAGACATATACATTACTATATGTAAAATACATAGCCAGTGGGAGTTTGATGTATGATGCAGGGCACTCAAAGCCGGTGCTGCGTGACAACCAGCAGGGATGGGGTGGGGAGAAAGGTGGAAGGGGGGTTCAGGAGGGAAGGGACACACGTATGCCTATGGCCGACTCATACCAATGTACGGTAAGAGCTATCACAGTATTGTAAAGTAATTATCCTTCAATCAAGAAAAACTTTTTTAAAAGACACACACACACACACACACACACACACACACACACACAAAACAAACCTGGTACTGCTTGAAGCCAAGCAGAGGTGACTTGGATGTGATGTGACCGAGGTTCAGACTGCATCTTGTTTCACCCAGAGTGCCTCCTCTTCAGCTGACGTTTGTGATCTTCATTCCCCTCGCATCCCTGGAGCTCAAGCTGCGAGCTGCAATCAGAACAAGTCTAAGGTTTCCAGTAAACTCAGTCTGTGATTCTTCCACTTACGATGCCATTAGGGGCCGAGAGACGGAGCATGCTGTGAGGTGGTGCTGACGCCCCTCTCTCCCATCGATGGCTTGGGACCGGGGAAGTGGGACAGGGGGTGAGAGGACCAGTGCTCAAAGAAGAGCACCTACGGCCCCATAGACAGGGCCCCACAAGGACCACCACTTTGCCTCCACAGAAAAACAGGCATTTTCTTCAGTGTAACCATCTCCAGGAGGCAAAGTGGAGTCTGGAGAGGGCCAGGGGCTGCGGCTCCGCCACTCCTCCAAGCTGGGGCCGAGCGGACTTGGCAGGAGATGCAGTGGGCATGGTTGGCAGCCCCAAGGGGCAAAGGGGCATTCTGTGCCATTTTCATGGAGTCACGTTTCCGACTTGATTGAAAGTGAAATCTTTAATAATGTATAGATTTTCAGTGACTGAAGCCTGGCTCTTGCCAAATCCTAGCATAAAGCATGTTTTTACAGCTGGGATGATAAATCCCTGAAAGACGGCACTTACCATGGAAACGCTGACACAGCCTTTCATTCCCTTCACAGTAATTAAAATCCTCATTTCAATTTGTTTTTCTTTATTTTGAGCTGGCGTCATTTGCAAGCTCCAGGAATACACCTCCCTGCGGTAGAAAACGAAATGCTGCCCTCTGTCAGAAATGAGATGGAACTGTTTTTCACTCACCGGAGGGCAGCAAATCTTGGCTTGGAAAATTGATGGAAATTCAGAGGAGCAGGACTTCATACTAGTCATCTTAACCAGCAAAGAAATTTCTGCAGGACTTAACCTTGTTTCCTAGGTAGAGTGAGGCAGGGAAGGGAAGGCAGCTAATACAGGGTTTGTTATCAAACCAGAGGCCACTGTGAGCAACTGGAGAGTCAGCCCACTGGGGGCTGCTGGGAGTCAACATAAACTGGGCACCTCAGTCATCCCCCTGGAGATGCAGGCAAGCTCCTCATGGGCTGTGGGCTGCTGTCCATCAATTCTTAGGTACTTCTGGCCTTTCCAGGGAGAGATGCAGTTCCTGGCAGCTGGAGAGCAGCCGCAGCTATGGTGAGACCCCAGGGGATATGGGCAGCCTCCAACCTGACTGCTGCCCCCGCTCCCCTGTGCTCCTTTGATTGTCCTTTCAGCTGACCCATTTGCAGGGATATTTTATGCCCTTGGAATTCAAGGGCATTTGTCTTTTGCTTATTCACAGCCTACAGTCTCTGCTGAACGGCTCGGTGATCCTACCAACCAGATGCCTCCGAATGTCTTTCTCCTTTCCAGATCTCTTGACTGATAATAAAATCCATAATGGACCTGGCCACCCTTCTTAACCAGCCGGTGAGACTGCAGCAGAGCACCTGGTCTGAGAGCTGTCACAGCCGCAAATTTCCTCAGTCAGCTCCGCAGATCTCCTGAGAACGTGGCCTAGAGGGAATAGGGCGTCTCCCCATTCTGCAGGCAGACAGTGTTTTGGAAAAGCATTTTCCAGAATGCATCCCACAGACAGTGGGCAGGGATACTCCTCATGAGAGGGGTTCAGAGATCCAATACTGTTGGTTACACTGCTGAGAATAGCCCTCTCTTCAGGGTCAAACTACCCACCAGCGTCTTAAAGACTCTGAGAAGTATTACAGGGAAGAAATCCAATTAGCTTTGTTTAACTCTTTGTTTTCCAACTTACTTCATCACTAGACCTCTTCCTGGTGGAAAATCTATTGCCATCCTCTGGCACTTTAGGTTGTGCTACACATAAAATGCCTTTATGTGTCTTTTTTTCCTTTATCTTACTGAATTTTTTCAATTTTTTTTATACAAGCAGTACATGTTCATTGTTAAAAACAAAAAAACTTGAAATATGCAAATAAGCAAAAAGGAGAGGGGGGTGGGCACTGAGGCATAATCCTGTGGACTTTAGGGTTCTTCTCCAGTGGTGTTCCTTTGTGGAAAAGGGGTTTTGTTGCAGCAACAGTCAATCTGCACTTCCTGGACTATGTTCAGTTCCATGACTCCTGATTCTAAGTAGCAGGTTTCTTTTTCTTTTCTTTTTTTTTAAGCACATATTTCAGCCAAAACAATGGCCACAGAATTGTTCTGAATGAGTTCCAAAACCTCCAGCGGAGGAAAATTCCTTTACCATATGTTGCACCTTTCATAGGGAAAGGCAGGCTAAGAAAATCAACAAATTGGGAGGAAGAGAAAAAAAATGCTAGACAGTGATTTCTCAGCTACGTAAAAATATTTATGATAATAAAGACCTCCATAAAATATACCCCAGAATTAGAAAGTTTATTCCTGGAATACGGACTCCAAGGTGACTTTTACTTTCTTTGCTGTTGTAAAAGCATAACTTGAAAGTATTTTTAAAAATACCCTCCCAGACTTGCTGGGTGGCCAGCGGTAAAGAATCCGCCCGTCAATGCAGGAGGCACAGGTTGGATCCCTGGTCCAGAGAGATCCCACATGCCGCAGAGCAATGAGTCCCTGTGCCTCAACTGCTGAGCCTGCGCTCTAGAGCCCGGGAACCGCAACTGCTGAGCCTGCGCTCTAGAGCCCCGGAGCCGCGGCTCCTGAGCCCGCGCTCTAGAGCCCGGGAGCCGCGGCTCCTGAGCCTGTGCTCTAGAGCCCGGGAGCCGCGGCTCCTGAGCCTGTGCTCTAGAGCCCGGGAGCCGCGGCTCCTGAGCCTGTGCTCTAGAGCCCGGGAACCACAACTGCTGAGCCTGCGCTCTAGAGCCCGGGAACCACAGCTAGTGAGCCTGCGCTCTAGAGCCCAGGAGCCGCGGCTCCTGAGCCCATGCGCTCTAGAGCCTGGGAGCCGCGGCTCCTGAGCCCATGCGCTCTAGAGCCCGGGAGCCGCGGCTCCTGAGCCCATGTGCTCTAGAGCCCGGGAACCACAACTGCTGAGCCTGCGCTCTAGAGCCCGGGAACCACAGCTAGTGAGCCTGCGCTCTAGAGCCCGGGGAACCACAGCTGCTGAGCCTGCGCTCTAGAGCCCAGGAGCTGCGGCTCCTGAGCCCATGCGCTCTAGAGCCTGGGAGCCGTGGCTCCTGAGCCCATGTGCTCTAGAGCCCGGGAACCACAGCTAGTGAGCCTACGCTCTAGAGCCCGGGAACCACAGCTCCTGAGCCTGCGCTCTAGAGCCCCAGAGCCCCGGCTCCTGAGCCCATGTGCTCTAGCACCCGGGAACCACAACTGCTGAGCCTGCGCTCTAGAGCCCGGGAAACGCAGCTAGTGAGCCTGCGCTCTAGAGCCCGGGAGCCGCAGCTAGTGAGCCTGTGCTCTAGAGACTGTGCTCCGCAACAAGAGAAGCCACCAAAGTGAGAAGCCCGCACACTATAACAAAGAGGAGCCCTGGCTCACTGCAACTAGAGAAAAATCTACACAGCAAGGAAGACCCAGCACAGCCAAAACTAAATAAATACATACATATTAAAGAAAAAAAAGTATTCTCCTTGCACACACAAGGCCACTTTCAGTGAGTATTAAAGCAGAGTGGAGATGCTAAGTCTGGTACTTAGGAGGGGCAGTTTCTTGGGGTGGGTGGCCCCTCACATCTCTCTCACCTGAGAAGCGGCAGGCTTGCTCCAGGTGGCATCAGGTCCTTTTCCTTCAGATGCAATGAGTCATGTTTGGGGTTTATGGGTGATGCAGGATGAAGAAGAGACCTAGCTGGTTGCACTGACCTGCAGAGCAGCCCTGGGAGAGAAGTGCCTTTATTACCCCTTTTCACAAATGCTCCCTGAACATGTGAGCGCATTTCTACCCTAGAGCTTTGCGATGGCTGTTCCCTCAGCCTGGGATAATCATCTTTCAGATCTGCGCTCAGAGACGGTCTGTGAGGAACCCAAGAGCACCCAGCACAGGGCTTGAGCCAATGTCTGCCTGTCTGCCAGTCTCACAAGCCTAAGCTGAGCTCCCAACGCATTTTCGGATGGTTACTGTTGGGGAGAAAAAAAATCCCTGCTCTAAGTTTGACACAGAAGGCCAGGTGCTATCTGACGCCATGGGGAGACATCTAGTGTCTAACTCCAGATCTCCTTTTTGTTTCTTTTTCTTTTATTTCTAGGCAGCGCCCTGCAACATGCAGGATCTTAGTTGCTGGACCAGGGATCAAACCCTCGTTCCCTGCAATAAAAATGCAGTCTTAACCACTGGACCACCAGGGAAGTTTCAGACCTCCTTTTTAAAAGAATGGTTTGTCTGGAAGGCTGAGGACAATTCTGACTCTATCTTTCAGTGGCTGGAAGGCTCTTCTGAGGGTACAAGCTCCGTGTGCACACTCAGAAGCCACAGCCGCCCCCCAGCTTACTGCCTGCCTCCTTTGCCCTCTCAGAGCAAGGGCCAGCCAGTCCTCTAGGCTCTGCAGCCACACTGCACAGGCTGCTGGCCCGGAGGGAGTCCGCCAGGCACCATCCCCCAGTGACAGCCATCCCCCACCCAGTGCCCACTGAGTGCCAACCCCGTGCCATGCTGGGTCCACAGCTGAGCCTGAAGCATACCCCCATTCTTCTGTCCTGAGAGACGGGACTAGAGAACACATATTCAGGAGAGGAAATGCCTTCATCTGCCTCATGCTCTCATCTCACCTCTCCATGGCCCTCCCTGACCCCTGTCATTCTCAAACCCCCCTGTTTCTTTTTCATCCTGGCATGTACCACTCCCTAGGGTTATACTCTCTTCCTCTTTTCTTCAAGAGAGCTGGACATGTGATTCATCTTGTTCTGCTGGATCCCCTGGCACCCCGAACACCACCTGGCAGAGACCAATGCTCTGTAAAGCCTGTTGGTCGAAGGTTTACCTGCTATCTCAACCGGATGCATCTGTATGTGAGCATCAGGAGGCCAGGTAAGGCCAGGCGGCACTCAGGCTCTGCGGGCATCACTGACTTCCCCCCTCACATCACCCACGTTCTGCTTGTGGGCCTGTTCCTGGATCTCTGCTTTGTCTCGGCCTGGGAGACACACTTAACTACAGCCAGTCTTTTATGGGGTCAACGATGTATAGTCACAGTTTTAAAGCTCCTTGTGTGAGTGTTCAGTACCCATCTTGGGTGGGTGATACCCAAGGCCCCCACATCAGCATTTAAATGCAGAAAGCTCTTCTTTTTTCCCTTTTACTCCTGCCAAGTCCTGCCACCTTGGGGCTGCTGTTGCCCACAATTTAGAACCACCACTTCAGAAGGAAGTATAGCCTTAACTGGCCTGATGCAGCTCTAACTCTTTGGTGTCAGAGGGAAGGTGGCCAGAGATTGCATTTCGCCCTTAGCATTCCGTAGACTATGAAGATTTCATTTTACCTCCAAGACAAGCCAGGCACGGCCTGAGGGTCAGAGACTTGCCCGTGAGGCTGGATTTCAAAGGAGAAAGGCAGGGTTCATGACTGAGAGTGGAGGAGACCTGTGGCCACTCAGAGAAGGACAAGGACCTTGCGATCTTACCCTTCAGGATGTCAGCTTGGTTTCCTAAAAGATGTGGAGCTGAGCAGTGACACATCCTTCAGGAGCTTCTGTCCCGTTCATTCTCCCTGTGTCTCTTGACTCTAGAAGCATCTGAGGCTAGACTCTCGTCCTGAGAGGTAAGAAACCAGGTTTCTAGTTGTCCTCTCAGTCTTCTTCTGGGGCCTAGATTCCTTAGAATCCAGCGAATTTGGGATGATAAACAGCTACAATAGTGATAGCCAAAATCACATGTCTGACTGTGGACAAGTTTCTGCAGTTAGACCCTAAGGGTGCCTTCTCAGGAGCAGCCCGTTTCCCAGATGTGCAGGTGAGGATGGGCCACGGAGATCATCTGTGACTGTAGACGAGGAAGCTCAAGTCCGTTAACGTGCCCTAAGTCTTACCCCATCCCCGTGGGCCTCAGTTTCTTTATCTGAACAAAATTACCCCTTCAGGCTCTGCTACCCTCCCACTTGAAACCTGTCCAAGACAACTCATCCTCTGAAGAATAAGTCTTTTTGTTGTTCATTCGCTCAGTTGTGTCTGATTCTTTGCGACCCCATGGACAGCAGCATGCCAGGCTTCCCTGTCCTCTGGGAGATGGTGACATCTCCCAGAGTTTGCTCAAACTCATGTCCCCTGAGTTGGTGATGCCATCCAACCATCTCATCCTCTGTCATCTCCTTCTCTTCCTGCCTTCAATCTTTCCCAGCATCATGGTCTTTTCCAGTGAGTCAGCTCTTCACATCAGGTGGCCAAAGTATTGGAGCTTCAGCTTCAGCATCAGTCCTTCCAAGGAATATTCAGGGTTGATTGAATAGGATGGACATTTAGGACGGACTGGTTGCATCTCCTTGCAGTCCAAAGAATAAGCCTCGAGTTGCAGTGGTTGTAGTTCCACGGGATGCCAGGAGAGGGCAGCAGGCAGTAAATGCTGGAATTCAGGTGAAGAAGGACCGTGACACAGACAAGGATTTCCAGAGGAAAAGGGGGTAGGGCTGTGACCACCACAGCTCTGACTGCTTCTTGCCACGACGTGAGCTGGCGCGCCTCCCAAACTGCTGTGTCCTCTGATACCAGAGGACCCCTATCCCTATGGGCTCCGAGGTCCTTGCTGCCTGTAGGGTCACCTGGATTCCAGGCCTCCTGCCTGTGTCAGTCCCGGAAGGCAGTGTGCCCCCTAGCTTCAAGGAGGGCGCCTCAGGGCTTGTCCTCAGCTGTCGACTCTGTGTCTCCTTTCTGGAAGCTGGAAGGGACTTCACAGATAAAACCCCAGAGCTCTGTGCTCCTCCCACACCTTGTGCTCTGGGGTTTCGACAAGCAGACCCTGGGCTCAGTGTTACAAACATTACATCTTTGCTCGCATCCCTTGCCTGCACTTCCTAACAGGGCCAGGGGCCCGCTCATCTACAATCCGCTGCGTGCTGCCCTTTCTCCTCGGGGGCTCCTTGCCCTTCTGTTCCCTGTAACACACTGGGTCTTGGCTCTCTCCTCCACTGGGCTGCGAGTGTCCTAAGGGCAGGGAGGCTGTCCTGCCCGTCTTTTCAGCATCGGTGCCTCTGCCCGTGCCGGGCATGTGGTTTGCAGATGAGTGGGTGAGCAGGCAGGCGCTGCCTTGAGAACATGTGGTCCACAAAATCTCACTACGTCCCTATCACTTTCCAAGGCTGAGAGGCCCCTTCTCAGACTCAGCACAGCTCCTGGAATTCTCCTGTATACCTGGGCCCAGTGGCATACCTGCTTTTTCAGTCTTTGCTACCTGCCATCACTCCGTCCCTTGGGGACTTATGGAGTCTTCTTCTGTCTCAATGATCAGTTCAGCCTCCTCTCATCACCTCTATAGGCAAGTTGGCATGAGAAGTAGGACAACAGGCTTAGGCAGGCATGGTTACTGGACCATTCATCTTTTATCCTGTTTCTTAGGGCTACCGTAAAAATGTGCTTCAAACTGGGTGGCATAAAAAACAGAAATTCAAAGTTCTGGAAGCTAGAATTCCAAATTCAAAGTGTCAGTAGGGTGCATTCCTTCTGAAGGCTCTGAGAGTGAGCCCGTGCCTCCCTCCCAGCTTCTGGTGGTTGCTGGCAATCTCGGCTTCTGGAAGTATCATTTCTCTGTCTCTGTCTTCACTTAGACCTCTCCCCTCCATGTCTGTGTATCTAAATCTCTCTCTCTCTCTGTTCTCTTATAATAACACTAGACTTTGGCCTACTTTTGTGGGCTGTGGGTCCAATGACCATTTAATATTCAGACCACTCTATGGTACAGTTTGGCCAGCTCAGTGTATCTGGTGACATTGGCGGGGGGGGGGGGGCGGGGGGTGCCCACGGATGCTGTCTGAGGGACTGGAGGAGCTATCTCGGGCTCAGCCACCTGCTGCCTCTAGTCAGGGGAAGGGTTTCTCCAGCCTGCAGGGACAAAGATTGCTTTCTGACTCATATGTCCATTTTTAGTAACGCTAAAATCAGTGGATTCAGGTGTTAGCAACCCGATCTGTATCTTAGAAAGTTCCTTGCCAACGTTTCACCCAATGGTTTCAGCATCTGTTAATGACTGGTACCTAAGTACATCACTTTAACTAAGTGCATCCTTCCACCTGCATCCATGAGCTGGAATTCTCTAAAAAGAACTTTCATCAGCACTATTTGGTTACCCTGAGGAACAGTCCACGCAGGTGAGACAGGACAAATGCTTTGATTCTTCCCCTTTCTTTGTTGGGATCCAACATTTGAATGTTAGCAACATTAAAAGACTGACCAGTAAAGTTTTTTTCTATTTATGTATTATTATAAATTGATGGATTTTAATCCAGTCCACTGTAATTTCAGCCTATGGCATTGATTTCTTATTTAAGACTGTTCCATTTTTAACCAGTGGGAGACCTTCGAGTTGACCCCTGGATGCCTCTGATGTAATTCCATTGGTATCTGATGGCTTCTTCCTTTTCCAGCATAACCACATGCCCCAGGACATCTGGGACAGTTTCTGCCTCAGGTGTGGAATCAACTGTTTCTCAAGGAGCCTGGACTCCTTAAAGTGAGAAATAGTATCTGGAAACAACAGTTCAGGCATGAAGGCCCATGGACAAGAGGAGCCTGGTGGAATACAGCCCATGGGGTCGCAAAGAGTCAGACAGGACTGAGCGCACACATCAACCTTAACAGCAAACCAAGCCAGGGAAACACATGCTTCTTCTTCAAAAGAAACAAAAGAAATAATGACTTCCTGATATTTTCTATTTAAATTTAGGATCACAGCGCTTCTCCACTATTTCTTTGGGTACGTCTCTTTCCTGTTCTCCGCCCCCCACCCCCTGCTTTTTAGGTCTCTCTGATTTGGGTTGAATCAACTTAACACCCCAATTCAGGTGGGTTCAGATCGATCCCTTACTCCCCTCATCTTATGTTCCCACCCAGGCACCTCCCAGCTCTGAAATGTAACAACAAGTCTGATATTTCCCCCACTAAAGCTCATGTGCAGAAATACGATGGACCTGAGGGGATGTGGTGAAAATCTCCCTACCCAGGACCAGCTTAAGGTCATCGAGCCACTGGACTCCATAATGCCAGCCATCCCTGCAAACACTCCCAGCCTGCCCAGGAAATCGCTCCTGGCAGAAACACTTCCCCAGGGACATGAAAAGCAAACGTAATTAAATGAGAAGGGTAGTTAAGAAGGAATCACCGGCGATCCCATTTCTGATAGTCCCCTGAGACTAAGCGGAGTGTTTGCTTTTCCATTCTTTTTTAAAAATCTGATCCAGGTTAAATTATGTTCCATGGCAACTTGCATCAGTGGCGTTGTCATGGTTACAGGTGAACCTGAAAGCGAGCTGTGAAAGTGAGCCCGGGCTCTGGGCTCTTGGAGCCCCTGTCTTAAAGAGACATCCATTTGCCTTCTGGTCCAGGCTAGAAAAGTAATGAGAATGTGTGCCATTTCTCAGCGAGGCCGAGCCTGCGGACTGATGCAGGCCAGGGAAAGGTGGAACCACAGGTTCTTCAAATAAACATTCTCCTCCAGCAGCCTGAGCCGGGTCCCAGGACACCTCACACAAATTCCCCACACTTTCATCTGCGCAGCGGGGACAGGAGAATCACTGAGTGAGCAGCTCTCTGATGGAGAAGCCGTGAGCCACTCCCAGGAATTCCCCTTAGATGAAAGGTAAGGAGCGTATCTCCCTTCGTCTTTGGCAGTGCTATCTAACAGAAATAAAATGCGAGCCACCAACGTGATCCACACATGTCAGTTCACATTTCCTAGGAGTCGCATTTTTAAAATGCTACAAGAAACAGATAAACTTAATTGTAATGATTTAAACTTAACCCACTGTATCCAAAAATACCATTTCAACATGTAACTAAGATAGAAATTAATGGGATATTTTATACTGTTTTTTTCATACTAAATCCTTGAATTCCGGTGTGTATTTCTCAATTCAGATGCCAAATTCTGATTGAAAATACTTGATCTACATTGAGATTTCATAAAATTTACAGTTGAAATGGTCAAGTCACATACTTGTTAACCCAAGCATACTTCAGTTTTTCAATTAAAAAACTGAGTATGTTTTACTACAATGAGGTACCACCTCACATCAGTCATTAAAAAATCTGCAAATAACAAATGCTAGAGAAGGCATGGAGAAAAGGGAACCCTCCTATACTGTTCCTGGGAATGTAAACTGGTAACATCACTATGGAGATCAGTATGGAGGTCCCTCAAAAAAACTAAAAATAGAAATGCCATATGATCCAGCAATCCCACTCCTGGGCATATACCTAGACAAAACTATAATTCAAAAAGACACATACAACTCAATGTTCATAGCAGCACTGTTCACAATATCCAAGAAATGGAAGCAATGTCACCGTCCATCAACAGGTGAATGGATAAAGATGATGTGGTGCATATATACAACAGATTATTACTCAGTCATAAAAAAAGAATGAAATGTGCCATTTGCAGCAACATGAGTGTACCTGGAGACTATCAGACTAAGTGAAGTCAGTCAGAACGAGAGAGACAAATGCCAAGTCTAAAATACGACACAAATGACCTTACCTACAAAACAGTTAACAGACTCACAGAGAGCAGACTTGTGGCTGCTGAGGGGGAAGCGGGTAGAGGAAGGATGGATTGAGAATCTGGGATTCTCAGATGCAAACTGCTATATCAGGTTGGCCCAAAAGTTCATTTGAGACTTTCCATAAGATGATATGGAAAACCCTGCAAACTAACATTTTGGCCAACACACTACCTAGACTGGACAAGCAGCAAGGTCCTGCTGAGTAGCACAGGCAACTGTATTCAGAAGCCTGTGATAAACCACGATGGAAAAGAATATGAAACAGAATGTTCCTACGTGCTTAAGTGAAGCACTTTGCTGTACAGCAGAAATTAACACAGCATAGTAAACCAACTAGGCTCCAACACAATAATTTTTAAAAATACAAATTGAGTATGTTTTAAATCTTAAGCTTTTCTCTTTTTTCAGTTCTACCAGTTTATTGCTACCAACCCACCTCCCTCCACCCTCCTCATGCACGTGTGCCTGCTCAGTCATGTAACACTGTGGACTGCAGCTTGCCAGGCTCCTCGGTCCATGGACTTCTCCAGGCAAGAATACTGGAGTGGGTCGTCCTTTCCTTCTCCATAAATCTTAAGTTTAAATGAACTAAAATGAAAGAAGATCTGAAGTCTTGCCACCTTGAAAGTGCTCGGCAGCCACACGTGGCTGGAGCTACCACATGGGACAGCAGGGATTCAAGATGGTGACTCAGCGTGGTCCTGAGGCCAGCAGCATCAGCGTCACCACGGAGGTTATTAGAAATGTGTCTGGGATCTGCCGCAGAAGCAGTGATGCAGAACCTGCACTCTTGCACACTCCCCAGATCAGTCTCAAAGCACGTTAGTTTGGGAAGCTCTGTTAAAAGGATAAAGTCAAAACTCTTGATTTGGTTTTCAAGACCCCTGCCTCCTTTTCTACTCTCGTCTCCCCACCCCTCAAGCCCTACCCCCCATCAAGCCTTTAGAGGAAACAGCAGACACTGATCCAACACCTTGATTACAGTCTTGTAAGACATCCTGAGTCAGAAGCAGCCAGCTGAGCTGTATCCGGATTCCTGACCCACCGAAACAATGAGACAATGAATGGTTGTTGTTTGGGACTGTTAAATTTAGGGGTACCTTGATATGCAGATAATGAATACAGCAGGTGATGTGAAGGCCCCTGTCTACTTATCCAGCCCCATCACCCCCAACTTTTATCCTGTGGTCCAGCCTTAACAAGCTTTCCCATTTCCTAACAACCTCTTTGCTCTGACTCGTTGGCAGGTTTCTACATTCTCTGTTTCTTCTGCCCAATACACAACCACCCCCAGCTGCCTTCATCAGTCCAATTCCTACTCATTCTTCAGCGCTCAGCTTAAATATCACTTCCTAAAGGAGACGTCTGAGCCCATCCCTGAGCTCCGGGGCTGGGTGAGGGCCATCATGGTGCCCACCACACCCTGAGTTGTATTTGCTCATTCAAGTGTCTGTAAACAGACCTCAGTAGACAGTGACTCCCACCACAGCAGGGACCATGTCTGTCCAGCTCACCACTGCACCGAACGCCCTGAAGCAGGGACAGGGCCTGGCAAATAGAAAACAGTCAATAAATATTGGTCGAGGATTATTGAAAACTAGGAAAAAGAGACTGAGAAACTAAGAAGGACTGGATGGCAGAGGGTGGGCTGGAGTCACTGGCCCCAGGACAGTAATGAAAACCACAAGCAAGGAGACAGAAGTTCAAAACGTCTCTGGGGTGGAGCTTAGGAGATAGGAGTTCACGGGGTGTAGTTGTTAGAAAGGCAGTTGAAACTGTCCTCTGCGGTTCAGAGAGAAAAGGGAGTTTCTTTCCATGGATCCCCAGAAGTGAGAGAGGATATAGCCTAGGCCTGGTGTGGAAGCAAGAAGAACTAGGAAGAAAAGGGGAAGATGCAAGGTCTGGGTGCTTAGTTTGATCAGATTGAGGGGAAGAAGGTTGTGGAGCTGAAGCTGTGGGCTACTGTCCTTTGTTCTGAATACCTGCTTCCTGGGGTCCCATTCCTTCTTCTAACCCTGCAACACTGAAACCTCCTCCTGAATCTCTCCAGAGATTCTGAACCACATGGAAAGAAGACAGGGAGAGTGAAAGATATCTGGGGACATCAAAAAAATAGAGAAAACGAGAGAGATCCATACAGATGCTGCTGGAGATGCGGATCCACTGAGATTGCTGGCGGGTGGGCGGGGGGATGGACTTCTATTTTCACAGAATTTTCCAATAATTAAGAAACACAGACTGCAAGCAGTCACTACTGAAAGTCGAAATGCTGAAGGAGAGCAAGATATTTGTGTACTCTGATCCATAAATGCTGTGTGCACATTGATGAGCACAAACAATCCTGTACAGGCAGCAAAGCACCAGCTGGCGGGAGACGGGTGACTCACCGTTCTTGACGCTGAGCCACAGCAGAAGATGTCCAGCTTTTCTTCAGCGTAGATTTTCTACCTTGATTGGATCTCGTTTGATTTTTATGTTGCTGCAGATCAAATCACATGGTAACTTACCGCTCATAATTTGCATAATTGATTTCATATCGATTTTACCCCACCTTCGTGCAATCAGAGTTGTGTTTGTCTTCTAGGAAGTTGCCCCCACCCTGCACACCTCCTTCCCTCTCCCAGTCTTGCACAAAGTCCCAAACACTTAAGTCAAAGGAAAATCAATCTGGCTGGAAGGAAGTGAGAGATAGGGAGTCAGGAGGAAATTGATGAAAACACAGGAGGACAATAAGCCACCTTGTAACTGCTGCACTATTTTCTTGGTTATTAAAAAAAAAAATCATCATCTCCTTCAACAGGCCTGTGCTGCTCTGCAGAGAGCAGGTTAAAGGAAAGAAGGCATAGGAAAGGCCATGGACCTCAGGAAAAAGCCTCTGGACAAGCCATTTCTTTCTTCAACCATCTGTCCCTGGTGATGCCAACTGAAAGAAACCCCAGAGAAACCAGAGTGGAAACCCAGCAGGGGCCCATCCATCTGTTTCATTTGCCCATATAACGCGGGTCTCATCCTTGGCAGCACATTGGAAACATCTGGAAACCTTGGGAGAGGGAAATGATATCAGTGATCCCAGCCCAGAGCGGTCAAATCAGAATGAGGAGAGGATCCAGGTACAGGTATTTTAAAACATTGGACAAGTGGTTCTCAAACTTTAAAAATCACCCAACAAATTTGTTTAAAAAAAAAAAAAGGGGGGAAGGTTTAGCAGAGCCTCTGATTCAGTAGCTCTGCAATGAGGCCCAAGTTCCCAGCGCTGCTAATGCTGCTGCCTGAGGACAACTCATTGAGAACCACACTCAGAAAGACACTTCCACTGTCTGGTACCTTCTCCCTCTGGCCTCGCCTTGACCCTCACTTCCCCCTCCCCCTCTGTTTTTGTGGTTACACGCTCCTGATCCCTGGCTTCTCCCTGGATCTGATTATAATGTGACTTCCCCAGTTTGATCCTCAACACACCCTCCTGGACATGGTTTTATACTCACTCTCCTTTCTCTTCCGTTAGCCCTGACCTCACTGGACCCCAGCCCAACTCAGGGATACTATTCTGTTATCAGCCCACATGACTGGAGCTGCTACTGTGGTTGCACAGATCCCCACAATGGGAAGGAGGTTTCAGATGGGAATGGCCTTTAACTGGGTGGTCACATTCCTATCTTGTCACAGTGTTATGACATTCCCATACCTTTCTGGTTACACTATTCTCAGGAGACAAAAGTACTTAGAAAACGTGCAATCCATTTCTGGGGTCTTAATGTGTCATTTGCCAAAATTTTATGACCCAAGTCCGGTTCTGTCTATCGTGAACCTCGATTTTATGACCCATAAAATAAAGGGACTTAACTAAAAGCATTGCTAAAGTCTTTATATATTAACATCCATAATATAATTTCCCTATGATCTGAAAGAATGAGCAATTAGCTCACATTAATGGTATAATTAGGCTAACCCTGGTGGAATAAAATATATTAATCTTTAACAAAGTAAAAACATGCACCCATGGCAACAAAGAAAATCATGGGCTTATTAAAAATAGAAAATTACCATTTAAAAGTGTCAGCGTTCATCTCAAAGGCACTTAAAGGAAAGTGGCTTTGGCCAAGGCAGATGAATCAGCAATCTCACTTCAACCTACTTGTGATTCTTGAGAGAATTGCTGTCATTTCCCGAAAACACTTCTTATTACCAGGACAGCCACAACCTTTAGCAAGTGACAAAAAATCAAGTTCCAGAACAAGGCGCACAGTATGACCTCACGTTGCATGCTGATGTACCCACACTGGAAAACAGTCTGGAAGATGATACGGCAAAAGACTAACTGTGGTGCTCTTCAGATGGTGAAACTAAGGGTAATTTTAAATTGTTTTAGCTTATACTGGCTTTTACTTTTGCCCACAATGAAGACATCATTACTGCTTCAATAAAGGAAATACAAAAGGTTTTTCAAAAAACCTTTTATTTCCAAACTGGTACTTCCTGAGTAGTATAAGCTTTGTGGAAAGAAGACTGTGCCCCAGGGATCGTCATCAGCAGAACTCCAAGGGTCCTCAACAGAAGCAAGTTGCATTCCCAGGGGGCATTTGTCCAAGTCGTTATTGCCTGCCCAGATCCCCATCCTTGGTGTCTGTCTTCAATGATGGCCCCCCCCAACACCCCCCAAAAAACAATGGATGAGTTCTGCATGTTTTCAAGCTTCAGTACATGTAGAAACTTTGATTAGATGAGAGAGCTTTTCCAGTCTTTAATTATTATGGAATCCATAAATCTTTTATAAAAAAACCTGCTTTCCATAACTAAAGCAAGATGCACTATAAGGTAAATGTAAGACCTTGGAGAATATAAAAAAGAAAGTGGTATAACTTTTTGCAATGGTATATTTTTTCCCTCTTTCTACTTTCTCCTGAGCAGCATATAATGAAATTTTATTTTCCTTAATCCAGTCTGATCATCTTTGTCTTTTAAAGGGGAATATAGTACATTCATATATACATATATGTCGACTGAATAAAGATGCACCATGTGAGAGGTGCGATTAAGTTTTATGGGGGGCAACATGAGGACTGCAGCCTGGGAGACAGCACCTCAGACAGCTTTGAGAAACTGCTGCAAAGAGGTAGTAGAGGAAGGTCAATATACATGATTTCAGTGAAGGGGGAATTTAGTGCAATCAAGCACGTATTTTACAAAAGGTTTTCTGCTAGTCATGAGAAGCTGTCCTCCTGAAGGGATTTAGTGCTTTTCTAGATATGAGGAGACGCAAGGATTGAAGTAACGAAGTAAAGTGAAGTCGCTCGGTCATGTCCGATTCTTTGCAACCCCATGGACTGTAGCCTAACAGGCTCCTCCATTCATGGGATTTTCCAGGCAAGAATACTGGAGTGGGTTGCCATTTCCTCCTCCAGAAGATCTTCCCAACCCAGGGACTGAACTCAGGTCTCCCACATTGTAGGCAGACACTTTACCACCTGAGCCACCAGGGAAGTCCGATGCAAGGATTGGGGTCATGAAATCAGTTCCTGAAAAAATACCTAACTATCTAAAGACCTGTTCCACTAGTTTCCCTGGAGCACAAAGTGCCTCACTCTCCACCCTGAATTCCCCTCAGGGTGTGCTGAAGGTCAACAGCTGCAGCGACCGCAGAGGCAGAGGGCAAATGCCCCTGGCAAGTGCCAATTTGTAGTTAACATTTATATATCCTGCCCAGGGATCAAACCCAGGTCTCCTGCATTGCAGGAAGATTCTTTACCCTCAGAGGCACCAAGGAAGCCCATATTGGAGAAGGCAATGGCAACCCACTCCAGTACTCTTGCCTAGAAAATCCCATGGATGGAGGAGCCTGGTAGGCTGCAGTCCATGGGGTCACTAAGAGTCGGACATGACTGAGCAATTTCACTTTCACTTTTCTCTTTCACGCATTGGAGAAGGAAATGGCAACCCACTCCAGTGTTCTTGCTTGGAGAATCCCAGGGACAGGGGAGCCATCTATGGGGTCGCCGTCTATGGGATCGCACAGAGTCGGACACGACTGAAGTGACTTAGCAGCAGCAGCATATATATATATGCAATTTTAAGCTAACATTTAACTCAAATTTTAAAATTTCATTAAAAATTATTTTTATTTTTAAATGTTTAAAGATGTCTTTTTTACTTCCATTAATTATTTTGAGAAGTCAGCTGTCATTCTTAATATTACTTCTTTAAAGGGAATGTGCTTTTTTCCCTTTGTCAGCTTTCAAGGTCTTCTCATTATTTCTGCATTATGGCAGTTTTACTATGATTTACCGATGCATGGTTTTGTTTCAGGTTGCCTTACTTGGATTTCGTACAGCTTCTTGGTGCTTTTTATCTGAGTTGATATCTTTAATCAGTTTTAGAAAATACTTGATGCTTTCTCTCCAAATATTGCTTCTGTGCCATTATGTCTTTTCTTCCAAATTTCCAATTTTATATATATATATATATATCAAACCTTTTGCTAAATCCCATATGTCTCTTAAATTCTTTCCGTATTTTTCTTCTATTTCCTTTCATCATATTTCTTCTGGGTCTTCTCCACTAACTTACTATTTATTATTTCTCTCTTCAGATATCTCTAATATGCTATTAAACTTACCCATTGAGCTCTTACTTTCCTTTATTATGTTTTTTAGAACCTCCATTGGACTCTTTTAAAAATACATTTAATTGATAAAATTCATTTTCACATCTATTTTCTTAAACAGTATTCACAGGAATTTTAAAGACCATGTTTGATAACATTTGAATCACCTCTGGATCTATTTTATCATTAACTTTATTGAAGTAGAGTTGATCTGCAATGTTATATTAATTTCTGCTGTACAACAAAGTGATTCAGTTATAGATATGTATATATTCTTTTTTGTATACTTTTCCATTATGGTTTATCACAGGATATTGAATATAGTTCCCTGTGCTATACAGTAGCACCTTGTTCTTTATAATTCTCTATATAATGGTTTGCATCTGCTAGTCCCAAGCTCCCACTCCATTCCTCCCCAACCCCTCCACCACTGTGGCAACTACAAGTCCGTCCTCTATGTCTGTCTGGAAGCCTGTTTTTGTTTCATAAATAAATTCGTTATATGTTAGATTCTACTTGTAAGTGATATCATACAGTATTTGTCTTTCTCTTTTTTAACTTCACTTAGCATGGTAATCTCTGGGTCCATCCATGTTGCTACAGAGGGCATTACCTCATTCTTTTTCATGGCTGAGTAGTACTCCATCATACATGCACCACGCCTTCTTCACCCATTCATCTGCTGATGCACATTCAGGTTTCCACGTCTTGGCTATCGTGAATAGTGAAGCTAGGAACACAGGGGTCCACCTATCTGCTGAATGATAGTTTTGTCTGGATATATGCCCAGGAATGGGACTGCCGGCTAGTAGGTTTCAGTTACTCACTCATATCTGACTCTTTGCGACCTCATGGGTTGCAGCACGCCAGCTTTCCCTGTCCTTCACCATCTCCCAGAGCTTGGCCAAACTAATGTCCATTGAGTTGGTGATGCCATCCAGCCATCCTGCCCTCTGTCATACCCTTCTGCTCCTGCCTTCAATCTTTCCCAGCATCAGGGTCTTTTCTAAAGAGTCAGCTCTTCACATCAGATGGCCAAAGTACTGAAGCTTCAGCTTCAGCATCAGTTTTCCAGTGAATATTCAGGACTGATTTCCTTTCAGATGGACTGGTTTGATCTCCTTGCAGTCCAAGGGACTCTCAAGAGTCTTCAACACAACACTTCAGAAGCATCAATTCCCCAGCACTCAGCCTTCTTTATGGTCCAGCTCTCACATCCATACATGATTACTGGAAAAAACTATAGCTATGACTAGATGGATGTTTGTCAGCAAAGTAATATCTCTGCTTTTTAATATACTGTATAGGTTACACAGAAGAACAGTACAAAAAAGATCTTCATGATCCACATAAGCACAATGGTGTGATCACTCACCTAGAGCCAGACATCCTGGAATGTGAAGTCAAGTGGGCCTTAGAAAGCATCACTATGAACAAAGCTAGTGGAGGTGATGGAATTCCAACTGAGCTATCTCAAATCCTAAAAGATGATGCTGTGAAAGTGCTGCACTCAATGTGTCAGCAAATTTGGAAAACTCAGCTGCGGCCACAGGACTGGAAAAGGTCAGTTTTCATTCCAATCCCAAAGAAAGGCAATGCCAAAGAATGCTCAAACTACCACACAATTGCACTCATCTCACACGCTAGTAAAGTAATGCTCAAAATTCTCCAAGCCAGGCTTCAGCAATATGTGAACCGTGAATTTTCAGATGTTCAAGCTGGTTTTAGAAAAGGCAGAGGAACCAGAGATCAAATTTCCAACATCCGCTGGATCATGGAAAAAGCAAGAGAGTTCCAGAAAAACATCTACTTCTGCTTTATTGCTATGCCAAAGCCTTTGATTGTGTGGATCACAATAAACTGTAGAAAATTCTGAAAGAGATGGGAATACCAGACCACCTGACCTGCCTCTTGAGAAATCTGTATGCAGGTCAGGAAGCAACAGTTAGAACTGCACATGGAACAACAGACTGGTTCCAAATAGGAAAAGGAGTACATCAAGGCCGTATATTGTCAGCCTGCTTATTTAACTTATATGCAGAGTACATCATGAGAAACGCTGGGCTGGAGGAAGCACAAACTGGAATCAAGACTCCCAGAAGAAATATCAATAACCTCAGATATGCAGATAACACCACCCTTATGGCCGAAAGTGAAGAGGAACTAAAAAGCTTCTTGATGAAAGTGAAAGAGGAGAGTGAAAAAGTTGGCTTAAAGCTCAACATTCAGAAAACTAAGACCATGGCACCTGGTCCCATCACTTCATGGGAAATAGATGGGAAACAGTGGAAACAGTGTCAGACTTTATTATTTTGGGCTCCAAAATCACTGCAGATGGTGATTGCAGCCATGAAATTAAAAGACACTTACTCCTTGGAAGGAAAGTTATGACCAACCTAGACAGCATATTAAAAAGCAGAGACATTACTTTGTCAACAAAGGTCCATCTAGTCAAGGCTATGGTTTTTCCAGTCGTCATGTACGGATGTGAGAGTTGGACTATAAAGAAAGCTGAGCGCCGAAGAATTGATGCTTTTGAACTGTGGTGTTGGGGAAGACTCTTGAGAGTCCCTTGCACTGCAAGGAGATCCAACCAGTCCATCCTAAAGGAAATCAATCCTGGGTGTTCATTGGAAGGTCTGATGTTGAAGCTGAAACTCCAATACTTTGGCCACCTGATGCAAAGAGCTGACTCTTTGGAAAAGACCCTGATGCTGGGAAAGATTGAGGACAGGAGGAGAAGGGGAAAACAGAGAATGAGATTTGTGGATGGCATCACCGACTCAATAGACATGAGTTTGGGTGGGCTCCAGGAGTTGGGTGTTGGACAGGGAGGCCTGGTGTGCTGCAGCTCATGGGGTCGCAAAGAGTTGAACACGGCTGAGCAGCTGTGACAGTGCAGAAATGGCCGAGAGGAGCTACCCCGTGTCCGAGGCCAGAGACAGCGCACAAGAGGAACTACCCCGCGTCCGAGGTCAGGGGCAGCAGCCGAGAGGAGCCACCAGGTGCCCAAGGCCAGGGGTGGTGGCCTGGAGGAGCCACCACGCGCCAAAGGCGAGGGGCAGTGGCCGGGAGGATCAACCCCACGTCCAAGGAGTGGTGGCTGCCTGGGCACAGGTTCCCACGTTGAAGGTCAGGAAGGGTGGCGGTGAGGAGACACCCCTCATTCAAGGTAAGGAGCAGTGGCTGCGCTTTGCTGGAGCAGCCGTGAAGAGATACCCCATGCCCAAGGTAAGAGAAACCCAAATAAGATGGTAGGTATTGCAAGAGGGCATCAGAGGGCAGATACACTGAAACCATACTCACAGAAAACTAGTCAATCTAATCACACTAGGACCACAGCCTTGTCTAACTCTATGAAACTAAGCCATGCCCGCGGGGCAACCCAAGACTGGCGGATCATGGTGGAGAGGTCTGACAGAATGTGGTCCACTGGAGAAGGGAATGGCAAGCCACTTCAGTATTATTGCCTTGAGAACCCCATGAACAGTATGAAAAGGCAAAATGATAGGATACTGAAAGAGGAACTCCCCAGGTCAGTAGGTGCCCAATATGCTACTGGAGATCAGTGGAGAAATAACTCCAGAAAGAATCAAGGGATGGAACCAAAGCAAAAACAATACCCAGTTGTAGATGTCACTGGTGATAGAAACAAGATCCGATGCTGTAAAGAACAGTATTGCATAGGAACCTGGAATGTCAGGTCCATGAATCAAGGCAAATTGGAAGTGGTCAAACAAGAGATGGCAAGAGTAAACGTCGACATTCCAGGAATCAGCAAACTAAAATGGACTGGAATGGGTGAATTTAACTCAGATGACCATTATATCTACTACTGTGGGCAGGAATCCCTCAGAAGAAATGGAGTGGCCATTGTGGTCAACAAAAGAGTCTGAAATGCAGTACTTGGATGCAGTCTCAAAAATGACAGAATGATCTCTGTTGTCTCCAAGACAAACCATTCAATATCACAGTAATCCAAGTCTATGCCCCAACCAGTAACGCTGAAGAAGCTGAAGTTGAACGGTTCTATGAAGACCTTCAAGACCTTTTAGAACTAACACCCAAAAAAGATGTCCTTTTCATTATAGGGGACTGGAATGCAAAAGTAGGAAGTCAAGAAACACCTGGAGTAACAGGCAAATTTGGCCTTGGAATGCGGAATGAAGCGGGGCAAAGACTAATAGAGTTTTGCCAAGAAAATGCACTGGTCATAGCAAACACCCTCTTCCAACAACACAAGAGAAGACTCTACACATGGACATCACCAGATGGTCAACACCGAAATCAGACTGATTATATTCTTTGCAGCCAAAGATGGAGAAGCTCTATACAGTCAACAAAACCAAGACCGGGAGCTGACTGTGGCTCAGATCACGAACTCCTTATTACTAAATTCAGACTCAAATTGAAGAAAGTAGGGAAAACCGCTAGACCATTCAGGTATGACCTAAATCAAATCCCTTATGATTATATGGTGGAAGTGAGAAATAGATTTAAGGGCCTAGATGTGATAGATAGAGTGCCTGATGAACTATGGAATGAGGTTCGTGATATTGTACAGGAGACAGGGATCAAGACCATCCCCATGGAAAAGAAATGCAAAAAAGCAAAACGGCTGTCTGGGGAAGCCTTACAAATAGCTGTGAAAAGAAGAGAAGTGAAAAGCCAAAGAGAAAAGGAAAGATAGAAGCATCTGAATGCAGAGTTCCAAAGAATAGCAAGAAGAGATAAGAAAGCCTTCTTCAGCGATCAATGCAAAGAAATAGAGGAAAAGAACAGAATGGGAAAGACTAGAGATTTCTTCAAGAAAATTAGAGATACCAATGGAACATTTCATGCAGACGGGCTCAATAAAGGACAGAAATGGTACGGACCTAACAGAAGCAGAAGATATTAAGAAGAGGTGGCAAGAATACACAGAAGAACTGTACAAAAAAGATCTTCATGACCCAGATAATCATGATGGTGTGATCACTCATCTAGAGCCAGACATCCTGGAATGTGAAGTCAAGTGGGCCTTAGAAAGCATCACTATGAACAAAGCTAGCGGAGGTGATGGAATTCCAGTTGAGCTGTTTCAAATCCTGAAAGATGATGCTGTGAAAGTGCTACACTCAATATGCCAACAAATTTGGAAAACTCAGCTGTGGCCACAGGACTGGAAAAGGTCACTTTTCATTCCAATCCCAAAGAAAGGCAATGCCAAAGAATGCTCAAACTACCACACAATTGCACTCATCTCACGCGCTAGTTAAGTAATGCTCAGAATTCTCCAAGCCAGGCTTCAGCAATACGTGAACCATGAACTTCCTGATGTTCAAGCTGGTTTTAGAAAAGGCAGAGGAACCAGAGCTCAAATTTCCAACATCCGCTGGATCATGGAAAAAGCAAGAGAGTTCCAGAAAAACATCTACTTCTGCTTTATTGACTATGCCAAAGCCTTTGGCTGTGTGGATCACAATAAACTGTGGAAAATTCTGAAAGAGATGGGAATACCACACCACCTGACCTGCCTCTTGAGAAATCTGTATGCAGGTCAGGAAGCAACAGTTAGAACTCGACATGGAACAACAGACTGGTTCCAAATAGGAAAAGGAGTATGTCAAGGCTGTATATTGTCAGCCTGCTTATTTAACTTCTATGCAGAGTACATCATGAGAAATGCTGGACTGGAAGAAACACAAGCTGGAATCAAGATTGCCGGGAGAAATATCAATAACCTCAGATATGCAGATGACACCACCCTTATGGCAGAAAGTGAAGAGGAACTAAAAAGCCTGTTGATGAAAGTGAAAGGGGAGAGTGAAAAAGTTGGCTTAAAGCTCAACATTCAGAAAACAAAGATCGTGGCATCCGGTCCCATCACTTCATGGGTAATAGGTGGGGAAACAGTGGAAACAGTGTCAGACTTTATTTTGGGGGGGCTCCAAAATCACTGCAGATGGTGATTGCAGCCATGAAATTAAAAGACACTTACTCCTTTGAAGAAAAGTTATGATCAACCTAGGTAGCATATTCAAAAGCAGAGACATTACTTTGCCAATGAATTTCTGTCTAGTCAAGGCTATGGTTTTTCCTGTGGTCATGTATGGATGTGAGAGTTGGACTGTGAAGAAGGCTGAGTGCCAAAGAATTGATGCTTTTGAACTGTGGTGTTGGAGAAGACTCTTGAGAGTCCCTTGACTGCAAGGAGATCCAACCAATCTATTCTGAAGATCAGCCCTGGGATTTCTTTAGAAGGAATGATGCTAAAGCTGAAGCTCCAGTACTTTGGCCACCTTATGCGAAGAGTTGACTCATTGGAGAAGACTTTGACGCTGGGAGGGATTGGGGGCAGGAGGAGAAGGGGACGACCGAGGATGAGATGGCTGGATGGCATCACAGACTCGATAGACGCAACTCTGAGTGAACTCCAGGAGTTGGTGATGGACAGGGAGGCCTAGCATGCTGCGATTCATGGGGTTGCAAAGAGTCGGACTCGACTGAGCAACTGAACTGAACTGAACTGAACTGAGCAACTGAACTGAACTAATAGGTTGTTCATAGCTTTTCTTCCAAGGAGCAAGCAACTTTTAATTTCATGGCTTCAGTCACTGTCTGTAGTGATATTGGAGCCCAAGAAAATAAAGTCTGTCACTATTTCCATGGTTTCCCCATCTATTTGCCATGAAGTGATGGGACCAGATGCTATGATCTTCGTTTTTTGAATGTTGAGTTTTAAGCCAGCTTTTTCACTCTTCTCTTTCACCTTCATCAAAAGGCTCCTCTTCACTTTCTGCCATGAGGGTGGTGTCATCCGCATATCTGAGGTTATTGATATTTCTCCCAGCAATCTTGATTCCAGCTTGTGCTTCCTCCAGCCTGGCATTTCGCATGATATACTCTGCATATAAGTTGAATAAGCAGGGTGACAGTATCCAGCCTTGATGTACTCCTTTCCCAATTTGGAACCAGTCTGTTGTTCCATGTCCGGTTCAAATTGTTGTTTCTTTACCTGCATACAGGTTTCACAGGAGGCAGATAAGGTGCTGGATCATATGACAATTCTATTTCTAGTTTTTTGAGGCATCTCCATGCCATTTTCCATAGCGGCTGCACCAACTTATATTCCCACCAACAGTGTAGGAAGGTTTAGGGAAGCCAGTTTTTTAAAACTGCATTTCACTTAGTCACTAATGAAGTTATCTTTCCAATTATTTTACTATTCATTTCTATTTTTCTTTCTGTGTGTGGTGTTTTTCTTTTGAGATATCTGTTCTTCCCTTGCTAATTTGTTAAGGATCTTTGAATCTAATTAGTGTAATCAATCTTCTGTTGTTAGTTCTGTTGTAAATATTTTCTTGCAGCCTGTCATTTGTCTCTTGACTTTGTTTATGGAATTTCTTGCCAAGTGGTGAATTTTAATTTCCATGTAGTCAAATCTGTTCCTCTTTCCCTTTAAATCTTCTGAGTTGTGCGCCTTCTTAAAATGGCTATCACTATTTTAAGATTATTAAAATAATCTATGTTTTCTTCTAGTATTTATACAGCATTTCATTTACATTTACTCTAAATCCATATAAAGTTTATATTTAAGAATGGGGTGAGGTGAGGGATCTAACTTCAGTTTTATTCTCCCCCCTCAAGTTTTATTCTCCCCTACTCTTTCTCACCTGATCTGAAAGCATACTCTTACAATATACTAAATTCCCACATGTACAGAGGTTTGTTTGCAAACTCTCTTCTCTTCCACTGATTTTATTTTGCTATTTGGTAGAATAAAAAAATACTGGAGAAGGCAATGGCACCCCACTCCAGTACTCTTGCCTGGAAAATCCAATGGACGGAGAAGCCTGGTGGGCTGCAGGCCATGGGGTCGCTACGAGTCGGACTTGACTGAGCGACTTCACTTTCACTTTTCACTTTCATGCACTGGAGGAGGAAATGGCAACCCACTCCAGTGTTCTTCCCTGGAGAATCCCAGGGACGGGGGAGCCTGGTGTGCTGCAGTCTATGGGGTCGCATAGAGTCGGACACGACTGAAGCGACTTCGCAGCAGCAGCAGCAGCAGAGTAAAACATCCTCATCTTTTTATTCTACTTTAATTCCCTTCTTTGCCATTTTTGTGCATTTTCCTTTAACATAATAGTGTCAGTCTATAAAGCATGACACCCGCCCCCGCCAAACAGTCCCCAAAAGTCCACTGGTGTTTTGACTGGGACTGTAATGAGTTTTTAGACTACTTATGGTTTTGACTCATTTGCAGTACTGTGTGCTCTCATTCAGGGATATGGTTTATCAATACACTTGTTTTATAACTTCCAGTAACATTTGAAAGTTTTCCTCAACAAACAAGCTCATTTTAAAGATAATTTGTAATGTTTACTGCTACTGAGAATGAGTTCCTTTTCCTGTTTTCTAGACAGATTTCTAGATATATATATATTGGAGTTTTTAAGTAGAAAATAACATCTTCAAATAACAATTTTATTCTTTTATTCCTCAAATGTGTATACATGTGCATGTAATATTATCTTCAATTATTTTTGTCATCTTACTACTTTGCTCAGGATCTCTAGAGAAGAGCTGGATAAGAGAAACAACAGCAAGCATCTCCATCTTTTTCCTAGCTTTAATGAGAGCATCTTTGGAGTTTCACCATTGACTATTGTCAGGGTTAAAGAAAGTTTCTGAAATGTGTCTTTCATTAAGTCAAGTTAGTTTCTTTTTATTTTTAGCCTGAATTTTTTAAAAATCAGGAAAGGGGATTGAATTTTATTAAATGCCTTATTAAGGTCTATAGAACAGAGTTTTTCTCACTTCTTTTCTAAAGCTTAATCAGCTTCACATTTGAGAATAAATCTACGTGGCTGAAGTATATTACAAAATGACAGGATTTAATTTGCTAATATGTTGTTGAGAATCTTTGCGTATATATTTATATGATCTAAGGTTTCTTTTTTGTGTGGGTTTCATGGCTGTCTTGTTATTAAAGTGAAGCAGGCACCATGACATAATTTCTTTTTCGTCTTTTTGGTGGCTCAGTGGTGGGGAGTCCACCTGCTGATGCAGGAGACACGAGTTCCATCCCTGACCCGGGAAGTCTCACATGTCGAGGAGCAACTAGGCCTCTGCTCTAGAGCCTGCGCTCCACAGCAAGAGAGGCCACCGCAGTGAGCAGTCCTCGCACGCGACTAGAGAAAGCCCACACAGCAATGAAGAGCCAACGTAGCCAAGAATAAGCAAGTGAACAAGTTTTGTCCCCATCTTCTTAATGTTCTGGAACAATCTACACACGAGTCACGCACTTCTCAAAGGTCTGAGAGCACTCTCCCATAAAACCGTCTGGGACTCAGCCTTTCTCTAGATGTTTTATCACCTTTTTAAGGTGCTTCCAACCTACTGTGGGAGAGGGGCAGTTGGAGGCCCATAATCAACTTTCATGCTTGGCATGTTTTCTCTGTTCTTTCCAAGGTTCGGTTCAGTTCAGTCGCTCAGTCGTGTCTGATTGTTTGTGATCCCATGAACCGTCACACGCCAGGCCTCCCTGTCCATCACCAACTTCCGGAGTCCACACAAACCCATGTCCATCGAGTCGATGATGCCATCCAACCATCTCATCCTCTGTCTTCTCCTCCTGCCCTCAATCTTTCCCAGCATCAGGGTCTTTTCCAATGAGTCAGCTCTTCACATCATGTGGCCAAAGTATTGGAGTTTCAGCCTCAACATCAGTCCTTCCAACGAACACCCAGGACTGATCTGCTTTAGGATGGATTGGTTGGATCTCCTTGCAGTCCAAGGAACTCTCAAGAGTCTTCTCCAACACCACAGTTCAAAAGCATCAATTCTTCAGTGCTCAGCTTTCCTTATAGTCCAACTCTCACATCCATACATGACCACTGGAAAAACCATAGCCTTGAGATGGACCTTCATTGGCAAAGTAATGTCTCTGCTTTTTAATATGCTGTCTAGGAGAAGGCAATGGCACCCTACTCCAGTACTCTTGCCTGGAAAATCCCATGAACGGAGGAGCCTGGTAGGCTGCAGTCTATAGGGTCGCATAGAGTCAGACACGACTGAAGAGACTTAGCAGCAGCAGCAGCAGGTTGGTCATACCTTTCCTTCCAAGGAGTAAGTGTCTTTTAATTTCATTGCTGTAATCACCAACTGCAGTGATTTTGGAGCCCAGAAAAATAAAGTCAGCCACTGTTTCCACTGTTTCCCCATCTATCTGCCATGAAGTGATGGGACCGGATGCCAAGATCTTCGTTTTCTGAATGTTGAGCTTTAAGCCAACTTTTTCACTCTCCTCTTTCACTTTCATCAAGAGGCTCTTTAGATACACTATCAAATGATGATGCCCTTCCTGGACTCAACCATTTTCCACTTTAACAGCCCCTGTTCTGCCTGCTGCCTGAAGTGTCCCTTCACTCCCTCCTGCCTGATGGACCCGCACTCAGTCAGAGGTCAGACTGAGACAACTATCACTCTAGAAAATGCTATGGACAGAGGAATATGGAGAACATTTCATTGCCAGGGCAGAGTAAGGGCTCCCATGTTGGGTTAAGACTCATTTTGCCTTTGTGACTCAACCTGCCCTTTCCAAGAAAGAGAGTTAAAGGGAGTTCCTGGTGGTCCAGTGAGTAAGATGCTACGCTCCCAATGCAGGGTGCCTGGGTTCAATTCCTGGTCAGGGAACTAGGTCCCAAATGCTGCAACTAAGTTCACAAGCTGCAACTAAAAGATCCTGCATGCCTCAAACAAGACACGGGGTAGCCAAATAAGGAAAGAAGGAAGGAAAGAAAGAGAACTAATACTGTCTCACTGTGGAGAGACTGAATATATTAATACAAGCAGACAATGGCCAGACACCTACGACAACAGAACTCTAACCCACAACCTCAGCCGCCATCAGCTCAGGAACTCAAACGACAACACCTGTGGCAATCAGCCCAGAACGGTCAGGACTTGACCATAACTCCCAGCTTCACTATTTTTTGTCCCCATTTTTCAACTGGACCAACTACAGAAAATCAAACACGCTCCCCTAATCAATTACATGGGATGCCCCTTTTCTAGTTAGCCCACCTCCAATTCCCCCAGCCCACAGCCTCCAACAGGGCATCCCTTAAGCCCCCCCTTGTTCCCACTTCTCAGTCTGCCTTGAGGTCTGAAAGCAAATGATGCTACCGAGTTCCTTGCTAGAGCAGTCTCTGAATAAACAGCCTCTGTTTGGGTGATCTCGTTTGGGTGGTCTTATTTTCACACTGCTTGCCTATGAGGCCTCAACAAAGGTTGAGGGTGATCTAGGTGAAAGCAGCTGGCCAGTGCTCTGTGAGAGGTAACTACTAGGCCCCAGAGCAGCTTTCCCTTATATTAAAACAGGTCTGGGTGGCTGCCTCGGAAAAAAGGGGAAATCTGCTCAGCAGGTGGGTGGGTGGGCTGGATGGTGTCTGTGTATGAAGAGCTTCTATGGACACCAAGCCAGAATCTTTCTCTCCATGAGCAGGGCCCCAAGTTTCCAGCAAGCACTTTTCAGTCCTTACGTGGACAGGTCCATTCAACACAGATAGGGGCCACATGGCAGGTACTGTGTGGCCCCTCCCAGCCTGCCCAATGCACGTCCACCATGGGACAGGGTCCAGCTCTCCCTCCTAGCCCACCCAGCAGGGACACTGCCTCAGGCCTCCCTTCAACGCTGGCCTCTTTTTCCCCGCGGTGTGTGTGTGTGTGTGGGAGTGGGTGGGTGTGGGGGGTGTGGATGTGTGTGGCTCCAAGCTCAGCTCTGCCCAAGTCCACAGAACTCAGTGGAGCCCCAGCCCCACCTCAGCTACCCTCAGCTGAGAACAGCTTCAATTTGGAGTATAGTCCTCTCTATGTGCTGGACCTTATGCCTCTGAAAATCTTTTTTTCTTAAATACCCTTAAATTTTTTACTTTTTTTTTTTTTTTCCAGAGGACTGAACTTGAAGGCAGCAGTTTGGGGTTCAGGCCTGGGCTTGGCCACATAATGGTTAGCACCTGACGAATGCTTCTAAGTACCAGCTAGAATAACCAGGGCTTCCCTGGTGGCTCAGACAGTATAAAATCTGCCTGCAATGCAGGAGGACCGGGTTCCATCCCTGAACTGGGAAGATCTCCTGGAGAAGGGAATGGCAACCCACTCCAGTATTCTCACCTGGAAAATCCCATGGACAGAGCAGTCTGACAAGCTACAGTCTGTGGGGTCGTAAAGTGGTGGACATGAGCAACTAATACAGATACACATAATAACCATGGGCACTTACTGAGCGATGACTACGTGCTAGGCATTGTGATCACGTTTACATGGATCAAAGCATTTGACTTCACCACCATCAATGGTAAGTGTGATGACTCTCCATTCCACACACGAGGCACAGAGGGGTTAGGTGACTTGCCCAAGGTCACCTAGCTGGTAAGTGGAAGGGCCAGAATTGAAGCCCAGGTGGGAACTGTGTTATCAAGTCTTAATCCAGGACCATCACTCAAAGGCACTCCCACTGCCCTCCCTGCCACTCTGACAGCTCCTCTTCCTCTAGTCCCTCTGGGTTCAGAGCTGATGACGAGGCAGGGCCAGTTCCTGGAGTGTGAGCAGCCAACTGACTCTGGCCAAGCACAGTCACATGAATTTGGCTTCCTGCCTGCTGCTCTTTGCTTGTTAAAGTCTGCTCAGTGTGTGAACTGTGTCTTTTCTGCAGAACCTGAAACTTCATCTACTTTTTATCCTTTTCAGAAAACACTCTCAGCCTCAGTGCTTGCTGGGGCTCCTTGCCCCCGGCTTCCACAGCCTTCACCTCTGGAATGAGAACGACATGCCAAGGGAAGCAACCAGCAGGGGATGGTGAATCAGGATGTTCCCATCAGCCTTAGAGAGGCTGCCAGGCCAGGAGCTGAGATGGGTCTGCAATATGGGGATTGTGGGGGTCTGCTTAGCTGCGGATGAATCAGCCTTAAGGAAGAAGCTGGCTGAGGGGCTCTGTAGAGACCATCACTGGTGGAACCGCAGACCTGATTCCATTCCTCAGCCCACCACTCCTGCAAGGCTAGTCCAAGGAAAATGACGGTGTTTCCAAGCAGGAGAGGAGGATGATTCACAACCTTCCAGATAGAATCCCAACAATCCCCAAGTTCTGAAAACCAAAAGCCTTTTCAGTTTTGGTGCCAAAACTCATGTCCCAGAGTGAATACACATGTTTCAGTGCAGACATGCCAGTGCGTCTGGTTCCGGGAATCCAGACTTTGGAGGGACTTCCCTGGCGGTCCAGTGGCATAGACTCCACACTCCCAATGCAGGGGACCCAGGTTCTATCCCTGGTCGGGAACTAGATTCCACATACTGCAACTAAGAGTTTGCATGCCAGATGCCACACCTAAGACCCAGCACAGCCAAATAAATATTTTTTTTTAATTCAGATTTGGAGTCACATCTGCTTTTCAGGGTTTGGGAATGGGACTCTGGACATGTAACAATATATCAGACATCCAGTGCGATGCTAAAGGTTTATATAGATGATTTCCTGAATGCCTTACAACCACCCCAGCCTATGATCCTCATCCTACAGATTAAGAACTCTTCAGCCAGTGACCAGCATACTCACCTAACCCACAGTGTTGCCTCAGCAACTCCTGGTCAGTCTGGCACAACTCTTGCAACCAAGCTACAGCTCGAGGCCCCACCTCCCTAGGCCCCTTTTCCTTCTTTCCCCAACAGGAGTCAGGTCTGCACCGCTGTCTCCCTGTGAAGAACAGGCTAAAACTCCTTCTCCTTTCCTAAGGACAAATTTGACCTTGAGTTAATTTTCCAGCTCCCTTTCCATGAAGGCTAGATAAAGGCTCAATGTCAGCAGTGATACTCAGCAAAACTGTGGATGGGTAAAAACCACCTCTGATCTGGACTGGAAGGACCCTGGGTGAACAATGAACTGTTAGGACACCACAGCGAGGCCTCCCTGAGCACGATGGCTCCTATGCCCGGGCAGCTTCCTTGAGGGAACCTGGGAACTTGCCTATTCGCTGCTTAGAAGATGATGGGCACTTCCCTGGTGGCTCAGTGGCTAAGACTCCACCTCCCAAAGCAGGGGGCCTGGGTTCAATCTCTGGTCGGGGAACTAGATCTCACATGCCACAGCTAAGACCCAGAGCAGCCAAATACATCCCTCCAGAAAATATACGTATATAAAAAAGGTAACGGTTCCTATGGGGCTCCTAAGCCAAAGCGGCTCCCACAACTAGCTATGGGGGTGTCACCTCCTGAGCAATCACGTGGGGAAGAGAATGGCCCCTGAGCCGATGTGTGGACTCCTCCTGTGGAAGAAGTCACGTGGTGTGGCCATGCCAGCCTGCGGAGCATCCTGTGTAGTGTCCTCCTAAGCGACTCCCACACCGGGTGTGCATGGCCTGCTGTGTCTGAATGTCTAGTGAAGCCTAACCAGACCCTGGCAGACGCTGCTTTTCCTCCTCACAGCCCTCTCCTCACCTACTTCCAAGCTTTCATCCCCCACAGATGGAAGTGGGGCACCCGTTCCACACCAGGATGGAATGCAGCCAGCCAGCCTGGCTTCCCGGGCCTCGATGCCACCTCTCTGCCATGGCTCCTCGGCTGACAATCAGGATGAGAGGGCCTCTGGGTACTGGCTGCTGGACCCTCTTCCTGCCCACCAGTAAAACACTTGACCAAGATATTTATAATCATTTAATGAGTGTTCCAAACATACCCTTCGTGGGGCTACAGGTGAGTTTCACGACAGTGGAAGCTGATGTACATCCACACCCACCCAAACAACCACAGCATTAGCAGCAGTTTCCAGAAACCCGACACCAACCAGAAAGATGTCAAGGGGAACAGGATGATCACTCAGCCAAAGAGGTTCTTTGGGATCCTTACTCTCCTCTTTCTCCTCCCAACTCAGGCTTTCTCCAGGGTATGGATGTTCAGCATGGGAGAAGAGGGTGGGGAGGTCCCATCACACTTGTGCAAAGAGGCACTCTGAGAACCCCACACCTCAGATGCAGTGAGATGACCCAGAGACAGAGGTCTGGTCAATAAATAAATAATTCCCAGAAGCCACCCCTGGGGTCTGGCGGGCCCAGGGTCTCCGAGGCAGAGGAGCCCCCACCCCAGGAGGCCTGGCCAGGCCGCTCGCTACGTGCTGCACACCAGCACGTCTGCAAAGGGTCCCAGCAGTGTCTTGTTGAAGATGCAGCGGATCCACACCAGGTAGGTAGTGAAGGGCTTGATGTTCTCCGTGAAGGTGTGGTTCTGCAGGGCCAGCATGTAAGGCACGTAGGTGTTCTCCCCCTGCTCCTGGAGCCACACCTCGTACTTCACCTCCCTCACCTTCAGGTACTTGAGGTTCCACGGGATCTGCCAGGAGACGGAGAGGCGGGCCTCGGAGGCGCCCTGCACCGTCGCCTGGCACCGCGCCTCCCGCACCTTGCCAGGGTACAGGCTGACCGTCCACTTCTGCTTCCTTGGCCTCGGATGGCCCTTCACCACATGCCGTATGGTTTGGATGAGCGATGGGATGTCCACCTTGGTGTCCTGGTAGATTCGGAAGAGCCACTCAGGGTTCCGGCAACAGAGGTGCCGGGGGACCTCCCGGCTTTGCAGGATCCGGGCCTGCTCGGCCCGGTCTAGGTGGGCGATGCCCCCTTGGTCCCAGGGCCGCTCGGGATGCGTGACCGTGTTCTCTGGCATCGTGTTCTGCCAGGCTATGTACTGGAGGTCCATGCCAGGCAGTGTGGCCAGCGTCTTATAGGGGGTGTAGTGGTCAGGGTTGACAGCATAGGGGAAGAGCTCCACCACAGCCGCCCCGCGGGGCAGGAACAGGGCCGTGACCAGCTGGGCCCCGTGCATGCTGACCAGCATGGAGGCGTTGCTGACCAGCCGCACCACGTCTGCAAAGGCGTGGTCTTCCAGGGACACCGTCACGGTCTTCATCTGGAACTCCTGGGCCAGGGCCAGCAGCAGCTCTGCCTCATTCAGGATGAGTCTGTTCTGGGTGCGGCTGAACACCAGGATGTACTCCTCGCCCAGGGGACCCCCGGCCTGGCTCACATTCAGCTTTTCCATCAGGAAATGCGCAAACTGTCGGATCTCGTTGCCAGAGACCAGGATGTTGGCCTTCGGGCCCTGGGGCTGGACGAATCCATACTGGTACCAGGTGGTGACCTTGGAGAGGCCCACGAAGGCATGGGAGAAGCAGAGCAGCCGGCCTAGGGCCTTCAGCTGCGCCCGCAGGAGGGGCTGCTTGGGGCTGAGCAGCTTGTAGAGGTCGAAATGGGCACCCTCTCCCCAGCCCTCCATGAAGAAGAGCCGGGCCTCGTGGGCCAGGCCGGGGAACTGCCGAAGGGTGTAGAAGAGGGGCAGCAGGTCGTCGTGGAAGACGTGCATGAGGTTGTCAGGGTTGAAGCGGTTGGCGATGAGGGCCACGTCGGGCACAAACACGGGCTTGGGCATGAAGCGCAGGGCGGCGGCAGGCAGCTCTACGAAGTTGAAGTACTGGGTGTTGTGGTCCTCCACAGTGGACAGGTCTAGCAGGGCCGGCTGGAAGCGCCGGAGCCCAGGCTGGGCAGCATCACGGAGGCGTTGCCGTGGAAAAAGATGAACTCCTCGGCCTCGCTGGAGTAGCAGAGCCACTTGAAGCGGCAGAGGCGGTCGGTGTGCGTGCGGCCGGTGCACACCATGTGCGTGCCGCCCTCGGTCAGGATCTGCAGCGCCTTCGGGTAGTCGATCCGCAGGCCGGGGGCGGAGTCGGCGGCCCGGCGGCCGACGGCCAGCTCCTCCTCCAGGGAGGCCGCATGCTCACGCAGCCGCACATGTTTCCAGAGCACGGCAGCCAGCACGGACACCAGCAGGGCGTTGAGCACGGCAGACAGGTGCATCCTAGCGCCGCCTGGGGCCCTAGAGAGACGACGGGCCCGGGGAAGCAGCTTGAGCCTGGCCGGCTTTACCCATCCCTGCGGGCTCCCGGAGGACCGGCAGAGGCCTGCGGGAGGAGAGAAGGAAAAGGAAAAGGTCTACATGGTGTGTCTCCAGTCACCCTGAGCACCCGCCTGGTGCCAGGCGCTGTGCTGGCCTCCGCTGAGGCACTGGATGCTTGCACCGTTTTGCACACTTGAAGATCTGGTAGGCTAAACGTGCTTAGTCACTCAGTCATGTCTGACTCATTGTGACCCCATCGACTACAGCCTGCCAGGCTCCTTTGTCCATGGGGATTCTGCAGGCAAGAATACTGGAGTGGGTTGCCATGCCCTCCTCCAGGGGATCTTCCCACCCCAAGGATGGAACCCAGGTCTCCCGCATTGCAGGCGGATTCACATCTGAGCCACCAGGGCAGCCCAAGAATACTGGAGTGGGTAGCCTATCCCTTCTCCAGGAATCTTCCAAACTCAGGAATTGAACTAGGGTCTCCTGCATTGCACGTGGATACAGGAATCCGCCTGGTAGGCTAGACCCTTCTTCTAAAATGTTCACCCACTTCCCTCCCCTGCTGCCTCCATGGGGGAGTACAGATCCTTGCACCTGGCCTTTGGGCTTGGCCGCATAACTTGCTTTGGCCAATGAGGTGTCAACAGACAACATATTCAGGGGCTTGAAAGGTGCTTGTGTGACTGTCTTTGCCCTCTTTATACCTAGGATGTTGCTGTGAGAAGAATGTGATCAGCTGAACTTGCTGGTCCCGGAGGAGAGAGCTATGTGGGGAGCACAGCTGTTGCAGCCATGCCAGGTGTGGCTTGGCTGACCCCCAGATGTGTAAGTGAGTGAAGACTGTCAGAACCATCAGGCAAACCCACCCGGGACTGACAAGCCCGGGCAACAGAGACATCTGAGCTGAACAGATGCCTCTTATCGTATGTCACTGAAACTCTGGAGCTGTTTGTAACGAAACACTGCTGCAAAGAAAGCTAACTGCTGTGTGTGAGAAGCCTCAAGGAAAATCCCCATTAGGGGCCCAACCTCCCTGGTACTGCCAGGGAAGGACTTCACCTTACCATGGGCACAAACGGGATGGGAGGCCTGTGGCTGCCGGTCCCAGGCTGCACACCAGGACCCCCATTATGCCCCATCTGGGACTCATGCACAGGGATTTCCTATTTGGAAATCACACCTGCTGATTTTTATGAGAAGATGGGTAACTTGTCCCCTCACGGGTCCAGTAAGAGAACTGTGTGAGTCTCACCACTGACAAGGGCTCTGTATGTGGAGGCATCACCTCCGAAGGGTTAAACTTCCTGTCCCGCATACTCTTGCCTACAGGGAGGCCTGGCTGGGCTGCGGGCATTTGCTCCCATTTTCCCCTGCTACTGGGAAGGGTATCATACTTGCTCTGAGGCCCAGGACTGTTCAGACAGCTGAAGAATGGGACTGTTCAGTCCTCATGGAAACAGGATGGGTGACACCTGACACCAGCCATGGGGTGAGAACAGGGCACCTGCTTAGCTGGCTTCTGACTGCGCCTTCAGTCAGCCCTGTTCACCTCCAGGGCAGCGCCTCTAAGAGCCTAGAAGCCCTGCAGCTAGGAAATCTGCTTAAGCATCAGTGTTTCTCAGTCTTTTCAAAGCCATATACCCACTAATAATAAAGAAAACCTCTTTCATGTCTCAAACTGATCCGTAAAGTGCAGCAACCCCTTCCGCCAAGAATCTCTCACGCACAAAACTCTTCTATATTATCTGCTCCCCAAGACAACAAGATTTCATCAATTTCTACTTTCTTTAATGAATTTTTTTTTTTTTTTTACTTTTTGGCCATGTCATGCAGCATGCAGGATCTATCTAATCTGTGCCCTCTGCAGTGGAAGTGTGGAATCGTAACTTTTGGATCGCCAGGGAAGTCCAACTTCTACTTTTCCTGAAGTTAGTATTTTATATCTATATCTGTATATATAAAATAATAATGTTGCATATACTTTTCCAAATATATGTGTCCCCATCTAGAAATTCTCCACCCAGCCGCACCAGCTAAGGACTACTTTGCTATTAGGTTGAACCATGTTAAGTTGCTGATACTTGACAATTTCTGACCAGTGTCCCATGGTCCTGCCACTATCCTAACCACCACTGTGTTAAGGATATATATATATATATATATATATATATATATATATAGATAGAGAGAGAGAGAGAGAGAGAGAGAGAGAGAGAAGAGAGAGAGATTGTACTACCAAGGCTGCTCAAGAGCGAAAACTTATGTACCCAGTGTAACATGATTGCAGCTGGAGTTCTGACATCTCTCTAGATGGTAAGAGGAGAAACCAGGAGTCAGAAAGAGGCCAAGAGGACAGATAGTTAACTCATCCTTAGGATGGGGAGAGGAAAAGAACTGAGGAAGTAAAGGCAAGGACAAGAAGAGTTCAAGAAGATAATGCAAAGGCAGGGAAGGCAAGGTGTCTCACTGGGGGTTGGTGAGACCATCCTGAGAGCCTCAGCTCAGATCTGGGCCAGAGGACTGAAAAGAGAGTCGTGACTGACTGACAGGTGGGAACTCCAGCAGGAAGAACAGCTGGGACCTATGTATCTTTCCATGCACATGGGCTCGGGGCTCTGGCCAGTGGGGGAGCGGGGCTGAGCGCAGTGACACCACAGCAGCAATGAGCACAGTCAGCACTCGAATTTCGATTTCTAAACAGCATTCTCCACTGAAAGGAACCAGGGCTCCCTGGAGAAATAACTGCTTCCAGGGCCGGGAAAGGAAAATTACAAGATGAGCTTAGAATATCTTATAGTGCCAGAATGTAAGGAAGTTCTCAAAAAATGATGGGAACATATCCAACAGACACAGGATCCAAACTGAAGGAGCTCCCAATGGCTGAATCTGGGACAATTTGAGGAACAAAGTTAAAAAGCAATAGTAATGGATTACATAACCCACAGAATAAAATAAATACCCATGAGTCAATACTGATATGAATAGATAATCGAATAAATAGGGAGAAGACACAGATCTTATAGTAGAATGCCAATTAATAAATGTAGAAACAATAATGGAAATAGAACATCACCAGTTGGCAAACATCACAGTGATAACTGTTTCAGGCAAGATTCACTGATGGCTGCTAAAATTAGTGGGTACAAGTATGGTGAGAAACAGGAAACCTGCACAGTCTCTAAGTACCTCCCTATGAGATACATATTAACTTCAAAAGTAAAAATAGAAATTTTACAGCAGAGCAGACATTGTCTGAACCAAATAATCACCATTAACATCACCAATAACAATACTGACACCATGTACCTCTTATAATGTGCTGAGGAGGGTACCTCATTTCTGGAGCCTTCCTGCCCAAAATAACATAACTTCGATCTATATTTCTAAATGGGGAAAACTTGGCTCTAGTTCTGGTTCTGGCTCTGAAGGTGGTCTGTTAATTTTAATTAATATTAATTTTAGTTAATTAAGCTAATTTTAGTTAATATTAAGATTAGTTAACAAAGAAAACATAAAACCCAAATTGAAAGATATTCTACAAAATACCTGATCAGGACCCCCGCAAGAGTTAAACATCATAAAAGAGAGGGGAAGACTGAGGAGGTCCAGACTGGACGAGAGGAAGGAGACATGACAGCTGAATGCCATGTGGGGTCCTGGGCCAGAAAAAGGACATTAATAGGACAGCTGGCAGAATCTGCGTAAGGCTCAGAGCTGTGTTCATTTCCTATGGCTGTGTAAGATGTTAACATCAGGGGAAGCTGAGTGAGGTGTTTTTGTAACTTTCCTCTAAGTCTCAAACTATTAAAAATTAGGTAAGAAACAAGAGAAGTGAGTTGAAAGTCACAGTTGTGTCCAACTCTTTGTGACCCTGTGGACTATACAGTCCATGGAATTCTCCAGGCCAGAATACTGGAGTGGGTAGCCTTTCGCTTCTTCAGGGAATCTTCCCAACCCAGGGACTGAACCCAAGTCTCCAGCACTGCAGGCTGATTCTTTACCAGTTGAGCCACAAGGGAAGCCCAAGAATACTAGAGGGGTTAGCCTATCCTTTCTCCAGTGGATCTTCCCGATCCAGGAATCAAACTGGGGTCTCCTGTGTTGCAGGAGGATTCTTTACCAATGGAGCTATCAGGGTAGCCCACAAATAAGACAACATAAGTATTTGTATGTAAAACAACAAGTACGTGGTTGGTTCTAAAATATTGCAGCAAAAAAGGCATGTAGACAGGTGAAATACAGATACTGATAGTTAAAGATGATGATGGAGTCTTTTTTTGATTCTCTTTTGAGTCTGTCTGACATTTAGTATAGAAAAAGTTTAAAACGAAACCATAAAGAATAAAATGACTATTACAAAATGACAGAATATTGGAAAGTGGATGAGTAATAAATTAATACTCAAAAAATAAAGCTGTGTCTGGCGAGACAGGAGGCAGATGGGTGTAGCACAAGCTGATGCATGTTTTGCTCTGATCACAGACAAGAACGGCTTCCAACAGCAGCTACAGCCAAAACAGACACACCCAGGGAATATCAGAAAGCAAGACTCCCAGGAAATGAAGAAAGGAAGACCACCTCCAAGCTGAGCAGGCAGCTTGGCCCCCGAGTACTCAAAAGCATCTCTTATGAGCATTCTGCTACCTGGCCCTCCCCTGCGGTGAAAAACAGGCTTGGCAGCAGGTAGGGGTGTGGGCAAGGGGCCACGGGCAAAAGGAGGACCAGGGGGCTGTGTGTGCCGCAGCCAATCCCAGTCAAGCCACTGAGGTTGGGGGCCTTGGGACAAAGCTTATGGGAACTAGCAAACATGGGGGCCTTGTGGGGCTAAAAGGCAGCCAGGCAGAGACCACCCTGGAGCTTGGGGAGTGGGAAGGACTGTTTCTAATCAGATGCTACGTCCTCCACCCACCCTCAGGCCCTGCCCACAATCGTACTGACTGAAGGCAGGACAAATATAGACTGGCCTACATGGACCTCTCATGCACACGTCAGGCTCTCCCGTGGGAGACCCTTCCAAGAGGGAAAACAGGAGGGAAGGTTTGCTGGGAATGGACAGGACATTTTCTGATAAGTAGTGTGGTGGATAAAGCATGGAGCCCTGAGGGTCAGACTGTCTAAGTTTTTACCACTTTGCCAGTTACAGGCCAGGGGACTTGCACCAACACCTGATGGGGCCAGTCGCATAAACCCCCCAATCCCATCCTACCCAGATGAGACGGCCCTAAGCCATAGTCTCCATGGGCTTCCAGAGTTCCCTAACAGATTAAGTGGATTACAGAGTTGCCTGCAGTGGGAACTGGCCTTCTTCCCTGCCCTGTCTCTCTTCTCCACTTCCCTGTTCATGTATGCTGCAATCAAGTGCAAATAATCTACTTGCACTTGAATCCATGTCCCACGATCTGCTTCTGGGGAATGTTAATTAACATGGAATACTACTGCATTTTGCCCCAGTGGAGACAGATGGAGGGCCACCCTTGCATTTTTCCCTGCTGTGAAACAGCCGAAGTGTGGTAGTAAGAATGCCAACAAGAACTAGGGCAGTCACTGCTCATTATAAAGTCCTGCCAGTCTGTTCCCTGGTTCCCCTGTGTCTGTCCACTCTCAGCTGCACAGCAGCAGCCTGCAAATGCTAGAACAGAAGGATCAGGCAAAAGCCTCAGAAATGTTTTCAAAAGATAACAGATGGAGGCAAAGGGGACATTAACCAGATCCCTGATTCTAAAGAAGCCAAAGTTCTCCCCAGTCCTGTCTGCTGGCTGAGGAGATACAGCTTTTCTGGACCATACAGGCTGCTGGAAGAGGAGGGCAGGGTCCCTGTGGCCACCCCCCATGGAGTCCTGTTACAGAGGCAAATAAAAGAGGCCTGAGTTGGCCTCCGAGACACCTTCTCTGATTGTGGGGGGGAGGGCTGACTACAGAGCTGAGTTGTTTGGAAATAAATTTGCATGGAAGAGACAGTCCTTCTTGGCCTTATAATGTGTGCTAAAGAACACTCTTGAGAGTCCCCTGGACTGCAAGGAGATCAAACCAGTCAATCCTAATGGAAATCAACCCTGAATACTCACTGACACTTGAAGGGCTCAAGCTGCAGCTGCAACACTTTGGCCACCTGATGTGAACAGCCGACTGACTTACTGGAAAAGACCTCATGCCGGGAAAAACTGAAGGCAAAAGGAGAAGAGAGTGGCAGAGCATGAGATAGCTGGATAGCATCACTGAGTCAACGGACATGAACTTGGGCAAACTCTGGAAGACAGTGAGGGACAGGGAGGCTTGAAGTGCCACAGTCCATGGGGTTGCAGAGTCAGACGTGACTTAGCGACTGAACACCACCACAAATCCCTAGCTTGGATGGTGTCTTCAGCACACCTGTCTAGGCTGGGGGTCCCAGGAGGGAAAGAGCCTGTCATCCAGGGGGCAAGCGCTGAGAAGATCCCCAGAGGAACCCCTCCTGAGGCCTGGAGGCAGGGCCGTGGTGGAAGGCTGTGCCCTTGGATCGTTCATGACGTACATCCCTAGACTCCTTCTTTCACTCTCCTGACGACAGGCTCAGTTAGATGTGGGCAGGCCCGGCCTTGGCCTGGCGTAACTATCTCTGTGGCAGAGCCAACAACCGAGCAGGCTGGACGTCGGCCGCTGAGCTCCTCTCCGCGGGCAGCGCTGGTGGGGGGCCTCCTCTCCCTTGGGTGCTGCATTTAGGACCCAGCGGGTATGAGGCACAAAGAGCTTAGTGGCTCAGCCAGGACGAAGAATGATATGGAGCAAGAATGTTTTTCAATGGTATATTTTTAGTGTTAGAATATTTTCACCAGAAACATATCAGGTTTGGTAGATATAAGATGTTTACCTAACTTTTTTCTTTAATTTTGCTGACAAGTCAATCAATAGAAAAATGGATTCAAACTAAAAAAAGAAAAAAAATACTTTTCAAAAGAAAGGGAGTAAAAAAGAAATGAGATTTAAAACATGCTTAAAACAGCCCTCTAGAAACTGAGGCAGACAGAGGAAACCACCAATTCACCCCACCCCACCCCAAACTGCTTCCCTCAGCTCCTGGACATGGATTATCAGATTCTTACAGACAGTGGGATCCCACCTTTCCAGGATCCCACCTATTCCAGGAAGCACTGGAGGAAGGTGCTGATGCTGCCGCCACACCTGCAGACACAGTAAGACCTGCAGGATCCCTACTATGGGGGCTCCCAGCCGAGGCTGCTCACCCATCCCTGGGTGCTGGCTCCACTCCCGGGGGCCCTGCCAGGCTCCAGACGCAGGCACAGAAAAGCCGTTCACAAGGGCCCCGGCATCTGATAAGGAGTAAAAGCCCCAGGAATTTCCGGCCTCGAGCAGAGGGTGCAAATTCACATGCTTACTGAGGCCAAGAACCAGCGGTCTCTAGACAGCGTGCCCCAGAGACCAAACACCCAGATTCAAGTTCAGGTTGACGAGGGCCTGGCAGTACAGTGGCCTGGCGGCACCTTCAGTATCAGTTTGCTCCAGCTGCTATAACCAAGGACTGCAGACATTTCTTTTCACACAGTTCTGGAGGCTGGAAGTCCCAGACCCAGGTGTCAACATGTATGGTTTATCCTAAGGCCTCTCTCCTGGGCTTGCAGATGGCTACCTTCTCACTTGTCCTCAGGTGACCTCCTTGTGTGCACCGAGGGGAGAGAGCTCTCTGGTCTCTCTTCTTGTTACTGGGACACCAGTCCTATCAGATTAGGGCCCCACCCTTATGACCAGGCTCCTCTGTCCATGGAATCCCTCAGGCAAGAACACTGGAATGGGTTGCCATTTCCTTCTCCACGGGATCTTCCCGACCCAAGGATCGAACCTGGGTCTCATACATTGCAGGCGGATTCTTTACCGTCTGACCTACCAGGGAAGCCCTTATGACCTTAGTTAACCTTCATTACCTCCTTAAAGGTCCTATCTCTAAATACAATCACACTGGGGGGTCAGGGCTTTGATTATGAATTTCCAAGGACACAATTCAGTCTGTAATACTACTTTTCTGGTTTTCCAGAGAAGCCAGAAATCCATTTAAAATGGGAACTGTCCTAGTCTGTAATTTCTGGCCACTGCTCCACTTGAGTGAAGATGACAGGCAGGCCCAAGGACTGGGGCTGCTAGCCTTGTTGCTGGTATAACGGGTCCAAGGATGTGAGCTCTGGTCTTAAATGAAGCCCTCTGCTGCTGACCTGGCCAACTGTACTGGGTTCCCAACTGCCAGGACCAGCCGCTGGTCACTGGTCATGCCCCCAGGAGCAGGGCGGGGAGGGTAGGACTGCCAGCACCCACCAGACCCAGGCTCAGAAGACTGGCAGGGCCAGGCCAAGACGAGGGCTGGCGATAGTGTCTAAAGAAGGTTTTCTATTAATAGTACAACAATTTTACTTTAATAGGTTGTTCATACCCCCAACTGAAAAACCAGAGAGTTCTTGTTAATTATTGAAAAATATGCTTTTACCCTAAACGCAGCTGGAATCACTGGTGCTGAATGATGGAAGCTTCCTGTCCTGCACCGATTCGTCTCACGCGTCGCCAGTTAGCGAACAGCACACAAGCTCCAATAACTCAAATGCCCTCAGAGTGATCTCTCCCTGGTCCTTGCCCCTCCTAGTTATGGCTACCAGAAGCAGAACATGGAACTGCTACTCCTCTATCATGTTTATGTGGGGTCCAAACTTAGATCTCCATCAATGCTACTGACAAGCCTGAACAAACACTGACAAGGCATCAGGGTTTCTGCCAAAAGAGTTTACATTTTGGCCAAATGTTGGCAGCCTCTGAGTACTCCTTGTAAAACCTAATATTTAAGTGATCAGGCATCTTTAACATTTAGTTACAAGTTCACATGCTTAGACCAAAAACTTAACATGGATAATAACTCCTCAGTTTAGCATAAAGAGCAAAGAAAGGCGAAGATGGAGACATTCATCCTCTATCAACAGCTAAACATAGTGACTCTTCTTTCTTATCAGCAAAATTGGATAGAACTCCCAGGGTGGACCGGTGGGGCTGAGGGTGAAGCAAAAGAATTCCAGTCTGTGTTACTCTGGCACAATGCGCAAAGGCAAGCTTTGCTGAGGACAGCCAAGGCTCCAAGGCACTCAGCACAGTCGGGACAGCTGAACAGGTGGAGGTGAGTCCCACCTACCACCAACACAGAAACCCTTGCTCGTACAACTTGCTATGACACCATCTGGCTTTTGCTTCACACCCACGGGTCACTTGCAAGTTAGAGCCCCCTGTGTTGGCCCTTTCTGGCATAACAGAAAAGCATTACTAGGCACCAATGTGGTCACAAACAGGGATGAAGCAGGAAAAAAGAATCGAGTGAGTGGCTGCTGTGATGCTCAGAACACGCCTGCACGACTGACTGCATCAAGAGGGTCAGAAGGCCACTCACTACAAGCAGCATAAAACATTCACCCAGAAGAAGGGAGAAGTGTGCATGACAGGAAATGGTCCTGGTTCAACCTGAGGCTATCCACGGAAGCGACCTAAAGGGTGGAGGGGTTTTGAGCAAGGTTTTGGAGGTGTTTTTGTGGTCGTGGGGGTTAAGATGACTGCCCCTGTTAGGTGTCCACACGTCCCTGCTGGCAATAACTATGGCAAACTTCCATCCACAGCAGACATCGCTGCGCCCAGGTCTTGCATCTGCCCACCAAGCAAGCCATGAGGTCACCCAGCTATGGGCTCCTCTCTCTCCCAGGGCTGTGACACGCAGGCCCAAAGCCACATGCAGCTGAAAGGGCAGTGAGTTACAGACAGGCGCGGAGTGGGCAGCGTCAGGGACATGCGTTTCACCGGTGGAGCCCCCAGGGCTCAAGTGATCACCTGTGAGGCCCCTGCGGCGGGGGAGCCAGGCAGTGCCAAGGTCACAGCAGTCCCTGCCAAACACTCGGGGAGCCTGGAGCCCAGCACGAGTGATAAGGAGGCGAGAGGCCTCAGCGAGGGTTTTCCTTTGGCCTCATCACCAAGATGTCACCCTCATCTCCTTCCTTGCTTCATTACCACCACCACATCAGAGCCGACATCGACTGGCCAATCACGAGGTGCCGGGTTCTCCACTTTATGTGGTGATCTTCGCTTTATAGATGGTAGAACCGAAGCCCACTGAGACCTGCCCAGGGTCCTGCAGAAGGCAGCGATGAGACTAATGAAGGCGGGCTGGCTCCAATGTCATCTCTGTTACCCGTTTTCCTTCTTTTTATCTGGAAATAATCCCAGACTTAGGAAAAAAACAAAACAAAACTGTGTGTATAGTACAAAGAACTCTCCTACAGCCTTAGCCTTACCACCAACTGCTAATCTGACACATTCATTGTACCATTTTCTTTTTTTCCGAACCTTTTAAAAATAAGCCAGAGACATCTGCCCCTTTAGTCCCTACCACTTCATCATCTGTCTCCTAAGAATGAGAACATTCTCTCATAATCACACAAAATCGGGGAATTAATATTGTTAGTAATTTGTGGTCTCCACTCTGTGGCCCAGAATCCAAGCCAAGGCGAAGCCTGGTGGCCAGGTAGCACGTCTCACTCGTCTCCCCTAATCTGGGCAGCCTCTCAGACTTTCATGGCCTCAAGTTTCTAATGGAGTCAGATATTTTCTGGTATGTTCCTCAGTTTGGGCTCGTTTGGTGTTTCTTCATGATTAGACTCTAAATATGCACCTCTGGCAGGAATCAGAGTCTATGTGCCTAATTGTTCATATGAAACTATTCTATACAAGTGCTTCTGGGATTCTCCCAGTGGGACAGCCAGGATCAGCAAAGATCCAGAAACCCCACTCTGTGTAGGATGCAAGGAGAAGTAGGGCCCTCTTCCTCGGGGAAAGGAAGCCCCTGGACCTTGGGCACTCCTCAAATGCTGAGGGGCAGAGCAGCAAGAGGGAGGCTGCCGCAGAGGGGGGCTGCACCCCTCTCTAGCTGAGTGGGCACACACGCACGCTGGCGATACATGCAACCTAGTCCCCGGGCTGAAGAAAGGACGTGTAGCTCCCGGCTGCCATGGCCACCAGGGCCCTGAAGTAAGGCCTGCGGAAGCAAGTCATGGGGGGATTTCAGCGTGGGAGACAGGAAGAGGACTTCTCCAAGGCTTAGAGCTGTTCTAACACGGAGGAATCAGCGACTGTACTGAGCCCCTTCCCTGCCAGGAAGTGGCCTGGAAAATCAAGGTCAACCTGTGAGGTGGACACAGGGTCCCCCAAGGCAGTCTTAGCATCACCTGGGATGTGGAAATGCAAAATTTAGGGCCCCTCCAGATCTGCTAAACCAGAATCCCTGAGGGAACCCAGGAACCCGTGTTTTTAATAAAGCTTTCAGGTGACTCTAGTGTGAACTCAATTTCAGAAAGTCCTCTAAGATTTCCGTAACACTCCACAATTCTGCAATTCCCTGCTTCTAAATACCCAGCAGGGCATTTCTGTCCAACCCAGGATAAACCACCAAGGACAGCCCTCCCCGTCACAAAGGCTAGTAAATCCTCTCCCCAGCCTCTGCGAAAATGATGTTCCGGGGCAGCCTATGTTCCTGGGGCAGACTGAAAAGGCTGCCATATTCTAAGCCCCACTTTGAGAAAAGTTTCCCCAGCTCACACCTTCCCACACAAGCCATATCTTATAACGCTGAGTGGCAAAACAAAACAAAAGCAGCCCAGTTCTCCAGGCCACAGCTAAATGGATGAGAGCGCGGAGGCTGGGCCTAAAGCAGCCACCGGTGGAGCTGCCCGAGAAGTCAGATCAGGTGGTGGTGGTGGTGCTGTTACCAGATGCCCACACCTGCAGGCCTGCAGGGAGGGAGGTCGCTCTCCTGAGAAATGGACTCCTGAAGGGAGCAAGGCTGGACTGCTTCTCTGGCTCTAACAGGGGCCACTGTCACTCCTCTCGGAAGCTCTGGGACCAGCCTAACCCTGGTAACTCCAGAAGTCCCCCAGGATGTGCCTTGATTCCTGCCACAAAGCCCTACTACTGAAGGTCCCCAGGGTGTTCCTTGTCACTGGGTGTCCGTCTGAACCGGGAACAACAGTGATGGTGGCAATACAGCAGACGTGGTCCCCAACCCCTCCCTGAAGCCTAGCCCAGGGCTGAGTACCCACTGCCCAGCCAGGAAAGGGCCCTCTGTTCTGCTTTCCAAAGTGGAGAAAAGAGACAACTCTTAGCATTAAGACTCTACTGATGGGACTTCCCTGGTGGTACAGGGGATAAGAATCTGCCTGCCAATGCAAGGGTCACGGGTTCGATCCCTGGTCCAGGAAGAGCCCACATGCCACGGAGCAACTACGCCCATGCGCCTCAACTACCGAGTCTGTGCTCTAGGGCCTTTGAACTGCAACTACTGAGCCCACGTGTCTGCATGACAAGAGAAGACACCACAATTAGAAGCCACAATGAAGAGTAGCCCCCGCTCGCCACAGTCAGACAAAGCCTGCACAGAGCAATGAAGTCCTAGTGCAGAAAAAAATAAAATTAATTAAAAAAAAAAAAAACTACTGATGGTAGTCACCAATGGCAGAGTGAAAGGTGTGGTTTCCTGACAGACCCTGGGTGCTGAGTATGTAGGTGAGGACCTGCAAAGCCAAACAACATGGAAAGACTGGGACTTCCCTGCTGGTCCAGTGGCTAAGACTCTGTACTCCCAATGCAGAGGGTCCGAGTTCAACCCCTGGTCAGGGAACTAGATCCCACAAGCCTAACTCCTAAAACTAAGGAGTCTGCACACTGCAACGAAGACCTGCTACAGCCAAATAAACAAATAAAACATGGAAGGATTGACAGCTGTTCTGAAACATGTCAGGAAGAGGATACTGGCCTCTGGACAGGGGGTGGAGGTTAATGCTGCCACCACCTTACTTCATGTGCACCTACTATGTGCCAGTCACTATTCTAAGCCCGTTCTCTGCCCACTTCCACTTAAGCCTCAATGCACAAGCCCTCTAATGCAAGTACTTGTGTTATCTCTGTTTTCTTTTAATATGAAAAACTAGAGCTTTGTGGGGTTAAGTACTTTCCTCTAGGTCCTCAAGCAGAAGCACTAGAATTCAAGCCTGTGCCTGACTCTGGGGTTCGCAGTAATTCAGACACAGAAGCACAGTCGGTGATGGAAAAGCAGGAAAGACCTCAGAGCTGTGAGTTCTCCTCATGCAAGGAAGGGCAGAGCAGCTGTGGACAGCTCTGGAAACAAAGACCCATAGGCCCTCAGCTGTAACTTAGCAACCCAAGGCTTCTTGTGTGTAACCATTCCCCACCCATCCAGGCAAATAGCTCAGGGAGCTGTGGTCATCCTCTCACCCAGAGGGAGGTGTGAGGCGCACAGTGGAGTGACAGTTACCCCACCCACACTGGTGCTGTGCTGACAGGGTTAACCCACATATTTAGAATGACAAAACCAACAATTTTTAGAGCTACAAGAGCCCTTAGAAATTATTTGCTCCAACTCTTTATATTATAAAAGGTCTTGAGGGGCAGTGGGAGCTCTCACAGGGGCCAAGATGAAAGTAGCGGGGCTGGCTTTCCTCAAACCCACAGGCAAATCCCCTCCCCAAAGCAGAGGTCAGGCCCAGAAGAAGCACACGCCTCCGGGCGTCTTCCCAGCTTCTAGACAAGATCACTTCTTCTCCAAACCAGGCTTCTGGTCTCATCCAGATCACGCCCTTCCCTGGCCCTGCGGTCCATGATGAGAGCCGCTAGGGCCGAGAGGGCCTTCGGCTGCCTCTTGCTAACGCTTCACCCTCCAGCCTTGGCCAACCTCAGACACGGAGAGGAAGCACCCTCCACCAGGCTGCAGGCTCCTGCCTCTTCTCCAAGCAGCCGAGGCTACCTGCTGTAACACCGGAGGCTGCCCCAGGTCACAGGCGGGCTTCCAGAACCGTAAAGACCCCAAGCAGCAGGGGAGGGGAAGTAAAGGGCTCCGGTTCTGGAGTGAGATGCCAGGATGTGAGCTCTGGTCCTGACACTCAGCAGCTGCATCATCGTACACCAATTCTTCTTTTAAATTTTTCCACCACACGAAAAGGTGTACGTAATTAACATACACAACACTCTAAGGGTGGTGATAAGTAGATACCCAGGAAACCATCACCATAATTTATGCCGTAACCTATCCATCACCTCCGAAAGTCTCCTCTGTCCCTTTATTTACTCATTTTTGTGATAAGAACACTTAACGTAAGCTCTACCCTCAAAGCAAAATCCGAAGCATATAGTACAGTATTGTGAACTGTAGGCTCACGGCTGTATGCTGTGCAGCAGGGCTCTCAGAACTCGGCCCTCTAGTCTATCTGAAACTTTACACCCTTTCACTGATACCATCTCATTTTCCCTCCCTACAACCCCTGGCAACCACCATTCCACGCTCTGCTTCTCTACATCTGACTATTCTACATTCATCCTTTAAGTGGTATTATGTAGCTATTTGTCCTTCTATGTCCACGTGGGCCGATTTTTAAACCCTGCAAGCCTCCATTTCCTAGTCTGAAAAACAGACAATTATACCGACTTTACAGGGTGGTTTTATGAATTCAAAGAGAACTCAGGCAAAGCACAGTGCCTGACAATTATTTTTGTGTAATTATTACTAACCATAAAAATGCCATAACTTCCATTCACTGGCCCTGACTCCAGGCCAGGAACAATGCTAAGTGCCTGACAAGAATTATATATTTGTTCCCTGTTACAAATCTATAACAGGTATTAACCAATCTCATTCCACGTTTGAGGACGTATGGTCAGAATTATTCAGAGAACTGCCCACTGTCCCACAGCTATCAAGTGGTGAGACTGGGATTCAAACTCAAGTTTGGTTTCAAAGCCTATGATGACATTTTTGGGCTCTGCCTTTCATGTTCATGATTTTATCCAATTAAAAAATTTACTAGGTGATAGACCTGGGGGAAAAGTATCCACTGACAACCAACTGAGAATAACAAGGAACTTCGGGGACTGGAACATTTGATAATTTAATTTTCTGGTTAGCTCAGTATTCACTAGAAGCCTATGTTATTGCTAAGTATTTTCTAAAGCAAGGCTCAGAGCAAGAACTTGCCAACCAGAAGGTCAGTTTGAAAAATGCTCTGACACCTGCCACATCGAGGCCACCAGGACACACACACAGCTGCAGTCCGGGGGAATTGCACTTGCAGTCCCCAGCAGCCCACCCTCCTTTGCTGAGGATCCCCATTCTGCTTCTCCTCACCCTCCCAGGGCCCAAGACTCAGGATCTGATGCTCTGTCCATCTCTGGGGAAGAGAGGACTCCCCTGTGCTCCTTCCTGGCTCTGCCGGCAAGTGGGACTCAGATCTCTCATTTGTAATGTGCAAGGATGAGTTGGAGAAAAGATCTCCAAGATCTATGAGAGTCAGAGTGGGCAGCTAACTCCAGTGATACAGACCTTGGTTCCAATCTCACCTCTAACATTTTCTGTTTGATAGCGACCACAAATGCTAATATTTGCTGCATGTTCACTGGGCACCAGACACTGGGCTTCCAACTTGTAAGTATTATTTTATTTAATCCTCACAGCAACCCCGTCTTGCAAAGAAATAAGAGGTTCAGAGAGGATAAGTGACTTGCTCAAGGGCTCACACTTAGTAAAGGAGAGCCAAGATTTGAATGCCCTGCACACGTAGCAGAACATATCTGGTAAATGAACCCTATTCTGTCTGTGCTGGGAGCCACCAAATCCTGAGATAGTTCACCCCATAACCATTCCCATGCCATTCTCGATTCCCCCAAAAGTAGGTTCTGAGACTTGGCTGGCATAAAGAAAGCCAACCCTAGCTGCCCACCACCTGGCAGGACTCTGGCCTGAGGGCCCTTGACCTTAGCAGAGGATATTCATCAGGAGATCGGCTCCTACACACATGTTGGGGACCGAAGCCCATTGTGTCCCTACTTCTGAGGCTATCCCGGCATTGTCAAGCAGGCGATGCCAGGCTGTCATCACCAGACACACAGTGAGCACCGTACTGAGCTCCCAAGGAGCCCCGGGGTCACCTGCGGGCTGTCCCGGTACTGCCTTCACAGGAAGCTTGGGAGGGCCAGGACCCCCTCCGTGCTTCTCGCCTGGCTCCCCGCCACCCGCGCCTCATGCGCACCATCTCCCAAGCAGAAGGGCGTGGGAACCGGCTGCCGGTGCCAGCCCCGAGCTAAGGTCTGTAGCTGACACGCCGGGGCCCGCGGTACCTGGACCTCGAGGGTCCACCTCCCCTCACCCTCGCCACCTCCCGCGCCTCCTTTGGCCCCAACCCACATCACTCGTCCCAGCCGCAAATCCCCCTCCACTCCTTCTCTCCAATCCTCCGGGGGGAGGTCGCAGGGCCGCTGCTTCAATTCCAAACCCAGCTGTGTCGCGGAACCCTTGCCCTCCGCGAGCGCGCGCACCTCACCTGCACCCTACAGCCCGGGCTCCACGGGGCTGAAGCTTCCAGGCAGGCCCTCCGCAGAGATGGCTTTGGGTGAACCCGTGCCCGCCGCTGCCCCGGCCGCCTGCTCGGAGCCGTTGAGGCCCAGGACGGGAGCGCACTCCTCCGAGGCTCGCAGGTGCCCTACGTGCGCCTGCCCAGCTGGCGGGCCCCTCGCGTCAGCTGTGCACGTGCGCAGGCTCGCCGGTTCCACCGCCTCAGCCAGAGGCCGGACCTCTTCCTTGGCTCGCGGAATTCTGGGAATTGCAGTTTGCGTCCGATGGTTGCCGGCTCCTTCGACCCGGGGGATCCTGGGAGTTGTAGTTTGCTCCTGGAGAAGTGAAGTTGCGCTTCGTGTTTTTCAGTGGTAAGTCGTGTCCGACTCTTTGTGACCCCATGGACCCTCCAGGCTCCTCTGTCCATGAGGTTCTCCAGGCAAGAATAACGGAGTGGGCTGCCATTTCCTTCTCCAGGTCGCTTGGTGTTAAGTTTATACAATTATGGGAGGCCCCATAATAAATGCAAGTTTAAACCGACAAGGAAATGTCATTTATCAAATCAAAATACTACTTTCACGTGCTTTTAAAAAATATATAATACTTGGGAGGGGGGCGCGGTTCTCAGGTGTTCGCATAGTCGTGTCCGACGCTTTGTGACCCCATGGACTGCAGAACGACAGGCTTCCCTGTCTATCACCAACTCCGCAGCCTGCTCAAACTCATGTCCATTGAGTCGGTGATGCCATCCAACCATCTCATCCTGTGTTCTTCCCTTCTCCTCCTGTCTTCAGTCTTTCCCAGCATCAGGTAAAGAACCCGCCTGCCAGTTCAGGAGACATAAGAGACGTAGATTCGATCCCTGGGTCGGGAAGATCCCCTGGAGAAGAGCATGGCAACCCGTTTCAGCATTCTTGCCTGGAGAATCCCATGGACAGAGGAGCCTGGCGGGCTATAGTCCATGAGTCGCAAAGACTTGGACACAGCATGCACACACACTGCAGGGGACTTAAATACAAAAGCACCATTGCTCTGCTCCAGTCCCCTACCCCTACTCTACCCCATCCCACAGACCTGCTCCTGAAGGACGACCATTCCCCACTTTGATGGCTGCTGCATATGGCATTTACTGATGACTGACTGCGGTAGTGACTAAACAAATCTACACGTGATAAAATGACACAAACTGTACACAACTTTATACCAATGTCAAAACCTGGTTTGGATACTGTACTCTAATTATGTGAAATGTAGCCGTTGGGGGAATCAATCTGTAAATATTTCAAAATTGAACAATGTAAGGGTTAATAGTCAGCCACCTGTTGCTGTGGCTAAGCCATGAGAAAATCACCATGGGAAAAGCAAAATACAGCAATACAGCATAACCCTAATAAAAGTACATCGGTTGATCAGTTGGAGTTGTCATGCCCTGCTAAGCTAAGGAAAAACATAGTGTGGACCTTGGAACACCATGTCAGAGCAAGTTCAGAACACTGCTTGTGCACACACTAAGAAGTTTTCCCAAAGGCACACGTGAGTCTATGACCTTCAGCTAGGTGACAGCCCTTGTGCAAGAAAATAACAAATATAGTTTACAGTAACCAATCAAATGGCAGACATGACTGGGGACCCAGAAGGCTGGTTTCATCATAACACAACAGACACCTTCCGCTTGCCAAGACACTAAATAAAAGTGATGTGGCTCTAAGGAACAGGGCTCTTGAGCCAAGAGGTCTTGAGTTCCCCAGTTCCATCTTTAAAACTTTAATTCTGTCTCTAGTTTCTTTTTCTCAAACTGCATCGACCACTTTCAGTCCCTACCTGCAGTGCTGGCTGCAGCAAAAAGTTTTTTAAAAAGAAACAAAAAACAAAAAAAATGGACATTACTTAGGTCCTCAGCTGTAAAGGACAGATTAAAAAACATCATGGACCATCTAAGAAATCGTTAAGAGAAAGTTTCAAAATAATATTCACTTAATGCTTGGAAGATATTTCATATTCAGTTCAGTTCAGTTCAGTCCCTCTGTCATGTCCAACTCTTTGTGACCCCATGAACTGCAGCACACTAGGCCTCCCTGCTGCTGCTGCTAAGTTGCTTCAGACTCTGTGCGACCCCATAGACGGCAGCCCACCATGCTCCCCTGTCCCTGGGATTCTCCAGGCAAGAACACTGGAGTGGGTGGCCATTTCCTTCTTCAATGCATGAAAATGAAAAGTGAAAGTGAAGTCGCTCAGTCATGTCCGACACTTCGAGACCCCATGGACTGCAGCCTACAAGGCTCCTCCACTCATGAGATTTTCCAGGCAAGTGTACTGGAGTGGGTTGCCATTGCCGTCTCCTTATCCATCACCAACTCCCAGAGCCTACCCAAACTCATGTCCATTGAGTCAGTAATGCCATCCAACCATCTCATCCTCTGTCATCCCCTTCTCCTCCCGCCCTCAATCTTTCCCAGCATCAGGGTCCATTCAAATGAGTCAGCTCGTCGCATCAGGGGGCCAAAGTATTGGAGTTTCAGCTTCAACATCAGTCCTTCCAATGAACACCCAGGACTGATCTCCTTTAGGATGGACTGGTTGGATCTCCTTGCAGTCCAAGGGACTCTTTAAGAGTCTTCTCCAACACCACAGTTCAAAAGCATCAATTCTTTGGCATTCTGCTTTCTTTATGGTCTCCAACTCTCACATCCACATGTGATTACTAGAAAAACCATAGCTATGACTAGACGGACCTTTGTTGACAAAGTAATGTCTCTGCTTTTTAATATGCTGTCTAGGTTGGTCATAACTTTCTTTCCAAGGAGTAAGGGTCTTTTAATTTCATAGCTGCAGTCACCATCTGCAGTGATTTTGGAGCTCCCCAAAATAAAGTCTGTCACTGGTTCCACTGTTTCCCCATCTATTTCCCATGAAGTGATGGGACCAGATGCCATGAGCTTCATTTTCTGAATGTTGAACTTTAAGCCAACTTTTTCACTCTCCTCTTTCACTTTCATCAAGAGACTGTTGATGAAGTTCTTTTTCTCTTTCTGCCATAAGGGTGGTATCATCTGCATATCTGAGGTTATTGATATTTCTCCCAGCAGTCTTGATTCCAGCTTGTGCTTCTTCCAGCCCAGCGTTTCTCATGATGTACTCTGCATATAAGTTAAATAAGCAGGCTGACAATATACAGCCTTGATGTACTCCTTTTCCTATTTGGAATCAGTCTGTTGTTCCATGTCCAGTTCTAACTGTTGCTTCTTGACCTGCATACAGGTTTCTCAAGAGGCAGGTCAGGTGGTCTGGTATTCCCATCTCTTTCAGAATTTTCCACAGTTGATTGTGATCCACACAGTCAAAGGCTTTGGCATAGTCAATAAAGCAGAAGTAGATGTTTTTCTGGAACTTTCTTGCTTTTTCCATGATCCAGCGGATGTTGGAAATTTGATCTCTGGTTCCTCTGCCTTTTCTAAATCCAGTTTGAACATCTGGAAGTTCACGGTTCACGTATTGCTGAAGCCTGTCTTGGAGAATTTTGAGCATTACTTTACTAGCGTGTGAGATGAGTGCAATTGTGCGGTAGCTTGAGCATTCTTTGGCATTGCCTTTCTTAGGGATTGGAATGAAAACTATTATATCGTATTTAATTTTAAAAAGTACCAAAACAGGCAAAGTGACTTCTTTTTAAAAAGAGTATATTGCGCAAGAGTCCAGAAGGATATCACCTGTGTGGTGAGATTAAAGGTAATTTTTATTTTCATCTTGTTCATTTTATATGTGTGTATATATATATATATATATACAGACACTCCTGGAATGAACATGTAATTTAAAGTTTACATTGTTTTTAGTTTTTAAAAAGCTCATAGGTTGAATTTATGGTTCTCAACAAGAAAGCCAGGGATGGTCTGCTGACGGAAAGAGGAACCAAGCAGCCTAGGTGGAGAGGGACTGGGTTCTGTCCAAGGCAGAGTTTTCTGGATAAGATCACAAAGGACATGGCCTGTGGGTTCCCTAGGACCAAGTTTGCAGACAAGGATGATGTTTCATTTTACAAGCCAGTCATGTTTTTAAAACTAGTCTGGTGTGGAGCACCAAAAAAAAGTGCTTTATTTACTGGCTGTTTGTTGTTGTTTAGTCACTAAATCATGTCCAACTCTTCATGACCCCATGGACTGTAGCCTGCCAGGCTTTCCTGTTCATGGGATTTTCCAGCAAGAATACTGGAGTGGGTTGCCATTTCCTTCTCCAGGGGATCTTCCCAACGCAGGGACTGAACCCACGTCTCCTGTATTGGCAGGTGGATTCTTTACCACTGAGTCAATATCCTCCTATTTTAGTTGTCTAATACTGCATAACAAATCTCCCCAAAATGCAATGGCTTAAAGCAACAATAATCATTTATTATATCTCATAGTTTTTTGGGTCTAGAATCTAGAAGTGACTTTGCTGATTGGTTCTGCCTCAGGGTCTCTCACAAAGTTGCAACTGGATGTTGGCTGAGACTGCAGTCAGCTGAAAGCTGTGTGAGACTGGAGGATCTGCTTCCAAAAGGGCGGGTTCGCATGGCTGGAAAGTTTGTTCTGCATGTGGGCCTCTCTCTACAGCCTCTTGAGTGACCCTGTGGCGAGGCAGTTCCCCAGAGCAAATGGTACAAGAGACCGAGGCAGAGGCCGAGAAGAGACCGAGACAGAACGCCTCTCATGGCCCGGTCTCCAAGCCCTCACGTGCTGTCCCATCTGTGTGTTCTATTGGTCACGCAGGTTGATGCTGATTCAACGTGGAAAGAGATTAGGCAGCGGTGCGGCTACTGAGCAACAAGGTTGCTCTAAGACCTTCCTGGAGACTGGCTACTATATAACAAGAGGTACCATCTGTTCAGTACCTAGGCTATGCTTGGCTTTAGATGGAAATCTCATTTAATCCTCACCACAACCCTATGCAGTAGATTCTGTATGTCCCCAGTTTATAGATGGGAAAGGCTGAGAGTATTAAACACTTTGCCCAGGGCCATGCTGCTGGCAGGTGGAGGGAGGGGAGGAAGCCAGTTAGTGTGACTCCATCCCGGCCTCTCCACACCCTCCCGGGCCTGGAAACCTCCACGACACTTTGTCCATCTCCCTCCTCACCGCCAATCATATAAATTCCTGCCATGTTTATCCTCCCCCTCATTCCCTTGCAACTTTCCCTCTGCAGTCCTGATTCGGGATGATCCCCCAAAATAAAAGTTTGTTTTTTTAATGCATGTTTGTTAAATTAAGAGAGAAACTCTAGCAACCTCTATAGTCTACTGGGCATGCATGCTCAGTCACTTTAATCAGACTCTGCGATCTTAAGAACTGTAGCCCACCGGGCTCCTCTGTCCATGGGATTCTCCAGGCAAGAATACTGGAGTGGGTTGCCATGTCCTTCTACCGTACTCAGTTTTAAACCCATGCATCTGCTGTATTAGAATCTTTAAAAAGAATCTGCAGGCTCAGACCAAATGGTGAAACAGGAAGCCAAATAATCTCAATGGAATCTGTGCCCAGATCAGAAAACGAGGCCAGGGCAGGCCCGGGAGAGCTGGATTAAGAGGAGAGGCGGAGAAGGAGAGTCCTTCCACTCAGTCGTTAGTCCCGGGCTGGTCTCTGGCTAAGGCCACAGAGTGCGGTTTTGGAGGGCTTGAAAACTATGCTTTTAGAAATTTAATCATTACTTTTCAGAAAAGGGAATTGTTGTAAACCTTCTCCAGTGTATGTTTTTAATTCAAGGTTATATCTGCCCAGTTCACTGATGACACATTACATCGTTTTGCTAGTATTTGGGCTCGCCAAGCCTGTTTGCTGAGGGGACATTCCACTTCTCCCACGGAGAGCACTCCCTGCAGATAAGCAAGGGGTATAATCAATGGACATGAACTTGGGCAAACTCCAGGAGATGGTGAGGGACAGGGAAGCCTGGCATGCTGCAGTCCATGGGGTCGTGAAGAGTCGGACACGACTTGGTGACTGAACAGCAACAAATAATTAGGGCTTTTGTGAGTCCCCCCTGCTGTATACTGACTTGTAGAGATAATTAAATGCTCCTGAGGGAGAACGATAACTACAAAAGACACAGCTCAGTTCAGTCGCTTAGTTGTGTCCGACTCTTTGTGACCCCATGGACTGCAGCACGCCAGGCTTCCCTGTCCATCACCAACTCCTGGAGCCTACTCAAACTCATATCCATTGAGTCGGTGATGCCATTCAACCATCTCATTCTGTCACCCCCTTCTCCCACCTTCAGTCTTTCCTAGCATCTCGATCTTTTCTAATGAGTCGGTTCTTCACATGGCCAAAGTATTGGGAGTATCAGCTTCAACATCAGTCCTTCCAAGGAATATTCAGGACTGATTTCCTTTAGGATGGACTGGTTGGATCTCATTGTGGTCCAGGGGACTCTCAAGAGTCTTCTCCAACACCACAGTTCAAAAGCATCAATTCTTCAGCGCTCAACTTTCTTATAGTCCAGCTCTCACATCCATACATGACTACTGGAAAAACAATAGCTTTGACTAGACGGACTTTGTTGACAAAGTAATGTCTCTGCTTTTTAATATGCTGTCTAAGTTGGAGAAGGAATGGCAACCCACTCCAGTACTCTTGCCTGGAAAATCCCATGGATAGAGAAGCCTGCAGGCTATAGTCCATGGGGTTGCAAAGAGTCGGACACAACTGAGTGATTTCACTTCACTTCACTAGGTTGGTCATAGCTTTTCTTCCAGGAGCAAGCGTCTTTTAATTTCATGGCTGCAGTCACCATATGCAGTGATTTTGGAGCCCCCAAAATAGTCTCTCACTGTTTCCCTTGTTTCCCCATCTATTTGTCAGGAAGTGATGGGACCAGATGCCATGATCTTTGTTTTCTGAATGTTAAGTTTTAAGCCAACTTTTTCACTCTCCTCTTTCACTTTCATCAAGAGGCTCTTTAGTTCTTCCCTTTCTGCCATAAGGGTGGTGTCATCTGCATATCTGAGGTTATTGATATTTCTCATCCAGCCCAGCGTTTCTCATGATGTACTCTGCATATGCTTGACGTACTCCTTTTCCCATTTGGAACCAGTCTGTTGTTCCATGTCTGGTTCTAACTGTTGCTTCTTGACCAGCATACAGATTTCTCAAGAGGCAGGTCAGGTGGTCTGGTATTCCCATCTCTTTCAGAATTTTCCACAGTTTGTTGTGATCCACCCGGTCAAAGGCTTTGACATAGTCCATAAAGCAAAAGTAGATGTTTTTCTGGAACTCTCTTGCTTTTTTGATGATCCAGCAGATGCTAGCAATTTGATGTCTGGTTCCTCTGCCTTTTCTAAATCCAGCTTGAACATCTGGAAGTTCACGGTTCACATACTGTTGAAGCCTGGCTTGGAGAATTTTGAGCATTACTTTGCTAGCATGTGAGATGAGTGCAATTGTGTGGTAGTTTGAACATTCTTTGGCATTGCCTTTCTTAGGGATTAGAATGAAAACTGACCTTTTCCAGTCCTGTGGCCACTGCTGAGTTTTCCAAATTTGCTGGCATATTGAGTGCATACTTTCATAGCATCATCTTTTAGGATTTGAAAGAGCTCAGCTGGAATTCCATCACCTCACTAGCTTTGTTAGTAGTGATGCTTCCTAAGGCCCACTTGACTTTGCATTCCAGGATGTCTAGCTCTAGGTGAGTGATCACACCATTGTGCTTATGTGGATCATGAAGATCTTTTTTGTATAGTTCTTCTGTGTATTCTAGTACTTTTCTGAAACTGAAGCTCAAATTATTGCCTTTAATTAACTTTAAGTTTTGGAAGAAGATGTAAAATTTGCCAAATTCAGCATCATCCCATTCTTTCATCTTCTCTCCCCCAACATTCCCCTTTTCCTTTTGCTCCTGCCAGTAACTGTTACCTAAATTATCCTGCCCATCCAGGCTTCCAGAAGATTTTACTCTGAATGTGAGAGAGAAGTAAGGCACAGCAAATGCCTTTGCATAGAAAAAACAGTGCTTTCAGTACACACACCTGGGAAATCCTAACTGAGCAAACTAGTCTCCCCACACCCTATACAATCATCCTAGGTCACTGGCTTGTCTTTCTCTGGTGTCTCATTTACTCAAATAGCTGCAGTCACCCCAATGCTAGTGGTAAAGAACCCGCCTGGCAATGCAGGAGACGTAAGAGATGCAGGTTCGATCGCTGGGTTGGGAAGATCCCCTGGAGGAGGGCATGGCAACCCATTCCAGTATTCTTAACTGGAGAATCCCATGGACAGAGGAGCCTAGTGGGCTACAATCTATAGGGTTGCAAAGAGTTGGACATTCAGAACGCACGCCCCCCAAATAACGTTTTCCCAGGTGGCACAGTGGTAATGACACTGCCAATGAAGGAGACACAAGAGGCATGGTTTTGATCCCTGGGTCGGGAAGATTCCCTGGAGTCGGAAATGGCAACCCGCTCCAGTGTTCTTGCCTGGAGAATTCCATGGACAGAGGAGCCTGGCATTCTACAGTGCATGGCGTCACAAAGAGTCAGACACGACTGAGCATGCACACACACACACACACACACACACACACACACACCCCTTGAGTATGGCTGCTCCTGAGATCTCCAACCCAGTGATTTACTTCACTTTTTCCTGCCTGATGTCCTGAATTACTTGAAGGATAATTTTGCTGTAAACTAAAGAATTAAAAATAGGGAACAGTGGCAAAGTGAAATAAATCAGACATAGAAAGACAAATACTATATAACCTCACTTATATGTGGAATCCAGGACCCCCTCCCCCCCAAAAAAAAACCCATAAGTTCCTAGACACAGAGAACAGACTGATGGCTGCCAGGGCCTGAGGTGTGGAAGGCGGGTGAAACGGGTGAGTGGAGTCAAAAGATACAAACCTCCAGTTATAAGTCGTGAGGCTGTAATGTACAGCATGGTGACCGTAGTTAATACCATACTGCATATTTGGAAGTTGCTAAGACAGTAGATCTTAAAAGTTCTCATCAAAAGAAAAAAATTCTGTAACTATGTATAGTGATGCATATTAACTAGACATATTGTGGTGGTCATTTCACAATATATACAAATACTGAATCATTATGCTGTACACATGAAACTAATATAACTCTGTATGTCAATTATGCTTCAATAAAAAATTAAATGCTAAAAATAGGGTAGGTTGTAATACCTAGTAGATGACTTACTATCTGTGGTATGAGGGAAGAGGTACTATCATACACTACAGATGAGAATATAAATCAATGTGAATAAGTCAGGGACTACATTGGGCTATTAGCAGCAGAGGGCAGCCTACATAGACATACAGTCGCTAAGTCGGGTCCGACTCTTGAGACCCCATGAACTGTATCCCACCAGGCTCCTCTTTCCATGGGATTCTCCAGGCAAGAACACTGGAGTGGGTTGCCATTTCCTTCTCCAGGGGATCTTCCCGACCCAAGGATCAAACCCAGGTCTCCTGCATTGCAGGCAGATTCTTTACCTCTTTACTGACTGAGCTACAAGGGAAGCCTGGTATAATTTAAAACAATTAAGACTTTGTTTGCTGAAGTCTGAGAAACAGCCCAGAGCTGTTTGAAAGCTCTAACAGGGCTTTCAAGGACCCAGACTCATTTGGCCTTCTTGATTCCCCATCCTTAGTACACACTGCCTATCCTCAAGGTCATAAGAAGGCTGCTGCAGCTCCTACCATCACAACAGAGATCCATATAGAAAGGGGAAAAAGGACAGGAAGCAAAAAAGGACTTTCCGGGAAGTCTCACTCAAAACTTCTGCTTACATCTCATTGGCCACTCCATCAGCATGGAAGGCCCCAAAATATAATGTTTTGATTATTAAGGGAATTAGGGTGAATGGATATTGGGTAGATTATTTGCAGTCTCTGCCATGAGATGCAGCCTCTTGGGAGGACAATTCAGAAATAGCTATCAAAATTTAAAAATTTAAATGTACTTACCTTGACTCACAAATCCCCCTGCTAGAAATTTATACTGTAGATGCATTCTCATATATGCGCAACTGCTTACACACCACAAGTTGTTTGTTCCAGCAGGAAAGGATTCAGGGACATGCATTTTCACTAAGTGTAATGTCTCAGTGAACGTCGGGCTCTGACCCATAACTTTAGCAAGTTCTCTTTCCAAGGAGGAGGTGGGTAGAGACAGGGAGCAGGAGAGTAGGTCAGGGGGAGGGGGGTCCATCTCTTAGCCAAACCAGTGAAGTGGATATCAATCTGCCTCCCAGTGCAAAGGACACAGGTTCGATTCCTTGTCTGGGAAGATTCTATATGCTGCAGAGCAACTAAGCCCATGAGCCACAACCACCGAGCCCAGGTGCTGCAGTTACTGAAGCCCAAGTGCCCAGAGCCCATGCTGTGCAACAAGAGAAGCCACTGCAATGAGAAGCCTGTGCACCCCAACTCAAGAGTAACCCCTGATCCCACATCTCGAGAAATTCTGCGCACGGCAACGAAGACCCAGCACAGCCAAAACTAAATAAATATATATTTTTAAAAACTGGAAGTGTTCCTCTTCCATTTTTCTTCCTGTGGTCCATTTCACTTCTCCTGGAGTGTCTTTCGGTGAAAATGACTAACTTCACTCACCACTGACTCTATCTAGGGCAATCTCTGGATGAGCCAGCCCTTCATGGGACTCCATAGTTGTCTGTCATCCTTAACTTGGTTTCTGCTGTGTATCTCCATCTGCCTTCACCAATTTTTGTTCCACTGTCCAGAGGCAATATGACTGAAGAATGCATTACATACAGGTGAAACCTCAGAAACTCAGCAAGACGGATAACGGCTCTGCCTTGCAAGGATGCCCCGGGTGAGCTCACTTGCTTAGTTACCCAATGAGACTCTATTTTATTTTCCAGACTACCTAAACAATCCATGGTGTACCACATACAAATTCTAGCCAGAGAATATCTGCTGACGATGACAGTAGTTGATTGGCGGAGGTCCAGCTACAGGCAAGATGAGTCTCACCCAGACGCTACATGGAACAGCGCTGCTCACAGATGGGAGTCTCCCGCTGAAGCTCAGGGGGGCTCTGGGTCTCTACTTCTACAGGGGGAAGATCAGACTTCAACAATTCCCTTCCTTCAGCAAATACCCTGTGCAACACGTTGTTTGGGATATGTATCAGCATTTGGGGTGGATCTTCAGTGTGTGTTTTCAAACTATATAACCTCAGAGAAGGCATCTGGGCCAAGTTCCATTCATCAAAGACAAGGCTGAAGGCTTGCTGGCTTTGCTTCCTTTAATTTTGGAAAAACCCTTCTAGCCTGGCTAAATCTACCTGATTCATAGCCAAGCTGGAAGGGGACAATCATCTGAAAGACATTCTAAAGAATTCTGGAGGAAAATGTCTGTTTGTCCTGCTCTCATCAGACTGCTATCACCCACTCTCTAGTTCACAGGAGAAACTGCCAGGCCTGGGCCTGCTTTGGGGTGGGAGAGTGGAGGTCAGACCCTTGAACTTACTGTGTTCCGTACTTTGTTCTTCTGTCAAGAACTTGATCCTGGCTTGTGAAAGAGACATTTTGCAAGAGCGGGAAGAGTACTGAGGCTGACATCAGCAACGTGACCTGAAGGGCAGGTGATCTGTCTCACTGGCACGTGAAGGGTCATCACCCTCAGAGAAGGGAGATCGTTCCTGAAGATGAGGGAGGAGAAGTCTTGAAACAAATCAAAGACAGCTTGTTGGAGCAGAAAAGTCATTCCATTCCTGAGGCAGGGAAGGAAATCCAATACAGCCTGCTCGTTTCCCACTCCTGCCCGTAGGGTTTGCAGAGAGCTCCCTCCTTTGTTTCTTCTCCAACATCAGACTTCTGAAGCCCAGGGAGCACACTGATGATTTGGATCATCCCCACCTACAGGAATCTGTCACTCCCCATGACCTTCATCTGCTGTATCATTCTCTTAAGTCGGGTTCCTCCAAAATAAGAATTTGAGGGAAAGCAGTTTGAGAGGCAATACTATGAAGCTGTAGCCAAGGGTTGGGGAAGTGATACAGGGAGTTAACAAAGGTAATATGGGGGAATTATTAATCACACCACCACTGTGGGAATCAGTGGCTGGGCCCCACCGGCGAGCTCTGGAGACTGAGGAGAATCTGTCTCCCAGTCATCTTGTGTGAGAAGGGTGTGAACAGAGGCTTTTACTCTTCACCTCCTGTCCATTTTGCAGGAACTGCTTCTAGGAGTCTCCCAACCTCCTTCTGCACCACATCTGTGGAGAGAGACCTCAGATGGAGAATCCCAGGCACTTTTCTTCAGAAGCTTTCACTGTGCCAGGGCTGGGGGGGAGGCTGAGGGGCTGTGGACAGCCTCCGCCGTGCTTTTCCTTCCTTATTCACTCGCTCATTGCCCTGTATGGAGCCCTGTGCCAGATCCTGGAGCTGCAGTGGAGAACAAGGCAGACGCTGTCTGCCATCCCCTGGAGCGTAAAGTCCGGCAGAGAAGTCCAATGCTGATTAAATAAGCATGCAAAGATGTAATAAAATCCGTGAAAAGGGAGGTAGGAAAAAAGAACTGAGAACTCTGTGAAAGGACAGCAGGAAAACATATTCTGGTTGGAGATGTCATGGAGGGCTTCTTTGAGGAGGATGTGAGAGTTATCTAACTAGAGATGGCAGAGATATGCGAAGAGAATTTCAGGCAGAAGAAACAGCATATGCAAAGGCCCTGAGGCACCAGAGACCATAGTATTAAAGCTAGAGGTCAAAGAGCAACAGGAGGCGTTGGAGGGAAGGAAAGCTGAAGAGGGAAGCACGCAACATGCCATGCAGTGCTGTGTGAGCTGTGCTCAAGCCAGAGCTGTGCTCTACTCTGGAGCAGTGGGCGCCACTGAAGATTGGTAAGCTAGGAAGTGACATAATCTGACTTTAAAACTTAAGAGATAGTTTAAAAAAAAAGAAAAGAAAGAAAGAAAAGGTAGCTGTTGGGCAGAGAGTGTGTCAGAGTGAGAAAGAGTGGGAGAAGTCATGAAGTCGAGAGCTATGTTAGGATTTCTGCTCCAGTCCAGAGTAACAGGGACTGGATTTATCCTCTAGCCTGAAATAGTTACAAAATTGGACAAAGCATATGAAACAGTGGTTTTGAAAACATCAGGCACGCTTAATGATGCACAGTGAGAATTAAATGAGGCAGAGTTTACGATTTCCCCAGCTTACTGCATGGAGAGTTTCTAGCCCACAGGGCCAAAGAATAGAAAACGAGGCTAAGTTCTGAGCTGAAAGAGCTGAAAGTCTTGGTAGTCAGAGTAGCCAGAGTTCAAAGGGCAGAGTACTGCAGAACAGAGATCTCAGAGGTCCAGCCATAAAAAAGAATGAAATGATGCCATGGGCAACAACACAGACGAACCTAGAGATGGCCATACTGAGTGACGTCAGACAAAGACAAGTCCATCACCTATATGTGGAACCTAAAAATAAAAAAAGACACAAATGGGCTTATTGACAAAACAGGAATAGCTTCACAGAGAAAACAAACTCCTGGTTACCAAAGGGGAAAGGGGGAGAGGGGTAAACTGAGAATTGGGGATTAATGGATACACACTACAATATATAAAATAAACAACAAGGATCATCTGTATAGGGATTCAATATCTTGTAATAACCTGTAAAGGAAATATCTGAAAAAGAAAAAATATATATGCATATATCACTTTGCTGTATTCCTGAATCACTGTAAATCAATCATACTTCAATTTAAAAAAAAATAAAATAAAGGGGGAAAAAAAAGAAAGTTCCAGAGCTCAGGAGAGGGTTCCCCCCGCTAAATTTTTGGTTGAATATTGATCAGTGTATGTGTATGAGGAAACTCCCAAAGGCCAAAGAAAGAACCACCTAAAGGGATTGGAGGGAAGAGTGCCCAGAGCTCTCATGGGGCTGAGAGATTTCAAACTTCCCTCTGAATAATTAGTACAACAAGAGAAGATAGAATCACTGACAATGTAAAAGACTTGAATATGTAAGTTAAAATGTAGAAGATTAATCAGTAAAGATGTAGAAAACAACCAATTTGATTTAACTGATATTTAAATAATACCCTGAAATAGTAGAATATTCATTTTTTCAAATGCACACAGACCATTTATCAAGTCAGACAATATTTTGGTACATAAAATAAGTTAATAAACTTAAAAGGATTCAGGTTAAAAGTAGGTTCTCTCAACAAAGTGAAATTAAATTGGAAACCAATGATGGAAACATACTGGGAAAATTCCCCAATTTTTGAAAACTAAATAACACATTTATAATTAATTCATGGATCAAAAAGTAAATTAGAGAATATGAGCGAATGAAAACAATAACCCAACATTCTAAATTTGTGAGATGCCACTAACAGTGAAGAGCAGTTTATAGCACTAAAGGCCTAGGTGTTTTAAAAAAAGTTTTCAAATTGATGACTTCAGTGTCTACCTTGAAAAACTTTTTTAAAAAGGTACAAATTAAACCAAGAGTAAGCAGATGCGAAGGAAATTATAGATCAGAAGAGCAGTAGAAATAGGAACAGAAAACAGAAAAACAAGAGAGAAAAACCAGTGAAAATATGAATAAAATTGATAAGCCTTTAGCAAAACTGAGCAGTATAAAAACAAAAATTAAAAGATTACCAATACTATGAGAGAGGTGACATCATACAGATTTCACAAATATTAAAAGACGGATAAGCAAAAGTTGGGACTTCCTGGCAGTCCAGTGGCTAAGGTTCCACACTCCCAATGCAGGAGGCCTGGGTGCAATCTCTGGTCAGGGAATTAGATCCCACATCCCACAACTAACGATCCCACATGGCACAACTGAAAATATTTCACTTGCCACAATGAGCTAAGACCTGGCACAACCAAATAAATAGAGTCTTAAAATAAAGGAGAGTTACGAATAATTTAATACAATAAGTTAAAAGCCATAAGAACTTGAAAGATAAAAAAAGTATCAAAATTCTAGAAGAATAACTTGGAAAACCCTATAAAATATCTAAGAGAGAAATATTAATAACTGGACCTAATCAAAACAAAAAAACTTTTTCTCTTCAAAAGTCACGAACATGAAAAAGCAAGCCACAGACTGAGAGAAAATATTTGAAAACATATATTTGACAGTGGACTTGTATTTAGAATGTATGTATGCATGCTCAGTTGCTTAGTCATGTCCAACTCTTCGTGATCCCATGGACTGAAGTTCACCAGGCTTCTCTGTCCCTGGGATTCTCCAGGCAAGAATACTGGAGTAGATGGCCATTTCGTCCTCCAGGGGATATTCCCGAACCAGGGACTGAACGCACATCTCCATCTCCGGCATTGCCAAGAGGATTCTTTACCACTGTGCTACCCAGGAAGCCTTTTTAAACATGAAACATGATACCGTAAAACTCCTGAATAGACCATTGGCAAAATATTCTCTGACATAAATCACACCAATGTTTTCTTAAGTCAGTCTCCCAGGCCAACAGAAATAAAAACAAAAATAAACAAATGCAACCTAATCAAACATAAGTTTTTGTACACCAAAGAAAACCATAAAAAAAAATGAAAAACCTATGAACCGGGAGAAAATATTTGCAAATGATGCAACTGACAATGGCTTAGTTTCCAAAATATACCAATAGCTAATATAACTTAACAACAACAAAAACAACCCAATCAAAAAATGCCAGAAGACCTAAAAGAACATTTCTCCAAAGAAGACATATAGATGGCCAGGAGGCAAATGAAAAGATGCTCAACATTACTAATTATTAAAGAAAGAAATGCGAATCAAATCTACAGTGATATATCACCCACACCAGTCAGAACAGCCATCATTAATAAATCTACAAATAATATGCTGGAGAGGGTGAGGAGAAACGGTAACCCTCCTACACTTGGGAGGGTTGGTGGGAATGTAAATTGGAACAGCCACTATGGAAAACAGCATGGGCCTTCAAAAACTAAAAAATAGAGTTGCCATATGATCCAGCAATCCCACTCCAGGGATTCAGATAAAACTATAATCCCAAAAGATACATGCACCCTAGTATTCATAGAAGCATGATTACAATAGGCAAGAGATGGAAAAAATCTAAGTGCCTATCAATAGGTGATTGGTTTAAGACGTGATCAATAAATGCAATGGAATATTATTCAGACATAAAAAAGAATGAAATATTTCCATTTGCAGCTACAAATGGACCTAGACAATATTATACTTAGTGAAGTAAGCCAGAGAAGGAAAGATAAATATTATTTCACTTATATGTGGAATCTAAAAAATAATACACAAAAAGAATCTACATGCAAAACAGAAACAGACATAGTAAACATAGCAGACATTGTAAATAAACTTACAGATATAATAACAAACTTACAGTTACCAAAGGGGAAAGCAGATGGGGAGGGATAAATTTGGGATTAACAGATACAAACTTTTATATATGAAACACGTAAACAACAAGGATTTACTGTATAACACAGGGAATAATATTCAATATCTTATAATAACCTATAATGGGAAAGAAGCTGAAGAAAAAAATACATATAACTGAATGACTTTGTTGTATACCTGAAATCACACAATATTGAAGGATAGTAAATCAACTATCCTTCATTAAAAAATAAAAATAGCTTTCCCTATCAGATGAATAAAAACAGTAAGTCTGAGAATATCAAGTGATGATGAGGTGTAATGAAACAATTAGTCCCCTACCCTCTGGTTAGGAATGTAGACTGACACCACCATTTTGAAAGGAATTTGGCAGTGTCTCTGAAAATAAAGAATGCCCATTAGCCCATTTCTGCTAATTCAGAAATCCACTCATGGAAATATAGCCGGCAGAAATACCTGCACATCATGAAAAGATGTTCGTGGCAGCATTGTCCAGAATTGGTGAAAAGTTAGAGCCATCTAAATGTTCACCATGATGAGAACAGCTAAATGAAATATAATATGCCCCTGCATGGGAGTTCCTTGAGGTCATAAGTAAGAACTGAGTCAACTAGACCACAAATACAGAATGTAGTATTCGGCTGTAAGTTCGTTCAGGAAGTGCCAAAGTAACTTTCCTCCAGACGCTCTCACTTTTTATCTTGTACGCTTCTATTATTTATGAATTTGTTTTTAGTGAGCATGTATTACTTTTACAATTCTTAAACCAAAACATAAATGAACAAAAATTGAACATCTAAAGGCTATAGAGACAAAAGGCTCAGGGTTCTAAGAGCTGAGTTCACTTTCAGTCAGAGTAATTCTGGGCCACAGGTACAATTCAGTAAAGATCCTTGATGAGGCTCATATCACGTGTGCATGCGGGCAGGTCCACACACCATGCATACATACCCACACACCTACACACATCATGCATGCATACCCACACACCTACACACACATACACACACACTCAGAGTTGTCCAGCTCTGCGTGTGCATGTGCAATGCATGACTTTACAGTATCTGGAGCAGTTCATAGAACATTCTGTGTATTTATTGGTGCAGGAGAATAATCAGCCAGCTGAGCTGGCAGAAAGGAACCTGATGAGATTGAAAACCCAACACCCATCACCTCCTCCACCAGCCCAAGCATGCGACACATCCCACGGCGTCCATGGTGCCCTCCTGGTTTCTGACTTTTCCCTTTTGTCTTCGAGACATTTTCAACACAAGAAATTGTGGCCATGAGGATGGGCGCTTATCCCCTCAGGTCGTGTAGTGAGTGACTCACCGGCGGTGAAGCGAGTCCTGGCGGACGGGGAGGGGGTGGGGTGGGCGGGGCTTACGAGTCCCTCCAGGACATGGGGTGGGGCTGGGCGGGGCTTACGAGCCCTGCAAGGCCGCGGGTTGGATGGGCAGGGCTTACGAGTCCCTCGAGGACCTGGGGTTGGCTGGGCGGGGCTTACGGGCCTTAGTCCGGGAAGATTGTTAGGTTGTGCGTCCGGATGTGGTGCAGCAGGACCTGTGCTCGCTGCTCCAGGGTCTGGAGGACTTGCTGAAGGCCCTGTCTCCCACCTTGGCTTTCCCAGAACACTGGGTCCATCTGCAGCGACTTGAGCAGCATATTCTGTAGACACCCTGATTCCAGAACCTTCATGACAGGCTCAGGAAACCTGGAGGAAGGTCCCCCAGCCCCGGAAAGAAAAGAAGGGCAAAAGCCCGCTTAGAGAGTTTCCACCCACAAAGTCCCGGGGACCACCTGCTGACTAGTTGTCCGGGGACTCCTCCACCCACTCTGCTGTGACAGCAGACACAGGATGAAGCTTTCAATGGGTCCCAGTCCCACAAGAGGGCGAATCCACTCTGCTGGCCTGAGCAAAGTGAGGAGGAGCCCTGGGAAGGCCGAGGTGTGGCAGGACTGAGCAGGGAAGGTGGCTACCCGGCCAGCTCCCTGCCAGGCAAGGGAGCCTGCCCACTCCCCAGCAGGGCATCTCGTGCTGTGCTCTGGATACCAGGGCCATCCTGGACTTCAAGGGCCCACTGCCTGTTAGCTTTCCCAGGACTCCCCACATCCTCCTGAGGCTCATCAAACAGCTTCCATCTGTCGGACAGTGGACTTCTCGGGAGCCATGGTTCAAGGCCGCGGGGTCTACGACAGGGCCCCTCAGCTCAGTCCCTGAACCTCAGCCCAGCCCCTTCGATGCTCACCTATCGATGCCCTCGAGAAGCCGGAAGTTCAGCTTGTGCTCCGGGTGCTGAAGGTGGCCAGCGTTATCAATGTAGACCAGACGAGTGGGGTCACTGCTCCGGACCTCGGGGAAGAAGATGGACAGGGACAGAAGATGGACGCGGTGCCCCAGGGTGCAGCGGCTCAGGGGCCCCTAAGCTGTCAGTCACACAATGCACCCTGCTCCTCGCCCAGCTGGTTCCCCCACCACACAGAGCAGTGAGCTCTTTCCACCCGGTGCTGTGCTCAGGGCGGCCAGGCACCATGTCTGGTGAACCCGCCCAGCAACCCTGAGGCGAACAGCCACTAACACCAGCCCCATTTGACAGAGGCAAAAAAGTTAGGTAATTTGCACAAGGTCACACAGCTAGTAAATAGCTGGTTGGCTCAAACCTGGACCCATAGTCCCAAGTGGCAACACCATTGGTGAAACCACAAAGTGGAGGCGTTGATTTCTCTTCTGGCGACTGAAGGGGAGAGGAGCCCGAGGCCAGGGGGCCTGATGCTCAGTCCCAGGCACCATCTGATGGCTATGCTCCATGGCCAAGGGGGGACGGCGAGGACAACCAGCCTCACTGGGGGAGACAGAGCAGCCCTTCCCCAGGGTGGAACTTTGCCCCTCCTGCAGGAGCAGCAGCTCTTCTGCCCCACCAGCCCCTCGCTGATGGTCTCAGCACAAGGCTTCCCACCCTGGGTTCTAGTTTTCACTGGAAGCAGTGTTTCCCAACAGCCCCAGCCTGTGAGCCGATAGGGTCCACGACAGATCCCCGTCACTGCCACCAACGAGACATGCAGCCTTGGAGGGCCCCTGCCCCGCTCCAGGTCATAATTTCCACGTTTACTGGCACAATGACGATGCCCTACTAGATACACACATACCACACTCAGCTGCCAGGACCCGAGGGCGTCCCTGGAGTCTTTAGGAGACAGAGGGGCTGGTGACACTGGTTCCAGCCCATGCCCTCCTCAACCACATACTCCAAGCTTCATTTTTGTCCCTTCTATATATTAAGGCTTCCTGAAAACATTCAAAGGGTTCTCCTGCCGAAAAGAACAGGATTGTGACACCCAGAGTCACGTGACCCCTGACCCTCGCCACCAGCGTCTGCTGATGGACAGACAGGAAGACCCGAGTCTGGGGTGACCCAGGGACATACCAGGATGTGGACCAGCCGCAGCTCCCCAGGGTTCCGGCATTTCTCTCGGAGTCTCTCTTCCACACAGGGGTCCGAGGGCTCGGGCTCGAAGCCACAGCAGTAGCGATCCAGGCGGTCATGCACCTGTGGGGGCACCATCCTCTGAGGGGGGCGGTCTACATGTCCAGCACTCGGGCTTCTTGAGCCCTGGGGCCACCCTCAGGGATCTCTGCCCTGGTGAGCTCAGCTGCTGGCCCCCAGCTGTGATGGGCTTCTGCTTGCTCCTCTGGCCAGCTCACCCTGCGCCGGAATGGCTTACTCACACTGCATGGATTTCCACCCAACATGCGGCAGGTGGGATCTTAGTTCCCTGACCAGGGATTGAACTCAGGCCCCCTGAGGTGGAAGTCCTGCTGCTGTTTAACCTATACTACTGGCCCTGAGCTCCGGCCTGGGGCCTCCCAGTACAGACTATCTGTCCACCTGGGGAGACTCACACGTGACCACTTTTTCTTGAAGCAGCAAATGCTACCGTAGGGATTCCTCCTTTTTCGGGGATAGAAAGATTTTAATGACTGTCCAGGCAGCTCCTGACTCTCAAACAGCACTTCCACCCTGCAGGAGGCCTGGATCAGAGTCAGGAAGGAGAGCATTCCTTTTCCTGACTCATCTGACACTGGATGCCTAAAGTGGGAACAAAGACACAGAGTCTTTCCCTCAGAGATGATCATGAGAGATGGTCTCTGTCCCTGGTTCTTGGCACAGAGCGCCTAAAACCCCTGCAACTGGCTCTGTGATATGAGTACGTTTTGATATTCATAATAAACCCTCCGACCACATCAGAGTTTAATAAGATGACTCATGGGGCCCTGAGATAATTGCAGGCTGATTGTTAGATGGACAAAGAATAGAGAGTAGGTGCTTTCCACCTGACCCTCCAACCTCAGGGAAGAGGAGGGGAGCTGGAAACTGGGTTACAGAAACTTTTGAACTATATTCTAGGGAGAACACACCCACCCACCAGGAGGGTGATGCACCCCAACTCCACATACGGGGTCATGGACTTGGGGCCTTTTCAGACTTCACCGCACATACCTCTTCTACTGGCTGTTCACTGACATCCTTTATAATAAACCAGACCACTGAAGTGGGTTTTCCTGAGTCCTGTGAGCCACTGTAGCAAATTATTGAACCCAGGGATGGGACAGTCATAAGAACCCCAGATTTTTAGCCAGTCGGCCAGAAGTACGGGGGGCTCAGGACTCGTGACTGGCATCTGAATCAGAAGTCCTGTGGAGCTGAGCCCTTAGCTTGTGGAATCTGACATTGACTCCAGGGGGAGAGAGTCACCCAGTTGGGGTTGGAGAGTTGGTGGGCTCAGAAGAAGGCATCACCCAGAGGACCAGCAACATCATTGCCTCTCTGTCTCATCCAGTTCTCACTGCAGGCTTGCAAGGGAGATATTATTGCCCCAATAACACATGGGGACATGGAGCCCAGACCTCCCCAAGGTCATACACGAGGAAGTAGTCCAGCTGGGGTCTGAACCCAGGTCTGCCTGGCTGGAGCCCAGCACTCTCTGATGTCCTCCACTGCCTCCCTGAAGGTCAGGGAGAGGGAGCCACTTGGAGGCCAAACTCTCTCCACACACGGCAGAGGGACCAGGGGCAGGGAACACACAGATGACAGCCCCCAGGTGCAGCACGCATCAAAGCCAGGCCAGCGACCTCACAGTCCACTCAGCTCAGCTCTGCTCAGCGCCGGCTAATGAAAGGTCTCACTCCATTTCCATATCCCTTTGGAGGTAACTCTTGTGTGTTCTGAAGAAATACAAAATTGATTTCCTTCTACACAAGCCAGAAAATAACTATAGCTCTATTCACCAATCAACCTCATGAAACCAGACATCCAGAAATGAGACAGTGTTGAACAGTCCCAACTACTGTCCCCAAACATTATTTTCCCCATTTCATAACAATTCGGTGCGGAGAAGTCCCACCCCGGGCCTAGACCACTGCCCCAGACAGGCTGAGGGCCTTTCTGTAAGGCCGCATCATGGAGTGTTTCCAGGGACAGCGGACCAAGGACATCACTGACACCACAGAAAAGGCATGTTTAGCCTGGAGGACCGGCCTGGCTTGGCCATGATACAAACAGCCAGAGCCCTGTCCATGCAGCAAGCCCGTTAAGCCCCCGAGGTGGACAGTCACTGCTTTAGCTTCCTGGACTTTGAATAACAACAGCCACAAGTAACAGAAAATTCTGGTTGGAAGTGACTTTAACCACAGGGGAAATTAAGATCTGCAGCAGGAAGCCTCAAGAGCCTTGCAATAGGACAGGCTTGAGGGTACCTTTAAGCAGCTCCCATTGTCATGATAAGGACTCAGGTTTCTTTCTGCTCTTCACTTTACCCCACAATGTTAAGGACATCCCTCTGTTGTCTCAGGAAACCTGCAGGTGGCCCCTGCGGGTAAGTTTTCCCTTGTGAGTGTGGTAAGTCGCTTCAGTTGTGCCCAACTCTTTGCAGCCCCAGGGACTGTAGCCCGCCAGGCTCCTCTGTCCATGGGATTCTCTAGGCGAGGATACTGGAATGGGTTGCCGTGCCCCCTCCAGGGGATCTTCCTGGCCCAGGGACTGAACCCGTGTCTCTTACGCCTCCTGCACTGGCAGGCAGGTTCTTTACCACTAGAGCCACCTGGGAAGTCCCCATGTTTTTCCCTGTTCCTGTCCAAAGAGAAGGAGACAGAGAGAGAAATAGAGACAGGAAGGAGGGGCGGGGGGAAAGAGAAGCCCTCCCCCAGCAATCATGGAATAGCAGTCCTTCCTTTCAGTCTGATTGGACCAGATCTGGACCCAGGCTCATCCCTTGTCCAGAGGCCACCACGGGAAGACGGTGATGTACTGACCTCTGAGCCCAGGAATGGGGAGAAAGGGAGTCACACCAGGGCCCTCTGCAGAAGAGACAAGAGCGCTCCACTGGGTCCACCAGAGCCCCCGAGTCCTCACTGGCTCCTACAGAAGTGTTGGCAGGATGGGGCTGAGGACAGAACCCTGTGGCACGCCCCCAGAGACCTCCCAACCTTCCAGACAGTTTTTACATCCACTCGAAGACAGTAACACGCCCCTATATTTCTCCATATTGTCCTCGAACTTGGCAAGGGGTGGAGTCCTCCACACATTCCTATGTAGGCCTGTCCTCGGCAGGAGCCCTCCAAGGCCGCCTGCACAGAGGTTTAGGGCAGAGATCAGCAAGCTTTTCCCACAAAGGGCCAGACAGTAAATATTTTAGGCTTTGCAGCCCATACGGTCTCTGTCACAACTACCCGACTCTGCCTGCGTTGTGCATATTGTACATATTCCAGATAATATGCAAACAAATGGCCGTGGCCATGTTCCCAAAAAAAAAAACTGTATTAACATACACTGAAATCTGAAGTTCATAGAATTTTTAGATGTAATGAAATATTCTTTTGATCTTTTCAACCATTTGAAAATGCTAAAACCATTCTTAGCTCATGGACTGTACAAAAAAAAAGAGGGGAATTTGGCCTGCAGTCTGGGCTGTGTCTGTGACCCTGGTTTGGAGCCCAAAGGATCTGGGGGTGAATCGTGGCTCCTCTATGTCCTAACTCTATGACCCGAGGAAGTTATTTAACCTGATGTTCCCTCAGGGCCTCACTGGGGACCACACAAGGTGAGGAGGGTGGCTGTCATACAGAGACCTGGAAGAGACAGGCCTAAAGGCCTGCAGGAATCTCAGGGATTCCTCTCTCTGACAGCCCTGGCCATAGCCCTGTGAAGCAGTCTAAAATAAAGCCGTGTCATGACGGTCTAGCCACTCTCCTCTACGTGTGTGCAAGGCCTGGTTTCTAGAGCCCAGACAGACTTGTGAGATGGATACCACCTGCCGAGTCATCTCTGGTTGGGAGAGTAAATGCCAGGATGGTTCTAGCAGGACTGAAATCCAGCGACTGCTCCAACCGCATGTCACATCTGATGGCACAACCAGACAAACCCCCTTCCTCAGGCCAAACGCTCCCTGTTAGCAGGCCATTCTATGTGGATTTTAACTGGATGCAGTGCTTATTTCCAGAAGAAGCTACAAGGACTGTCGGGCCATATGACAGGGGCAGCGCTGGCACCCCCAGATGTACACCCATTTGAATGTTGAACGGGGGGGCTGGCCGGCCCAGGTGCCAGAGTGAATAATCCGCCACGCTGTCTGGGAACTTTTTCCCACTGAAGAGCAACTCAGTTGAAACAGTTGAAACAGCAGCAGCCAAACAGGGCCAGGCTTAGGCTTCATTCCCACACCCTAAGGCATCAGGATTTCTTCTTCCCCCTTTTTAACAAAATGAGCAGTTACCAAGGAAAAAATGGTAATCTTTTGCAGTTTGGGCCTTCTAGCAGTGTGTATGCTAAAGAGGTTTTTGTTTAATTTAACAGTTGTGAAGCCCTTACTCTGTGCTGGATCGGGCTCTGAGTGCTTTACCTATCACAGTTCACTTAACCCTCCCAGCAGCCAGGAGGCAGGTACAGTCATTATCTCCATTTCAAAGACGAGGTAACTGAGTGACAGAGGCCAGAAAACATGCCTAGGGTCCCACAGAGTGAAAGCGGCAATGCCTAGACTCAGACCCGGGCAGTCTGGTTCTGACCACTGAGTTGGACTGGGTGGCAGGCACATACATCGTGACACTAGAGGTCACAAGTGCCTCGATACCAGAAGATGTGGTTCAACCGGATCCCCAGCTCCTGGCACTTTCTCAGTACAACGAGACTTGGCTGAGGTTTTCGGAGTGCAAGAATGAATGAATGAAGCGCATGGCTGGCTGCCACCCGGAAGGATGGTGGGGGAGGCCTTCACATGAGGACTGACCACTGAAAGCCTGCCCCTCACATGAGCCTGACAGCGGGAGGCCTGCCTCTGGGGCCCCCAAACAGGACATCTAGTGGGGCAAGACACTGCAGTCTGCCAAGAGGGACACCAGGCTGAGCCGTGAGGTGAGGACGCCCAGCACAGGGCACGAGGGGTGACCCAAGTCCTCTCACCCATCCACCAGGCTCCTGGGCCAAGACTTCAGCCAGTGCCAGATCCGAGTCTGGTGGATTCCAGAAGAACTGCCTGCTGCCCCCGGTGGCCCGGGGCCCCTGTGCAGGACCCTCCCCCACCTGGGGACAGTCACGGGCCCAGGGTCTTCTGGATTGAAAGGGTGGCTCTTGGCTGGGTCGGCTTGCTGCCAGACAGCCCCGAGGTGGCAGCATCTCTGTCCAAGGAGGGCAGCAGGCTGGCCCCGCACTGAACAGCTGTCTGTTAGAGAATTCGGAGGCTTTGGGGAGGTGAGGGTGTGAGGAGGAGTGGGTCACTTCACACTGACTCTTACCATCCTCTGATGACTCTCTCTGCAGTGCTCCCCTTGTGTCCTGACAGAGGGTAACCTCCCCGGAGGCCCTGGGCAGGGGAACCTCTGGATGCCTCATCTGCCCCAAGCCGGAGGCCAGAGGTCACAGCACCAGCTCTGGATGTGGGTGAATATACCAGCTGGTGGGCTTTGAGGAGATGGTCTGAGAATTATTATTTAAAAAGACAGGCGTGCGTGCTAAGTCGCTTCAGTCATGTCGGACTCTTTGTGACCCCTATTGACTGTAGCCCACCAGGCTCCTCTGTCCATAGGATGCTTCAGGTGAGAATACTGGCGTGGGTAGCCATTCCCTCCTCCAGGGAATCTCCCCGACTGAGGGATCGAACCCACATCTCTTACGTCTACTTGCACTGACAGGTGGGTTCTTCACCACTAGTGCCACCTGGGAAGCCCCGCTAAAAGGACTAAATCACTCTAAATTTTACACATCAACACAAAATCCAGCACCTGTGAAATGACGTATCCACCACAGCAAAGTACAGTTCCAACCAAGAAAGCTACAATGAGTCACCAGGGGAATACCTTTCCCAGAAATCAGTCCCCACATCAATACATTAGACGGAGGATGTGTGTAATCTGTGACCTCCTCCACTGATACTCAAAAGGCATCTGATGTCATTTTTACATCCATTCCTGACAAGAAAAACTCTTAATAAGGCAAGAATAGCAAATAGTTCTTCAGCCAAAAGTCAGCATGATATTTTATGGTGAAACACTAGAAACTGTCCCAAATCTGTAGAGACAAGTCATGTCCAGCATCCCATTACTATTTACCATTGCTCTGGAGGCACCATGGTTGTAGCAAGGTTAAGAAAAATGAAAGAGGAGGCAATGAGAACACAAAGTGCATTCGTCACAGAAGAAATGACCATATACTTGGAAAACCCAGGGCAACTGTGAGAAGCATTATTAAGTGAATGAGTAACCAGTAACCAAAATATGATGCAAAAACAATATCCTTCACACAGACCAGGAGCTATGGGCCAGAACGTGTTGAGACAGGCTGGGACCTGGGACCATTTTCCAGAGAGCTTGAGCTTGCACCTGGACAAATGCCTCCCCAAAGAACGGAACCCAAAGAAACTATAAGGGGCTCAGGGACTTCCCAGGTGACCCAGGGGCTAAGACTCCATGCTCCCAATGCAGAGGGCCCAGTTTCAACCCTTTGTCAGGGAACTAGATTCCACATGCAGCAACTAAGATCCGGCTCAGCCAAATAAATGATTTTTTTTTTTTTAAAAAAGGAACTACAAAGGATTAAAACTAACTGCTCACAGGCCCAATGGGGCAAATTATGAACAACAAGATACAAAAAGGTCACAAACCAACTGCCACTTCTGGGGAGCTGGGAGCAAAAGCAGGGTTACTGCTGTGATCCCTGCTCACAGCACCATGGAGGGGATGGGCAGGGGAGGCATCTTCACCCTCACTCCCTTTAAGGGACCGGCTCGCCCCTGCCTTGGGAAGAGAGCCAGGGCAACAATTTCTTATTTTCACTCCTGTGTGCTACAGCTCGAGCCCCAGTAAAGCCATGCCTGAAGTTCTCAGCCGACTTCTTATCAATTTCTGTTGATCAAGGAGTCCAGAAACCTCAGTTAGTAACAATATAATAGAAGGAAAAGAGGCCCTTTTCAATGGTCACAGGATGAAATATCAGTATCATCCCAACCTGAAAGTGAAGATCCAGCTCAGGAAAACATAAAGATGCTTCTGAGGAACAGAAATAAAATGAAAGACACAACCTGTTCTTGGCCTAGAATGACCCTGTATCTTAGGATGTAAATTCTCTCTATATTAGTCCACACAGATTTCATTTGATTCCAGTGAAGTCCCAAGAGGACTTGGGAAGGCAAAGGAAGTAACAAGCTGACTGAGAAGAGTATTCAGGAGTATTGGGAAAGATCTTTAAAAAGAGCAAGGAGACCAAGAACCCCCAGTTATTAACATAAAATATAAAGTGTGATAATTAAAACAGTGTGATTCTGGCACATAAATAGACAGACCCTTTACTGGAACAGAAGAGTCCACAAATAGACTTGCGTACATATGGAAATTGGCTATATGGAAAAGGCAGCATTTCAAATTGGGGGAAAGAAGGATTATTCAACAAATGGTGCTGGGACATTTGGGTTGCCATCTGAAAAAAAAAATCATTATTTTGCACCTGATCTCTTACTCCAAAATAACTTCCAGATGGATCAAAAATATATAAAAACACATGGGAGGATTTTTTTTAAAATAACCCTGAAATGAGGATGGTCCTTAAAAACATAATACACTAACCTAGAAGTCATGAAAAATTGCCTGATAAGTTTAACAGCATAAAGCAATTTTTAAAAATTTCTGCAAAGCAGAAAGACTAGAAACAAAGTTTGATGACAGTTGAGCCTGAGAGCAATACCAGAACGCAATGAAAACAAAAGACTGACTTTCTTAATCTATAAAAAAGCTCTTTTTCCATAAGAAAAAGACCAACAATCCAACAGAAAATGGGGCAAAGAATATGAACAGTTAAAAAAAAAAGATTTTTAAGAAATCTAAGCAGAGGCTAAGGCAGGAGGAGAAGGGGACTGCAGAGGACGAAATGGTTGGATGGCATCACCAGCTCAACGGACATGAGTTTGAGCAAGTTCCAGGAGATGGTGAAGGACAGGAAAGCCTGGCGTGCTGCAGTCCACGGGGTCGCAAAGAGTCGGACATGACTGAGCGACTGAACAACAAAGCAGAGGCAGGACGAGGGCGAGGCAGGGAAGTGCTGTCGGCTGTCAGGATGTGCAGAGCAGGCTCACCCGAGATGCGCGCTCCTGAAGGAGTCTGCCCTGGAGGCCCCTCCCTTGCCACAGGAACTCGGCTTCTATGGCTGCGTAACAAATGACTGCCAGCTCAGTGGCTTAACATAACACACTTATTAACTCACAGTTCCTGTGGGTCAGGAGTCCATCCCATTTTGCCGGGTACTCTACCTGGGGTCTCACACTGAACTCAAGGTGCTCCATCTCTTTCGTAACTCAGGCTCCTCTCCTGTGCTCAGTCGGGCTGCTGGCAGAAACCATTCCTCGTGGTTGTAAGGAGATCTCAGGGGCCTTCCAGAGGCCTCCCTGACCCACAGCAGCTCACAGCCTGGCTGTTTACTCCTCGAGGCCGGCAAGAAAATCCTCTGATGCTTCATCTTTGAAAGACTCTCCTGGCTGGTTCAGGCCAATGGGAAAGTCTTCCTTCTGATTAACTCCAGATTAACTGATGAGTACCTCAATAATATTGTAATAACTCTGCATGGTGACAGACTGAAACTAGGCTTATCTTGGTGATCATTTCATAACATATAGAAATACCGACTCATTAGGTTGTGTGCCTGGAACTAGCAGACTGCTGTAGGTCGATCGTGCTTGCTTGCGGGCTCAGTTGCGTCTGACTCTTTTCGACCCCATGGACTGGAGCCCGCCAGGCTGCTCTGTCCACAGGATTTTCCAGGCAAGAATACTGGAGTGGGTTGCCATTTCCTACTCCAGGGGATATTTCAATCAAAAAACAAATAAATAAAAATACTCAAAGATAACTTATTGGTAACTTAGTCACTGAAATAAGATTCCATCATATTTACAGCTCTCATTCATTCTCAAGGGCAGGAGTTCACACTAAGGGGATGGGTATCTTGGGGACCATCTCTGAATTTTGCCGATCACACTCGTCCTAATTGAGGCCCTGCTCTTAAGTATATGTAAAGATGCTTGATGTCGCCCTTAAATACCCCTGTCCGGGTGGGCTGCTTCACCCTCCGTGGCTGGCCGCACCGTCTGTGCAGGAAGAAGGAGCTCTGCACCCGTCTCTTGGGTCTGCTGTGGGCCTTGAAGGAGCTCATGCATGGGCACCCCATAAAGGTGCTACGATTATATTTCAGGTCTCGGACTGGAAGCTTGAGAGGTAGACAGTGGTCATGGATCTGGGCTCCTCTCTAACAACACCTGATGTTCAGGAATGCCAAGCCAGAGAAGAATGACGTGAACCATAGATTTGCACTCAAAACAGGGAACAAACACAGGGTCACAAATGACTGAACCCGGCCCCCTGGGAAGGAAATGGGCCAGCCTCATCCAGAAGAGACCCAGAAGAAATGCCTTTTCCAGAGTCAGCTGAGTCAGCAAAGAGGGCAAAAGCATGCCCTCTGTGGTCAAACTGCGGCGGATCTGATCCCAGCTCCAGCGCTTAAGGCCACAAGTTACTGTGGGCAAGTTCCTTAGCCCTTCTAAACCTCAGTTTCCTCATCTGTGGAATGGAGCTAAAACATACTGTCCACTCCCAGGGCGGTCACGCATCAACACGTGTGAAGTGCTGGCACAGTGCCTGCTGCAGAGGGTGACAGGCGACGCCATACACCATCACCTGTTCTGGAAGCACGAGTTAATCACGTGCCTGCTCAAGGGCTGGACCAACGACTGTCACGTAGTTTTCCACCTCTGTATCTCCGGGACCCGAAAAGAAAAGGAGAAGCCTGTGGGATTCTTTTCAGTCTAGAGGAAGGAGTGGTATTTGGGCAAGCAGAACACAGCAGCACCTAAACAGCAACTCATACAGAGGCCCTGGATTCCTCCATTCATTTGTTCATCCTTTCACCACGCGTCCAAAAGCTGCTTCTCCAGGATCCAACCGAGAGCTTGGCCCTGTGCTAGGCGCTGCGGATGTGACCAAAACAGAGAGACAGAAGTGAACAAATAAAATAGAACTTACTGTGTTGGGGAGTCAGAAAGAATATAGACAGGCTAGCACGAAATAGAAAGAGGCTAACAACAGAATGTGGAGGTTGGGAGAGTGGAGGCCCGGGGAGGAGGATGAGAGGCCTGTCTGAGGCCCTGCACCTGAAGAAACTAACCAAGGCCACATGCCAAGAGGCGGGGCTGAAGGTATCAGACAAGGACGGATCTGTGGCGCCCTGAAGCTCCTGATATCGAGGGCACTGAGATGCTTTGCCTTATTGTAATGGAGAAGGGACACAGTCTGACTTACTGTGCTCTCTGCCTGAACAGTTGCATGTGAATTTCTGAGGTCTCCCTCCAACTTCCAGCTGCTATAGGCTCTGCCCGGGGGGCTTTCTCCAAATGCCACGGAATTAACACCTCCAGGAGCAGCCCACAACCAAAGACCAAGGGGAGATTTGGCTATCAGTACCTCGTGTTCCTCACCTCTTGGTGGGCTAACTCTGAACTTGCACTTTATACCATTGCTCAGAAATTTCCTGTGGATCAAGCCCCAGTCACCCATAGCAGTGACCTGTTTGATGCCATGCCCTCTGCTGGCCGCCTTCTAGCTGTCTCACTTTCATCCTCCCTACGAAGGTTTCCTGGGGTCCCCTCCCAGAGGAACTACTGCACTGGACCCTGGTCTCAGAGTCTGCACGGGGGAACGGAAACCAAGACATCACTCCAGCTTCTGTAAGGAGACCTGGTCGGAGGGGACGAAAGTGGAGTCGTTAGGGAGACGTTAGGGAAGAAGAGTCCAGGTAAGAAAAGATGGTGGCCTGCACCAGGATGGCGGCACCTGAGGCTTTCTGGGGTCTGGATTTTCCGGAACATGAAGGCCCTGCATCAGCAGAAGCAGCAGGATGACTTCCATGAGCAAACACCACCCTTTCACTGTCTTGAGTTCTCTGCAGCTGCTCACCCCGTGCAGCCAAGCATATGCCCTCCAAGATGAAGCAGGGTATGAGAAAAAAGAAGCCTCTCTAGAAGGAAAAGATACAAATGTGCCCATTTCTGTCCCCCATCTCCCCCCACACACACATCCTTCCCACCCTCTGGCCTCTGGCCTCTTGAGTCCAGGCACGACTGCCCTCAGGTTGTTCCTGGCTTCTGCTCAGTAGGGACCTGGGTTCCTGGGCTGGGAAACCCACAGCCCCTCCTCACTCCAGCCTGCCCGTGGTTTCTAAGAAGGCAGCACCCGCCAGCCAGGGGTGTTTGACTTGCCTGGTGTTCGGCAAACCTAGGAAGAGGTGGCATGAGGCCAGCTGAGTGGCGTCTGACCACACGCCCACCTGTGTGTGCTCTGGCGGCTGAACCGCCCACCGCCATGGCTGGGCTTGGCAGCTGAGGAAGGGCTTCACACCGCAACCTCCAAAGACAGACAGAGGGGCTCTGTGTGGGCAGAAAGTAGCTGCGTGCACATCAGCTAGATGGGGGATCACAAGGAGGGGCCTCAGGGCTCAAAGTCCCAGCTGTGCCGACAAGCACCCCCTTTTCCTGCCCTCACCCATGGCTGGCTGAAGAGGACTATGTGAGAAGGAGGGTGAGCTCTGGAGCCAGACCATCCAGGCTGTGTCTCAGCTCCACCAGCCATGAACTTAGCCAAGTCACTTAACCACTTGTGACCTCAACTGTCCAACTTCAAAACAGGGAGAAGCCTAGAATCTCTCTAGCAAGGCTACCATGAAGACTGGAGGAGTTAATTCCTGTAACGTGTTGGGGGCAGTGCTTGTGTATTACTGAGCTTGGGCCATCATCAGGCGCTGTATTAAGTATATTACGTCAATGATCCTGCATGCAGAAACCACAAAGGGTCAGTGGTGTCATCTGATGGAGGCCAGGCTCCCCCAGAGACAGACCTCAGTGAAGAACTCAGAGCGAAAGCAGTTATCTGTGAGCTAATTCAAAAACACAAGCAAGGATCGGGGAAGGGAGACAGGGAGGGCCGGCAATGAGCTCTGTGGGTAACCGTGGCTCAATCCTAGTAGGTGACTCTGAGAGACACGTGGAACATGCCCCACAGAGCCACCCCAGCCAGGGAACCAGGGCTTTTACAGACCACCTCCCATCAGTCATAGGATGGCTGTTCCTGGAGGGAGCATGGCCAGCTCTTCCAGTTTACCCAAGACTGTAGTCTGTGGTCTGGGAAATGCCTCCCTCCCAGGCTCGAGGACAGGTCACGCTGTCTGGAGGGCACTAATCCCTAGCCCTCAGCCTGTCACACACAGGCAGAGCAGGCTCAGGGCCCAGAGCAAGCCTGCATCAGGAGCTGGTGATTAAGAGCTACCACGCGCTCAAGGGCAGAAGGCAGGGACACCCAGTCCCATTTAGAGAGAAGTGAAGTTCAAAGACACTGGCTAGTCTGCTCAGGGTCACACAGTGGGATGTGGCCAGTGGGCAGGGGGTTCAAACCCAGATCTGTCTGGTGCCAAAGCCCATGCCAACCACCAGGCCCCATGCTCCTCCCTCCACAAAGCAGCCATGACACAGACTCGAGGAGCTGGAAGTATTGCGGGAGGCCAGCTTGTCCAGTCACAGGAGACAAATACCCATAGGCAGATAGATAACATCCAAGGGTTTAGGGTTGGGTGTCAGACAACAGGGATTTCCAGGTGGCTCAGTGGTAAAGAATCCGCCTGCAATGCAGGAGACACGGCATAGAGCCCTGGGTTCTAGAACATGGGTTCAATCCCTGGGTCTGGAAGATGCCCTGGAGGAGGAAATGACAACCCACTCCAGTATTCTTGCCTGGGAAATCCCATGGACGGAGTCTGGCAGGCTACAACAGTCTGTGGGGTCAAAAAGAATCAGACACGACTTAGTGACTGAGAATGCTCACAATCACATCAGACAATAGGAGGTGTGGTCTTTGGCAGAAAGGGGAGCATGGCAACATTTAAAGGGGCAGCAGCGACTCAGCTCAGGCTCACTTCTGCTGCTTGGGAACAGAGGCCCCATGTTATTAAACCATCCAGTGTTTCAAAGGAAGTGGGATTTTCATGAGAAATCTCAAAGTATTAAATGTGGTCTGAGAATCTTCTAAAATACATTTCCAACCAAACTTGTCTGAATAACACAGGGAGCATCAGTCCCTGGCTACCAGTTATGATGTTGAACTTGACCCATGGCTCATCCAGTCACCCCAGCAGGTAAATTTAGGGCTAATATTGATCTCTTCCCTCAACAGAGGTCCCTACAGGAATGGGGCTGCCTTTGTATGCATACATATCCACCCACTGTGTGCTTGAATCGTTTTTTTTCTTTCTTTCCTTCTGACCGCATTCCCCGACTTGTGTCTCCACAGCTGACATCCAGCTCATACGTCCTGGAGCAGCCACATCAGTTGTTAACAGGCCACTCAGTAAATATCTGATGTCTACAGTCCCCCTGGTAAGCCCTGTGCCCTAACTGCCCAACCCCTTCCCTAGGATACCCCAAAACTACAGGGTTAATTTCTGGCACAGCAGGGACCTCAGCTGGCCCTGTGGTTTCCTTCTCTCTCCAGGGTCCAAGCGAGACCAGCATCATCCCTTTATTTCTCCCCTCTCTCATTCTCTCTCTCCTCCACCTCAACTCTCTTTTTTGAATTACGCAACCAACTTGAATCCTTCTTGATTCAAGGATAAATTTTTAACTACCAGCTCTCCGGGAATAAGGAGGAGTCCTGATTTGAAGAATTCTCTGATTCCCAAGGTATAAATACTCCTGCCTGCATGCGTGCTAAGTCGCTTCAGTCGTGTCTGACTCTGTGCGACCCTGTGGACTGCAGCCCGCCAGGCTCCTCTGTCCACGGGACTCTCCGGGAGAGAATAGTGGAACGGGTTGCCGGCCTTCCTCCAGGGGTCTTCCCAGCTCAGGGACTGGCGTGTCTCTTGTGACTCCTGCATGGGCAAGCAGGCTCTTTACCACTAGCACCACCTGGGAAGCCCCATAAATACTCCTACCCTGGCCTGTTTCAAGCTGCCAGCAGGCACGAATGTGGAGTCAGCAAGAGACATGACATGCAGTAGCTCAGCACTAAACAGTATTTACTGCTGCTGCTGCTGCTAAGTCACTTTAGTCGTGTCCGACTCTGTGCGACCCCGTAGACGGCAGCCCATCAGGCTCCCCCGTCCCTGGCATTCTACAGGCAAGGAAACTGGAGCAGGTTGCCATTTCCTTCTCCAATGCATAAAAGTGAAAAGTGAAAGTGAAGTCACTCAGTCGTGTCCGACTCTTAGTGACCCCATGGACTGCAGCCCACCAGGCTCCTCCGTCCATGGGATTCTCCAGGCAAGAGTACTGGAGTGGGTGCCATTGCCTTCTCCGACAGTATTTACTAGGTAGATGCAGAAAACCTCAAGAGCTCAGATAATAGTAAAATGCAAAATAATTGTGAAGTAATGAGATCAGAGTATTGATTACCTTTGTTTCTAATATAACTTATTATATTGTTAGTTTACATAATTTCAATAATGCCTGTTTCACAACCGGGTCATGCAATTCCTGAAATTCAAGAATGAGCCTATATGAGCTGGTTTTCAGCACACCAATGGATGAATGAATACAAGGCAGGAAAATAACAAAAAAGGGTGCTGGGTGATCAAAAGACAAGGACTAAAATAAAAAGTTGAGCGTTAAAAAAAAATGGTAAAAAAAGCAAACAAACAAACGAAAGTAAAAGACAAGGGTTAGGGGGAGAGTCACCATCCACCCTCACGCAGGCCATTCCAACGTCTCAGTTCACCTAGAGTCCTCGTTTCCGCGGCGCCCCGCCCCGGCCCTCCAGGCCCCGCCTACCTGCAGCAGGAAGTCAAAGAGGGCCAGGCGTGCCCACTCAGCGTGGTGGATGCCCAGGCATGGGGCATGGCTGGGTCGGCCACAGCCATGTGCCAGCAGGGCCTGGTACTGCAGCCAGCCCAAAGCCAGAGAGTTCTGGTCGTCCTCCGGGTCACCCAGGTGCTGCACGTCGGGCGCCCACCAGATGACGGGCCGGGCGCCGCCATCCGTGTAGCGGTAGGGCAGCAGTGGGCTGTGGAAGCGCCTGGCCACCGCGGGCAGGCTCCGGCGCAGCCCCAGCACGCGGTCTACGTGGAAGGACAGGACCTCGGACAGGTCCCCGGGCCTCTTGATCAAGCCACAGAGCCCCTGGGAGCAGAGCTGACTGAGCCCAGGAGCTGCATCCTGAAGGGACCCCTCGCTGGAGAAACCAACTAGCAGCACCTGCCCGTGGCCAGGCACCCGGGCTTTGCCCACCACCTCCCCCTGGGCCAGAAGCTGGAGGGTCTGCACATCCTGCTCTGTGAGCCACGGGGGTACCTGCTTGCTGGTCCTGAAGCCACTCGACAGCCCAGGGGTCTCAGTGTCACACCAGACAGACCCTTGCAGCTCCCTAACAGAGCCAGGCCACCAATGAGCCCCTTTGGTGGGGGCAGGACCCCCCACTTGTTGGCCACCAGTCCAGGCTCTGTTCCCTACTCCTGGCAGACCCCCGCCTTCTGGAGGAGGCTGGAGGATCAGTCCAGCAGTAGCTCTCTGAGTCTGTAAGGCTAACATGTCATGCCCTGCAAGGGGGCCACCTGGGGTGCTTGTCTCACTGAGTGCCTCCGGGAGGGGACCATGGTGCCAGGGTGGGTCCAGGTCTTTGGCTCCTGGACCCCTGATCGCCTCCCCCTGCAGGAGCACAAGACGCCGGGTACTGAGTCTCAGGTCTTCTGGAGATGCCAAAGTAATGTCATTCCCAATCCTCCCTGGATGGCCGCTCTCCTTCCCTGGGGACTGTCTTCTGCTGTCCACGTGCCCTCTGTGGCCTTGCTCCTCAGCACACACCAGGACGGAGCTCCTGGGCAAGGCCCAGCTTCTCCTCAACCTTCTTGCCCTCTGCCTCCAGCTGGAGCTCAGAGCCTGCCGACTCTGGGGGGCAGGGGCATCAGCAACCCCCTGGGGCTCCATGGGGCCAGGATCTGGGCCAGCGGCTGGGCGCTGTGTGGGCAAGCGGGTGACAGTCACCACAGACAGAGTCATTAAGAGGCAGAATGCCATCGCCAACCGCCTCTTGCCACGCAGCTTTCTCCAGAGCCAAGATGCCTGGGGGATGGGGGTAGAAAAAAAAAAGCTTAGGACCTTGAAAACATCAGCCCTGACCCACAGAATAACGGGACAGTGAATGAATGAACATCTTGGGTGAACAAGGAGGGAAAAGTGTGAAGCCTGGGCTGGGGGAAGGGGAGCGTGACACCCAGCTGTCCTCAAGACAGGAGCAGGCAGCCGTGCTCCTGCTTCAGCGCTCAGCCTGCTCTCTCTCAGGACAGCCCTGCAGGGGAGACCAGGCTTCTCTCTGAGTAAACTGCTGTTATGACTCAGATTTCTGAACATGCTAAGAGCCTTTCGCCATCTGTTCCCCACACTGAGTGCTGGCCCCTTCTTCTCGCCTCCACATTAAGCCCCTCTGTGGACCTGCAGTTTCTCCCACAAACATGCCCTTCCCTTTCCGGGGCACACAGCCACCCGGCCGCAGATGGGCTTGCCTGGCCTCCCTGGCAGCCAAGTGTGACCTTGGGACTAAGTCCTTGCCCAGGGCCTGAAGCAGTCACTTTTATTCGCCCCATCTGTTCAAAGGGAGGTTGGCTCGCCTCTCTGGGCCCACATGTGGCCGAGTCAGCTCTGGACGGTTGGCAAAGGACATATCCTGGGGCAGTAGTTTTTCAACACGTGGTCTCACGACCAGCAGCATGTGGAAACAAGTTTCCAGGTGATTCTGATTCTTGGGCACCAAAGGGCCACGAGAAGGAAGGAGCTTGGAAGCTTGCGTGAGCCCATGGGCACCGAACTGGCAAGGGTTGTTTAAGTCACTGTGCTTTGGGGGCCCTGCAACTGTGAGCCTGCAGCACCACCTCCATCCACACACGCTCCAGCAGTCCAGGCACCCTGACCCTGGACCAGAGCTGATGGGGCCACCCAGGGCCCTGACCTACACGAGGCCAAATAGCCCCTCAGCCCCTACCCTGCCCCCGGGAACCAGAACTTCTGACAGGTCAGCAAGGTTGGCTTTGTTCTGCTCATGAACTTGAGGTCAGGGGCACATGGCAGACCAGCTACTGATGACCGCAGTGACATGTCTACTGAGAGTGAGTCTGCAGGGAGAGAGAACAAACAGCCCCAAACCAGACACCAGATGGGAGGGAGCCCCTGCCCAGCCACCGGAAGTTTCTGGTTCCGGTTCCGAGCCTGGCCCCGCTCTGCGTTCTTCTCTCACCAGGTGGATTTAGCCCAGTTCCATTACTTGAGATGCCGTTCGTTTAGTCTTTGTTCTGCTGTGGTATTTCACGGTATGTTTTCTGTATTTAAAATTTTTGAAGTCTTCACTATGCTTTCAGTTACCTTTACTTTTTTCATGGTGCATATTTCTTATCACATTTAGGACATTTTTATTTGAATTCTAATAATTGGACCCTTCATGACTATACGCCCTTAAATGTCCAGTTCTTTAAACACCAGCTCTTAAATCCTAGAAAGAACAATCATAAAATTAGCATATTTCCTCTTCCCACCCCCTACCGTTGGATCGCTGTTCAATTTTAATCACTGTGCTGCGGGCTCAGTCCCTCAGGCATGCCTGACTCTTGGCGACCCCAAGGACTGTGGCCCGCCAGGCTCCTCTGTGCATGGGATTCTTCAGGCAAGAATACTGGAGTGAGTTGCCATGCCCTCCAGCAGGGGATCTTCCCAACTCAGGGACTGAACCCAGGTCTCCAGCACTGCAGGCAGATTTTTCACTGTCTGAGCCGCCAGGGAAACCCCTTAATCATTAGTATTATCTTTTTAAATGTTTGCCTTTGTACAATTAAAAATGCTTACATTTCTACTCTATTTTGTCAGCTTTAAATGACAGTCTTTGGCCCCCAGTTATTACTCAGGAATAGCATGCTTATTCTTTCTCCCACCTTTTCCTTCATTCACCTTCCAAAGTGTTATATTTGGGTTATTTCTGTACTGTTAGGATATAAAACATGTCCCTTCTACTCTATTACTTCAATATTCATATTTGTTTGGTCTTCGTTCTTCAGTTAGCTTTATTCTTTGCATACTCCTGTCCCCTTTGCCCTAGTTTTTCATTATTTCTTGGTTGATTGAAGTTAAAACTCCATAATTTTCCTCAAGAAGTACTCATGGGAACAATAGTCTCTGGGTTCTTGCATGTTCAAAACTATTTTTCTATTGCATTCGTACCTGAAAGAAAGTTTGGCGAGATATAAAATACTGCTCACAATTACCTTCTTGGAATAGCTTGTAGGTCCTGCTCTACAGTTTTCTAACATCAGATGATGCTGTGGAGAAATCTAAGATTAGACTGGCTCCCTGCCTAGGAGCCCTAAGAATTTTTTTTTCTTCCTTTTTTCCCCCCATTGTTTCCCCAGCTTTACTGAGGTATAACTGACCAAATAAAAACAACTGTGTATATTTAAATTATCGAACATGACGATTTGATACATGCATATACTGTGAAATGTTCACCATAGTTGTTAGTTAACACATCCATTCCTTCACACAGACTTGTTCCTGTGTGTAGTAAGAACACTTAAGATCTACTATTTTTGCAAATTTCAAGTAAACGATAACGTATTACTAATACAGTCACCATGTTGTACATTAGATCCTCAGAACTTATTTTACAGCTGAAAGTCTTTTTTTTTTTTTTAAGATGCTACATACAAGTGATACTACACAGGATTTGCCTTTCTCTGTCTGGATTGTCTCACTTAGCTTAATGTCCTCCGGGTTTATCCATGTTTGTTGCAAACGGCAGGGTTTCCTTCTTTCTTTAGTGGCTGAGTAATATTGCGTCGTATGCATGCGCGCGTTTTCTGGATCCATTCACCCACTGAGAGATGCGTAGGTCATTTCCACGTCTTGGCGACTGTGAATCACGGTGCAGTGAACGTGGCGGTGCTGGTGTCTCCTCTGGGTATGATTTCTCTCCCTTCAGATATATCCTCAGCAGGGCTCCTCCAATTCTGGAGATCCCCCTATTAGGGGCTCCAGGGGCCTCCTCTCTATGGAAGGTGCTTCTGTGCCCTGTGTTATGTTCCCCTGGACCCCCGGCTGATGCCAGCTGCCCTCACAGTGGACAGTCCCCCTGCACACTGCCAGCTTCCCACCTCAAGCCCCAGAGTCATTCCCTGCTTTCTTGCCCACTATCAGGGAGACACAGAGAAAATTAACACCTTTGGGGACAACCCTTAACCAACAGGGGACAAAAGTCAGTGGGTAGGGCTTCCCTGGTGGCTCAGTGATAAAGAATCCGCCTGCCACTGCAGGAGACTGGTTCGATCCCTGGTCCAGGAAGATCCCACATGCCGCGGAGCAGCTAAGCCCTCGTACCGCAACTATTAAGCCTTGGGCTCTAGAGCCGGGGAACCACAATTACTGAAGCCCGGGCACCCCAGAGCCCGTGCTCCTCAACGAGAGAAGCCACCTCAACGAGAAGTCCATGCACCGCAGCTAGAGAAAGGTCATGCAGCAGCAAAGAGCCAGCATGGCCAAAAATAAATAGATGTTTTTAATGCTATAAAAACAAATTAGGGGGTAAACACCTAATTTGTCCCACCTGTTCAGAGGGACAATTCTGAGTGGCATTCTGTACGTTGCCACAGGATATGCCCGAGGGATAGAGCCTCTATTCTATAAAACAGATGGTCCTCGTCTCCCTCTAAGATGCCTTTCTTTAGCGGATGATCCTTTTGAAATGAGAGTCTAATTTGTTGTCCTTATTTATTACATATGTTTTAATATGGCTTTTATTATTACTTAAAGAACACACGTATGTGTAATACACTTCCCAGGGGGCCCACTGGTAAAGAATCCGCCAATGCTGGAGCTGCAGGAGAGGTGGGTTAGATCCCTGGGTTGGGAAGATTCCCTGGAGGAGGAAACGGCAACCCAACTCCAGTATTCTGGACTGGAAAATTCCAGGGACAGCAGAGCCTGGGGGGTCGCAAAAGATTTGGACACGACTGAAGTGACTGAACACACACGTGTAACACATGCACAGGGAAGCACTGTGAAAAACTCAAATAATGCAGCTGGTCCTCCAGAATCATGGGCTCCACATCCCCAGATTCAACCAAGTGCAGGTACCATTACTGATGTTAACTTTTCAGTTGAATATGAGTTATTCTCTCCTTTAATCCTTAAAACAACGTAGGGAAACGGGAATGACTCAATTCCTATTTTACAAAGGAGAAAACTGGGAAGTCCAGAGTGCTCACTTGCCCAGAATCACAGGCTGGCCAGAACAACAGCATTTTTAATTAAAAGTAGGAGTGGCCATGGACAAAACCCATGTTTGGGTTTCTTTTTCTCCCCTCTGAAAAGAAAAAAATAGGTTTTCAAGTTGGATTCATAGTCTAGATTCTCAAAGTTCTGGATGCCACTAGGGAAACATAAATCATCTTTTAAAAATGTTTCAAGAAGACAGGCTGTTTTGATCCTTCTCTCGGCCTCACTTGGCCTTGGACAACCTGGGGAAAGCTGGCAGTTGTGCAGTTGTGCGGAGAGAAAGGTTCAAAATGACCGTGAGCAGATGTCCCTGCAGGGCCACCCAAGTAAAGCTTTGGGGAAAAAAAAATACTTGCTTTGATTGAACTGTAAAAACATCCTCTAAGGAGAAATATTCAGCTGAATAATACAGAGCACATCAGAGAAAGGAGTAAAGGGAATGATGCCTCATGTCCTAGAAAGTTAGCTGGTGGAACCTAACCGTCCCCACTGCTGCACACGCGCCAGTGGAACCTGCCCCCCGCCATCTAACACAGGATGGGAGACACGCTCGCGATGCTGGCGGCAGGAGGGAAAGAAGATGGTTCTACTGTTGTTCTGCGTCTCCTCCCTGCTCGAATCCCACCTCCCACCCTTTCACCAAGACTCCCTCTTGATTCCTCAGAGAAGATGCCCTCTTCCCCAGCAGCCCCGCCCATTCACAGATGCAGAGGAAGAGGGGTGGATAAAGAGGGGAGCCAGAAAAGCTTTGGGGAAGACACATTCGAGTTCTAGATCAGCTTGTGGCCCTTCTGGGCTGTGTTACGATGGGTAAGATACACAACCGCTCAGCCCTATTTCCTCCGTTATAAAATGGGGGAGAATGAGATAATCCCTCCTTACAAAGATTGACATGAGGAAAATAAATGAGGACCACTACATGGTTTGGTACATTTACATGATGGGATCAGGGTTTCTGTCCCCGCTTTCTGAACTCCCTCTGTTTTTCAGGGATCTGAAAAATACCCAGCACCACTCCTTCCTGGACTTTGGCATATTGTAATGGGGACATTTGGGAGCACAGCTCAAGGTAGAGGCAGAAAGAGAAACTCTTTCATCATAAAGCCACAAGTGTAAGCTAGGAGAAGGCCACCTGGGCAGTAAGAAAGGTCTCGCCCTGCAGAGGCTCTGTCCAGAGACAATCCAGGATGGGACAGGAAGGAATCACTTGTCTTTAAAGTATGTGGGGAGCTGAGGAAAGGGCGGGAGCCAGAAGGACACATGCACGAAGGCTAAAAGGAAACGACAGAGATTTGGGGTTCCCTAACAACTGTAGGGGGGCTTCCCTGGTGGCTCAGTGGTAAAGAATCCGTCTGCCAGTGCAGGAGATTCCAGAGATGTGGGTTCAATCCCTGTGTCGGGAAGATCCCCTGGAGTAGGAAATGGCAACCCACTCCTGTATTCTTGCCTAGGAACTCCCATGGACAGAGTACAGTCCACGGGGTCACAAAAGAGTCAGACACGACTTAGTGATTAAACAACAGTAGTAGGAAAGGGATCCAGGAGAGTAGTGAAAGGCTCAGCCCCCTGAGAAGCTGTGCTGGGCTTCTCAGCACACCTTCAGGTGGGGATGTCCCACCTTCAGAGAAGCCGTGGCGGGATGAAGAAGAAGAACAGGGAACAAGCGATTCCATCTATGATGCCGTCTTTCACTTCATGCTGAAGAGCCGTCTCACCGCTGCAGGGAGGCGATGATGGGAGTTTGGTGGTGGCTCCATGCAGCGATGAGACGGCTCTTCAGCATGAAGTGAAAGACGGCATCATAGATGGAATCGCTTGTTCCCTGTCCTTCCTCCTCATCCTGCCGCGGCTTCACTGAAGGTGGGACACACCTCCCCACTGTCTTTGACCTTGGTCGTGTGACTTGCTTCTGCCAGTGGAATGCAAGTGGACAAAACACAGGCTGCGTCCTGCTGGTGGCGTTACCTGTGCTTGTGTGGCGCTAGCCACCTGGCAGACTCGTGCGCCACCGTGACAGGAGCGTGTTCCAGGCAAGGCACCGAGTAGGCCTGAACCCAGGGCCCAGCCTGGCCCCAGCCCAGCCACACCCACTGGGCCTGGTGAACCCCCAGCCCTGGAACCAAGATAAGGCTGCATACTGTGGGAACCATCGCGACTGTGGGCTGTTTGCAATGCAGCGTGATCACAGCGAACCCTAACTCGTTCAGATCCTTGGGTGACTTCTTTGGGGCTCAGTGTGTGCCCTTGGTCAGAAAGCAGTAGAGTGGTTTAGTAATCAAGCACGGCGCCCTCCCCTTGACTAGTAAGGATGTAGGGGTATCACTACAGAGGCAAGGCTGGCTCTGACGATGACGGTGCAGCCTGGTCACAGACACGTCCCATGACCAGTTTCCCCCCATGATGTGGCCTGGAGGACCCCTTCAGTCAAATGAAAACTGGAGAGCCTTTTGAGAAGAACTTTTGGGGAAAATTCCAACATACACTGGTAGCCTTTGCACAGACACAGTTTAAGAAACCAGAAATATTTGGGGAAAAGGACTCAATTACAGTTTGTACTGAAACCACCAGCGGGAGACTCTCATTTCTAAAGGGCCACAGGGAAAGAAATGCCCTTCTACTTTGGGAAAACTCATCAGGACTTGGCCTCACTTTGGGGCCCTACTTATCCTGTCCCCAGACCACCTCCCAGAATGTCCTGCTGTGAACCCTGACACCCCAGGGCTGTCACAGGAACCGGCTGGCAGGGATGGAGGCAGAGCCATCTTTTCTCAACTCCCAGAGGTCAAAAAACGGTGACAAAAACCCAGTCCTGTGCTGAACTGCCATGGCGGATGGCATAACATGCAGGGCAGGGCCAGTGGGGAGGGTATAGAGACCGCATGGTCCTCTCCCCCTCACAGCAGACAGAATCGCAAAGCACTTGTACAGTGCTTCTCGGCGGAGGTGTCCTGGGTGGGAGAAGGGGTGGAGAGAAGCCACGTGATGTATGTGTATGCGGGGAGGAGACGGATAAAACTCAAAGTTGGCTCTGGTTTAGTCTCCACCAAAGGCATGTCAGCCCCCTCAGTCGTGTCTCCCGACCTCTCCCCTCTACGACACAACCCCCCTGGCTGATCGCTGGTTCACCACGACTCAGACTCTGGCTGAGACTGGCAGAGATTTTGCAATGTGGAATTTCTGTTTCAGTTTTTTAAAGATCAGCCAAATGATTTTCATAACAAAACCATGGCCGGGGTGAGAGGGAATACATAAGCATATTTTCAGAGGGCTGGATTAAAACCACATGTTGATGCTGTGAGTAACACCGCGGGCTGGACCTGCTCAAATTCTGCTTCCCTTGGCTGAACTCAGAATCTAACCCCAGGAAGGGAGAGCTGGGCGGGCACAAGACTCTGGGGGCTAAGGCGGCAGGCAGGGCTCACTGGACCCTCCAGCCACACAGAGCCCCTCTCCCAGGGGATCTCTGGGCCGTGGAGGCTGGAAGCATTTGTTCCACTGTGGGCAGAACCCCAGGCTGCCTAGATCCTAAGCCACCACCCCGCCAGGCCCCTTGCTCAGCTCCTTTGCAAGCTGTGATTTTCCCTCCACATCAGCATCTTCAAGATAAGAAAGGACTTCTGCCCCTGTAATTTCTGGCCCGGCCAGTCTCCAGGAGGGGGGAAACCCAAAGGAATGATAACTAACATTTATTCAGTGTTCACTATGAGTCCCAACTATTTGGAGAACTTTACTTCTATTAACTCATTTAATCTGTATACCAGACTTATGAGGTAGATATGAGAATTATTATCCCATTTTACAGAGAGGAAAACAAGGCACAGAGAATTGAGGGGACCCAGTGCTCACAGACCGGAGAAAGCAATGGCACCCCACTCCAGTACTCTTGCCTGGAAAATCCCATGGACGGAGGAGCCTGGTAGGCTGCAGTCCATGGGGTCGCTGAGAGTTGGGCACGACTGAAGCAACTTAGCGTCAGCAGCAGCAGCAATGCTCACAGACAGAAGCACCATGAGGTGAACCCAGGCCGACTGGCTCCAGAGCCAGTGACCTAGTAGCCGGCTCACCCTGGAAGGGGGCTGCCAGCCACAGCCCCTGCCCCAGCCCTGATTCCAGGACCACACAGGGCCCCAGGGGCAGGCCCTGCTCTCAAAGGCTTAGCTCTTTGGGACTGGTCAGCTCAAGTGTAAAACGAGGCGTGAGTGAGGTCAATGCTAGGTGGCAGCCTTTTCGCACTGGTTAAACTGAGGGAAAATAAAGTGCTTTCAGGCTATATTTATTTTTCTTTCAAAATGAAAATAACTTTGTTGTGTCTCATGTCCTACTTTAATAAATAGAAGAATATCAGTTAGAAAATACCACTATTTGACCCACTCCAATCTGGGCATATTTGAGAGGTAACATCAGAAGCGGGTTTCTAATAATCTGTTATCCTCAAATTAGGTCTAGGGCTTGATCTCAGGACCATGCAGGTGGTTCTCTTGCCCCTTCCAAAAGAAGATGGTGCCAGAGTGCCTTTCAGCTCAAGCATTCTGAAGACTGTAGCCAGGAAATTGGACATATCTGACTTGAGAAGTGAATATAGCAGACCTTATTAACAACAGCCACTCACCAAGCATAGACCATGTACCAGGCACACTCAAAATCTCACAAAGTATGTACTAACATGATGAATTTGAAACTGCAGAAGTTAAGATTTACAGACTTCCTGACTTCAGACTATACTACAAAGCTACAGTAATCAAAACAGTATGATACCAGCACAAAAACAGAAATACAGATCTATGGAACCGGACAGTAATCCCGGAAATAAACCCACACATCTGTGGTCAATTAATCTATGACAAAGGAGGCAAGAATATGTGATGGAGAAAAGACAGTCTCTTCAATAAGCAGTGCTGGGAAAACCAGACAGTTACATGGAAAAGAATGAAATTAGAACACCTAACACCATACACAAAAATGAACTCAAAATCGATTAAAGACCTACACATAAGACCAGATACTATAAAACTCTTAGAGGAAAACACAGACTGGACACTCTTTGACACAAATTGCAGCAATACCTTTTTTGGGTCCATCTCCTACAGTAATGGAAACAAAAACAAAAATAAACAAATGGGACCTAATTACGCTTAAAAGCTTTGCATAGCAAAGGAAGCCATACATAAAATGAAAAGACAACCTACAGAATGGGAGAAAAAAATTAACATACGGCACAACTGATAAGGGATTAATCTTCAAAATATACAAACATCTCCTATAGCTCAATACCAAAAATAAAAAATAAGCACAACATCTAAACAGACATTTCTCCAGAGGACATGTGCTGTGCTAAGTTGCTTCAGTTGTGTCCAACTCTAAGTGATGCTATGGACTGTAGCCTTCCAGGCTCTTGTGTCCATGGAATTCTCCAGGCAAGAATACTGGAGTGGGTTGCTGTGCTCTCCTCCACACACACTCCACCACATCACTCATCTCATGCTTGTTTAGTGTTTTTCACTACATGGCGAGAAGGATGCTGTTTCTAGACGTTCTCACAACCCTGGAAAGGAAGGAGGAATTCTCACCATGCCCATTTTACAGATGAACAAATTGAGGTTCGGAAAGACTTAGTCATTTGCGCCAGGTGGCACACCAACTAATAAAAGATCTGGGATTCCAACTCTTTCAGAATCCCAAGCGCTTTCCCAGCACACAGGAGCCAGGCCTGGGAATATGGGGACATAGGACGGAAGGATCAGCTAAGGCCCTCGGTGCTTATCCAAAAGCATTCCTGATGCTCCCAGATGACATGGGGAAGCCAGTTCCAGGAAAAGGCTTTAGAAGACCCGAGGAATTTCTGGATGTGTCTCTTCGTTACATGAGCTGGGAACCTGATCCCAGGTGAGACACAGGAGATGACGGGCTGCCTTCTCCCTCGGTGAGTACTTAGCAAAGAACGGCAGAGTCCTGAAGGACGCCCTGGAGGAGCTGGACTCTCTTGGTCCAAACACCGGCTCCACCACTAATGAGCGTGTTACACAACGTCAGTTTCCTCACCTGAAAAATGGGTATGACAATGGTACTGACCCCAAAGTGTTGTGGTGAATTTTAATAAAGGGCTAAAACCAGGGCATTGCATGTATTTTGATAGCAATTACTCAGCGCTATTATTTAACCCCAGGATTATTAAATCCCCGCAGCACTTCGCATCTCCAGCACCTTCTTTAGGTTACTATCCTTCACCTTACTCGCTCCATCTGTGCACAGCGGTAATGGTCGGGTCATAGCACTCTGAGGACTGGTAACTCACAGCTGGTTGAGAGGAAGGAGCGTGAGGAGGTCTCGGGAACTGATGCCTCCTTGGAGCCACCACTTGCTCAAGTGGCCAAAGAGCAGTCTCCGGCTCCAGTTCTGCGGGCCCAGTGTGACTTCTGTACATCGGCCATGGAGCCCTGGAGACAGTTAAACACTACTGGAGAGATGCTTGCCATGAGCAGAGGAGGGCTCAGCCATAAAATGCCTTGAAGACTGGTCCTCAGAAGGGCTATGACAAAGCTGCCCTTGGAATCAGGCTTCTCAGCTAAACAATCTGCTTGCAATGCAGGAGACACAGGTTTGACCTCTGGGTCAGGAAGATCCCCTGGAGGAGGGCATGGCAACTCACTCCAGTATTCTTGCCTGGGAAATCCCATGGACAGAGGAGCCTTGTGGGCTGCAGCTCCATGGGGTCACAAAAGAGTGATACATGCCTTAGCAACTAAACAACAACAACAAACCCTTGGACTCTGAAATAGAAATATTCAATCTTTAATTTTGCCTTTAGCAAGTTTATCAGATGGGCAGTCTGTGGGTTGAATAAAAAATAAAGGGACCTTGCTATGGCAGGTGTCATGGGACATTTCCAGACAACCATGGGGCGTAAGTCCATCCCAGCAGGTGGCCTGGAGCTCTAGAGGATGAGGGAGGAGCTGGGCAGCCAAGCCTGCGGCAGGTATGGAACCGTCTTGGAGGCATGGAGGCCCTCCCTCCAGGAAGCTCCATGACGTCATCTGTAGCCAACATGATGGAGCACCTCCTGTGCCCGGTCCATGCCAGCTATTTGACCCATGACAGCTCGTCTACTCCCAGCAACCTCCCTGTAGGGAAGGCATCACGGTCCATGCCAGGCATCGAGGAAACTGAGGCCCAGGGAATTCAGGTCACGTCCTTACAGCTCCATAGCTAAGAGGCAGAGGTGGGATTCAAACCTGGGTCCAGCTGACTACATCAGTGTATGAACCAGACTTCTGTCCCTGCTACTACAGAAGCCTCAGAGAACAAGAGCTGTTTCCGTCTTCACCACCATTCTCCAAGCAAGAACGTAAACCTGGAAAGTTGGCCTCTTCCTGCCCAAGAGAGAATAAAAAGCCTCTGCTTTCAAAGCCAAGGCTTTCAGAGGTGAGTTAAGCTGGGCTTTCTGTCTGATGCTGGGTAACTGAGGTGGGGGCTGGCTTGGAGTCAAACAATTCAATTTAGAAGAGCAAAGCTGTTGTTCATCTAGACATGGTGGATGAAACACCGGCCATTCCTCTCCACTCTTCTGAAACCTCACCCAAAACAACAGCAGGTCAGGAAGCAACAGTTAGAACTGGACATGGAACAACAGACTGGTTCCAAATAGGAAAAGGAGTATGTCAAGGCTGTATGTTGTCACCCTGCTTATTTAACTTATATGCAGAGTACATCATGAGAAACGCTGGACTGGAAGAAACACAAGCTGGAATCAAGATTGCCGGGAGAAATATCAATAACCTCAGATATGCAGATGACACCACCCTTATGGCAGAAAGTGAAGAGGAACTAAAAAGCCTCTTGATGAAAGTGAAAGAGGAGAGTGAAAAAGTTGGCTTAAAGCTCAACATTCAGAAAATGATCATGGCATCCAGTCCCATCACTTCATGGCAAATAGATGGAGAAACAGTGGAAACAGTGTCAGACTTTATTTTGGGGGGCTCCAAAATCACTGCAGATGGTGGCTGCAGCCATGAAATTAAAAGACACTTCCTCCTTGGAAGGAAAGTTATGACCAACCTAGATAGCATATTCAAAAGCAGAGACATTACTTTGCTGACTAAGGTCCGTCTAGTCAAGGCTATGGTTTTTCCAGTAGTCATGTATGGATGTGAGAGCTGGACTGTGAAGAAGGCTGAGCGCCAAAGAATTGATGCTTTTGGACTGTGGTGTTGGAGAAGACTCTTGAGAGTCCCTTGGACTGCAAGGAGATCCAACCAGTCCATTCTGAAGGAGATCAGCCCTGGGATTTCTTTGGAAGGAATGATGCTAAGGCTGAAACTCCAGTACTTTGGCCACCTCATGCGAAGAGTTGACTCATTGGAAAAGACTCTGATGCTGGGAGGGCATGGGGGCAGGAGGAGAAGGGGATGACAGAGGATGACATGGCTGGATGGCATCACGGACTCGATGGACGTGAGTCTGAGTGGACTCTGGGAGTTGGTGATGGACAGGGAGGCCTGGCGTGCTGCGATTCATGGGGTCGCAAAGAGTCGGACACGACTGAGCGACTGAACTGAACTGAAAAAGCTCTTATCTTCAGGAGACAAACTGATAAGGATAAAGAGAACTGGACAGGAGGCACTGATTAGGTAAAATTCAGGAAGTTAGAATACAGGTGAGTGAGTGGCAAAGGCCTTACCCAAGTAACCAAGAAAATGGCTGAAAGCAGGGCTCCTATTGTAGTGAGCTCAGTTGTCTGCTATTCCCCCCCTGCCCAGACACAGACACTCATTTGCATGTGGATGGATCCACCCTACCGATGGCCTGGCCTTTCCCTGAGGTCCTGGAGACAGCTTGTGGCTGCAGACAATAAAAGTGGAAGCTTCCACAGCAGGGGCTACTTGAGGCTCTCTAAGCCACCAACAGGTACATCCTGACAGCCTAACCTCAGGTGCTCTGTCGCTCATGGGCCCCTCCCCCAGGCCCCAAGACTAGTAGGCGTGTGGTACCCAGGAGTACACAACCTGGAAATACAGGGCAAACTCAGGTCTTCCCTGGTGGCTCAGATGGTAAAGCGTCTGTCTACGACGTGGGAGGCCCGAGTTCGATCCCTGAGTTGGGAAGATCCCTTGGAGAAGGAAATGGCAATCCACTCCAGTACTATTGCCTGGAAAATCCCATGGACAGAGGAGCCTCATAAATCCCATGGACAGAGGAGCCTCGTAGGCTACAGTCCATGGGGTCGCAAAGACTCGGACACGACTTAGCGACTTCACTTTCACATTCAGGTCAAGTGGAGCCAGTTTTGATCTCTGGGAGACCGAATCCAGTGCGTAAAATCAAGCGGTCCTGAATTCAGTTTGCGCAGCGCCTTGGTAGGTCTATAAGATCCTGCAATCAACTGCACTTAGCAGCACTTGCGCTTCCCTGGTGGCTCAGACGGTAAAGAGTCTGCCTGCAATGCAGGAGACCTGGGTTGAATCCTTGGGTCGGAAAGATCCCCTGGAGAAGGAAATGGCAACCCACTCCAGTACTCTTGCCTGGAGAGTTCCGTGGACAGAGGAGCCTGGCAGGTAACAGTCCATGCGCTTGCGAAGAGTCGGACACAACTGAGGAGCTTTCACTTCACTAGCAGCAGCCAGCTTAATCAGTAATGGATCCTCATAGCATTCCTCCCTGCTTTGCTGCGTGTTCACTGAGATGGCACTCGTCTCCAATGAAACAGCAGCACGAAAGCCTTCTGCCTCAGGCTCAGCTACTGGGAAACCAGGAGAAGACAAACCAAGACACGTCCCTGTGAAATTTCAGAACATTGGGGGAAACACCCTACCAGTTCCCAGAGCAAAAGAAAAAAAAACCAAAACAGGCTTTTTACAAGTAATCAAAAGTAATCAACAAATCAGAATGGCTCTGGTCTCATAACTGCAATATTGGAACACCATTGAGCCAATCCTTCAAAATCTGACAGAAAATTGTTTCTGGCTTAGAAATTCATATTCTGGTTTATATATATATATATATTCTGGTTTAGAATTTTATACCCAGTCATACTCATTGGAAAAGACCCTGATGCTGGGAACAGTTGAAGGCAAAAGGAGAAGAGGGTGGCAGAGGATGAGATGTTTGGATAGCATCACCAACTCAGAGGACATGAACTTGGGCAAACTCCGGGAGACCGTGAGGGACAGGAAGGCCTCGAGTGCTGCAGTCCATGGGGTTGCACAGAGTCTGACACAACTGAACAAGTGAACAACCACCACCACCCAGTCACACTATCCATCGATTGCGAGGGTGAAATAAAAGCAGCTTTAGATGTGCAGTGTTCCATAACGGTTTACTCCTCAGCAACATTTCACTTGGACCAACGTGGCTGTCAACACAGACACAAAGTCACGCATAAAAACCAAAGTGCAGTGGGGTTCTGACAAGGGAGTTAGATTCTGATGGAGCAAATTAGGCAAAAATGAAGTCTAGATCAGCATTTCCTTTGAAAATTCCTTAAGAAAGAAATTTACACACATCAATTTTTCTCCACCCTTAGAACAAAGGCTGAGTCTTTAGTCTCCAGCAAATGAAACCAAAGAGTTGGGAAATTCCCGTAGCACACTCAGCCTCTGAGACCATTGGTCTTTAGAATCACCTGGACCATCTCACAAGGGATTCTGGGAGAAGAGAGTCTGAGCACAGACCCACCTAGCTCCATTAGCATTTGGAAGAACTAGCGATAATTAACCTGGAGAAGGCAATGGCATCCCACTCCAGTACTGTTGCCTGGAAAATCCCATGGACGGAGGAGCCTGGTGGGCTGTAGTCCATGGGGTCACTAAAAGATACGACTGAGCAACTTCACTTTCACTTTTCACTTTCATGCATTGGAGAAGGAAATGGCAACCCACTGCAGTGTTCTTGCCTGGAGAATCCCAGGGACAGGGAGCCTGGCAGGCTGTAGTCCATGGGGTCGCAGAGAGTTGGTCATGATTGAAGCGACTTAGCAGCAGCAGCAGCGATAATTAACCAGATTTCTGATCAGCAGAGCTTCCACCTTGTGTGTGTGTGTCCATGCACTCAGTCGTGTCTGCCTCTGTGTGACCCCATGGACTGCAGCCTGCCAGGCTCCTCTGTCCATGGGGTTCTCCAGGCACGAACGCTGCTGGTGGGCTGCCATTTCCTCCTCCAGGGGATCTTCCCGACCCAGGGGTTGAACCTGCGTCTCTTACATCTGCTGCATTGGCAATTGGGCTCTTTACCGCTAGCGCCACCTGGGAAGCCCAGTTTCTGGAAATCGGAAGAATCCAAAAAGGAGAGGAGGGTGTGATGTGTGACCCTGTAAAAGGTCAGGGAGTGGCCTCAAGGGCAGCTGGGGGCCTTGAGGGGACACAGCCTCAGGTGGGAGAAGGGTGTCTGAGGAGAGGCGGCAGCCTGCAGGACAAGGCAAGGAAGTGAGCTGACCATCCAGCTGGCAGGAAGCCTCCCTAGCCCGCAGATTCCATCTCCAAAGCAAGCGTGGCTGCCCTCTCACTGGTCACAGAAGTTTTAAAGAGTAACATCGCCCCAGATGCCCCCAGTGACAGTCCTTTCGTTACAACCCCAGGGCCCCACCTGTCCCCACCTTTACGGTTACCTATGTCACCTCCCTAACTCCTCACTGAAACTCCTGGCAAAATCAGGTGTTCCTGGAAGTCAGGAGCCATGGCCCCCGACCCCGCCTTGAATCCCAGCTCTCCTCTTTGGAAGGGATAAAGTCAACTGGTGCCTCCCCCATCTGCAGCTTTGTGTTCATGAACAAAGAAGCAAACGCTGCAGCCCCTTCCGCCCACTTGCTAACAGCTGTGTGAGCTGCTCAGCACAGACTCCTGTTTCCTAACACCCGTCTCCTTTTCCTCGGCTCTGACTGCCCAAGCCGTTTCCAGGCTGGCTGTGACCACATGCTGTTTGCATTGAGCTCCACCCAAAATGATCCCTTATTCTGGACCATAGTTCACCAGGTTCCACCAAGAGAAGCAGCCAGAAGGGCTATGTGCCTCTCTGCGTCCTGACGTGGAACTTCAGACGGTGCCTGCCCCAGGGAGGCAGGCTTTCTAGGCGAGCCCCCAGTGCCCTGTTAGAGTTCTGCTGCAGAGAAGATGTGAAGATGTGGTGCCGGGTGTTCCCGACACTGGGGCACCTGGGAAGTGTATCTGATGGACAGACTGGGGGAGGGGCGGGGGTGGGGAAAGGGAAAAGGAGCCAAGGAGAGGGCGTTCCTAGGCAGGGAAGTGTGGATCAACTCCGTCTCTCTCACGGGACAGGCGTACGCTGGGTCTCTCACCAATGTATGATGGCGCCTCGGGGTCTGAAAGAATGTGATTTCCCCCATGTGCAAGGAAGCATAAATTTTAGTTAGGGAGGTATGTCCAGGGCAAGACTTTAAAAGGCAAAACTAGCAAGGAGGAGGAATTAGTCTTTGACGGCCTTATGGCCCCATTCTACCTCCAATACATCTAAAATGAATTGTCTATAACCTCAGCCATTTGTTGGATGGTTATACAGTTCATCTCTTGGAACCAGCACTCTCAAACAAGGAGTGCAGGAAGGACAGTGTTTACAAAGTATTAATTCTTGCTTGCATTCCGCCCTCGCCCCGCCCCTCCCGCTCCCCACTGCAAGACCCTGAACTGTACTTATCCCTCTATCTCAGAATGATACAGAAGAATGTTACCAAAAAATGCCACAAAAGGATGCAAAAAGTTAAACCTTCCAACTTCTGACATGGGAAATAGAATGGAAATACAGGGACTTGTAGATGAGGCTACTGTCTCTGGGCCCAGAGCAAGGCAGCAGCTCACCAGGCTCACCTACCACCCGCCCCTGGATGACACACAGGTTCAGAGCCAGGCTGCGAGGATGTTGATCCCAGCTCCACTGCATCCTGGCTGTGTGGACGTAGGCCTCCACTTCTGCATCTGTCCCATGGCAATTCTAACGGCACCCCTCTCAGAGGGTGGACCCTTCATTACCGCACTGGGCAGATATTCCTGAGCCAAGCCCTGCTCCAGGCAGGAGGGAAACATCAAGAGCAATGGTGACATTCTGGTGGGGAAAAGAATGTGACTTATCATTTAAAAAAATAACATCGCTCCTAAGTACTCCTAAGTGCTGTGAGAAGTGTATGAGCTATTGTGTGAAAACAAGGAAAATAGAAGCTGAAATATAACTATGTTTACTCAAAGCTGATCATGGGGCTTCTCAGGTGGCCCTAGTGGTAAAGAATCTGCCTGCTAAGGCAGGAGACATAAGAGACGTGGTTTCGACCCCTGGGTTGGGAAGATCCCCTGGACAAGGGCATGGCAATTGGCTCCAGTATTCTTGCCTGGAGAATCCCAGGGATCCTGACAGGCTCCTCTGTCCCTGGGGTCGCAGAGTCAGACACGACTGGAGCAGCAGCACACACGCACAACTGATCGTGGTTTTCCAGCAGGACCCGCGGCGTCACCTCCATGGCGGGTTCCTAGCACCTGCACTAAGAACACGTGCCTGCCTGACCTGCTCCCGAGGGGCTAAACGACGCGTCCTTTATCCCTCCCTCCCTGCTGCTGGTTGCTCTGCTCCAATCTCTACGGTGATTGAATGTCGGGGCTTTTCCAGCCCCAGGAGCCTTCTCCACACCCATGACTGAATTACCATTTTGTTCCAGCTCACAAGAGCACTAGTGTGGAAACACCGCAGACCAGATGGAATTTTCGAGACCCTGTCATTTGTAGGAAATTTTCTCTGGCTGCCTTGGTATTAACGGCCATACAGTTTTGCTCTCAGGCCTGGGAGTGGGGATTGAGGCTGTAAAATGAAAGCAAGTTTCTCTCTGGGCCATTCTGTTCCAGCCTTCTAGAGATTTCTACTCTCTGGCTGCTCAGAGGCCAGGGACACGGCCCCAGAGAAGAGTGGGAGAGGGGGGCAGGTCTGTGTCCTACATACACACTTCCCCCCAATTCCAACCAAGCTCGTGGCAACAGGGGGCCTGAGCCAATTAGGGCCACTGAGGGGAAAATCCACCTGATTCTGCCTTAAATCCGTCCCAGTCACGGCAGGTCGTATGGACTTCTCCAGAATCAGGCCTGGAGGAGAGTTCGTAAACCGGGATCCTTGGGCTGAATCTGGCCTGCAGATGTGTTTCGTTTGGCCTAAGAGGTTTTAAATAAATTTGAGCCAATGTTCAAAACACCAGGATATTTCCTATAAAATTCCAGATTTCCAGCCTCCTATGAAAAGGGAGAAGTTGTGAGTGACAACCTGGGCCCACGTTCTCATACGACTGGAGCGGAGGATGGCTCCCTTTCTCAGTGACACACTCTCTACCGTCCACCGCAGGCTCCACCGTGCCCTGACGTGTCTCCCACGAGAAGGAAGAACAGTTGCCTTTGGACTCTCACTCGCTTTGCTGTTTCTCCAAGAATATAAACACTTCCCTGAGCACAGCTCAATACAACCAGAGAAAACAAAACCTAGATGGGCATTGTCTTCGTTACACCCAGCCCACTTCTTTCACTTATGCCACCAGCCTGGGCGCCATCGGCACTTCCGTTTATACTTCCTGGGCCAGATGGGCACTGTCCAATACGAGAGCCACGAACCACAGGTGGCTATTTCCATTTAAACTCATTAAAATTGAACACTTCCATTCCTGGGGTGCACTCACGCCGTTTCAAGTCCTCAGCAGTCACCTGGGAGTGGTGGCCACCGAAGGGGACGGCGCAGAGTAGGACATGCCCATCTTCTCAGAGAGTCGTCCTGGACTGGGCTCTGGGGACACTTGCTGAGTTCTACGCTTGGGCCGCCCTGGGCGCTCTGGGGAGCTGCCACCTGGCAGAGGTTCACTACCTAACCAGGGAGAAAGCCATCGCCCAGGACGAGAGACGAGGGGAAGCACCCCTCAGTGTCACGGGGACCCTCTCAGAGCCAGAGAAGAGGGGCAGGTCTGTTTTCATGATTAAAGAGAACACTCTGCTAGCCCCTATGTTTCCAGTCCTAGGCAGTCTCCTCGGAAGCTTCCAGAAAGGGGGACTCCTTCAGCCCCTCATGGAGATGCTGCTCGGAGGTCTGCTGCAAGCTCTGGAGGTGCCCCAAGCGAAGCTCAGAGTCAAGATGGGCCTCCGAGCCGGCGCTCCCCGGCAGGACTTTTCCCCCCAGCACTGGCCTCCCCCACCTCCAGCCCCAGCTCCGACACACCCTGCCGCCTGTACGTCCTGTCCCCGTCGCCTCACGGCCGTCTTCACCCTCTCCCTGAATCCATTCTCGCCCACGTCCAGGGCTCCCACCCTCCCCACCCCAGCCGAGTCTAAACAAGACACTCCTGGGACCCACACCCTCAGGTGACACGCTACACAAGAAACTCATTTCCAAGAATATTTACTTATAACAGAAAATTTCCACAGATGCTACCAAAATAAAACAGCTATGTACCAAGCGTGAGAATTTTCAGGTTGATCGAATGGAAAGACTCAGATCTGTGGTTGTAGTTGATGCTCAGTCGCTAAGTCATGTCTGACTCTTTGCAACCCCATGGACTGCAGGCGCCAGGCTTCCCTGTCCTTCAGTATCTCCTGGAGTTTGCTCAAACTTAAAGTCCACTGTAGGGCCCACCTTAAAGGCCTTCATACATTTGAACTGTGTGTCTTGGCAATTAGAGCATTGCTGGTCTCTAAGTTACTCTATTTACTGCTCTCTAAACTGGATCCAATGACAGCAGCCTTAACACTTGAAGGATCGAAGATTCAATACAATCACGGATAAGAGAGCTACAAAGCCCAACACAAACATTTGCTGTTATCAGTTCTAAGGTGAATGACCTCACAGCCAGCACAGAGGCCAGCACTCACTAGAAGTTTGTTGAAGGTTATTTTTTAATCACCTTGGAGTAGAAGCTGAGGAAAGACATTTTTTAGACAAAGGGAGTTCTTGGCATATTTGAAGATCAGATCACACAGACAACCATCTGTACAGAAGCAGAGTTTCCAAATCCTTTAGCACCAAAGATTAGTGCTACTTCAGCCACCTGGCAAAGCCACGGCTTTCTCAGGATGCTTTTTTTTTTTTTATGTACAAATAAAAAGCAGAGGGTTACAAAGGCAATCAATTATACTGAAATATAGTCATCAAAATATTCCAAAAAACAAATCTGTAATATAATAATACATGTGCTTCTTTATTAATGCATTAAATGATGAGATCTATCAACTCATCTAATAACAAATGCAGTTTCAAAGTAGTGAAGAGTGAAGACTATATTTCAGAGACTCTGCTTCCACCTCACGATGTAAAATCTCTGTGATTCCTCTTGGTGACTAAGTCACAGGTCTTGTTAACGCTACTGTGGTTAGCGCCTACATTCATTCTTGAAGAAATGCTGAATTTCAATTTGAGACCAGTGAAAATAAAGATGGAACTTTTCATTATCCAAGTTTAGAGCTCTTTTGAATTCTAGGCATGGACCATGCCAAGACTCCTTGAACTGGTACCATTTGATTCTGCCTTTCTCCAGCTCACCATCATAGGGAGAGACCCACATGGTTGATACAGAGGCAGGCCCTTCACAGTACCTATTCCCTAGTGGGAACTAGGGAACAGGGATACCCCCCAACACCTGCTCCCCTGATGCACCGAAGGCTCCTACTAACAGTCCTAGTGGCCCAGGCCTTTATGCATCTCCAGCCCTATCTGTTGTCCAGGGACAAGGTAATAATCACAGCTCCCACTAACTGAGCACTTACTCTGTGCTGATGACTATTGTATGAGGCAAAGATTTATGCTCATGATAGCATTAACACAATCCCACAAGGAGGTAGTGTTCTCTTATGGGAAACTGAGGCTGAGAGGTTAAAGGATCACTGACTTGCCCCAGGTGGTAAGCAGGCTTTGAATTCAGTTGTTCCAGTTAGAACTCCCCTCTGAACCCTTCATGCTTTCGTACCAGGCACTGGTACAGGCCCTGTGACAATTACGGTTTAAGCCCAGGGGATGGATGAGTGTGAACAAGGAATGGGTGAGTGTGAACAGGAGCCTTTCCTGACACCCAGAGAAGCGACCGAACAGGGTGGCATTGCCCAGACGTCCCTACCCCCTCCCCAAAGGGAAATGAGGGGATTTTAACTAGAGTTTCAGGAGACTGTTCTGAAAGGAAGGAATACAATAACATCTTTGTAGCTGCAAGAAGATCTCTGGGGCAGCGGGAACCGTGGGGAGAGCAGGGGGCAGGGGTGAGACAGAGCTGGACGAGCTGGCTTGTGCGGGGCCTGCAGACCGTGGCCGGGTGTGCTGTCCAGGAGGCCACCACTGCTGGCGGCCAGCCCCCTAGCTGGGATCCAGGTCCCGCCGCAGGTACACACTGAGCTTCTGTGTGAACAGACAACAGAGCCGCTCTGTCCTGGAGAAAGAGGCCTGTGTGTCCCGCCCACCCTCCTCCCTGCATGGGGACGGACATCCGAATGGCCCATTCACGGGCCATCCCAGCCTCCCGCCCTCAAACGGCCGCAGCCTCCACCTCCATGGGGCCCAGACAACCCGGGGAGCGCGACCCACAGCCCTCAGCCCACCTCGGACAGCGCGAGTCCATCACTCCCTCCCACCCGCCTCCTTTCCGCCTGGCTGGAAACCCATCATCACATGGCCCCTGGGGCTGAGGTCCCTCCATTTCCTTTGGAGGAAAGCATGAAGAGGGTTGTGAGTCCTGTGACTTTTGAAATTTTGACCCTCTGGTGTTACAGGTTTGACTACAGGTGGGTCTTCCCTTTCCACTTCAGATAAGAGGCCCCAAGCATCTAAAAGTGCTCGAGCTATGTTTTAAATCGTGGCCACAACAAAGAAGGAAGGCATGGCCTCTGCCTTTAGTCTACAGTCCAGACAGGAACATGAGCACAGACGACACTGCCCGCTAAGTAACTAGCTGGGCCATATTAACAGACGTTTCTGCGGGAGGTGTAAGCCGCTGGCATGTGTATATGAAGGCACCTTGGCATGGAGGCGTGCACGCGTGTGGATCCTGTCCTTTCAGGACACGTGGAGCCTGAGACAGAAGAGACGGAGCGTCTTGAGAATTCTAAGCACGCTGGAAGCACCTTAAAGCACTGCTGCAAAACCAGTCTGGCCAGAAGCAAGGCAGCTCTGCACAGGCCGAGTTTGTTCTGCTGATAAAGTTCCCCCCGCAGGAGCACCAGCAGACATGGGACATGGGGAGCCCAGAGAGGCGGCGGCGTCAGCCCTCGGCTGCCAGGCCAGTGGGAAGCATCACTGCTCTGCCGCAGGGCAGCACGCTGCTGAAACCCAGCTTGGAGCACCATGCCCAGCACAGCCCAGCCCCGTGTCCCCCGGCTGGCATGCTCAGACTTTGAGGGGCATCTGTGGGCTCCTGAGGGTCTGCAGGGGTGAAAGAGCCTCCCTAGGACTGTCCCTTTTGTCTTTGAACCCCAGTCTCCTCATGTGGCATCCATAAACCTCCGGCTCTTAACGCTGATCTTTTTTTCTCTCCTTTTCTCTCCTTTAGTCCTAACCTCTCAGCTGTCTTTAGCCAGTTCTTTGACTGATGGCATTTATGGAAAAATCCCTCCATTGGCTTCTGAACATGGAACCATGAACCTGCTGCCCAAGCCAAGATGGAAGGATGTAATTTTTCCAGATGGTTCTGGAAGAGGTTGTTTGCTCACTGCAAGCAAATGCCCTCGAAAGCCAAACAAAAACTGCCCGCGAGTAAACAGCATGGGACTCAGCCCCTTCCTGTGGCCACTTAGCAGAAACCCAAGCCCGAGCCCGAGCCCGAGCCCGTGGCAGGCGGGGCAGCTGGGCCAAGAGCGATGGAGTAGCTGCCGCCCTGCCCACCACCCAGCAGGATCTGAGGGCCACAAGGAAGGGGACCCCGGTGGCTGCGCTAGCTGAGAGGGCGCCTGGGCGTTGCAGGCGAGGTGGCTGGAGTGGCATGAGTAACACTGTGCTCATTTTTATTGCAATTATCTCTCCTAGTTTTATGATCACAACGGCAAAACCAATTCAGAGGATTAAGGGAGAAATGTCAAACACTTCACCGTGATTCTAAGAATATACCATAGTGATCTATTTTATAGAACTGAAACCATTAGTATCATTTTTAAATAAGTTACTTCTGTATCATGTTGCTCCTAAGGATAGCTAGTTATAGGACCCCGGTGTTCTTTTCTTTTAATGTGTCTATTTATTTGGCTGCACCAGGTCTTGGCTGCAGCACTCAGGATCTTTGATCTTCATTGCAGGACGCAGGATATTTAGTTGAGCCACGTGGGACCTAGTTCCCTGACCAGGACTTAAACCCAGGCCCCTGACCAGGACTTAAACGCAGGCCCCTTGCATTGGGAGCTTGGAGTCTTAGCCCCTGGGCCACCAGGAAGTCCCACGACCCCATTGCTGTCGATCAGTCGCTAAGTCGAGTCTGACTCTTTCTGTGGCCCCATGGACTGCAGCACGCCAGGCTCCCCTGTCCTCCACTCTCTCTCAGAGTGCGCTCAAATTCACGTCCATTGAGCCGGCGATGCTACCTCACCATCTCATCCTCTGCCACCCCCGTCTCCTCTCCTTTTGCCTTTGATCTTTCCCAGCATCAGGGTCTTTCCCAGTGAGTCAGCTCTTCGCATCAGGTGGCCAAAAGACCCCATAAGATAAGGGGTCTTACCTTTATGATGAAGAAAGAGGAGCAAGGCACAGAAGCCTCTGTACGCAGATGCCCGAGCAAGAAACGGAAGTTGCTCTTGACTTGCCCTCAGGTTGCCAAGGGCTGGAGGTTCTCCTGCCCGAACATCCCCCACACTTGCTCCCTCCAGCCACGCCTCCCTCTGGTCCACCAGGGTCAGGGGTCACGACTGTTCCCAGACGCTGCCCCTCCACCCGCCCCCTGCAGCCTCGCCTCCCTGGGAAACTGCTCTCTAAAATGCAAACACAATCCCACCTCTCCAGGCTCAAAAGCCTTCTTGTTGCCCCCTCTGTTCTCAGGATGACAGCACAAATCCTGCCTCTGGCTGGGGGTACCACTCGTACCCCCTTTCCAGGCTCTGCCTCCAGCCCCATTTCCAGAAGGTTCCCCCCAACATCCTCCCGGCCAGCTTGGACAGCTCACTTTTGCCTTTCAGTTCAGTTCAGTCGCTCAGTCGTGTCCAACTCTTTGCCACCCCATGAATCGCAGCACACCAGGCCTCCCTGTCCATCACCAACTCCCGGAGTTCACTCAAACTCACATCCATCGAGTCGGTGGTGCCATCCATCCATCTCATCCTCTGTCGTCCCCTTCTCCTCCTGCCCCCCATCCCTCCCAGCATCAGGGTCTTTTCCAATGAGTCAACTCTTCGCATGAGGTGGCCAAAGTACTGGAGTTTCAGCTTTAGCATCAGTCCTTCCAATGAACACCCAGGACTGATCTCCTTCAGAATGGACTGGTTGGATCTCCTTGCAGTCCAAGGGACTCTCACTTTTGCCTTTAGGGCTTTGCGTATTCTGTCCCTTCTGCTAGACTGCTTTTCCCTCTTTTTGTTGTTATATTATTCTTTAAACTATTTTTAAAATTATTTTTTCAGTAAAACTAAAACTTCTGTATCCAGTTCTATGAGTCTTAGCACGTGGATAGGACCACCACCCACCACAATCAGGACACAACAGTGCCATCGCTGCAAAATCCTCCCTCAAGAACTCCACAGCCACGGGGAGCGACACTCAGGCCTTGGCCCTGGAGACCCGAGTTCTTTCAGAACCACTCAAGGCCTGGAGACCAGCGGAGGCCCCTGCTGCTTCCCCATCCTCCGCATCCTCCTCTCCTGGCCTCTCACTCTGACCTGCCTTCACCCCGCAGTTCACCAGCTGCCACCTTACAGCCCCTTCTGGTCGCTCTCAGCAAGCACTTGTGGAGCCCCCAGGCCACTTCCAAGGATATGTGCACATGGTGTGTGGGGCATACAGGGAGGGCGGCCTGGGGGTCACCCACAAACCTGGCTCCATCCTTACCTCGGGCCAGGCGGCCCATCAGACACAAGCCCGTGTAGTAGACACATCCAGATGACACAGGGGTTGTACCCCGAGCCCCCCAGGTGGAAACACTTTAGCAGTCATATCAGAAAACTAAACCAAGCAAAGACAGCCCCGGAGGCTCAGGCGGCCAGGCCTCAAGGAAACGGGAAGTGCTCTGCTTCAACGTCAGCACCTGGGTAGGGAGGGAGGGCTAGCCCCCCAGGCCTCTTCTGGGGGACTGTCAGCATCTTTGGGGAGGAACTGGGGCACATTTCTCCCCCTCGCCCCTGACACTAAGAGGGACGTCATTTCTCGTGAGGCCTACCCCCACCTCTACGTTATCCCTTCCAACCCAGTGCTTTTGGACCAACTCCTGCTTGGTCTGGTTGGGGCCAGAGGATTGTTTAAAGCCTCTGCTTCCCAGGCCAGCCCTGCAGAGCCTGGTTTCTGTATGTAGCAGAAGCTGCTCTGTGAGCCGGGTGCCCACAGGAGAGGGTATCGAATTCCCTGCAGGCTCCAAGGGCTGGAAGCCCTGATTCTCAGTTCTGATTCCAAAACTGGTTTAACTGCTTCTCCAGCTGAGCCTGAGAACCTGAAGGCTTCACCCAGACCTCCTGTAGGGTCATCTGCCAGGGCGCCCGGACCTTAGACCCCGGGGGCTGCAGCTGAATGGGGCTGCCTGCTCACCCAGCCAACACTCAGCAAGGAGGCCCAGGGCACACAGACAGGGCAGGCACCTCCCAGGGACTGGGTACTGGTGAGGAGAGATATAAAAGGAGCCGGAAAACTATCGCAGGTCAGAATCTGTCTCCACTTGTCCCATAGTTAGAGTCCCAGGGGCACCTCTTATCCAACAGTTGGCATTAGATAAAATACGTCAATGACTTCCTTACTGTTTTAGGTCCTGACAAAAAGAAAATCTATTTCTGTGGGCTCCTTATACCCATTCTTATAGCACCTTTGGGGTACCACGGGGTTTCACCTCTGAGAGTCCTTTGCTCCTCATAGCAACCCCTAGGTATAAGCCCATTTTATAGATGAGGGGCCTGAGATTCAAAGCATTGGAGTGCTTACTCAAAGCCACACAGTAGCCTAGTCTGGCACAAATCTCATTCTGATTTCAAACCACGTGCCTCCCACCCTCCCACCCCGCCACTCCAAGCTGCACCAGAGGCCTCAAGGATATGACGAACGAGGAGACCTGGAGACCTGGAGAAGGTCACACCCCTTCTCCAGCCTTAGCCCCTTCACCTACAGATTCCCTTCTAGATCTTAACCTCTAGGGACAGGAGCTCTTGGTTCTTCCAAGGAGAACTGAGCCGTGTGTGGGCTCCCCTGGGATGCCCTTCTCCCCACGGCTGCCTGATGACATGCTCATAGTAGAGGAAAGACAGACAAGAGGAATGTCCTCCCACACCCACACTCCGGGTCCTCGAGGGTGGCTGCAGTAAAATCCTTGATGAAGCGTCTGAATCAATTTGTTCCTGTGACACTGCTTGATTCCCATTTCCATGGATGATCAGAAGCTGGCCCCAGGCTGTCGAAAACAACCCCAAAGTGGAAATGACCTGAAGTCCACAAGCAAGGAGATGATTATCAGAACCATGGTATTGAGAATTCCCTGGCGGTCTACTGGTTAAGAACCCACCTTGCAATGCAGAGGGCGCAGGCTGTGTCCCTGGTCGAGGAACTATGATCCCACGTGTCGCAGAGCAATTTGGCCCATGTGCTGTGCTTAGTGGCTCAGTTGTGTTCGACTCTTTGTGACCCCGTGGACTGTAGCCCGCCAGGCTCCTCTGTCCATGGGGATTCTCCAGGCAAGAATACTGGAGTGGGTTGCCGTGCCCTCCTCCAGGGGATCTTCCAGACCTAGGGATTGAACCCAGGTTTCCTGCACTGCAGGCAGATTCTTTACCATCTGAGCCACCAGGGAAGCCCAAGAATACTGGAGTGGGTAGCGTATCCCTTCTCCAGGGGAACTTCCTGACGCAGGGATCGAACCCAGGTCTCCCGCATTGCAGGTGGATTCTTTAACGTCTGAGCCCATACACAGCAACTACTGAGCTCATGCACGCTGGAGCTCACTCACTGCAACAAAACATCCCACGTGTTGCAACTAAGACTTGACACAGCCAAATAAAGAAATAAGTATCACAAAAATAATAAACATGGTACTGAGCATTGAAAGTAGGGTGATGAAGACCTTTTTAGAGATGTACACATCGCAAGAACACATTTTTTGGATAGAAACTGGGGTAAGACAGATTGCAAAACTGCATGTTCTGTATACAAGTCTTAAAATAATACTCAAAGAGAATAGAGGATACACCAAAATGAGAACCATAGTTACCTGTAGAAGTTGGCGGTGACTGTTATACAGAATGTATTGTATTTCACATATGTTGTTATCATATATATTTTTTATCCCCAAAGACCGAAAAGAAAAAAGAAATTTAAGTTTGCAGTAATTAACTCCTATCAATATTTTTCATCCAAGCTCAAAGTCTTCAGCATACATCAAGTCTGCCACCATCACTGTACGGAAAGTGGCAAGGTGGCAAGGATCGCACTCTTAGCTTTAGAAATAGGCACACCGAGCCCTGGCTGAGATTCACAGCCCCTTCATGATGATGAAAAATGCCCTCATAGGGCCCACAGTTCAGTGTTCACTTCTGAAAAAGGACATTCAAGGATTCCAGACATTTAGTTTATATTTCTAACACAGGCTTCCCCATTTTAGGTACCTTGGGGGATCAGTAATATGTTAGTGTTCAAAAATTACTGAATATACAAATAAGTTGGGGAAATTCACATTTCAGCTTTAATAAATTAAAAGAAGTTTCTCTGTGGGAGGATCCTCCAAGAGGGGCATATAACATACATCATTTCCCAGCTGAAGTTCACTGAAGCCTTCTATTTTAGGGCTGCCTCTAGGAGCAGCACTCCCCTGGTGGCTCAGGTGGTAAAGAATCTCCCTGTAATGCAGAAAACCCAGGTTCAATTCCTGGGTCGGGAAGATCCCCTGGAGGAAGGCATGGCCACCCACTCCAATATTCTTGCGTGGAGAATCCCACGGGCAGAGGAGCCTGGAGGGCTATAGGCCATGGGGTCCTGAAAGAGTCGGACACGACTGAAGCGACTTAGCATGTACGAGCAGCATCTGCAGACGCAGGGACCTCTCGGTGAGCGCGGTTCCTCTTCCCTTCAGTCCTCCAGCCCTGTGGTTCTCAGTTCTGGTTGCACAGTGGGACCATCCAGGGAGGCTTCATTTTAAAACATCCCTTGGTCTGGGTCCCATTTTGGATTTGGTCTTGGAGGGTCAGGGCTGAGTCAGGCGTACATGAAGGTCAGGGCTGAGAACCACTTCTCCCCCACACCTTTTAGCTACCCATGCTAACAGGAGGTCCACACCAGGGCTGGGATCCAGCCTCAGAATCATTCAGGCATCAACCATTTTGGGAGCTAAATGGCACCTCAAAGGGCATCCAGTTCAATCTCTCACTTTACAGAGGAGGAAACTGAGGCCCCCAAGGGACTCATCCCCTGCCCCCTCCTTTACTGGCTCCTGCCAATGCCAGGTTGCTCTCAGGCCCCGCCCCCTCAGGCCTCTGGACCACGGGACCCTTCAGTTGGAGGGAGATTCTGTTACCACAGGCTGACCATTAGGCTTCTCTCTGGCAAGTGGACCCCAACACAGACAAATCCCAATTCAAGTTCTGGTCCCAACATGCCCCAGAACTGAGGGTGAGAAGCCAGGAGCCTGCTGGCTCACAGGAATAGGAAGCCTGCCCTGGCTGTGGAGCAGTCATACCGTCAGGGTGCCCAGAGGCTGCCCAAGCAGAAGCCGAGTAACTTCTCCCTCCTCACAGCCTCCACCGCAGGAAGCCCCAGAGGCTCTGCCATGGACAGAAGGCTGCTGTCCACAGCAGTACCAGCCCTGAGTGGGTGGCCTTGGCCCCTGCTCTCCTCTGTAAACACTTTGGGCCCTGAACAGGGAATTCTGTGGTTAAAAAAAAAGAAAGAAAGAAAGAAAGAAAGAGATCTCCACACTTTTCACATCCCATACCTCTGATCACTCACTCCCCCTTTCCAACCTTAAGACTCCATTATTAATTCCTCTTTAGAGTTTTGAGCGGGGATGGAAATCTCTGAGGACAGGGGAGAAGGTGCTATGCAAAGTAAAGTGAAATACACACACACACACACACACACACACACACACCCCGCCTCATAGGCCTGTTCCCTGAGCTCCCAGCTCATGGTGACCAGCCCTCTACCTCTGGTCCTGTCACTGCCAGGACATTGGGGTCCATGGGGAGCTATTCTCCCAGAGACCACCCATCCTGCAGAGGAGTCTCTAGGGGCCTTCTAACTCCAGGCCCACAGCTAGGCTCCTTGAGAAGTGTCTCCACTGAGCTCCAAACTGCCCTCTACAAGTATAGCATGGAAAAGCTGTGCATGGAAGCAGACAGGAGAGCCCCTCCGGGTTCCCTCAGAGTTCAGACTCATCCTAGTAGCTGACACCCCCAGGGAAGGACAGCGAATTGAAAGAGGGGTGGGGCGGGGGCTGCAGGCAGCCTCTGTGTGTGTGTTCAGTCTCCTTAGTCGTGTCCCACTCTTTGCGACCCCATGGACTGTAGCCCGCCAGGCTCCTCTGTCCATGGGATTTCCCAGGCAAGAATACTGGAGTGGGTTGCTGTGCCTTCCTCCAGGGGATCTTCCCAAGCCAAGGATCGAACCCATGTCTCCTGCATCGCCTGCATTGCAAGCAGGTTCTTTATTGCTGAGCCACCAGAAAGAACCTGCAGGTAGCTTCTAACGTGGAAGCAGAGCTGAGCAGCCAGTGCTGAGGGAAGCCCCTTTTCTGGGGCTGCACCTGTGCTTTAGCTAAGCTGCCTGAATCATATTCTTTAGGGTCTGTATATCCTACTTGTTAATGTGTATGCGCTTTATCAATGGAAGGGCTGCTGTTCTTGAGGTCCTTGACTCCATGAGTGATGCCCTCCAGGGCACCCACATCTGTTCTATGGTCCTGGGAGGCGGAGCCCGGTGGGGCTCTGGGAGACAAGCATCAGAACTCTACCAGGGCCAATTTAATTCTATGATAGTAAGTGCAAGGCACTACTTCTTAAAACATGACTCACACAGTAAGAAGCTAACAGAAAATTCACATGCATCTTTCAGAGGAATAAAATGATTTCAAAGGCGTCTCACCCCTCAGAGGCTGCCTCGGGTGCCTCAGGGAATCCTCTCCCCGCGCTGCCCTGGGGACTGGATGGAGCAAGCGCGCCTCTGCCAGAAGCTTACAGTGCAGCCAGGACGTGCAGATCCAAAAGGAAAGCCGCCCGATCACCGTCTTCCCCGCCAAGGGAAACAGAAAAGCCGATCGCCCCTTCCTAAGTCCCCGCCCTCCTGCAACTTTCAGGGAACAATTCAGGCCCCAGGAAGCCGCGTCGGCTCCGTGCGCCAGGAGAGGGTGCAATGCCCGCGGCACCTGTCTGGGTGCCCACGTTCCCACCAGCCCGGCCGCGCGTCCCCGCCCGCGATTCCTACCATGTCCCCCGCGGCGGCTGGAGCGGCTCCGGGGCGCACTCAGCCCGCTCGCCAGCTCATCCCACCGGCCCGGCCCGCCCCTGGCCCCGTGGATCTCGGGGCTGCTCTGGACGCGGGTTCGGGACCGAGGGGCCACAGCTCTCTAGCGGCCAACTCCGGGGCGGGCGTGCGCGGCGGGATGCTCTGCGGTTAGGCTTGGTAAAGGAGGTCTGGGCCAACGCACACGCGGGACCTGCGGTTCTGCGGGACCTGCGGTTCTGCGGGACCCTTCCCGCAGCCTCGAGCCCTCCCGGATCGGCTACGGACGTCCGCAGAGTTTGCGAAGTCCGGGCCTCGCGGTCCGGCCCAGCCTCCCCACTTCCCCGAAAGCGCGGGAGGGGGGGCGCCTTTCACAATAAAAGCCCTGCCTGGGGCTCGCGCCGCCGCCGCCGCCGCCGCCGCCTGGAGCAGGAGCCCAGGTGCTAGGAAGGACCGGGCCGCGGCCGGCGGCCGGTGACGGGAGAGGGGCGAGGGGCCCTGCGCCAGGCCCGGGGCATCGCCTCGATCTCGCCTCCAAGGGGTGCGGTGCCCAGTGAGCCCAAGGCAACCTGGGGGGTTCCTGCGCAGGGTCGCCCAAACTATCGCCCCTGCAAAGCCTCAGAAAGACAACTTTAACTGGCATCTCTTAGCCTTGTTTGGGCCCGGTCCCCAAGGCTGATTTAGAAGGAAACGCAGAATGAGCATCCCTTGACTACCTCAGGTCATTAAGGAACAGTTTTTCTCCTCCAGAACGAATCGGTGCTTAAGTCCCGGCAGCAAGCGGACTGACACCCACGTCTCCGCGAGGGGCGCACACCGTGCCTGGTGCCCCTTGGACCATCCCCGGCAGGCTGCTGCGGCGCAGTCCAGCGCTCCCTACTGGGGAGACAGGGCCTGGAACCCTCAGCCCTGGAGTTGCGGGCTGGCCCCTCTGTTCATGGCTGGGTGACCTTCTACCTGTGTCTGGACCTCTTTGAGATCATTGTTCCTAAGCAGCCCAACGCCTGTATCTCGGGATTCTTAGCCTGCAGCACGAAGGTGGAAGGTGGGGAGGGAGTCAGCAGGAGGACTCAGAATCTGGGAACCAGGCTAAAATACTACTCTCCAAGACAAACTGGTAAGAGTCATCATCAGATTGTCAGGAACTGGCGTCTCCCCAGGAGTTCCCCGCCACACCACGCTTTGAGGTTGTCACTGACGACAGTGCTTCTTAAGAGGGTCTCCTTAAATTGGGGGTGTGTGGTGGGGATACGACAGATGGAAAGGAATGTATTTCTTTCAGTCCTTATGTTCCAGATGTTTTCCAGAGGTTATTTTATTTCACCATCACAAGCAATCCTAACAGAGAGAATTTATTACCACCTTTTTTCAAATAAGGAAACTGAGGATTAAGCAGTTGAAGTCACTTTCCTGAGGCCAGACAGTCAGTTAGCAGTTTAGCAAACCAAAGCCTATTTGTGAGAGCATGCGAGAAAGACGAAGAAATGGATAAGCCAGGAAGGAGGCTGGATGTGGGGCTGAAAACCACAGTTCGTGTCTAGGGAGGATGGGGAGAACTGGCAATCTGAGTGCTGGCTGAGGAATGTGGAGGAGGAGGGAGTGGGGCAGACAGGATAAACTGCTTTGCCTTTTGTCCAGATGTTTGGGGGGGACGACGTGGTCTTCTGAGTCTCCTTTCCTGACTGTAACCCATGTGAGATGTACGTTCTTTGTCCTGACTTTTTACACAAACATATATGCATAAAAGTAACTAAAACAAAATTTTGTAAATCATTATTACATGCGGTGCACTCCACTGTTTTCTATTCTATTCCACCTTAATTATTTTTAATGGTGGTCTCTAATCACTACTGGGTTTCCCAGGTGCCTCCGCGGCGAAGAATCCACCTGCCAATGTACGAGACACAGGTTCGAAGCCTGGGTCAGGAAGATGCCCTGGAGGAGGAAGTGGCAACCCTCTTCAGAATTCTTGCTGGGAAAACCCCATGAACAGAGGAGCCTGGTGGGCTATAGCCCATGGGGGTCGCAAAGAGTTGGACACGACTGACCATACACACACACACACAGTAATCACTATATAGCCCCACTATCCACTAATGAGTACAGTTTGAAAAACACTGTACTTGGGAGTAGAACAGACACTTCTTTTTTGCTGTTAAAGAGTTTGGTGGTTCTTTTACAGAGTGTATCTATAATGTAGAAAAGGAATTTTAGAGGCTCACACTGGTCAGAACAGCCATCATTAAAAAGTCTACAAATAACAAATGCTGGAGAGAGTGTGGAGAAAAGGGAACCTTCCTACATTTTTGGTGTGGATGTAACTTGGTGTAGCCACTATGGGAAGCAGTATGGAGGTTCCTCAGAAAATTCAAAATAGAATTACCATATGATCCAGCAAGCCCTCTCCTGGGCATATACCCGGACAAAACTATAATTTAAAAAGATACATGCACCCCTATGATCACAGCAGCACTGCTCACAATACTCAAGACATGGAAGAAATCTAAGTGTCCGTCAACACATGAATGGATAAAGAAGCTTCAGTACATATATGCAATGGGATGCTACTCAGCCATAAAAAAGAAGGAAATGACGCCATCTGCAGCAACAAGGATGCAGCGAGAGATGATCATGCTGAAAAAGTGAGTCAGAAGGAGACAAATACCATACGGCATCACTCACACGCAGACTCTAAAATCCAAACTATGGCACAAACGAACCTAGCGACAAGACAGAAGTAGACCCACAGACACAGAGATCACACTTGTGGTTGCCAAGGCAGGGCCGGGGGCGGGGCGGGGACGTACTGGGAGTTTGGGCTGGGTAGATACAAGCCCTTACATTTAGAATGGATTCACAACAAAGTCCTGCTGCTCAGCTCAGGGAACTACATCCAATCTCCCGGGATAAACTGTAACGGAAAAAGAATGTGTATATGGGTATAACTGAGTCACTTTGCTGTTCACCACAGACTGGTACAACATTGTAAATCAACTGTACTTCAATTAAAAAAAAAAATGTCCTTTAGCCGCCTTTCTCAGTGAAGTCTGAGACATATCGGCATTGGTAGGGTAATCATTCTTGTTTTTATTATCTGAACTCTTAGAAAACATGATATTCACAATGTCAAAAATTAAACCAGCACTATCTCAATACAAATTCAAATAGTTAATCCACAAGCTAAATGAAAAATAGACTGTTATTGCTCAAGGTCGCAACACACCTAAGGTAGACCTGCAGTGAAGTCTCCATTTTTGTGAACCGTAAATCAGGGCTGCCAACATCAATGGTAAGGGGGGAGAAATACCCAACAGCAACTACAGAAGGCAGGTGATCTCTGCTAGATCCATTTGACACTAAAAACATTGTTGCTTTTAGCCCCTATTTTTCAGGTAGGCTTATATTCTCCCCCAAACTTCTACCAAGTCATTACCAAAAACTGGGACTTTTTGTGTCTAGAGGAGGGGTTCCCTGGGATGCTAAATTGCCAGTGCTAAAACTGAGACAGTATTGAGCGAACCTAGGAGTTAGTTACCCTTTTGCCTAAAGGAAGCTCAGAGTCTGTATCAGGTATGTCAAATTCCAGAATGGATGAGTTCAACTAGTAATTAGCTACACTTATTGAGCACCCACATGATAAGCTATGTAGTCCAAGGTCTTTTCACGTGCATTTAATTTTTTTAAAAAACATTTATGACAGTCCCACAAGTAGCAGTTACAGTCTCCACTTTACAGATGGAAAAACTTGAAAACCCAGGTTCCACCACTCATGGACTTGAGGAAAGCTGGGAAATGGATTTTTGTCCTTGCCTTGGCTGGAGCGAAACCATATTTGAGTAAACTAAGGGTCAGACACCCTGGCAGAGGAGAGAATTTGGTAAGTCCAAGGGAAAGACAACGAATTATCGAGGGCTGAGTTAGGGCCTGCCAGTCCCTGGGTTCTTCAGTCCCTCCAGGTGGCTGCTTTAGTTTCTGGAACATGAGGACTTTGTTTTATTAAGAGGTGCATCCCTTATGTGGTCATTCTTAAACTTCGCTTCTAATGGCAGGTCAGAGAAAATTTAGACTCCAGGCACATGACCAGGGAAATAACTCATTATTCAAATGTTTAAATATGTTTCTGACCCTGAATTCCAAAATCGTTGTCTGAAATTACTGCTCCAGAAAGCAGTGACTATGGGCAGGCTATTTAACAGTTACACTACTTGTAAGATCCCTTCCCTCTCTATTCTGTAGTCTCTGTGAGAACTGATGAGAAATAATTTACATAAGACATATTTTTAAATGTATTACTATTTGAGTAGTCAAGAGCCAGACTTAGTTTACTACCATGGATAAAAGAATTGTGTCAACACTGTATTCTTTTCTGAAATTCTATCACTAGCTCTCACTTGTAAACCAGTCACAGCTCAGCCAAGTAGGACATATCATATGTAAAGGCTAATTTCCTGGCCTAGCCCAAGGAGTTAAAGATAATCAGTATCTCATTTTCATACTTATTTACCTTGTTTTCCAGGTGTAGGCAACACCGTAAGCATTGGCTATTTCAGATTTATTATTTCCTCATCACCATAGTTGGAGAAGGAAATGGCAACCCATTACAGTATTCTTGCCCGGAGAATTCTATGGGCAGAGGAGCCTGGTGGGCTGCCGTCCATGGGGTCACACAGAGTTGGACACTACTGAAGCGACTTAGCATGCATGCATGCATTGGAAAAGGAAATGGCAACCCACTTCAGTGTTTTTTCCTGGAGAACCCCAGGGACGGGAGAGCCTAGTGCGCTGCCGTCTATGGGGTCGCACAGAGTCGGACACGACTGCAGTGACGCAGCAGCAGCAGCAGCAGCACAGACCTGAGTAATACTGTGATAAAGAACACAGCTTCATTGCTGATGTTTGATGGCTGAGAGCTCTCAAGCCCCTTTCCCCCCTCCTCTCCTATTGCCCCACACCTGGACAGGTCTGCAAGAAACACCGTTAGCTCACGCACTCCCTTGGGGCCGGGGGAAGTCCAAACCATGCCAGCTTCTGCAGGTGCACGACTTCCGACACAGAAAGAGTATCTGAATGGCCAATAAGGATATGAACATGGTACTCAACATCATTAGTCAGTAGGGAAATATAAATTAAAACCACAATATGTGACATCTATGCTAAGACCAGAACGGCTAATTTCAGAAACTACGGAGGAGGAGACTGTAGACTCTCTTACACTGTGAAAAGGAGGACACATCATTATAACGACTCTGTGAGGCTTTTGGCAGCTATTTGTTAAAGCCAAAATATGCCTAACCTATAATGCAACAATTCCACTCGCAGATCAATTAATTAATGCAATATTATATAAACCTATCTATCTATAGATAGTCAAGAGATATCCATGAATATGAAAGTGAAAGTCGCTCAGTCGTGTCTGACTCCTTGCGACCCCACGGACTGAATTTTCCAGGCCAGAATACTGGAGTGGGTAGCCGTTCCCTTCTCCAGGGGATCTTCCCAACCTGGGGATTGAACCCAGGTCTCCCGCATTGTAGGCAGATTCTTCACCAGCTGAACCACAAGGGAAGCCCAAGAATGCAGGAGTGGGTATCCTATCCCTTCTCCAGCGGATCTTCTCAACCAAGGAATCAAACCAGGGTCTCCTGCATTGCAGGCGGATTCTTTACCAACTGAGCTATCAATAGGTCAGTCAAAAGATACAGATAAAAGAATATTCATAGTAGCTTTATTTACAAAAGCCCCAAATCTGAAACCACCCAAATATCCATCAACCAGTGGTACATCCAATCAATTGAATGAATAGGAATCAGTAACCTTAAAAAATAATATCCAGTTCTTTATTACTTCAATTATTTCTTATTTCTTGGTCATGCCAGACAGTATGCAGGATCTTAGTTTCCTGACCAAGGACTGAACCCGTACCCCCTGCAGTGGAAGCCCAGAGTCTTAACCACCGGACAGTCAGGGGATTCCCAGCACTCAGCAGTGTTAGAAAGCCTCTGCAGGCTTCCCTGGCGGTCCAGGGCTTAAGACTCCACACTTGCAATGCAAGAAGCCTGGGTTGGATCTCTGGGTGGAGAAGTTTCACATGTTGTGCAGCGCAGCCAAAAAAAAAAAAAAAGGAAAAGAAAGCCTCTGCTAAACGTAACAACATGGATAAATCTCACTAACAAAATGTGGTAAAAGCATCTGAACATAAAAGAGCAGATGCTGAATTATTTTGTTTGCAATCTATGCTAACCTGCAGTAATGGCTAGCCCCCAGGAGGCGCTGGTCTGGTAGGAGGGAGCCCTCTGAGCTGTCAGGTCTGGGCAGGAGGCATAATGCTAACGTTTGCCTCCACTGGGGCCCGCCTTGCTCTGCTCAGGCCTGCTTACTCTTACATAGCAATACACTGCAACCATTTCGGTATCAATAAAAGTAGCTCTCTTTCATCAATTGTAAGTTGCTGTCACCTCTTTATTAAACATACTTTCAGGAATCTTGTCTCCGTAAGGGCAAGGGCACATTCTTACAAATCACATGAAGAAAGAGAATTTGCAGCTCTGGAGACAGTCAGATCCAAAAAACTGAATTTCAACACTTTGGTCTGAATAACCTTAGACAAATAACGTACCATCCAGCCTCACTTTCCTCACCTATAAAATGGAGATATAATGCCTGCCTCGAGAAGTTTACCAGAACAGTTTTACACAGACAATGAACGCAAGGAACTTAATGCCCAGTGGGCACTCACCAAATGGCAGCAGCGGTCTCCCCTCCCAGCTGCACCGAGGCCTTGCCCACAGAGCCCCCAGAAGAGCTTCCGTGATTCTCCGACCTTGTTTCTGAAACCAAGAAGCAGTCCAGAGGATAAACGCGGGGCAGCTCCCGACCAGCAGGCTTCCGAATGCCGCCTGCCTCTCCTCGAGGTCATGAGACAACGTTTAGCTGATCATATTTAAGACCTGGGGAAGGGGGGAAAACCCTAACCAAATAAACATGTGAAACATGAAAAAAAGACCTAAGGATGAATTCCAATGAAGGATAGCCACGGGTAACTTGATTGCCCTCGTCAGTCACGTACAGCAATCCCCTTAATGGAAGAAAAACGCCGAAATGCACCGAACTTTGAAGCTGGCAGGTGGAATTTCACAGAGATCATCCAGGCTGGTACCAAAACTGTGAGTACGACAGAAGGTTTAAACGATGACGATATGAGCAAGTCAATAGCACCATTCCGTACGGAAGCTGCTCTGTGCGTTGATTCGGCCTGGAGATTTTCCTAGTTATTGGATGATGTCCTGGCAGCGAAAGGGTGGAGGAGAACAAGACGCACTAAGGAAAAGAGGCAAAACTGGGCCCACAATCTAGAAAGAAAAAGATTCAAGGCTCTGAGATCGCTGTGTCTCTAGGGTCTACAAACTTCATGACAAGCGTGAATTCAGAAACCTCTTCTCACAGGCATTTAAATCACCTTGACCTGAAAAGCACTCAAAACACTGTACAATTAAAAAAGGAACATACAATCACCAAAGGGGAGAGGGAAACGAAAGGAAAAAATGTGAGGAAACGGTGCCTCACTTTTCTTTTGGAGATGGGAAATTTGTCATAGCAACCACAAAGAACAGCATGGAGGTTCCTTAAAATCATAAAACCGGAGCAAACAGTATAGCTGGTAACGCCATTACTGGTAAGGTATCTGGAGAAAATATTAATTCCATGACACACGCACCCCAGGCTCGGTGTATCACCCCTGGCATAGGCCAGGACATGGAAGCCACCAAAATGTCCTTGGAAAATGGAACAGATACAGGAATTTCAGTCCACAGGCACAATGAACTACCACTTAGTCATAAAAAAGAAAACTGAAGAGGAATGTTATAACGGACTCTGTAGCAACATGGGTGGAACTACATGTGATCATACCAACAAAATTAACACACGCAAATAGAGACGAACAAGAACCGATGTCACTTACACAGATCATATGGAAACTAGCATATATAAACCCAATTACACACTGACGTAGAGAGTCCCAGAACAAAGAAAAAAACCTATATTTAAAAAGGGGAAATGTAAAAGGAAGGAATAAACTAGGTGCTTTGGAGTCCCACATCAACACTGCTATACATTAACACAAAGTTTTGCTGGGCACTCTGGAATATTCCAGTGGAATAAGAAACAGAAAAATGATTCACATTTCCAGATGTCAAAATGAATGAAGGAACTATTCACCTTAAACCGAATCAACGATTAAAATACCTAGATGCCAGGAAAAAATTAGATTAAATGAAAAAAGGAAAGAAAGAAAAATGACTACTATCTCTGCCGGAGGCCTCCAGGTTCAGGGCTGACGTCACATTTCTGGAGCCTGAGCCCTCCAGACCCTGTGGGGGCTGAGGGAGCTAAAGAGGATGGGCCAGCAAGTGGGAACCGAGGACCAGCAGGGTCTCTACCCCTCCGACTCAGAAGCCAACCTGCAAATCCAGGCGGGCCAAACTACAGCAAACCCATGCCAGGTGCACCCAACACCAGGGGACCCCCTGGGCTGCAAGAGCTCTTAACAGTCCCCGCTCCACGTGTCTTGAGTGGGGGCTTCTACCTCCCACAGCCATCCTTAGAGGCTCCCCGCCTACAAGCGGCAGCATCCTCAGCACAGTGGTTTTGCAGCGGTTGGGATATGTCTTCCGGGGTGAAAGGGACGGGCAGAGAGGCCAGGAGATACAAGCTCTTGGGCTTTGGGCTGGCACACTGCACTCGAATTACAACCCACAAACAGGCCTTTCACTAAGGCTCTGGTTGCCTGAGCAAGCCGAGGTGGGCTGGCAACGTGCTGCCGCCTTGTGGAAACTTTTCGGAACTGCAACCTGGGACCCAGGGCTGATGGACGCGGCACATTCACAAGGCGTTTTTCAGTTCAGTTCAGTTCAGTCGCTCAGTCGTCTCCGACTCTTTGTGACCCCATGAATCGCAGCACGCCAGGCCTCCCTGTCCATCACCAACTCCCGAGTTCACTCATACTCACATCCATCGAGTCAGTGATGCCAGCCAGCCATCTCATCCTCTGTCGTCCCCTTCTCCTCCTGCCCCCAATCCCTTCCAGCATCAGAGTCTTTTCCAATGAGTCAACTCTTCGCATGAGGTGGCCAAAGTATTGGAGTTTCAGCTTTAGCATCAGTCCTTCCAAAGAAATCCCAGGGTTGATCTCCTTCAGAATGGACTGGTTGGATCTCCTTGCAGTCCAAGGGACTCTCAAGAGTCTTCTCCAACACCACAGTTCAAAAGCATCAATTCTTCGGTGCTCAGCCTTCTTCACAGTCCAACCCTCACATCCATACATGACCACAGGAAAAACCATAGCCTTGACTAGACAGAGCTTAGTCGGCAAAGTAATGTCTCTGCTTTTGAATATGCTATCTCGGTTGGTCATAACTTTCCTTCCAAGGAGTAAGCATCTTTTAATTTCATGGCTGCAGTCACCATCTGCAGTGATTTTGGAGCCTAGAAAAATAAAGTCTGACACTGTTTCCACTGTTCCCCCATCTATTTCCCATGAAGGGATGGGACCGGATGCCATGATCTTCATTTTCTGAATGCTGAGCTTTAAGCCAACTTTTTCGCTCTCCTCTTTCACTTTCATCAAGACGCTTTTTAGTTCCTCTTCACTTTCTGCCATAAGGGTGGTGTCATCTGCATATCTGAGGTTATTGATATTTCTCCCAGCAATCTTGATTCCAGCTTGTGTTTCTTCCAGTCCAGCGTTTCTCATGAGGTACTCTGCATATAACTTAAATAAGCAGGGTGACAATATACAGCCTTGACGTACTCCTTTTCCTATTTGGAACCAGTCTGTTGTTCCATGTCCAGTTCTAACTGTTGCTTCCTGACCTGCATACAGATTTCTCAAGAGGCAGGTCAGGTGGTCTGGTATTCCCATCTCTCTCAGGATTTTCCAGTTTATTGTGATCCACACAGTCAAAGGCTTTGGCATAGTCAATAAAGCAGAAATCGATGTTTTTCCTGGAACTCTCTTGCTTTTTCCATGATCCAGCGGATGTTGGCAATTTGATCTCTGGTTCCTGTGCCTTTTCTAAAACCAGCTTGAACATCAGGAAGTTCACGGTTCATGTGTTGCTGAAGCCTGGCTTGGAGAATTTTGAGCATTACTTTACTAGCAAGGTGTTTTTAGGGGCTGTCAATGTCACCTGCCCTCAAGACATCACCAGAGGGGGGTAACCAAAACAGGATTCAGAAACGGCGAGCCTGGTGGGCTGCCGTCTATGGGGTCGCACAGAGTCGGACACGACTGAAGTGACTTAGCAGCAGCAGCAGCAGCCAGAAGCCCACTGCAACAGGTAAACTGACTCAGGGTTTATTGAAACATACAAACACAGGAAAACAGATTCAAACATGCTTATCATCAGGGAAATGCCAATCAAACCACCACCAAGGGCTTCCGGGGTGGTTCACTGCACAACAATCCCCCTGCAAGGCAAGGGACACGGTATTGATTCCTCATCTGGGGAGATCCATATGTCAGGGGTCAACGAAGCTCGAGACTCACAACTACTCCAGCTCCAAGCCCTAAAGCCAGAGCTCCCCCAAATGAGAGGCCACCACAATGAAAGCCTGCCCACCGCAACTACAGAAGAGCCCTCTCCTGCCGTGCCCAGGGAAAAACTCGGGCAGCAGGGAAGACCCAGCACAGTGATGGAATCAACTGACTAAATAAATAAATACAGAAGAATTCAATTGAATAAAACAAAAAAAAATTTTTTTTCAAAACAAAAAAAGAAAGGGAGAAATGTCATCTCTTATCAGTCAGACTGGCCATCTTCAGATTGTCTACAAGCAACAAATGCTGCCAAGGACCTGGAGAAAACTGTGCTTCCTCAGCTCTTCCAGAGATGCAAACTGGTCACAACCATTAGAAAGAAGAGGATGGAATTTCCTTTAAAGTCTAAAGCGAGAGCCAGCAGATCTGGTAATCTGACTTTTGCCTGCATCTCTGGAGAAAATCTTAATTCCAACACACCTGAACCCCAAAGTCTGGTGCAGCCCTGGGCTTAGGTGAGATCACGGAAGCCACGCAGATGTCCTTTGACCCTGGAACAATACAGGAATTTCTGGACTCTCACTCAGCCCCAAGAAAGAAATGGGACAAAGAATGACATAATGACATTTGCGTGGACATGATGGAGCTAGACATGGCCACACTAACTGAATTACTGCAGAGAGAGACAAATACGCGACGAAGTCAGAGGGTCCCAGAATAAAACAAAAAACCTTTGGTTGCAAAAGGGGAGAGGTAAAATGAAGGGTCAAAGAGTTGCTTTGGCGACATACGCAAACTCATATATTCACAGGGAGCTCAGCTGGCTGCTCTGCAACATTCCTAATGGAAAAAGAACAATAAAAAATTCACAATGCCACTGGAAAAAGAAAGTGCAGCTGCAATTCCCCTCAAACCAAAGCAATGATTAATTCACCAAGGTGCCAGTGAAAAATAAAAGTTAAATGAGGAAAGGAAAGAAAGAAAGAAAGATCTAATATACTCCCAAGGTCGCCAGGTACCTGGCTGGCATCACATTTCTGGAGCCTGAGCCCTCTTGGATCCTGAGGCTGGACCCCGCGGAGGCTGAAGGAGCTGAAAATGATGGGCAGGCAAGTGAGAACCCAGGACCAGCAGTGCCTCTTGCCCTCCAACTGGGACCCCAACCTGCAAATCCAGGCGGGCCAACCTGCAGCAAACCCATGGTAGGCGCACCCAATACCTGGGAGCCCTCCTGGGCTGCAAGAGCTCTTAGAAATCCCGGCTCCACGTGTCCTGAGAGTGGGGCTTCCACCTCCCACAGCCATCCTTAGAGTTGCCCCACCTACACGCGGCAGCATCCTCAGCACAGGTTTTGCAACAGTTGGGATATGTCTTCCGGGCTGAAGGGGACAGGCTGAGAGGCCAGGAGATACAAGCCCGTGGGTCTCTGTGCTGGCACACTGCACTCGAATTACAGCCCACAAACAGGCCTTTCGCTAAGGCTCTGGTTGCCTGAGCAAGCCGAGGTGGGCGGGCAACGTGCTGCCACCTTGTGGACATTTGTGGGAACTGCAACCAGGGCTGATGGGCACTGCACATTCCCAAAGCGTTTTTAGGGGCTGTCAATGTCACCTGCCCTCAAGACACCACCAGAGGTGGGTAATCGAAACAGGCTCAAACAGGAAAATGCCAATCAAAAGACCACCGAGGATTTCCTGGGTGGTTCACTGGTAAAAAATCCACCTGCCACGCAGGGGTCACCGTATTGATTCCTCATCCAGGCAGATCCCATATGCCGAGGATCAACAGAGCCCAAGACCCACAACTACTCCAGCCCCTCGCCTAAGAGATAGAGCTCCCTAACAACAGAGGCCACCACAAACAGAGTCTGCCCGCCCACCCCAACTACAGAGCCCCCGCCTGCTACCGCTAGAGAGAACCTGGGCAGCAAAAAACACCCAGCACTGCCGAAAGGCGTCAACGGACTACATAAATACACACAGAAAAATTCAACTGAATGAAAGAAAGGTATTATTTTGGGAAAGAAAAGATAGAGAGAGAGAGACATATAATATCTCACCAGTCAGAATGGCCATCCTCAGATTGTCTACAAGCAATAAATGCTGCAGAGGGCCGGGAGAAAACCATGCCAGCCTCAGCTTTTCCAGAGAAGCAAACCTGGTCACCATCACTTAAAAGAACAGGATGGAATTGACTTTAAAGTCTAAAACGAGAGGTAGGACATTCTCGGTGGTCCAATGGTTAAGAATCCATCTGCTAATGCAGAGGACACGGGTTTGATCCCTGGTCCAGGAAGATCCCCCATGCTCCAGGGCAACTAAGCCCGTGGGCCACAACTACCCTGTCTGCGCCCTCGATCCGGTGCTCCAGGACAGGAGAAGCCACTGCAACGAGAAGCCCATGCACCAAACGTTAGAAGCCAAGGGGCAGCAGCAATGGAGACCCGGCGCAGCCAGAAACATGATAAATCTATAAAACTAGTAAACAAAGAAAACCAGACCAAGCAGACCCGGGAATCCGACTTCTGCTAATGTCTCCGGAGAAAGCAGTAATTCCAACACACCTGAACCCCCAAGTTCGGCACAGCTCTATGGACACAGGAGAGAACGCAGAAGGCTCCAAGATGTCCTCGGACTGGAACGATACAGGAAGTTGGCTCTACTGAGGCCTGGACTCTCACTCAGCTTCAAGAAAGAAACGTGACAAAGAATGAAATCATGACATTTGCATGGACATGATGGAGTGAGGCATGACGACACTAGCTGAACTACTGCAGCGAAGAGAGAGAAAGCCAGGATAGGATATCACTTATGGACAGAATATGAGAACCGGCACGTATCAACTCCTTACACACCAAGCGGAGGGTCCCAGAATAAAACAAGACGAAAGGCAAAAGGAGGGGATCAGAGAGTGGCTTTGGATTCACATATGCAAACTCATATGCCCACAGGAAGCTCAGCTGGGCGCTCTGGAATACTTCTAATGGAAAAAGAACTTGAAAAAAAATCCACATTTCCACTGGAAAAAAGAAAATGGAGCTCCTATTCCCCTCAAACCAAAGGAATGATTAAGTCACCTAGATGCCAGTAAAAAATAAAAGTTAGGTGAGAAGATGAAAGAAAGAAACGCCTACCAGATTCCCCTGAGGCCTCCGCGTCCTGGCTGGCATCACATATCTGGAGCCTGAGCCCTCTTGGATCCTGAGGCTGGACCCTGTAGGGGCTGAAGAAGATGCGCAGGCAAGTGAGAACCCGGGAGCAGCAGGGTCTCTTCCCCCATGACTGAGACCCCAACCTGCAAAATCCAGACCGGCCCGCCTACAGCAAACCCATGCCAGGCGCACCCAACACCTGGGGACCCCCTGGGCTGCAAGAGCTCTTAACAGTCCCCGCTCCAGGAGTCCTGGCAATGTGGGACTTCCACCTCCGCAGCCATCCTTAGAGTCTCCCCGCCTACAAGTGGCAGCATCCTCAACACAGCGGTTTTGCAGCGGTTGGAATATGTCTTCCGGGCTGAAGGGGACGGGCAGAGAGGCCAGGAGATACAAGCCCGTGGGTCTCTGTGCTGGTACACTGCACTCGAATTACAACCCACAAACAGGCCTTTCACTAAGGCTCTGGTTGCCTGAGCAAGCCAAGGTGGGCTGGCAACGTGCTGCCGCCTTGTGGACAACTTCCAGAACTGCAACCTGAGACCCAGGGCTGATGGACGTGGCACATTCACAAGGCGTTTTCAGGGGCTGTCAGTGTCACGTGGCAACCCACTCCAGTACTCTTGCCTGGAAAATTCCATGGACGGAGGAGCCTGGTAGGCTGCAGTCCATGGGGTCGCAAAGAGTCGGACACGACTGAGCGACTTCACTTTCACTTTTCACTTTCATGCATTGGAGAAGGAAATGGCAACCCACTTCAATATTCTTGCCTAGAGAATCCCAGGGATCAGGGAGCCTGGTGGGCTGCCATCTCTGGGGTCGCACAGGGTCGGACACGACTGAAGTGACTTAGCAGCAGCAGCAGCAGCAGCAATGTCACCTGCCTTCAAGACATCACCGGAGGGGGGGTAACCGAAAGAGGATTCAGGAATGGCAGACATGCCGGAAGCCCACTGCAAAAGGTAAACGGACTCACAGGGTTTGCAAAAATGGGAAAACAGGCTCAAACATGCTCATCATCAGGGAAATGCCAATCAAAACACCACCAAGGGCTTCGGGGGTAGATCATTGCCCACCAATCCCCTGCAAGGCAAGGGACACCGTTTATCAATTCCTCAGCTGGGAGACCCATATGTCGGGGGTCAACGAAGCCCGAGACTCACAACTACAGCCGCCTGCCCTAAAGCCAGGGCTCCCCAACAAGAGAGACCACCACAATGAAAGCCTGCCCACCGCAACTACAGAAGAGCCCCCGCCCGCCACACCCAGGGAAGACCCAGCACAGCGATGGAATCGACTGAATAAACAAATACAGAAGAACTCAACTCAATAGAACAAATGGATTGTTCTGGAAAAAGAAAAAAAATGAGAGCGAGACAGAGAGATGTCTTATCTTCTCAGTCATAATGGCCATCCTCAGACTGTCTACAAGCAGCAAATGCAGGAGGAGAAGACCTGGAGAAAGCCGCGCCCTCCTCAGCTTTTCATGGATGCGAACCTGGCCACAGACGCTAGAAAGAACAGGATGCAGTTAACTTTAAAGTCAAAAACCGGAGCCAGACTTCCCTGGTGGTCCAGTGGTGAAAATTGGTCTGCCAACGCAGAGGACATGGGTTCGACCCCTGGTCCAGGAAGATCCCACTCGGTTCAGGGCAACTAAGCCCATGCGCCACAACTACTGAGCTTGAGCTTTCCAGTCAGTGCTCCACGACAAGAGGAACCGATGCAACCAGAGGCCCGTGCACCACAGTTTGAGGAAGCCAAGGTGCAGCAGCAATGAAGACCCAGCACAGCCCGCAAATAAATAATTCATTAAACAAACAGACAGAACCGGAGCAGGCAGATCTGATAATCCGTCTTTTGCCCACGTCTCCAGAGAAAACATTAATTCCAACACACATGAACCCCACAGTTCGAGGAGCCCTGTAGACACGGGTGAGAACGTGGAAGTCCCCCAGATGTCCTTGGACGTGGGAAGGACATGGCTCTATAGAGGCAATGGGCTCTCACTCAGCCTTGGGAGGGAAGTGAAACTGCATCTGACATCTGCACCAACATGATGAAGTTAGACACGGTCACGCTGCCTGATCTAACGCACAGACACAAAACCAAATACGACAGGACACCACGCGCAGAGAGAATATGGAAAGCGACACGTGTAAACTGGTTACACACGCAGTAGAGGTTACCAGGTAAAGCAAGAAACCTTTGCTACAACAGGGGAAAGGTTAAAGGGAGGGACCAAAGAGGTGCTTTGGAGTCACATATGCAAACTCAAATATATTCACAGGAAGCTCTGCTGGGCGCTCCAGAATATTCCCAATGGAAGAAGAATCCAACAATGAATCCACACTTTCACACGAAGAAAAAAAATCAAGTTGCTGTTCACCTCAAACCAAAGCAACGATTAAATCACCTAGATGCCACCACAAAATAAATGGTTACATGAGGAAAGGAAAGAAAGAAACGCCTACTATATTCCCCTGAGGCCTCCGCGACCTGGCTGGTGTCACATTTCTGGAGCCTGAGCCCTCCTGGATGGCAAGGCTGGACCCTGCCGGGGCTGAGGAGCTGTAGAGGATGCCCAGGTGAGTGAGAACCAGCGGTGTCTCTTTCCCTTGAACTGGCACCCCACCTGCAGCTCCAGACCGGTCTGCTTACAGCAAACCCAGGCCAGGTGCACCCAACACCTAGCAGCCCCCGTGGGCTGCAAGAGCTCTTAATAATCCCCACTCCACGTGTCCTGAGAATGGGGCTTCCATTTCCCATCACCATTCTTAAGAGGCGCCCCACCTACAAGCGGCAGCATCCTCAGCACAGCGGTTTTGCAGCGGTTGGGATATATCTTCCGGGGTGAAGGGGACGGGCAGAGAGGCTGGGAGACACAAGTCCGTGGGTCTTTGGGCTGGCACATTGCATTCGAACTCACAGGCTGGCTACAAACCGGCCTTTCACTAAGGCTCTGGTTGTCTGAGCAAGCCGAGTTGGGCTGGCAACGTGCTGCCGCCTTGTGGACAATTTTCGGAACTGCAACCTGGGACCCAGGGCTGAAGGGCACTGCACATTCACAAGGAGTTTTGAGGGGCTGTCAGTGTGTTGGAGGAGACTCTTGAGAGTCCCTTGGACTCCAAGGAGATCCACCCAGTCCATCCTAAAGGAGACCAGTCCTGGGTGTTCATTGGAAGGACTGATGCTGAGGCTGAAACTCCAATACTTCAGCCACCTCATGCGAAGAGTTGACATTGGAAAAGACCCTGATGCTGGGAGGGATTAGAGGCAGGAGGAGAAGGGGATGAGGGAGGATGAGACGGCTGGATGGCATCACCGACTCGATGCACATGAGTTTGGGTGAACTCCGGGAGTTGGTGATGGACAGGGAGGCCTGGCGTGCTGCGATTCATGCGGTCGCAAAGAGTCGGACACAACTGAGCGACTGAACTGACTGAACTGAATGTCACCTGCCCTCAAGACATCACCAGAGGTGGGTAACCAAAACAGGATTCAGAAACAGCAGACATGCCAGAAGCCCACTGCAACAGGGAAACTGACTCACAGGGTTTACTGAAATATGCAAACACGAGAGAGGCCAAGAGACACAAGCCCGTGAGGATTTGTGCTGGCGCACTGCACTCTAATCAGTTCAGTTCAGTTCAGTCGCTCAGTCGTGTCTGACTCTTTGTGACCCCATGAATCGCAGCACGCCAGGCCTCCCTGTCCATCACCATCTCCCGGAGTTCACTCAGACTCACGTCCATCGAGTCCGTGATGCCATCCAGCCATGTCATCCTCTGTCATCCCCTTCTCCTCCTGCCCCCAGTCCCTCCCAGCATCAGAGTCTTTTCCAATGAGTCAACTCTTCGCATGACGTGGCCAAAGTACTGGAGCTTCAGCTTTAGCATCATTCCTTTCAAAGAAATCCCAGGGTTGATCTCCTTCAGAATGGACTGGTTGGATCTCCTTGCAGTCCAAGGGACTCTCAAGAGTCTTCTCCAACACCACAGTTCAAAAGCATCAATTCTTCGGCACTCAGCCTTCTTCACAGTCCAACTCTCACATCCATACATGACCACAGGAAAAACCATAGCCTTGACTAGACGGACCTTAGTCGGCAAAGTAATGTCTCTGCTTTTGAATATACTATCTAGGTTGGTCATAACTTTTCTTCCAAGGAGTAAGCATCTTTTAACTTCATGGCTGCAGTCACCATCTGCAGTGATTTTGGAGCCCCCCAAAATAAAAGTCTGACACTGTTTCCACTGTTTCCCCATCTATTTCCCATGAAGTGATGGGACCAGATGCCATGAGCTTCGTTTTCTGAATGTTGAGCTTTAAGCCAACTTTTTCACTCTCCTCTTTCACTTTCATCAAGAGGCTTTTTAGCTCCTCTTCACTTTCTGCCATAAGGGTGGTGTCATCTGCATATCTGAGGTTATTGATATTTCTCCCAGCAATCTTGATTCCAGCTTGTGTTTCTTCCAGTCCAGCGTTTCTCATGAGGTACTCTGCATATAACTTAAATAAGCAGGGTGACAATATACAGCCTTGACGTACTCCTTTTCCTATTTGGAACCAGTCTGTTGTTCCATGTCCAGTTCTAACTGTTGCTTCCTGACCTGCATACAGATTTCTCAAGAAGCAGGTCAGGTGGTCTGGTATTCCCATCTCTTTCAGAATTTTCCACAGTTTATTGTGATCCACACAATCAAAGGCTTTGGCATAGTCAATAAAGCAGTAATAGATGTTTTTCTGGAACTCTCTTGCTTTTTCCATGATCCAGTGGATGTTGGCAATTTGATCTCTGGTTCCTGTGCCTTTTCTAAAACCAGCTTGAACATCAGGGAGTTCACGGTTCACGTATTGCTGAAGCCTGGCTTGGATAATTTTGAGCATTACTTTGCTAGCATGTGAAATGAGTACAATTGTGCGGTAGTTTGAGCATTCTTTTGCATTGCCTTTCTTTGGGATTGGAATGAAAACTGACCTTTTCCAGTCCTGTGGCCACTGCTGAGTTTTCCAAATTTGCTGGCATATTGAGTGCAGCACTTTCACAGCATCATCTTTCAGGATTTGAAACAGCTCAACTGGAATTCCATCACCTCCACTAGCTTTGTTCATAGTGATGCTTTCTAAGGCCCACTTGACTTCACATTCCAAGATGTCTGGCTCTAGATTAGTGATCACATCATTGTGATTATCTGGGTCGTGAAGATCTTTTTTGTACAGTTCTTCTGTGTATTCTTGCCACCTCTTAATATCTTCTGCTTCTGTTAGGTCCATACCATTTCTGTCCTTTATCGAACCCATCTTTGCATGAAATGTTCCCTTGGTATCTCTAATTTTCTTAGAGATCTCTAGTCTTTCTCATTCTGTTGTTTTCCTCTATTTCTTTGCATTGATCGCTGAAGGAGGCTTTCTTATCTCTTCTTGCTATTCTTTGGAACTCTACATTCAGACGCTTATATCTTTCCTTTTCTCCTTCGCTTTTCGCCTCTCTTCTTTTCACAGCAATTTGTAAGGCCTCCCCAGACAGCCATTTTGCTTTTTTGCATTTCTTTTCCATGGGGATGGTCTTGATCCCTGTTTCCTGCACAATGTCACAAACCTCATTCCATAGTTCATCAGGCACTCTATCTATCACATCTAGGCCCTTAAATCTATTTCTCACTTCCACTGTATAAGCATAAGTGTTGGAGACTGCGAGTGAAATGACACAAAAACAACACACACAAAAGACAGACACCACTCTGGCCAGAGGAAAAAGAACTGCGCAAGCAAGCAAGCTTGTGGTTCACTTTTATATAGCCCACCCTGGGCGGAATTCCAGACTGTATGACCAAGCCTTTTCAGTATAGCACATGTGCATAAATGTTATCATACAGCAAAAGGGACTGAAATTTCTGCTTACTGCAGAGTCTGTCCAGAGCCCTCCTCCTTTTTCTTATCACAAGAGGGAATGTTCCCTCGTTTGCAAGGGACCATCAAACTCAAGGCTATGTCCAGACTCCTTGGCAGAACGCCTCGCTTGCAAGTACGTTCAGCCTGAGCAGAGAGCCCCGTTTGCAGGCACATCTCCACTTTCCCTATTGTGGCTGCATTAACCCTTCATCTCCCCCTTTTTTATTTGCTTTAATAAATTGTAGCATGGTCTGGATCTTCTCTGCTTCACGCTTTAGTTGTTTCCTTTTCCACCATCCCTGGAAGACTAGAAAAGCAACACAACATAAAAGTAATATAAACATAGTGTTCCCAAAGGTAGTCTCAATTAGTGTGGATACATGCCCTAATGGATTTAAGTTATTCAATCCTTCTTGAAGACTTTTCAACAAATCAGACCCCACAATGTCAGGTAAAGTCCTGCTAAAAGTAGACAAAATTTGTCGTTCCAGGTCCATAATTTCTGTAGTGAGATTTTGATGTCCAGTCAAAGATCGTTTTACTCTTTCCCATCCCTCACTCATGTTAAATGGTACAGGTGTTATACAAAACTGAGAAGAATTCCAATCACATTTCAACACACTTCGTGTAGATAAAACACCTAATTGATCTCCAAGCCAGGAAACGGTATGTTGAAGATTGAGCATGTCGGTAGCAAGTTGTGCATCCAAATCTCGCTGTTGTTGCCATAACAAATGAGAGTCTTTATGCCAGTCCCGAACAAAATCAGCTATTTGAATTCCTTGGTGTAACACGAGGCCTGCTACCGCCACTGTTGCAGTTACTGACACGACTGCTAGAATCGAAGCAATGACCACACCAAGCATACGTTGAGATCGATGTAGCAAAGTGTGTACAGCGGCTACTAGATGACAAACAGCAAAAGAATCTGACCATGGTCTAGTCAGATTTATAGGCAACCATACTTCTGTCCGAGCTTTAACAATTACTAACGAAAAATTGGAGTTACAGGCTCGTCTTTCAAATTCTTTCCACCAAGACTGATTTACACATTGAGTTAGGTTACAATAATCACATGACACAGACCCCACAGTATCATTCCAGGTCCAATTTCCATATAACAATGCAAAAGGATATTTTACACATGCCACTGCAGAATAAGATTTATTAATGCCATTGCGGAATAAGATTTATTAACGTGTAAATTAACATGAAATGGACCCGAAGAGTCACCACTATCAAAAATATAGTTTCCTGACCAGACAGTGAGATTACCAGAAACTGCCCATAGTTTCCAAATATCCCCTTGAATGTGCAGATATCCCCGCAATTGTAATTGAGGAGGGACAAGTGCAAACTGCTGCCACTTAACTGTTTCATTACCATTGCCCATCAAAGTGCCATTTGCACGATGCCACCTAAGAGACTTATTTGACCATTTTTCTAAGAATTGCCCATGATCTGGACTCCAATCTACAGTGACAGACCCAGAATAATTCATGACTTTAAAGGGTCGATGACCTCAGCAACGTTCCCACTCCAAAGATTCTAGAGAAGGAGCAAAAAAGTCAACAGGACATAGCGACATGTGTTTTCCATTATGAATGTCTATCGGTTCTGTCGAGGTGTTAAAGCCCCTGGTGGAAACAAGCACAGTAAAAGTAGCAAAATGATAATTATTACATTTTACACCCCATGTATTATAGGAATGATGAGAATGTTCCTTAGTGGACAGACAAAAGGGGTGTCCCCCTATACATAAAGGAATACCTTCCGCTGCAATGGTCAAATTACTAACATTATATTGTTGTTTATGATGAGATAGTTGTTCTGTTCCCCCGCAAGCTGGTGGGGGAAAGAAGGCGGTCTCATTAGTGCATACCTGCACTTCTGGCTCCCCTCAGGAAACTACTCTTACTAATGGGGGATTAGGTATATATGCCCAATATGTATGATTATTTGCCGATACACCGATTACCTGACATGTTACCACCGCCATCATGGCAAGCAAAAGATTGGTAGGATTCAGAGGCTGTCCTGCTTTCATTAACGTCTTTTCTGCTTCCTGGGTCAACTTCTTCATTTGACCCCATGTAGGAGGTGTTGCTTCCCTTGTACGAAAAGTAAAGCTTCTCTGCATAGTAAGCTCTTCGAATTTTTGAACAAAGGGATCAGCCATTGTTGATTTTCATCAATCTCGCTGGGGTCCAAAACCGGTAATTATTAACAGAAATGAAAGCATACCCTCATCCCAGATATATTAATGATGCTGGGATCCAACCTTTCTCTTTATCTTTATACCAAATAGGCATATTCAAGATCTTCTTGTCCTCTTCTTTCCCTTGAAAATGCAACTCTGCTGCTGATAGATTTCCCTTGCTCCAAATATTCAAAAAATTTAGGGTAAGTAAGGTTTTATTCAAAATGTCTTTAGGTTTCATAAATCTCTCCTATTCCCCCTTTTCTATTTTTTCAAGATATTCACGCAAGGTACGATTAGCTCTTTCAATGATAGCTTGCCCTTGACTATGATAAGGAATACCAAAAGTATGAGTTATATGATATTGGGATAAAAAGTGAGCTAATTTCGCGGATTGGTAGGCAGGTGCATTATCAGTTTTCAATTCAATTGGTAATAACAAATGAGTAATAACAGCATCAGCCTTTTCAGAATGTAATGCAGTGGCCCACTGAAAACGTGTGCATGTATCTATAGTATGATGTACGTAAATTACATCCATTTGCCATATCTGATTTGCTTGTTGTCCTCTTACGTTGACACTTGGTGGGGTAAATGGCAAAGTAAAAGGTGCACATATGGAACAAGAGCAAATAATATTTTGAGCTTGTTTTCGAGTAATAGTATGAGATTTTTGTAACCCTTCGGAGTTGGTATGCTGGAAGAGATGTTCTTGTTTTGCTGCTTCTATAGGGTAAAGTAAGGCATCAATTGTAGCATTTCTGAATGATAAGGGTCCAGGAAGGGCGGAATGTGCACGAATGTGAGTAAAGAAAATTAATTCTGAATGCTGCAAGAGCAACTGTTGTACTTGGTAAAACAATTTACCAATAGCTGTTTTAAGGGTCAGTGGAAGGGAGACATGGGGAAGCTGTAGGCAAGAGAGAACAGCATATCGAGAATCTGAAACAATCTTAATAGGAAGTTGGGGAAAATCTTGCAAAACTAAATAGATAGCCCACAATTCAGCGGGCTGTACAGAAGAAAATGAATGGGGGAGAACCTTGGAACTTTCCGGGGTCCAACATCCAGTGGTATTTTTATTTGCATCTGTAAAAATAGTGGGTCCCTTAACTGGAACATCTGAAATTGGGGATTAAGATATCATAGAGTTAGCCCAAAGAAAATCAATCAATTTAGATGATGGATGGTGATTAGAAAACGAACCAGGAAATGAGGCAAGAGAAATTTGCCAGTTTTCATTAAATTGTAAACATCGAGATATTTGAGCAGTTGTTAACTGAGTAACAATCTGGTGTGGTTCACATCCTGACAATCGTAAAATGCGATGGCGACCTTTCCGTATAAGGAAGGCTAATTTATCCATATATGTAGTCAATTTTTTGGAAAAGCTGTTAGGTAAGGAAACCCATTCTATTAATCCTTTCTCTTGAGCAGTTACACCAGATGGAGAATAAGGGGTATGAAATATTATAAACAAAATAGGTTGAGACTCATGTAAGTAAATAAAAAAGCCGTCATTTAGTCGTTGCTCAACAAATTGAAGTTCCTGTAAAGCCAATGGGGTTGAAGTCCGGGGGCTATCCAGAGCTGTATCTCTCTCTAAAGTAGAAAACAAATGTCGTAATGATAAGTAGGAATCCCAAGTACCAGGCATAGCCAATTGATATCTCCCAATAACTTGAAAATCATTTAAGGTTTTGAGGTGGTCTCTTCTGAATTGCAACTTTTGGGGCATTATTCTATGTTGTTCCAATATTGTCCCTAAATATGAAATAGGAAAGTCCTTTTGAATTTTTTCTGGGGCTATTTGCAAATTGTATAGTCTTAAAGCCTCCTGTACTTTTAGAAAGAATTCATCACGTTCGACAACACTAGGAGCTGCTAATAGGAGATCATCCATATAATGATATAGAATATAATTGGGGTATTCTTGACAGAGAGATTGTAAAGAGCGAGCTATGAATTCTTGACATAAAGTAGGACTATTTGTCATTCCCTGTGGTAAGACTGTCCATTGATAACGCTTAACAGGCTGAGCATGATTAAGAACAGGAATTGTAAAAGCAAATTTATCTCTATCTTGTAATTGTAGGGGAATGGCAAAAAAACAGTCCTTAAGATCTAGCACCATTAAGGACCAATTCTGAGGAATAAGAGCTGGAGAGGGGAGTCCCAATTGTAATGCTCCCATAGGTTCAATACATTTATTAACGTCTCGTAAATCGGTTAACATTCTCCATTTTCCAGATTTCTTTTTTATAACAAAAAAAGGAGAATTCCAGGGGGAGGTAGAGGGCTCTATATGACCAAGTTGGAGTTGTTCTTGTACTAATTGTTCTAATGCCTCGAGCTTCATTTGTGGTAATGGCCACTGCTCAACCCATTTTGGAGTATTAGTTAACCATTTTAATGGGAGTGCTCGAAGAATTTGAGCAGTGGCTACTAGTTTTCCGGTGGAATGGTTACAAAAGCCCCCAAAGGAGAGAGAAGATCTCTTCCCCAAATATTAATAGGTATGTTTACAATATAAAAGGTAACAGACACTGATCTTGCATTATGGAATTGGCATTGCAAGGGATGGGTACTCTTCCAGACATCTGCAATAGAGCCCAGTCCCGTCAGCATTAGAGGGCTTTTTTCTTTTTTCCAATCTTGGGGCCATTGTTGAGAAGAAATAACTGAAACATCTGCCCCTGTGTCTACTAGTCCCTCAAAGTTTTTTCCTTGTATAATAAGGAGAGAACAGGGCGAGAATCTTTGATAAGCATTTCCCAAAATATATGTCGCCCAGTACTTCCAAATCCTCCTGTTCGTTCATTAGGAAGAGCCAAAAAGGGATGATAAGGTAGAAGTATTTGAGCAATACGTTCCCCAGCTAATAATGAAAGCGTGGTAGAAGTAGAAACCATAATCAAGATTTCCCCAACATAGTCGGAGTCTATTACCCCAGGAATTATGGTTAGACCTCTCAAAGCCGCACTGCTACGGCCTAATATTAAGCCAAAGGTGCCTTTAGGCAGTGGTCCAAATACATTTGTTTTTAATTTGTAAATGCCTCCTCCTGGTGACAAAAGAACATTCTCAGCTAGTGGCAAATCAGCAGCAGCACTTCCTGAAGTAGCAGACCATAAGTCTGAAATCATCATTTGAGGTCCTTTTAATGAGGCATTGACTGGTAACTGTTGCTGGGAGGGAACAGGGTTGGGGCAGGTGGGACGGAAGGAGGGCAAGGAGGAAAAGTCCCCCATATTGTTCCTGGGCCCCAAGGACTTAGGCCCGCAAGATAGTTTCCCGGTATCGGGTTGCCCATTTTGTCTGTTTTAGATTTGCACTCATTAGTCCAGTGAAGCCCCTTCCTGCATCGACGGCAAGGTCCAGGAGGAGTCTTATTCCTCCCAGCAAGAGATCTGTCTTTAGGAATTGCACCTTGATCAGCTTTTAATTTCCAACATTCTCTTCTCATATGACCAGGTTTTCCACAATGGAAGCAGTTACCTCCCTTTTGTGGTCTCATAGCTTTGGCCAAGGCTGTAGCAAAGACATTAGCCTGATGCTCTGTTCCTCCTACTCCCGAGCAGGCTCTGATATATTCAGCTATAGATGCACCCTGTCCTTTTAATGGTCCCAGTATACGTTTGCATTCAGTATTTGCATTTTCAAATGCTAAAGTTTGTAATAATCTCTCTGAAATTTCATCCCTCCCTACAGCTCATTCCATAGCTACCCTCAGTCTTGCTAGAAAATCAGTATATGGCTCATTGGGGCCTTGCATTGTTTTAACAAAGGAGGGCTGGGTGTGGCCAGCAGGCACCACACGATGCCATGCTCATAAAAAGACCTGGCGGACTTGTTGTAAGTCCTGATTAGAGTACTGAGCCTGTTCTCTTAAAGCCCGATAACGGCCCTCTCCCATTAACTTATCCTCGAGAGAACCAGGGGGATTCTGTCCTTCATTAATCCAAGCCTGCTTTCTAGCTTCTTCTTCCCACCAGCTACGAAGTTGCAACCATTGAGAACCCTCCAAGACAGCTTGGGCAATAGATTCCCAATCTAATGGAATGATTAATTTGCCTTTTCCCAGATTCCAGCATAGCCAAAACAAAGGGAGATTGAGGACCATACTGCGCTACTGTAGCTTTAAGATCTTTAAAAAATTTATATTCCAAAGGAGTGTACTGAACATTTATCACGTTGTCATCCTGCTGTCTCTGGATGGGAAATAATTGTGGAGGATCGATAAAACCACCAGGGGGAGCAGGCGAGTCATCATCATGAAGCATAGACAAAGGAAAGGAGAACCGACAATGTTCCCTGCCCACATCGGGCCGACCAACCGCGGTGGGGAAAAGAGAAGCACAAGGAGGAGCAGAAGGCGCAGATTTCCTCTCCTCCTTACCGGATCTCCACCACTCCTGGAATAGATGGGTCATTTCTTTAATCTCTTTACCCTCCTCTGACGAAACCGAAGAAGCCTCTGAATCTGATTCTGAACAATCAGATGTTTCACCATTTACAGGAGGAGGCTCACGTGTATCCTTGCCTTCAGGCAACACAGAAGCCCCACCAACGTCTGGCACATCCTCATAAATTGCCTCTTCCTTCATTGAAGCATTAGATTTACTCTCATTATCAGTAGATAGCAAAGTCAAAGCCTGTGTTACAGCATTACATAAAGTCCATAACTTCAAAGGGATCACATTACCCTTCTGATGTTGCTTTCTCAATTCTTTTTGAATTATTTTCCATTCCTTCAAATTTAACTGTGACTTAGTTTGATATTGAAACCAATGACAATATTTCTCCACCAAGCGAAAGAGCTCACTCAATAGACAAGTCGAGACCTTAACACCTATGGAGTGGAGAAGTCCTTTGACTAACTCCATGTACTGTGTCCGTACTGATGAGGAATTCCCCATGATTTCCTGAAAGTTCCCCTGCTAGGGTGAGGAATTCCCCATGATTTTCCCAAAAGTTCCCCTGCTATGGATTTAAAATCCCCCCAGGGTTACTCACCCTTTCTGTTTCACTCGAGCCCCACGTTGGGGGCCAGATGTTGGAGATTGCCAGTGAAATGACACAAAGACAACACACACAAAAGACAGACACCACTCTGGCCAGAGGAAAAAGAACTGCGCAAGCAAGCGAGCTTGCAGTTCACTTTTATATAGCCCCCCTGGGCAGAATTCCAGACTGTATGACCAAGGCTTTTCAGTATAGCGCATGTGCATAATTGTTATCATACAGCAAAAGGGACTGAAATTTCTGCTTACTGCAGAGTCTGTCCAGAGCCCTCCTCCTTCTTCTTATCACAAGAAGGGAATGTTCCCTCGTTTGCAAGGGACCATCAAACTCAAGGCTATGTCCAGACTCCTTGGCAGAACGCCTTGCTTGCAAGTATGTTCAGCCCGAGCAGAGAGCCCCGTTTGCAGGCACATCTCCACTTTCCCTATTGTGGCTGCATTAACCCTTCACATAAGGGATTTGATTTAGGTCATACCCGAATGGTCTAGCGGTTTTCCCTATTTTCTTCAATTTGAGTCTGAATTTGGTAATAAGGAGTTCATGATCTGAGCCATAGTCAGCTACTGGTCTTGTTTTTGTTGACTGTATAGAGCTTCTCCATCTTTGGCTGCAAAGAATATAATCAATCTGAAGGTCAGGAATGGTGGTGGTAAGGAGATACCCCTCATCCAAGGTAAGGAGCAGTGGCTGTGCTTTGCTGGAGCAGCCGTGAAGAGATACCCCACGCCCAAGGTAAGAGAAACCCAAGTCAGATGGTAGGTGATGCAAGAAGGCATCAGAGCACAGACACAATGAAACCATACTCACAGAAAGCTAGTCAATCTAATCACACTAGGACCACAGCCTTGTCTAACTCAATGAAACCAAGCCATGCCTGCGGGGCAACCCAAGATGGGTGGGTCATGGTGGAGAGGTCTGACAGAATGTGGTCCACTGGAGAAGGGAATGGCAAGCCACTTCAGTATTATTGCCTTGAGAACCCCATGAACAGTATGAAAAGGCAAAATGATAGGATACTGAAAGAGGAGCTCCCCAGGTCAGTAGGTGCTCAATATGCTACTGGAGATCAGTGGAGAAATAACTCCAGAAAGAATGAAGGGATGGAGCCAAAGCAAAAACAATACCCAGTTGTGGATGTCACTGGTGATAGAAGCAAGATCCAATGCTGTAAAGAGCAATATTGCATAGAAACCTGGAATCTCAGGTCCATGAATCAAGGCAAATTGGAAGTGGTCAAACAAGAGATGGCAAGAGTGAACGTCGACATTCTAGGAATCAGTGAACTAAAATGGACTGGAATGGGTGAATTTAACTCAGATGACCATTATATCTACTACTGCGGGCAGGATTCCCTCAGAAGAAATGGAGTAGCCATCATGGTCAACAAGAGAGTCCGAAATGCAGTACTTGGATGCAGTCTCAAAAACGACAGAATGATCTCTGTTGTCTCCAAGGCAAACCATTCAATATCACAGTAATCCAAGTCTATGCCCCAACCAGTAACGCTGAAGAAGCTGAAGTTGAACAGTTTTATGAAGACCTACAAGACCTTTTAGAACTAACACCCAAAAAAGATGTCCTTTTAATTACAGGGGACTGGAATGCAAAGTAGGAAGTCAAGAAACACCTGGAGTAACAGGCAAATTTGGCCTTGGAACGCGGAATGAAGCAGGGCAGAGACTAATAGAGTTTTGCCAAGAAAATGCACTGGTCATAGCAAACACCCTCTTCCAACAACACAAGAGAAGACTCTACACATGGACATCACCAGATGGTCAACACCGAAATCAGAATGATTATACTCTTTGCAGCACTCTAATCACCTTTCTCTAAGCCTGTGGTTGCCCGAGCAAGCCGAGGTGGGCAGGCAATGTGCTGCCGCTTGTGGGCATTCTGCGAAACTGCAACCTGAGATCCAGTGCTGAGGGGCACTGAACATTCTGTCAATGACACCTGCCCTCAAGACATCTCTGCGGGTGGGTAACCAAACAGAACTCACAAGCCGCAGACTTGCCTGAAGCCCATGGCAACAGGTAAACTGACTCACAGGGTTTAGTGAAGTAAACAAACACAAGCAAACAGTCTCAAACACGCTAATCGTCAGAATACCACTGAGGGCTTACTGGGTGGCTGACTGCTGGACAATCCACCTGCCATGCAGGGGAAACTATCGATTCCTCATACAGGGTGATGCCATATGCCGGGGATCAACAAACCTCAGACCCACGACTAGTCCCGTCCCGCACCCTACAGCCACGGCTCCCCAACAAGAGAGGCCACCACAACGAACGCCTGCCCACCACCCAGCACAGAGGAGCCCCAGCTTGCCACTACTAGAGAGAAACCCGGGCAGCAAAACACACCCAGCACTGCCTAAAGGAGTCAGGTGACTAAATAAACACATAAAAACTCAACTAAATAAATGTATTTTTTGAAAAAAATGAGAGACAGCAAGAGATGTCATATCTCACCAGTCACAATGGCCATCCTTAGACTGTCTCAGTTCAGTTCAGTTCAGCTGCTCAGTTGCGTCCGACTCTTTGCGACCCCATGTCTACTAGCAATAAATGCTGGAGAGGGCCTGGAGAACACTGGGCCTGCCTCAGTTTTCCCAGAGTTGGGATACTGGTCACAACCACTGGAAAGAACAGGATGGAGTTTAAAGTCTAAAACCAGAGCTAGCAGATCTGTTAACCTAACTTCTGGCCACATCTGCAGAAAAAAATATTAATTCAAGATACAGCACCCCAAGTTTCAGTGAGGCCCTCTTGATGTAGGCCAGGACACGGTATGCTCCAAAATGTCCTCTGTATACAGAATGGAAACTGTGGTTTTTCAGTTCAGAAGTTTGACAGGTGGATAAATCAGTTGCTACTCCTAGGGGAGCTATCGGACACACAGTTCCAACAACTGGTTCTAACTGGTGTTGGAACGATGTCCAATAAAACAAAGTCTCTAAGGACTTCCCTGGTGGTCCAGTGGATAAGACTCTGTGCTCCCAATGCAGGGGCCCTGCCTTGGATCCTGGGTCCGGGAACCGATATCCCACATACCGCAACTACTGAGCCCAAGAGCTGCAATGAAGACCCACTACAGACAAATAAATGCATAAAAATAAATAAATAAGACAAAGTCTCTAGCAGACAGGAAAAACACCTAGGCAGTCCACATGATCTGACTTTAAAACACAGGTGATATGGGAAGCCCCATATTCACATGGGTAGGGTAGGGGAGCCTGGAAGTTACCTCAAAGAGAGAGGAAGTTATCCATTGAAGAATCTGGGATTGAGAGCTGATTTTCATCAAATTTGGAAGGTATGATATGACAAACATCATTCCCGTGGGATTCATGAAATTAAGGTTGTGGTGTGAAAGGCACCTATTTTGACACTCAACCTCCAAGCAACTGAGATGGAATACAAAGGAGGAGCTTGTGTGGCAGCTAAGAGAAAATGTGATATTAAGGTGCTGTCCAAGGAAATAGTGCCTTCAAATATAAGCCAGGATCAGTATGATTAATTTTCAAATGATAGAAAACCCAAATCTACGTACTTTAACTAAAGATGTTTATGGGCTCACGTGACTAATAAGTTGAGAGGTCTATGTCAGGTAAGCTTGGGCTAGTGGCTCAACTGATGTCACCAGGGACCCAGGGTCTATTTCACCACTGTATTCTTAGTATTAGCCTCATCCTCATGATCCATATGCTGGACCCAGGAAGCCCAGACTTCCCTCACCCCAATAGAAAAGCTGTGGATACAATTCCAGGCCTCGTACCTTCTTCCTACATATCCTACAAAGGAGGATAGAGAACATCTCCAGTGGTTGTTCTCAAAAAGAAAAGCCTCTCTCTTTCAGAAAGCCCAGTAAATATCTCTTCAGATCTCACTGGCTCTGTAGCCAAGGGGATAGGCAGGTGGATAGACTTAAGCTCAACAGGACCCACTGGTAAAGCTGAAGGTGGAGACAGAGCTGAGCCGAGAGGATGAGAAAGGATACTTTCCCCCAAAACATTTGGGTTACTGTTCCCAGAGAAAAGGGGAAAGGATGCTGGGAGCCAAATAAAAGGTGAATGTTACAGAACCCTGGCTGCGAAACCACAAGACGTGCTCAGAATAGCAGATACTGATTTACACTTGGGCTTCCCGGTTGGCTCAGTGGTAAAGAATCCACCTGCAAATGCAGGAGACACAAGAGACACGGATTCGACCCCTGCGTCGGGAAGGTCCCCTGGAGCAGGAATAGGCAACCCACTCCAGTGTTCTTGCCTGGAAAATTCCATGGAAGAGGAGCCTGGAGAGCCACAGTCCAGGGGTTGCAAAGAAGACAGGACTGAGAACACATGAACATTTGCAACTAAGCAGCTTCTCACACAGGCATCTTTGTAACTGGCTCTGAGTGGCAAAACGGGATTTAATTATTCATTCTGCCAAGAGACTCCTGGCAGGCCAGCTAATTTTCACTGTGTGAAAAAAAAAATCTATTCACTATTTCTCCATCTCCTCACTTTGCAGTCCAGGTTTTGAAATTTTTGAAGACAAAATTGTGCCATAATCAATGACTGTTTTTAATATTTGCTAATTTCAATTTATTAGAAATTATCATCAATTTTTAAAGATAAACCCTTTCTATTTCTCCAAAATTTAAGAATTGAGTATAGTCTTATATCTGTGGATTCAACCAATGGTGGATCGAAAAATCTTAAAAAAAAAAAAATTACAACTTTCCCCAAACAAAACTTGAGTTTGCAGCACATAAATTATATGCAAAACCATGGTATTTTCTTTATCAGCCATGCCACTTGGCTTGTGGGATCTTAGTTTCCTGACTAGGGATCAAACCTGTGCCCCCTGCAGTGGGACTCCTAATCACTGGACCTCCAGGGAAGTCCCCCATGACATTGTATATAAGCGACTTGAACATGTGTGGATTTTTGTGTCTCTTGGTGGGAGGTGTCCTGGAATCAATCCCCCATGGACACCAAGGCACAACCGTATTAATTTTATCCCACTTCTGACTTTGAGACGTGTGCATTGTCACTACAAATTGAAAGGTCTTCCATGTTACAAATCCTTCATCACAGACTATGGAAACTTTATCAGCTCAGGGTTTCCAAGAGCTTGTCTCTGGGCCTCGGGTAAGGAAAAGACCAGTTAGGAATTCTCTAGGTAGGGGCCATCTAGCTCCATGTGCTATTTCTTAATCCTCCTGGAACACCTATCTTTTGCCATGTTTTGTTCATTCTCTCATTGTGACGCTTCTAAAATCTGTCTTATTTCCATCTTTCAGTTTCTAGGGTTGTTCATCCACTTCCATGATGCTCTTCTGGAAGTCCAAACTGTTCCATCTCCATGGGTTCTTATTCCTATTCATTCAGTTTAAGGTACTGACCTTCTCTAACAATATATATCAACTTCACTCTGGAAGCTTTTGCATATTTAGGATTTTAACAATCTCTGTAGTCCTAGTTGGAAAGTCAACCTTATTACAGCTGCTGCTTGCATAAAGTATCCACAGGTAGTGTTGCCAATTGCTCACTAACTGCTCTTTTCTTTTAAATACTTATTTGTTTGGAGGTGCCAGGTCCATTGCAGCATGCAAACTCTTAGTTGCAGCATGTGGGATCTAGTTCCCTGGCCAGGGATTGAACCTGGGTCCCCTGCGTTGGTAGCACAGAGTCGTAGCCACTGGACCATCAGGGAAGTCCCTGATTGCTCTTTCTTAGCATTTATTCCTGGTGCTTCCACCCGTCTGATTCCCTAAATATTGAGTCTTATTCCTTAAGACTTCGTCCTGGGTCCTCATATTTTGCTGTACTCTCTCTGGGGGCAGTACCGTCCAACAGACCTTTCTGCAATAACGAAAATGTTCTACACCTACACCATTTAATAAGGTAGTCAACTGCCACATACAGTTACTGTGTGCTGGAAATCTGGCTGTTGTGCCTAAGGACCTAAATTTTTCATTTAATACCTATATGTAGCTAGTGGCTACAGTATTAAATAGTGCAGCTCTAGATTTCATTATTTCTTCCCATAGCTTTAAATACCTTCTGCTCCTTTGACCACTCCCAAATGTACAGCTCCAAGTATGACCATCACTTCATGGCAAATAGATGGGGAAACAGTGGAAACAGTGACAGACCTTATTTTGGAGGGCTCCAAAATCACTGCAGATGGTGACTGCAGCCATGAAATGAAAAGACGCTTACTCCTTGGAAGAAAAGCTATGACCAACCTAGACAGCATATTAAAAAGCAGAGATATTACTTTGTCAACAAAGGTCCGTCTAGTCAAAGCTTTGGTTTTTCCAGTAGTCATGCATGGATGTGAGAGTTGGACTATGAAGAAAGCTGAGCACCAAAGAATTTATGCTTTTGAACTGTGGTGTTGGAGAAGACTCTTGAGAATCACTTGGACTGCAAGGAGATCAAACCAGTCCATCCTAAAGGAAATCAGCCCTGAATATTCATTGGAAGGACTGATGCTGAAGCTGAAACTCCAATACTCTGGCCACCTCATGCAAAGAGTTGACTCATTGGAAAAGACCCTGTTGTTGGAAAAGATTGAAGGTGGGAGGAGAAGGGGACGACAGAGGATGAGATGGTTGGATGGCATCACCAACTCAATGGACATGAGTTTGAGTACACTCCAGGAGTTGGTGATGGACAGGGAGGCCTGGCGTGCTGCAGTCCATGCGGTCGGACATGACTGAATGACTGAACTGAACTGAGGTATGACCATCCAGAGCTTCAGTCCATATATAAAACCATCTACTTGAAATTTCTAATTGCACATCTCACATATAGTGCAAATGTTAATATTAAATAGACTTTTAGATTTTTCCATTCCAGACCTATTCTCATTCCAGTAAATGGCACCACTAACTCAGCTATTCAAGCCAGGAAGCTACCGCCTGACTCCTCCCTGTCCATTATCCTTGCATCTAATCCATTAGCAGTTCACTGATTTTCTTCCCAAAATATATCTTCAATCCACTTTCATTTCCATTATCACCACCCTCTCCAGGCCACCATCATCTCCAACTTGGGCTGCTGGCAGTTTCCAACATGCTCTCTACTTCCACTTTGGTCCCCTTAGAACCCATTTTCTCTCAGTAGCCAGAAGTTCACTGTCATCTTATAATAGGAATCAAACATGTCATTTCTCCATTGAAAACCCTTCAGTGACCTCTTCTCACTTAGGATGAAATTGAATGATCTGGCCCATCGATCTCTACAATCCCAACTGGTGCCACACATGCCCTGATCATTTTGCTAAAACCTTGTCTTCTTGAATATGCCAAACTCTTCACACATCAGGTAGTCTGCACAGCTCTTCCCTCTATCCGTTCTTCCTGTTCTTGATATAAGAGGTTCTTTCTCATCCTTCAAGTCTTAGCATTGATATTACTCTTAGGACAGGCCTTCTGTGAGCATCTTTAGAAAGAGGGCCTCCCCTTTCTGATTTTGTTCATTCTCTTCACAGCACTTGGCAACCTTTAATGATTTGGTTCACTTGATTTTTCTCGGTTGGTCCCTTTAATCCTCACTAGGTTAATATTCCAGGAAGGCAGGGTGCAGGTCTGACTTCTCATTCCTTGGCAGCACCTCACATGGTGGTTTGTATACAGGCAGTTGCTTGGTAATACGTGCTTAATAAACAACTTGACCAAAACACTTGTTCACATTACTCATTTCCATTTCCTGGTTCTGTGTAGTACAAAACGTTTACTGTGTATTAGAGGTTCTCTAGCTGGACAATGTTAGGCCACATTCTGGAGTTATCAGTGTGTTTGTGCTTTTCAGAAAGCAGAAGTCTCATCCAAGGAGGCCTCTGGCTTCTCTTCCTTGCTCCTTTAACAAATTCTTTTCACTGGTTGAGAGTTTATAAAAGTGGGATTCTAAACAGCAGTGGAGCAAACTGCAGTCTGGAGAATGGCTCTAAAGGTGGAGAATCTGGAATGGATGTTTCACCTGTGTTGGCCAGCATTCTGCTTCTCTGAATCGGGCCTTTGGTTATCTGATCTTTTAAGATGGTTCATGCCATTCATTAATATCCTGCATTTCTTCACAGTTAATATTTTCACATCTTTAAAAAATATTGTCTTACCTTATAGACTCGATATCAAGCACAGTTAATTTTGGAATACTTTACTGACCCCTTACTTGCTGCAGAGAATCTAAGCATTCCTAGCATTCGTCTTTGATCCTGGACCTCTGCAGGGCATTTGTGACCCTGACGCCAAGATACTTGATTATATTTCCACTGCTGGCTGGCTGAGGATACCCAACAGAGTGCGAACCCTCATCAGAGAGTGACCATTTCTCCCTCCTTTCGATGGCCCCACAGCTGACTTCAGGATGTGGGTATAATGGCAGTGAGAAGGGGACAGACGAGGTGAGAATTAGGAGAGTGGTACAGTGACAGGGGTCGCAACTATACAAATTTTTATGAAAAAATATTCCACTTTATTTACATTTTCCCAGTCCCAGAGTACTCTCTCATAACACAAGGGCAATCAGGTCTCCCAAGACTGCAGGACCCCGACCATCCCCACTGCTTTCCTTAAGTCACCTCAGTGGCCTCAAGGAGGCTCACAACTTCTGAGGAAGAGAAGGTCCTGGAGTTGGCAATATAACAGCAATATCCTCATATCAAATACAGTTTTTAAGTGGGGTAGACTTACAGAAAGCAGTATTAATAAATACTTTGTGTGTGTGTACCCAGAAAGGCACAGAAATAACGTATTGTCTCTGAGGAGGACTGAAAGACAGGAATGAAAAGGAACATTTGAACCATTTCAATTTTTTTTTTATCATGAGCATGTTATATCTAGTCAAAAGTAAATATGCTTCAAAATTTGAAAAACAGAAAGAAATGCCATGCTCCAGAGAGCCGTTTATAGCTGGACTAACAAGCATGAAGCTATCAGAAAAATATAAGACAGCACATAATTAAATACCAACTTGGGGGGCACTGACTACCATTAGAAGAGGAAAAGAGGTCTGTTCAATGGAAGGAGCTGGGTCTTAGATAAGGAAGGGAGCCTTTTAGCCCAGGGAAACTTGACAAGTAAAAACAGGCAAGACTAGAAATGTGCACAAAGAATAGTAGATTTAGAGTCAACTGGGCCTGGTTCCCATCTCAACTCTAAAGTTTACTAGCTGACTGGACCTGAGTGAGTATTATAACCTCTTTCATATTTCTCATTTATAAAATGAGGATAAGAATACCTACATTACAGGATTTTTTTAAAAAGTAAGGAATATACGTAAAACAGTTAGCACAGTACCTGACACAGAGTAGGTGCTCAACTAAATGTTGCCTAGTATGAATATGGCTGAACAGGGAGACCAGTCTTGCTGGAGTACAGGGTATTCACTCAGAAAGGGCAAGATAATACTGGTTGTTGCAGTCCAGCAAACTGTGGGCCATCATTTCATCTTGTGGTTGGGGTTCCTGCAGCATAAGAATTATAGACAAATATCACCATTACACATTCTCTACTGTTCAAGAAGGTGAGAAGTCTGACGGTTATACGGTTTCTCTCCAGCATGGCCCCTCTGATACGTAATTAAAATAGAATTCTAACTGAAGGCTTCCCCACAGTTGTTACATGTCTAGGTTCTTTCCCTAGTATGGATTCTCTGATAACAAGTGAGATGTGCCTTGCAAATGAAGCTTTCCCCACAGTTAATATATTCATGAGGCTTCTCTCCAATGTGGACCCATGGGTGCCGAGCAAGACCCGAGTTCCACATGAAGCCTTTCTCAAAGCCCTTACATTCATAAAGTTTCTCCCTAGTGTGAATTCTCTGAAGTCAAAGAAGGACTGGGTTCCAAGTAAAACTATCCCCACATCTCTTACAGGTACATGGCTTCTCCCTGGTGTGAAGCCGTATACCTGACACTGTGTATGGCTTGTGTTCTGAATAAAGCCCTTCCCACATTCCTTACATTCAAAGGGTTTCTCTCTTGTGTGAATTCTTCGGTGTTGAATCAGGTTTGACTTCCAACCAAAGGCTTTAGCACATTCTTGACATAGGCATGGTTTCATCCCAGTGTGAATCCTCTGATGTACAATGCAATGTGATCTAAAACTGAAATTCTTCCCATATTCTTTACATCCATAGACCTTCTGTCCATTATGAATTCTCTGATGTTGATCAAAGTCTTCCTTTTGATCCAAACACTTGCCACATTCTTCACGTATATAGAATGCTTCTTCACTTAGGCTTTTCTGATGTACAAGGTGGGTGTTAACATCGGCATCCTCTGAACGCTCTTCTACTAAGATCATCTCATCTTTGACAATCACTGCTGTAATGTCACGTGTTCTCCACACTTACCCTATTTAGGGCAGTCAGGCCATCTCCCAACAGTGCTTTTCTCCTCTTCACACGTTTTTCCAAACCAGAATTCCTGGGAGCTACATAACTGGGGTCCACTCAATAGCAACATGTGGTCCTGTGCCTGCTCGTGAATGTTCTCCTTCAGGATAAAATGTTCCTTCTCACTCTTCAACACCCGCTCTGAAAGAAGAAAACAGGGCTGCAAATGTCATCAGTACCCATGACAGAGCGACTAAAGTCATCAAGCAGTATTAATAGGTCCATTTTTCTCAAGTGCCACCCCTGTGTCTAAGCAGGAGGGGAGAATGAAGGTTGGGGAAAGACTGGTAACACAGATGACCTGAAACTTGAGAGTAATAAGAATATAAAGGACAGGAGAGAGAGGTTCAGGGAAGTTGGGATTCCATCAGTTCACCAAAATACAAAAACTTGTCACTCATTTTAAAACATCAAGAAGAAATAGGCAAGACTAAGGTCTCTGCATCTGCCCCTAGGAGCTGAAAGCCAATTCATATAGAAAAGTATCCTGATAGGATAGAATTTCAAAGAGCTGCCCCTGAGGCTGTGTTGGGAAATCACCATCTCTTACTTCCCTTCCTTCCTATCCATCATAGCCTTCTCTTTTTATAAGGGTCAACAATGAGTCTTTCTATGGCATCCATAAAAATGTCCTCATAGCCTCATTCAGCCGTTTCCAGAAGTCACTTCTAATTCTAATGATAAACACCTAAGGATAAAACTCTAATGATAAAAATATGTAAAGCACATATTTACAAAGGTCCACTCTAATAAATTCTTCAGAATTAGTTAAGCTCTGTCTCTTTGTAACTCCCATCCAACCCTGCAGAACTGTAGACCAATTCTACAATTTCCAAAGGAAACTGAGTAGGAACATGAGCTCCAAGAAGGCCTGCTGCAGGTCAGGGAGTTCAGGTTTTGCTCAAGGAATAACCTCACTGTTAGCCTTCTGTCTAAAGCAGAGATGGGAAATTCCCTTGAGTGGTGGCGAGAGCAGGTACTGAGATCCTGAGAGAATCTAGAGGACACTGCAGTTCCCTCCCTACATCCATTCTCCTCCTCCTCCCCAACTAGGGAGCAGCCAGGCCCTTTGGGTGGGAGCAATCCCAACTCCAGCTTCTAGCATAGGCGCCCACTGAGATAAGCCAAGCAGGCTCTCCCATCCGACTCACTACATGAGAGACCCATTCAGGGACCAGCAATCCAGGCCAAGTCAATCAGCGCACAGCATCCCCCTGGCTAGGGGACCAATTTAGAGCCGGCATAAGATTTAAGATGGTGAGTAGAGCAACAAGTGGACTGTGACCCACCAGGGTTAGAGCCTAAGGAAGGCCTGCAACTGTTCCTCCCCCTGGGTGCGAAGAAGCACAGTCCTGGTTACACTACCAATCACCTTACAGCCCTGAGAGGAGCCAGACTGGAGAGAAACTAACATATGAGGAGACAGAGGGGCAGAGACTGAAATTCTGATCAAAATCTATGGACTTCCCAATCACACAAAACAATAAATTCCTCTTTATTATTTAACCCAGTTTGAACTGGGCTATTACTTGCAATCAAGGGTCTCCTAACATGGAAAGACTTCCAGACACAGCAAGGAACTATGAGAATGCGAAATTGGAGAGCACAGCTCAAGTCACACTGTGTCCACAAAACAGCTTCTGTGGAAAGAAGATGAAGCAGGCCTACGGAGGCAATAAAAGGACATAGTTCTTAGTAGGAAATCAGGAGCAGGGAAGCCCTGTGTTGGGCCTAGACAAATGCCAGGGCTTTCCTGCCAGAAATCCCTGAGGAACAGGAACTATCTGGCTTAGGGTTATTTAGACTGCTTGATTTCTAATGATAAAAATGGCCATGCTACCCTCAAAGGACAGTCAGAATCTTCGGCTGGAAGATTATAAGCAGGCCAGGATAGTTAAAAAAAAGGGGCGGGGCACCTCAGATCAGAAAGCAAACAGAAAAGTAGTCAGGGAGTAAAGATAAATGGTGGTCAGATGCATGCAGATGGCACAGAGAGGAGCCAGGATGAATGAAGCAAGGACTCAAGAAGACGGAAAACCATAGGAACACAGAGGAAAACAAGGAATCCCACCGGTGTCTACAGCAGTAAGTTAAGAGAACACATACCCAGGACAACTTAAAGATCAAGACAAGCGAACTGCTCAGATGACCGGCACATGTCCTCACTCACCTAGGAAGATGCCCCTCGGGCTCTCTCCATTCAGACCTTCCCGAGGAGCCAAGCTCCAGGGTGTTCCCCCTACTCCAGCTGGAAAATCAGAGCCGGTGTAGGAAATGGACACGCTGCCCATCAGGAAGGAATCGGGACGGGCAGGTAAGCAGGGTGACACAGAGCAACCCCAGGGCTCCTCCCAGGCCTATCTTCAGGGGTGGGAGGGGAAAGAAGGGAAATTACTAGGGGGAACAAGAAAAGAAAATCCAGGGAAAGGGGCAGAGGTACTCAGTGAGAGGGGCCCAGAGACTCCTGACGGTCAGGAAGCAGAGAGGAAGGGATGCTCGCCAACAGCGTGAGTGAGCAAAGAGATGACTTCCCTCATCGAGAAACTGAGCCCTCCCTCTCTAGAGCTCTCAAGTTCAGATGTCTGCATGAGGATGCTTGCTATTGGGCTGCGTCTCCCAAACTGAGGTGCGGGCAACTGAGGACTCAGAGGGGCACCAGGAACCGTCTCTTCATCTGTTGTACCCACAGCACATGGATTAGAAGGTCAGAAGCTCTTAGCCGGGGGTAGGGATGTCCTATATGAGACCCAGATGGATGCCAGGACTTCCTGCTTCACAGCTACCACTAAGGTTGTGTCATTAAGAGTCCAGGAGCCTGAAGGTGCCACTCAGCTGAGGGTTAGTTACCAAAGACTACTGAGCTTTTGAGGAAGAAGGAGCCAAGAAATCCAAAAGGGTAGAGGCAGAGTCCAAAGGGAAAGATCCTTACCCAGGGAAGCCACAGCCCCATAATTCTCCAGCATCACCTCCCTGTACAGGGCCCTCTGAATAGAAGCCAGTGGTCCATTCATTCTCAGAGAAGTAGATGACCATGTCCTCAAGGGTCACTGACTCCTGAAACGACATGTTTATATGCCATAGGACAGTCTGAGGACCCGGGCCTGGAGTCAGGGTAGACGAGGCACTAAGAGGTACTGGAGGGGATGCCCACTGAGTTTCTGGATTCTGAATGTTGAAGGAAATTCTCAGCAGATTTTTGCCCCCTACCTATAAAGATACAAGTGATCAGCCACCAATCTTCTCACGTCTCTTCATTTTCACTTTGGCAAACATTCTCTCCTCTTCTTCATGAGCCTCTGCAAGTTTTCCCTTTTCATTCCCACATGAGCTCTGGGAGCCATCCTTTCTCCACCATGTGTCCTGTTCCTTCAGACATCACCACCTTTGATAACAAGAGCAACCACGACTGATCGAGCCTGTGCCAAGCACTATACAAATACTACTCTGAGTATGGCTCACAGCCTTTGAGGAGGGTATCAGATCCATTTTATGGAAGAGAACCTGAGGCTCAGAGGTTAACTCTCCCCAGGTTACAGAGTTCTGAGACAGAACTCAGGCCCGCCTGGCTCTCTGCTCTCCCCTGCCATACACACTGCCTGCCACCCTCACTCCTGCCAGTCCTCTGCCCTGCGAGGGACTCTCACTCTTCCCTCCCTCCCAGTCACTTCCAGCAGCCCAAGAAGCAGCTAGGGACACCTCAGACAATCAGGCTGCTGGAGAGGCTTGACTCAAAAGGACAGAGCCCAGCTGTGACTACTCCCTGAACATTCCCACCCAATATACTCCCTAACACACTCAAAGACTTCGGCTGGCTCACCTTTGCCTACCCAAAAATGTCCAAGTCCTCTGCTGTGCAGACAATTCCAGTCACCATTCAGGGACCCAGCTGACTTCCCAAGGGTCCTTTCCTGCATGACCACCCTCAGGCCGGATCCTGTCACCATTTGGTTCTGAACCCAAACTTTTTCCTTGTCCAGCTCTGTGCCCTTAGACCTGCAGCCCCCGGCCCCCAACCCTGCCTGAAGATCCAGATCCTCCCTCCTGTTCATCTAAGTGTTAAGTCAAAGAGTTAGTGGCTTAGCCGGGTCCGATTCTTTGTGACCCTCTGGACTGTAGCCGGCCAGGCTCCTCAGTCCATGGGGATTCTCCAGGCAAGAATACTGGAGTGGGCAGGCAGCCATTCCCTTCTCCAGGGGATCTTCCCAACCCAGGGATCGAACCCAGGTTTCCTGCACTGCAGGCAGATTCCTTATCATCTGAGCCACCAGGGAAGCCCGTTCATCTCAAGACCTACCTTAAACAAAACCAGCTCTGTGAAACCAGTCGTGGAAGTTCTGGCGGATCATCGCTGCACACAGCTGTCTGTGGACACCTCTAACCCAGCATTGGCTCAGGCCTGTGTATCTGCTTCCCCTGCCGCCACAAGCCTGGGGGATGACGGATCCACTCTGCCCCTACCTGTTCCTCGGGTCCCTCCACTCAGGACTGTATCCCAATTTCTCCGTCACTGTACTGCCTGCTTTCCGCCCCTCATCTGGGTCTACAGCCAGCTTCCTGGCATCGGCTCACCTTTGACAACGTGGGCTGTCCCGGCAGCAGGTTGAGCGCTGGGCTGAAACAGGCCCCAGTTCCCAGGGCCACCGGCCGCTCGCCGAGTCAGACCGCGCGCGGCCGGGTGTCTCGGAGGAAGGCTCCAGAACCGCTCGAGGCTGACATACCAGCCATCGGCCAGGGAGCTGACCTGGGAAGACGCAGGCCTCACGCCCCCGCCAGCCCCACGTGCAGCTCTCCACGTTCTGTGTTGGCCAGATCTCTGCTCGCGAGAGGTGGAGTCCCACACACTCCTGCCATTCCAGCTTCTCTAGGACTGTGGAGGGCTCCACGACTCTGTGGTCCTCCGCCGTGCGCAGTAGGAGAGGAGAGGGGCCCAGCTCTCCCAGAGACACTGATGCTGTAGAATTCTTCCCTGACCCTTTCCTTCCCACTTCTCCACCTCGTTGCACCTTTGCAGGATAGATGCTGATACAAGATAGCCCACACTTCCCTTGATTAGGCCTGTTCATATATCCTACTGTGTCCTGGATATGCTCACCTTTGTGTCCCTAGTATCTGCCCCAAATCTAGCACTTCTTAGGACCCAATTTCTTCAAGTGCCATAGAATGTCTGGTCAGGATGAATAAAAGGATGATTAACTGTTGAACCAGTTTTTCAGTTGAAGTAAGGCCCCAAAAGAGGAAACGACTTACCTACAGTCACAGAGTATGCCAGGAAGCTAAGCTTTTAAAGAAAGTTGTGGAAATAAAGGAAAACCTCAGAGATGAGAACAAGCAATGGCTATTTATTCAAAGCTCAAAAAAAAAAAAAAAGATCAGCCACCATAATTGCATTTGGCAGAGAAGTGGAAAGTTTGATAGCAGGAAAAAAGGAAGGCTTCAAGTATGTGCTGATTAAAGAGTCTAAGTATAAGGCCTTACTAGAAGGCAATGGCATCCCACTCCAGTACTCTTGCCTGGAAAATCCCATGGACGGAGGAGACTGGTGGGCTGCAGTCCATGGGGTCACGAAGAGTCGGACACGACTGAGCTACTTCACTTTCACTTTTCACTTTCATCCATTGGAGAAGGAAATGGTAACCCATTCCAGTGTTCTCGCCTGGAGAATCCCAGGGATGGCGGAGCCTGGTGGGCTGCCGTCTATGGGGTCACACAGAGTCGGACACGACTGAAGCGACTTAGCAGCAGAAGCAAAGCATCTTATGTGATTGGTTGGGAGGCATTATTCAGACTCTGGCTGTTTAGGGATGATTACTACAGGGGTTACTTTGGCTTCCTGGACTGATTGCTACAGACAGTAGTTTGACCTCTTGGATTGATTACTGCTAATAGTGTGTTGGTTTTCTGGACAGGTTGCTGCAGATTGAGAGTCAAAGTTCTATTTTTCTATATGGTCTGGCCATTGTCCATTTGTATATTCAGTCTCTAGGTTGAACAAATTAGGAAGATGTCTGCTTCACAGGAATTCAAAATCAGGTTCAGGTACCTCAGGTACTGGAGCTTACAGATGCCATACCTATGGAAAGTTACAAAGAAGCCCTCATATGAACTCTCAGGTTTATTGGTTGGTTGGTTGGTTTCTAAGAGAAGACTGAAGTAACTCATAAAAGGACAGTAGCTGATAGTCTGCAGGTACTGAGAAGGAAGCAAAGACTCTTAACTTGGGGAAGATCACTGTGAAGGGTGAGCATACAACAATCTGATATATGTTCACCCCATGGTTTTCCTCAGGACCAGCTGGAGAAAACTGAACTGGTGACCAAACAATCATGGGCGTTGTAGCTCAGAATAAGGAGCCCTCAAATACCTGATTTACCAAGTTATGGTCCACCTGAAGAGGTATCTATGGCTATGATCAGTATTTGGTTCATATTTTTTTTTAGAAAACTAAAGAGGCAAGGAAGAGTCTATCACATTTAATCCCATAGTTTTACTCTATTATTCTTCTGTCAAACACAGGGCAGCAGGCAAGGTCAAGGCCAAGTCTTAATTGATTTGGCCAGTAAACATAATCTGTCATTCTGAGATTCATATAGTGTATTAATTACAAAAACAGCAAAAGGAAGAGTAGGCAAACATCCCAATCCCCCAGGTCCTTGTCCCACACACCAAAAACAATGACACAAAGACAAAAGGGGGCTGGATGACTGCAACATGGGTTGTGGGATACACCTTGCTGAGGAGGCAATTTTAGGCTGCAGCTTAACAGTGTTAATATTGTTGTTGTTCAGTCGCCAAGTTATGTCTGACCCCTATGAACTGCACCACTCTGGGCCTCCCTGTCCCCGACCATCTCCCAGAGTTTGCCCAAGTTCCTGTCCATTGATGCCATTCAACCATCTCATCCTCTGTCGTCCTCTTCTCCCTCTACCTTCAGTCCTTCCCAGCATCAGGGTCTTTTCCAATGAATCAGCTGTTCACACCAGGTGGCCAAAGTATTGGAGCTTCAGCATCAGAACTTTCAATGAGTTTTCAGGGTTGATTTCCTTTTGGATTGACTGGATTGATATCCTTGCTATTCAAGGGACTCTCAAGAGGCTTCTCCAGCACCACAGTTCAAAAGCATCAATTCTTCAGCGCTCTGCCTTCTTTATGGTTCAGCTCTCACAACTGTACATGACTACTGGAAATTAGTTACAGTGTTATAGTCTGCAGTTAAACCAGAGAAGAGTGGGAGAGAAAGTCTCATTACTTATCTGGGAGGCAGTGAGAAACTGTCTCATAACAGCCTCCCACAGGGATAGAGACAGAAGTGGGAGATGGCCTGAAAAGCTTGTAAAGATCCTCTTTTGTTCTGGAAGGATCACAAGGTAATCTGCCAAGACTCAGATTAGCTATAGTTCAAGGCTTTGCCTGCATGGCCTATATATTGGCCAATCCAATAGATATGAGTGAAACTGCCAGAGCACCATGGTAGAGGCAATTCTCCTACAACTTTACCTCTTAACTTTTTGCCATGCAACGTGTGCAATTTTAGTTCCCTGACCAGAGATCAAACCCACACCCCCTGCGTTGGAAGCATGGATACTTACCCACTGGACCACCAGGGCAGTTCCTAACTCCTTACTTCTAACACATAAAGAATTCTCAGAAGCATGTCACCACGTAGGTCACCAAATACTCTAATTCATTGTACTGAAAGAGAATTGGGCCAAATATATTCCATTTGTCTTAGGCAGCATTGGACAAGAGTGACAGTGATTGTGATTCACAGTAGTATAACCAGGCTCACTGTAGGAAAGACCATGGTGAGGCTTCACATCCAGAACTAAATGTGTCATTAATCCATATGGGGCAAGAAAAACTGGCAATGGCACATACCTCAGCTAAACTGGCCAGTGAGAAATCCAGGGCAATACAATTGTCCATCATCATTCATGCTAGAGAATTTAAGAAAATCAGTGATCTGGGGAAAATGTACAAGAGACTCCAACAGTAACATAAAGCTAAAGGGAACTATGTCAATGTCTAGAAAGTTAATTCTGTTCTGCTGTTTTTTGATGAGGCTGTTCCTTCCTGGAGTCTGGCTGTTGGGAGGATTCTGAGAACTTTTAAACTAAGATCTGGCCAGTAGTCAAATTGAGGGTAGCGGCAAAAGCCTGGGTTAAATTGGCCAGATATCCTACAGACAAAAGCTAAGCTAGATTAATTATCTCTGCCTCTGCTCCTGACTTCCCACAGTCTAGGGTGTTTTTGTCTTACAAACCAGGACTGTTTCTCTCCTCCCACAGCCATAGGATCATTACACTCAGTCTCTGGAACAATCACTTCACCTTTTCCCCAATCCTTCCCACGTCTTCTCACACTATATGCTACAGCTCATCCCTAGTTAGCTAAGAAGTTCCTTTCTTATATAATGTATAGCACCCAAGACCATCTACCACCATCTGACATGTGAGCCATGCCAAGACCACATTAGAATTATCACCTTGTAAATTCCTGATCACTCTTTGTGACCTCATGAATTATACAGTCCATGGAATTCTCCAGGCCAGAATACTGGAATGGGCAGCCTTTCCCTTCTCCAGGAGATCTTCCTGACCCAGGGAGCGAACCTAGGTCTCCCGCATTACAGGCAGATTCTTTACCAGCTGAGCCACCAGGGAAGTCCAAGAATACTGGAGTGGGAAGCCTATCCCTTCTCCAGGGGAATCTTCTCAACCCAGGAATCGAACTGGGGTCTTCTTCATGGCAGGTGGATTCTTAACCAGCTGAGCTACCAAGAGATCCCTACAATTATCTATAATTGCCCAAATCTAATTATATCTGTAATTTTTCATCTGAGTACTAATTTCACTATATGCCGTAACCTTTGGTTTTCATTTTCATTCATCTCAAGGTATTTTCTAATTTCTCTTGTAAATCCTCCTCTCAGGAAAGCATTAGGAAGCTTGTACATAGATTCTTGCAGACTCCATGTGTGTCTTTTCCCCTGATGATTTGGCTATGTACCTTTTTAATACACCACTGTAATAAATTTCAGTTATGAGTAAAACTATAGGCCAAGTCCTCTGAGTTCTTCTAGGCAATTCTCTGAATGAGAAGGTGGTTCTAGAGATCCATGACATGGGTCATGGCAACTAGATTGCATAACAGATGTTAAGCAGTTCACTTAATTCCTGGCTCATGGTAAATTCCTAATATAAAAACAGTAAAAATCTTAAATGGTAAAAATGTAAACAGTCATGGTGGCAAGAGGCATGACCAGCACAGGGCCATGAACAAGACAGAGACCCAAGCTCCCAGATTTACTGCCATAGAGTGCCTCCAGACTGAGGACCCCCAAAGTGCCGACCTAAAGTCACTATTAGGCGCAGGGCGGGGCAGCGGAAATGCGTCATCGGCCTTCCAGCCCAGGCCGAGGTCCCTCCAGCGAGCGCGGAGGACACCTCTGCAGGTCGTCAATCCTCCCAGTTCAGTTTAGTTAAGTCGCTCAGTCATATCCGACTCTTTGCAACCCCATGGACTGCAATAAACCAGGCTTCCCTGTCCATCAGCAACTCCTGGAGTCTACTCAAACACATGTCAATTAAATCAGTGATGCCATTCAACCATCTCATCCTCTGTTCTCCCCTTCTCCTCCTGCCCTCAGTCTTTCCCAGGATCAGGGTCTTTTCGAATGAGTCAGTTCTTTGCATCAGGTGGCCAAAGTATTGGAGTCTCAGCTTCAGCATCAGTCCTTCCAATGGATATTCAGGACTGATTTCCTTTAGGATGGACTGGTTGGATCTCCTTGCTGTCCAAGAACTCTCAAGAGTCTTCTTCAACACCACAGTTCAAAAGCACCAATTCTGCGGCACTCAGCTTTCTTTATAGCCCAATTCTCACATCAATACATGACTACTGGAGAAACCAAAGCTTTGACTAGACGGACCTTTGTTGGAAAAGTAATATCTCTGCTTTTTAATATGCTGTCTAGGTTGGTGATAACTTTTCTTCCAAGGAGTAAGCATCTTTTAATTTCATGGCTGCAGTCACTATCTGCAGTGATTTTGGAGCCCCCAAAAATAAAGTCTGTCACTGTTTCCACTGTTTGCCCATATATTTCCCATGAAGTGATGGGACCAGATGCCATGATCTTTGTTTTCTGAATGTTAAACTTTAAGCCAACTTTTTCACTCTCCGCTTTCACTTTCATCAAGAGGCTCTTTAGTTCTTCTTCATTTTCTGCCATAAGGGTGGTATCAGCTGAGTATCTGAGGTTATTGATATTTCTCCCAGCAATCTTGATTCCAGCTTGTGCTTCATCCAGCCCAGCATTTCTCATGATGTACTCTGCATAGAAGTTAAATAAGCAGGGTGACAATATACAGCCTTGATGTACTCCTTTGCCCATTTGGAACCAGTCTGTTGTTCCATGTCTGGTTCTAACTGTTCCTTCCTGATCTGCATACAGATTTCTCAGGAGGCAGGTCAGGTGGTCTGGTACTCCCACCTCTTTCAGAATTTTCCACAGTTTATTGTGATCTACATAGTCAAAGGCTTTGGCATAGTCAATAAAGAAGTAGATGTTTTTCTGGAACTCTATTGTTTTTTCGATGATCCAGCAGATGTAGGCAATTTGGTCTCTAATTCCTCTGCCTTTTCTAAATCCAGCTTGAACAGCTGGAAGTTCACAGTTCATATACTGTTGAAGCCTGGCTTGGAGAATTTTGGGCATTACTTTCCTAGCGTGTGAGATTGAGTGCAATTGTGCAGTAGTCTGAGCATTCTTTGGCATTGCCTTTCTTTGGGACTGGAATGAAAACTGACCATTTCCAGTCCTGTGGCCACTGCTAAGTTTTCCAAATTTGCTGACATATTGAGTGTAGCACTTTCACAGCATCATCTTTCAGGATTTGAAATAGCTCAACTGGAATTCCATCACCTCCACTAGCTTTGTTCATAGTGATGCTTTCTAAGGCCCACTTGACTTCACATTCCAAGATGTCTGGCTCTAGGTGATTGATCACATTATCATGCTTATCTGGGTCATGAAGATCTTTTCTGTATAGTTCTTCTGTGTTTTCTTGCCACCTCTTCTTAATATCTTCTGCTTCTGTTAGGTCCATACCATTTCTGTCCTTTATCGAGCCCATCTCTGCATGAAATGTTCCCTTGGTATCTCTGATTTTCTTGAAGAGATCTCTAGTCTTTCCCACTCTATTGTTTTCCTTTATTTCTTTGCACTGATCACTGAGGAAGGCTTTCTTATCTCTCCTTGCTATGCTTTGGAACTCTGCATTCAAATGGGTATATCTCTCCTTTTCTCCTTTGCCTTTCGCTTCGCTTCTCAGCTATTTGTAGGCCTCCTCAAACAACCATTTTGCCTTTTGCATTTCTTTTTTGGCAATGGTCTTGATCACTGCCTCCTGTACAATGTCACAAACCTCTGTCCATAGTTCTTCAGGCACTCTATCAGATCTAATTCCTTGAATCTATTTGTCACTTCCACTGTATAAGGGTAAGGGATTTGATTTAGGTCATACCTGAATGGTCTAGTGGTTTTCCCTACTTTCTTCAGTTTAAGTCTGAATTTGGCACTAAGGAGTACATCATTTGAGCCACAGTCACCTCCTGGTCTTGTTTTTGCTGACTTATGTATAGAGCTTCTCCATCTTTGACTCCAAAAAATATAATCAATCTGATTTTGGTATTAACCATCTGGTGATGTCCATGTGTAGAGTCTTCTCTTGTGTTGTTGGAAGAGGGTGTTTGCTATGACCAGTGCTTTCTCTTGGCAAAACTCTATTAGCCTTTGCCCTGCTTCATTCTGTACTCCAAGGCTCCTGGACTGCCCTGCAAATCCATTGTGATGCCACCCCCACCCTGCCCTGGAGCTGCGGCCGGACTGTGTAAGGCTGAGACTCGCCATAGGCTTGCGGTGCAGACTCTGCACTGCTGGGTCCCAGCCACTCCAGAGGGTTGGGAGGGCAGCACCTGGGCCAATACCCTGGGACAGGCCACCCTTCAGCAGCCCTGCTGAGCTGGTCCCATACACAAAGGTGGCTGGACCTGCTGGCATCAGAAGAGTTCAGTGCAATGGTGATGGGTCAGAGTCGCACTGAGCTGGAGACTCCTCCTGCTCTGAACACTCTGGCCACACTGGCCCTCTTGAGATGACCCTGCCGCTTGCTTTAGAAGAATGTCCCCTATATCCTTACACACAGCACACATTTACCTGGTCTTGCTGTCCTCCCCTAATGACCTCCTGATCAGTGCAACCTCCATGATTCCCCATCCTCCTTCCTGTTCTGCCCTTCTTTGTAGCACTTAACACAATTGTGATTATATGCTTCTTTGGTGGAAGGCATAAACTCCAAGAGGGCAGGGACCAGGTCAGTCTCATTTAGGGTTGCAGCAAAATTTCTGGTTTAAGTGCATAGCAAGTATCTGTTGAATGAATAGATAGGGCTGTTCCAAGAAAGGAGGAAGTGAATGGATGAGTGGGTGTGAGTGAGTGGATGAATAAACGAAGGAAAGAATGAATGTAAGATAGTGGTGGTGGTGGTTGTATAGTTGCCAAGTGGTGTCTGACTCTTTTGTGACCCCATGGACTATCCATGGCGTTTTTCCAGGCAAGAAAACTGGAGTGGCTTGGCATTTCCTTCTCCAAGGGATCTTCCTGACCCGGGTGTGTTCTTTACTGCTGAGAAGCAAGGTGGGGCTGCCATCCATTAAAAACTGAGGGACAGGGACTTATCTGTTGGGCCAGTCGTTAAGACTCCAAGCTCCCAAACAGCAGCATGGGTTTAATCCCTGGTAGGGAAACAGATCCCACACGTCAAATGGTACGACAAAAAAAAAAAAAAAAAAAAAAAATCCCCAAATACAAAAATATACTAAGGGACAAAGTTCAGCTCTTTGGACTTGACCCACAGTTTCTGACCTTTTTCTTTTTTTGGCAGAGCCTCAGCCTGTGGGGTCTTAGTTCCCTGACCAGAGACTGAACCCGGGCCACAGCAGTAAAATCACTGAGTCCTAATCACTGGGCCACCAGGGAATTCCCTTTCTGACCATATCCTAAGGATGGGAAGAGTTGTTGGAGCTGAGTACTTGCTGTGGTTGCCCTGAGCAACCAGAGAGGACTTCGTGGATGCTGAGTGTGGATATTTTCAGCTCCCTGCTGGGAAGAGCTGCACACGGAAGCTCACTCAAATCGTATGATCGTCTGAAGAGACAAAGTCCCTGTTTGCAGGTCATTTCAGAAGTTAAAGAGTAACTTGAGGGTTGTCACAACTGGTTGAATTCAGTCTGAACCTCACATATTGCAACAATGAGCTAGGCTGCTGAACTAAAGTCTTAAGAGTCAACAGTAGTTTTCTCCTTCTTGGGCCTGCTGACAGGGTCTTGGCCTGACATGTCACTAAAGGTCCCTAGTAAATGGTCAACTCACCTCACCCAAGCCAGGGCCACTGTCAGAAAAAGTCCCTGCTACACTCTGAACCGAGATCCTTCTTGTGAAGTAAAGCAGTTGGTTTGAAGTCCCTATCATCTCTGACATTTCATAATTCCATGATTCACACTCTGTATTTCTTGGTAGAGAAGTGTGCAAGCCAGTTGGTGAGAGACTCAGAGACTCAAGTCTGAGCCTGTGCTTGAAGGAGCCTCTGTTTGGGAGATTCTGTGGGTCTTTTAAAGAATGAGGAGAAGGTGGATGTGAAACTTAGTAAGTACTTGGTGCATTTCTGTTGAAGGAACTGGCAAATTAATGCACATATGAAGTCAAGAGTAAATAAAGGAGTGAGTGGTCAGTAAGTCACAAGGGTGAGGGTTGGGTCAAAGAAGTCTTGGTAGAGAAAATGTTGGAGCTGTGTCAGGAAAGGTTGCAACATAGTCTGAAGCTCGTGCAGAGGCTGTGACCACAGCAAGAGGCTTCCTTCTGGCCTTCTTCCTGCTCCCTCCCACCTGCTGCTCTCACATGACTAGGTCCTAACAGAATCTAGGGGAAGGATTTGCTCTCGGGTACTGTCTCGCCAGGCTTATTTACGGCAACTTGCAGCCACAGGGCAAGGTCCAGGTGGGAAGACCTTTCTATCCCTACCGTGTCCTCCCAAACCCTCTGGCACCCAGAGAACAGCACATCCAGACTCAACCTGGAAGAGATCAGCCATGGTGCTCTGGGGTCCGGTGCTGGGAGCCCTGCTAGTGGCCATTGTGGGATACCTGTGCCTGCGGGGGCTGCTCCGGCAACGAAGACCCAAGGAGCCCCCTCTGGATAAGGGCCCCGTGCCCTGGCTGGGCCATGCTATAGCTTTCCGGAAGAATATGTTCGAATTTCTGAGGCACATGCAGGCCAAACATGGGGACATATTCACAGTACAGCTAGGGGGCCAGTACTTCACCTTTGTCATGGACCCTCTGTCTTTTGGCCCCATCCTCAAGGATGCACAGAGGAAGCTAGACTTCGTGGAGTATGCACAAAAACTGGTGCTAAAGGTATTTGGATACCGCTCTGTGCAGGGAGACTATAGGATGATACACTCAGCCAGCACCAAGCACCTCATGGGGGAAGGCTTGGAGGAGCTCAACAAAGTCATGTTAGACACCCTGTCCTTGGTTATGCTGGGGCCCACAGGCCCCAGTCTGGACACCCACCACTGGCGTGAGGATGGCCTCTTTCACTTCTGCTACAACATCTTGTTCAAGGCTGGCTACCTGAGCTTGTTCGGCTACACAAAGGACAAGGAGCAGGACTTGCTGCAGGCAGAGGAGCTATTCCTGGAGTTTCGCAAGTATGACCGCCTGTTCCCCAGGTTTGTTTACTCCCTGCTGGGGCCCCGGGAGTGGCTGGAAGTGGGCCGGCTCCAGCGTCTCTTCCATAAGGAACTCTCGGTGGAACACAACCTGGAGAAGTACGGCGTAAGCAACTGGATCACCTACATGCTTCAGTTTCTGAGGGAGCAGGGCGTCTCCCCGGCCATGCAGGACAAGTTCAACTTCATGATGCTCTGGGCCTCCCAGGGTAACACGGGGCCGACCTCCTTCTGGGCCCTCCTGTTCCTCCTGAAGCACCCAGAGGCCATGCGGGCTGTGAGGGAGGAGGCCACCCGGCTCCTGGGAGAGGTCAGGCTGGAGGCTGAGCAGTCCTTTGAGTTTGGCGCCCTGCACCGCATGCCGGTGCTGGACAGTGTGATGGAAGAGACGCTGCGGCTGAGGGCCTCGCCCACCCTCCTCAGGGTGGTGAACGATGACCAGATCCTGCAGATGGCCGGCGGGCAGGAGTACCTGCTCCGCAGTGGAGACATCCTGGCCCTCTTCCCTTATCTCTCAGTGCACATGGACCCTGACATCCACCCTGAGCCCACCGCCTTCAAGTACGATCGCTTCCTCACCGCCAGCGGCAGCCGAAAGGTAGACTTCTACAAGGCAGGCAAGAAGATCCGCCACTATACCATGCCGTGGGGCTCAGGTGTCTCCATCTGCCCTGGGAGGTTCTTGGCCCTCAACGAGATGAAGCTCTTTATCCTGCTCATGGTCATGAACTTTGACCTGGAGTTGGTGGACCCTGACACACCTGTACCACCCGTGGACCCCCAGCGCTGGGGCTTTGGCACCACACAGCCCAGCCACGAGGTGCGATTCCGCTACCGCCTGCGGCCTGTGGCGTGAGCTCTGTCCAGGTGGCCGAAGTCTGGCTGGGGGGGCTCCCCCGGGTCTCTGCTTCCTCTCACCCACCTCTCTAAAGCCCCAGACCATGCCCCTCCTCTGTCCTGCTTGTCCTCCCTGCTCTTTGGCATCCTTCTGATCACCTCACAGGCTGATACTTCTCTCTTGAAAACACCGTCTCTCACAGCAAATGCTGCATAACTCGCCTCTCACAGGAAGTCTAAGCAAGGGGAAATATCTGCGGGCAACTCAGTTTGGGGGATAATACACACCATGACAAATCTCACGCAGTACAGACACCGGTTACAGTGAGTCATGTAGCATCTTGCAAACATTGGTCTCCACCCTTCCACTCCACTTTGCTTATTTTCCTCAACACTTACCCTGTGGGATTCAGGGTCTAGAACAGTGTCATCTGATAGCCATATGAGGCAAGCCACATGTGCAATTTTTCACCTCCTAGCTGACATGTTTTTAAAAGTAAAAAGAAACTGGTGAAATTCATTTTTCTACTGTATTTTACTTGTCCTGATGTACCTAAAATATTAGCATTTCAACAAGGAGTCATACAAAAGTATTAATGAAATATTTTTACATTTCTTTTTCCCTCCAAAATCTGGTCTGTACTTTTCAACCCTTCACACTGAGTGCTCAATAGCCACATGGCTTCTGTATTGGACAGAGCAGCTCTAGAGAAGGGTGGCCTTTCATGGAGGAGATATGCAAGGTCCCTCCTCCCTGCCCTCCTCTCCCTTCTGCACCCCCACCTTCGGGTGATTTCAACCCCTCATTTGGTTTCCACAACCATCGCTAAGCTCAGAGGTCTCTCCTACCTCCAGACCCCCAATCTCCCCACAGCGGTCTCTCAGCACCTCTGATTCAGTTCGGCCCACACAGAACTCAGCATCTGTCCTCCCCCACCGCCCCCCCACCTCTGCCCTGAACCATGCCCATCTCCTGATTTCCCTGCCTCTCTGCTCAGGACACCACCATCCACCCCATCCCCTTAGGCAGATACAGAGGACACACCCTCAGCCCCTCCCCTTCTCTCCCCCACAGGGAGAGAGCTCTGCCATCTGACCCCTGTGGTGCCACTGAACCCTGTCCCCACTTCCCCACCCCTGCTACCCTTCTTAGAGCTCAATCTCAGCATCTCTCTCCACATGGGGCCTGTGGACTCTCTGTTTACCCTACTGCCAGAGACTTTTTTTCCAAAAGCACCTCTGAGCATCCCCTTTTTACTTTTCTGGCTCCTCATCACCTCCCCACAGTTGATATTTAAGGTTTGCCACATGTAGTCCCCGAATTTTCAATCCAGGGCAATTCAACTTTGACAACTTTCTCCAGCAGAACTGTCCATACAATGCTTGTTTTCACTCTTAGCCCCAGGGCCGGCTATTCCTGGAAGCCTCTTGAACCTCACCATCTGGCCAGAGATGGCCTCCGCCCCAGCCCCTCCCTGGAGCACCCTGCCACTGCGTGTATCACAGCCCATCTGTCATTGCTTTCTGTGTCCTCTTTCCTGCCTCCTGCACCTGCTTCAGACTGCAGCACACAGGGCTTGGTATCTTATTCCTTCATCTCTGACCTCAATTCCCTAAATGAAGATTAAATTACAGAAACCTGACTTCCAGTCTTGTCTACTTTACTTTGGCTCATGTCCTCCTAGCCGCCATTCCATCCAGGCAAAAATTTTGTTCTGAGCACTACTGTCTGCCAGGCTCTGTGCCGGGTTTTGCAGGTGGCTCTGGGACATGGGCGGAGAAGGCAATGGCAACCCACTCCAGTACCCTTGCCTGGAAAATCCCAGGGACGGAGGAGCCTGGTAGGCTGCAGTCCATGGGGTTGCTAAGAGTCGGACACAACAGAGTGACTTCACTTTCACTTTTCACTTTCATGCATTGGAGAAGGAAATGGCAACCCACTCCAGTGTTCTTGCCTAGAGAATCCCAGGGACGGGGGAGCCTGGTGGGCTGCCTTCTCTGGGGTCGCACAGAGTCGGACACGACTGAAGCGACTTAGCAGCAGCAGCAGCTTGGAGGTGGGAGAAAGCAGTGATGCTTTAGAAGCTCAGGAAGACAGAGACGGCACTGTGGCTCAGGGGCTCCCTGGGAAAGGTTTCTCAGTGATGTATAGGTGCATAGGGAGGATGCTGACCGTGGGAGACATGGGGCATCCAGGCAGGGCATATCCGTCGGGAATCCGCAGGTCGCAGGTACCAGAAGACCACCACCCCAAACTGAAAAGACATCCATTGGTTCGTGTCACTGTCAAGTGCAGGCTTGGGATGTCCTTCTGCCAGGCCTTGATTCTGGGGCTTTGGCGTTGACCCCAGGATCTGCTTACTCACTGCTGTCACCTCCCCTTCTGAAGTCCAAGCTGATGGAGAAGCAGCCCTAGACCTCACATCCCCCTGGCTTCAGTTTCATGCCTCTGTTCTAGCATGTTCTAGACGAGTTGCATTTCACAAGCTCTGCCTGTGTCTGGGCCCATCCCTAAATGAATCACTGTGCCAGGGAAACGTAAGGCCAAAGCTGGCCTAAGACCCGTGCCCCACCCAAACACCACCCAAAGCACAGGGCAGAGTGACTCTGGAGTGGTTTCCCAGAGCAGGTAGGACTCAGTTACATAACAAGGGTGAGGGGATACTTGGCTGGAAAATGACCCCTGTTCCATGAGGGAGCCAACCAGCACAAGAGCAGAGATGGGAATGTGAAGGAAACAGCAACAGGTGTGGCACCCAAGAAATGAAAAGCCAGGAGAAGGAGTGTAGGGGTGAAACGGTGTGGGGATTCTGATTGTGAAAAGTCCAGCCTTAAGACTGGACAAAGGTGCTGGATTTGATGGTATAGGCTCTGAGGGACCCCTGGAGGCTCCTGAGTGAGGGCACGGGAGGCAGGAGGGAGAAGCTCGTGGACCACCAGAAACATGTGTTTACTCTGCCTCCCACCTGTGGACTCTCATGGGTGGAGCCCCTCCAGCCCCTCCTGACTGCCAGCCGCTGGAGCCAGCATGAGCGCTGCAGTATTAAACAAAATTACGATAATATTTTCCCAGCTGAGCTTCGGGGAAAGAGGAAGCCTGGTGGGTGGGAGACATCTGGCTACTCTGCAGGGCATGGGAGTGATGCTGAGGGTGCTGTGGTCAGGGGCTGCTGGGTGCAGATCAGATGACACGCGAGCCCAAGGATGGGCAGCACAGAGGTCAGCTGTTAAACTAAGGCAGCCATTCAGGCAAGCGAGTACGGACTCTGGGAGGGCAATGAAGGAAGAGGAGGGTGAGGGCCAGAGAGAGTGAATGCTGCTGATGGCTGAGGACTGAGAACGGACCAGTGGGATCAGCAACATGGTCACTGAGGCCTCTGAAGGGAAGACTTCGGTGGATGCACCGAGGGGCTGGGTCCCATCTGCTCTCATGGACTGTGGTGTGACTGCTCAGGCTGAGTTTTTCCCTTTGTCCCCCTTGTTGGGGAAGCTCTCAGCCTGCCTGTCCCCGAGGTCACTCATGCCCATTATATCTTCCTGGGCAGTGAGCCCGCTACTCTCAGAATAGCTGGACGGCAGGGTCTGTTGCCTTCTGAGCACAGCGGCCAGGAAAGCCTTGAGGTACTGGCGGAAGCGGTGGCTGGAGAAGGCGTAGAGGACGGGGGTGAAGCAGCAGTGCAGGAAGGCGATGCTCTCCGTCACCTGCAGCGCATAGTCCAGGTGCTGGCTGACCCTGCAGTCCCCAAAGACTTGCAGGTCCAGCAGCGAGTGCAGAAACAAGGTGAGGTTGTACGGGAACCACAGCACAAAGAAGGCCATCACCAGAGCTACGGCCATCCTCAGGGCCCGGCTCTGGCCCGGGGGCCTCAGCCTCACCAGCACAGAGCCAATGCGGGAGTAGAAGAAGATCATGGCGAGGAGGGGGAGGAGGAACCCCAGGAGGTTCTGCTGGAAGCGGAGGAAGAGCTTCCAGGTGGTCCCATGTCCCCCAAAATCCGCATAGCACTCCCACACGCCTGGGGAGTTTTCATGCGTCCTCACAAAGACCATGTCAGGAATGGAGACAGCCAGGGCCACAGCCCACACAGTGGCTGCCAGCAGTAGGCTCTTGGCTCGGGTCCTCAGTCGGTGGTAGGGCCGAGCGCAGACAATCTCCAGGTACTTGTCCAGGCTCATGCAGCTGATGAAGAAGATGCCGCTGTAGAAGTTCACGGTATAGAGGGTGCTCACCACCTTGCATAAGAAGCTCCCAAAGACCCAATGCCACGCCACAGAGATGCCCCAGAAGGGCAGTGTCACCACAAACAGGAGGTTGGAGATGGCCAGGTTCAGCAGATAGGTCTCGGTCATCCGTCTTCGAGGCACGAACCAGAGCAAGACCACTAGGAGGAGGAGGTTTCCAACCAGGCCCAGCACAAAGATCAGGCTGTAGAAGACAGGTAGAAAGACTCTGCCAAATGACAGCACCTCGTCCTTCCTACACAGCATGAAAATCATGTCCTCCAGGTAGTACTCATAGTCATAGAAGGAGCTGCTGTTCTCAGAACTGGCCACCTTGGTGGTGGGCAGCAGAGGGGAGGCGGTGGCGGCCATGGCGGGAGGATGCACCCAGTCCTGGAGCTCTGCGGGCCAGAGAGCAGTGTGAGCCACAGGAGATGGATCCAGGCCTTCCTGCCCTCTCTCCAAACCCACTGGAGCCCCTTTTCTGGGGTGTCCAATAGACTCTCCACATTTACACCTGTGGGCTATGGACTAGTAGTACAAGTGCGGGCAGCCCAAGGCTACCCCGTGATACTGAGATCATCTTGGGTAGGTGACATAACCTCAGGTGTTCTCACAGTATTCACTTCTCTTCTTTATTTTGTCCCTCATTGTTTATAAAGACTGAGATGGTCATTTGTGTTTTCTTTATTATTGAGGGATACTGATTCACCTGGGCTTCCCAGGTGGCACAAGTGGTAAAGAACCCACCTGCCAATGCAGGTAGATGTAAGAGACGTGAGTTTGATCCCTGGGTTGGGACGATCCCCTGGAGGAGGGCACAGCAATATTCTTGCCTGGAGAATCCCATGGACAGAGGAGCCTGGCAGGTTCCAGTCCATAGAGTTGCACAGAGACGGACATGACTGAAGTGACTCAGCACACACCATTTCACCTATTTATTGAGTCTGTATACCCTTCCTCATGTGTGGCTTAAAATTAATCTTCTTTGTGTGGTTTGTAATTTTTTTTTTTTAATGGCCATGCTACACAGCTTGCAAGATCTTAGTTCCCTGACCAGGGACTGAACTCACTGCTAGACCACCAGGGAAGTTCTTTTAAAAAAAAAAAATATGAGAGCTTCTCTTCAGTAGGCTTGCTTCTTCTATATTTAGCTAGTGTGTCCACTCTGGCTTTGAGCTCTCTTTACTTCTGTCACTTGAGGATTTCCCTTGTTTTGGTTGTTTTAAAAGTATTTTTGGGAGAACAAGATGGTGGAGGAGTAGGTAGACATGGAGTACATCTCTCTCCACAGATTCATCAGGAATACACCTTCAGACACAGAAGATCTTGCAGAACAACAGCTGAGAGCAGGCAGGAGGACCTGACCACTGGAAAAGAATATATAGAACCATGCAAAATGGAGCCGGAGCCAGAGGAATCAACCGTCCTGACTACAGACTATACTACAAAGCTACAATCATCAAGACAGTATGGTACTTACATAAAAACAGAAATATAGACCAATAGAACAAGATAGAAAACACAGAGATAAACTCACACAGCTATAGCTACCATACTTTTGACAAAGGAGGCAAGAATATACAACAGGGTGAAGACAGTCTCTTCAGTAAGTGGTGCTGGAAAAACTGGACAGCTACATGTAAAGGAATGAAATTAAAACACTTCCTAACACCATACACAGAATGGATTAAAGACCTAATTGTAAGACAAGAAACTATAAAACTCTTAGAAGAAAACATAGTCAGAACCCTCTATGATGTAAGTCACAGAAAGATCTCTATGACTCACCTCCTAGTGTAATGGATATAAAAACAAAAATAAACAAGTGGGACATAATTAAACTTAAAAGCTTTTGCATAGCAAAGGAAACTATAAAGGTGAAAAGACAACCCTCAGAATGGGAGAAAGTAATAGCAAGTGAAACGAGTAACAAAGGATTAATTTCCAAAATATACAAGCAGCTCATACAAGTCAATACCAGAAAAACAAATAACCCAATCAAAAAGTGGGAAAAAGACCTAAACAGATATTTTTCCAAAGACATAAGATAGCTAATAAATACATGAAAAGATGCTCAACATTGTTCATTACTAGAGAAATGCAAATCAAAACTACAATGAGATATCACCTCACACCAGTCAGAATGGCCATCATCAAAAAACCTACAAACAATAAATGCTGGAGAGAGTGTGGAGAAAAGGGAACTCTCTTGGACTGTTGGTAGGAATGCAAATTGATACAGCCACTATGGAAGACAGTTGGAGATTCCTTAAAAAATTAGGAATAAAACCACTATATGACTCAGCAATCACACTTCTAGGCATATACCCTGAGGAAACCAAAACTGAAAAAGACATATATACCCCAACGTTCACTGCAGCACTATTTAGAATAGCTAGGACATGGAGGAAACCTAGATGTCTATCAACAGATGAAAGGATAAAGAAGCTGCGGTACATATATACAATGGAATATTGCATGTGTGCGTACTAAGTCACTTCAGTCATGTCTGACTCTTTGGGACCCTATGGAATGTAGCCTGCCAGGTCCCTCTGTCCATGGGATTTTCCAGGCAAGAATACTGGAGAGGGTTGCCATGCCCTCCTCCAAGGGATCGTCCCCACCCAAGGATCAAACCCGCATCTCCTGAGACTCCTGCATCTCCTGCGTTGCAGGCAGATTCTTTACCACTGAGTCACCAGGGAAGTCCACGGTGGAATATTCTTCAGCCATAAAAAGGGATATGTTTGAGTCAGTCCTGATGAGGTGGATGAACCCAGAGCCTATTATACCGAGTGAAACAGGTCAGAAAGAGAAAAACAAATATCATATACTAACGTACATGGAACATAGAAAGATGGTACCGATGAAATTACTTGAAGGGCAGCAATGTGGAGACAGAGACATAGAGAGCAGACTGACGGACGCTGCGGGGGTGGAGGAAAAAGAAGAGCATGGGGTATATGGGATATATGGAGAGAGTGACACGGAAACATACATTACCGTATGCAAAATAGATAGCCAATGGGAATTTGCTGTATGACTCAGAGAACTCAAACCGGGGCTTTGTAACAACCTAGAGGGATGCAGTGGGGAAGGAGATGGGAGGGAGGTTAAAGAGGGAGGGGACATAGGCATGCCTGTGGCTGATTCACGTTAATGTTTGGCAGAAACCAACACAATACTGTAAAGCAATTACCCTTCAGTTAAAAGTAAATTTATTTTCACAATATTTTATGTATAAATATTTAGTTTTATGTCAATAATTTCATTTGTAAATATTCAATATGTTAAAAATATTTTATCCCCTCCTTCTAGGTTTGCAGCAGAAAGATATGAACCATCATGTTGATAGACTCAGAACCTACAAACCTACTAATTCCTCAGTTTTCCTGTCTTTAAAATGATATTAATAATTGTGCCCATTTCATGGGGTTCTCACGAGGCTTAAACATGATCATTCAGGCAGAGCATTTCAAGCTCTGTGAAGAATAGAATGCTCAGGACATAGGAGGCACTCAGCAGACATTTGCTTAACCTACTGCTTTGCCCAGAAGTGAGTTCACCACCTTCCAAATCAGCCTCTTCTCTTCCATCTAACTGAACACCCACCACCAGCTACTCGGTCTCCTAAGACTGAACTGTAAGAGACATCGCAGACCCCTTCCTCGCAGCCCCATCACCACCCCGGGCGTCTCTACCTTCACACTAATGTCCTCAGGTCCCATAAAAATACACACGTGATAAAAATACAGACATAATACTCTTTTAATAAAATTAATACAAATGAAATATATATATAAAACCACCTCACGAAGTATACAAACATATGCTATAAAGGAGTACAAAGAGGTGAAAGGCAGGTAAGAGACAGGCAGAGGACTCACGACGGTGGCTGCCTGGGTAGGAGAAGCCAGAGACATGTGATGGAGCAGGTCACTGTTCAAGCTCAAGTTCCCCTGGACAGCAGTTTCCCAGGTTTCAGTGGTACTATTAAACATAATTTTTAAAAGAAAGCCTCACATGAACCAGTGGAAAAAACCCTGTCATGAACCAAGGATTATGCTCAGTCCTGTTCTGTGTTCTATAAGGAGAGAAACTTCATGTTCAACACATTAAATTGTTCACCAATGGAGAGAGGAAGGAGATAAAAAAGAATTTGTTGGCCAAACAGGCACCCATGTGCAGTCACCAGAATAAGGCCTGTAGGCTGGTAATGGTAATGGGCCACAAACCCCGAAATACAAATTAACTCCACCTTGTCCCTCTGCATTTTAGTTTTTATTCTTTCAGGGGAGGAGGAACTGTACTGCATGGCTTGTGAAATCTTAGTTCCCTGACCAGGGATCAAACCTGGGCATTCAGCAGTGAGAGCCCTGAGTCCTAACCACCAGATCACCAGCAGATTCCCTATTTCTTATGCTATGGTTGTAAATGAGGTTTAACTTTTTAACATGTTCAGTGCCAGTCTGTATTTCTTCTGGGCATGATTTGTTGTTTTAATGGGTGGGATTCTCATTTTACAAGAGGTTTTCTATAGTAAGATTTTAGCTTTTTGCAGATATACTGGAAATATTGTTCCCAGTCCTTTCTGGTAGAAATTTTGTCTCTTTTTCTTTCTTCCAGGTAGAATTTTGAAAGAAACGTTGATTCAGGTCCTCAGCTGACTCTTCCAGTATCCATGACACTGTGACCCAGTGATGGAAATATGCATTCTGCGGAGGCTGAACCTCTCCCAGGAGTCCTCCTACTCCTTGAGCCTCTGCCCCACCCTTGGGCTTCTGTCAACTGGCCTCTGGGCCAGAGACTGGGGAAACATAAACGCCCTATCCCCACCCCAAGGCCTCAGCCTGGGTGGCTTTAACTAGGGCTGGGCTCTGCTCCTGACTGGACTTGAGAACTTGGCCCTGTGCCTTCATTCCTGGTCCTCCACTCCCTTCCTGTGCATCTGGGGTCTCCTGTTTGTGAGCCCCTGACTTTCCTGGGCAGCAGTCATGACATCCTCCAGCACATGGCTGGTTTGTGAGTCTGAGTTGCTGGGGTTGGGAGGAGGGACTGCCCTTCTGTACGTGGGCCTAATTAGGGTTTTCAGTCAGGAAGCTGTTGTTATTTAGTTGCTAAGTCATGCCCAACTCTTTTTGTGGCCCCGTGCACTGTAGTCCACCAGGCTCCTTTGTCCATGGGATTTCCTAGGCAAGAATACTGGAGTGAGTTGCCATCTCCTTTTTCAAGGGATCTTCCTGACCCAGGGAGCGATTTTGTGTCTTCTGCATTGGCAGGCGAATTCTTTACCACTGAGCCACCAGGGAAGCCCAATCAGGAGTTACCACTAATTAAATAACAGCTCTTCTAGTCTCTCAGCACTGACCTTGATCCTGATCTGGCTTCTCAAAGTCCCTGTCTTTTGCTTTAATAAACAACCAAATCTGATGATTGTTTTGATCAAAGCCAGAGGTCAGGGTCAGCATGCCCCAGCTGGACCAGATCACCTTTACAAGGCTCCCTTTACCTGGAACGCTCCATTCTTTTTTTCTGGGGGCCACAAGCCTCCTGATCTTTCACCCTGACTCTTTCCACATTCTCTTAACCTCTGGGGCCACAACCCCTCCCACCCCTTCATCAATAATACCAGCAAAGATGACAACAGCAATAAGCATTCCTGTACTCACATGACAACTGGCCAGGCACCTTCTTATCAACTGTGGTAGTCCTATAAGGCAAACCAGGAAGGACCCACCAGCCCTGCTTAATCTAGGAGCAAAGTAACTTCAGCACAGTTACACAGGAAGTCACTGGCTGAACTGCATCTGGATCCAAGGGCTTCATCCTCAGCAACAGTACTGTGGCCCTAGCCCCATCTCATTCTCAGCCTCTCTTCTGCCCTGTCTAGCAGTTATCAAAAGGGGCCACTTGAGAGAGGTATGATTTGAGCTCAGGAGCTCTTGGTTGCCCGGGGTTCACCCTCACTAGCTAGTCTTGTCTTTGTAGATTCCACCATTAATCACCTGAAGGCTTTATGGAGCCTCCTTGGGAAACATAGCTTCTCTATGGTCAACGGAGCGGCCTCCCCAAATATCCATATCCTAATCCCTGAAATCTGTGGATATGTTACCTTATACGTAAGAGTGACATGACAGATGTGGTTAAGGACCCTGAGCTAGGGAGAATACCCTAGATTATCCAGGTGGGGCCACTGTAACCACAAGGGTCCTTTATAGGGGAGGCAGGATCTTCCTGGGTCAGGAAGATCCCCTGGAGGAGGGCATGGCAACCCCCTCTAGTAATCTTGCCTGGAGAATCCCCATGGACAGAGGAGCCTGGTGGGCTACAGCCCATGGGGTCACAAAGAGTCGGACACGACTGAGTTACTTTATTAAGCACAGGAGTGTCCGAAGCAGAGAAGGGAATGTGACTATGGAAACAGGTCAGAGGGACGGGGTTCCAAGACAGTGGGTGCAGGTAGCCTCTAAAGGCTAGAAGAGGCAGGGAACAAATCCTCCCCGAGCCTCTGGAAGGAACATGGTCCTGATGACCCATTTTAAAGACTTCTGACCTCCAGAACTTTAAGATCATACATCTGTGCTGTTTTAAGCCACTGAATTTGTGGTAATTTGACACGGTGGCAATAGGGTCACTTCCTGTGACCCTCGCGTGCCCTCTGAATCTCAGACTGAGGGGGTGAGACTGCACGATGTCTACCTCCCCCAGCTTACAGGTGGGAAATGGAGACTCACTGAAAGGGAACTACTTGTGCAAAGCATACAGTGAATCATCAGAGGCTGCGCTGAGCTATGGACCCCATGTTTCTGACTGCCCTTCATGTCTCCGTTACCCCACTCCTAACTGTCCCTCAGGCTTGACCATTTAAAGGCATAACACTTTTCATTCATATAGAGACAAAAATTTATGGAACAGAAAATAACATGTGTCTTGTTGAAGGTTTACAGGCACATCTGAGCAATCCCATGAGGGTAATTGCAAGAACAAAGGATTAACCTGTCCCCACCGGGGTCTGGCTGACACCCAGATGTCTACAACATCCAGTCACACCCCCTCCCCTTTGGGTGTAAAAAAAGCCTGAATTCTAACTCAAAGACGGTTCTTTGGGATACGAGTCGGCCATCTTCTTGGTCTATTCTGTTGGCTTTCTGAATGAAGTTTCTATTCCTTTGTCCCCTGTTGTGTGCAGCAGCCAGCACAAGCTCAAACTCGCTAACAGAACTGGTGATACCCTTTTCCCCCAGCTCACCTTTTTAACAGGAACCAAACTTGAATTTGAAGGATGAGCTTCTGATAGTGGGACTTCTGGCCTCATCAAGGGGTGGCAGAGGAGATTCTAAGTCTGCCATATGTGGGCCTGGCTTGTACTGGCTGGCAAGAGCCAGTAATGCAACACGTGGGAGGCCTTCAACAAACGATCATGGAATTAACCAATTCCACCTTCAGTGGTAAGTCAGTAGCTTGAAACTGGTTATGGTGGGAATGTTTATACCATGGCAAAGGCCACATATTGGGGCTTCCCCTCCCTCGCTCGCCACTGCTAAGAGTTGGTTGTTAAACCTTTACCAGGACCCCAATCCAGACCCCATGGAGCCTGGGCAGACCTACCTGTCTTGCTCTCTCCCTGTCTGTGTCACCCCCCACCTCCCCTGGTCCCCCTTTCACATCAGCCCCACAGCTGCCCTCCTCCCCAGCCGAGGTCCTGGCCCTGGAGGTCAGGGTTACATGCAGGCCCCTCCCAGGCCCCCAGAGCACTCCCACACTGTGTGCTGCCTGAGACCGGTGAACAAACAAACAAGATCAAACGTGACCCCAGGAGGCCACACCAGCTTTCATAACATAAAACAAAGAGTAACACTGCAGATCACTTCAAGTGGACACTAATTCTGCTGGCTCCCCTGGAAAAGGATCTGGAAATTATAGCCTTTAAAAAGGCCACCTTAATGCTCCCCTCCCAGAAGCCTGCCTGGGCCGCTAGCCTGGTGAAACTCCCTCCCCGCCCCCGCCCCCCCCCGCCTCGAGCACTCACAGAAGGTTGCTCCTCAGCCTCAAATCCACCTCCTCAGATGCACAGTCGCCTTGTGAGGATCACCTGCCTCCTCTGTGGACTGGGGATTCCCAGAGGTTGGAACTCCCCGGCACAGGCTAGCATCTGAGAGGCATTCAGCAAATGACCACGGAATTAATTAGCACAGTCAGGCCTCTCTCTCTCCCTACTCTGCCTCTTTTCCTGGCCTGCTTCCTCCCTCTGCCACTGGTGCCCTGCATACAATGGAGCCAAAAGCCTCCTTTCTTGAGTTAATACTTCCTGAGCCTGGGCAAGCCCTGCCTCAGTGACCTTGGAAGCCAGTGACCATGGAGCGTGACCAGCCCACAGCCCCCACTATTTCCATTGTAGCCAAGTTCAAGGCCAATTCCAGCTCCCTGTGACCTCCCTGTGACCACCCCACACACCTCTCCCCTGCCCCCTCCCGTCTCTCAGAAGTCTCTGACTGCTTTGAGAGGACAGTGGTAGAGGTGGAGTCCCAAGGTCTGGACTCATCCTGGCTCAGCTAGCAATAGGACCCCCGCCCCAACTCGATGATAACTCCAGCATTCCCAGCCTGCCTTCCTGGCTCAGCTGTGGCTGGAAAAGCTGAGGCTGGTGTTGTGAAGTGACTCACACTCTGACTGCAGTGTCAGGCTGTGGAAAGTGCTCTGGGGTTGGGGAACTGGTAACTGCACTGGGATCTCTATTTTCTTCCTCCTGGGTTTGGCAAAACATCAGATATAGCCACCAGAGCAACAACAACAGCACCCACCACTTACAGAGCACTTACCGTGGGCCAAGCTCTGTTCTCAGAACCTTACATGTATTAATTCATTTCAGCCTTGCAATACCACTCTGATACTACTGCTATCTCTATTTTGCCTGTGAGTAAACTGAGGGAACACGCCTGAGGCCACACAGCCAGTAAGTAGGGGAGTGGGGATTTGAACCCAGGCTCAGAGTCTGGGCTAGCTCATTAAAAGACAGGGGTGAAGGCTGGGGACTAGAGATGGAAAAGTGATAGGAGACCACACTGCCATGGCTCAAGATGCCTGAATGGAAGGCTGCTTGTGGGGCTGATGGTATGTGAATGAAAAACAGGAAAAGGAACTGGGAGCCACATAAGGACAAGAGGGAAAAGGTCCAGGGCCATGGGAATGGCACGCAGGGAGAGAATTCAGGAAAGACCAGCTCAGGGGGTGGGGTAGGTCTCTTCTCCACTGCACAGTGTGGGATGCCTTTGGGCTTAAACCTTCAGGCCCTGCAGCCACAAGACAAAGTCAGGGCTTTATTCAGAGCCCTTGAATTCCACGAGGCTATTTTCTCATCATAAAATAAAACTTATGGCAAAGGATTCCGTGGGATTAAATGTGGTACAGCTATTAGAGCACCACCAGGCCACCACCATGGACGCCTGACAGTGTGCTGGGCGCAGGAACAAGGAGCTTCACATACATTAACTTATTTAATCCTAATATTTACCTTATAGAAGTTAAACATGATTATTAGTCCCGTCTTATAGCTATGAATACTGAGGGACAGAGACTAGGGAACTGGCCCAAGAGCAAGTGAGTAGCACACCAGAACTAAAATCCAAAATTCATGCCTGTTTTTTTTTGGGCCATGCTTGGCTCCCTGACCAGGGCTGAACCCATGCCCTTGGCAGTGAAGGTGCAGCATCTTAACCACTGGACTGCCATAGAAATTACATTCCCTCTCAAAGAAAATAACAAGCGAGCTGCAGGCCCACCCACCTCCAACTTCATCATCAAGTTTTATGTGTGTTATGGTACACGCTAACCTCATAAAGACTTTTTGAGACAAGCACTATTATTATTTCCATTTTACAAATGACGAACTGAGGCTCAGGAAGGGGAAGTAACAATCGCAAAGACACACAGCAAGTATACCGCAGGATTAGCAGTCAAGTCTCAGCAGTCCGCTTGAGATCAGAGCCTTGTCGGGGGAGCTCTCAGCCTACCTCTCCCCAAGGTCACTCATGCCCATTACATCTTCCTGGGCAGTGAGCCCGCTACTCTCAGAATAGCTGGACGGCAGGGTCTGTTGCCTTCTGAGCACAGCGGCCAGGAAAGCCTTGAGGTACTGGCGGAAGCGGTGGCTGGAGAAGGCGTAGAGGACGGGGGTGAAGCAGCAGTGCAGGAAGGCGATGCTCTCCGTCACCTGCAGCGCATAGTCCAGGTGCTGGCTGACCCTGCAGTCCCCAAAGACTTGCAGGTCCAGCAGCGAGTGCAGAAACAAGGTGAGGTTGTACGGGAACCACAGCACAAAGAAGGCCATCACCAGAGCTACGGCCATCCTCAGGGCCCGGCTCTGGCCCGGGGGCCTCAGCCTCACCAGCACAGAGCCAATGCGGGAGTAGAAGAAGATCATGGCGAGGAGGGGGAGGAGGAACCCCAGGAGGTTCTGCTGGAAGCGGAGGAAGAGCTTCCAGATGGTCCCATGTCCCCCAAAATCCGCATAGCACTCCCACACGCCTGGGGAGTTTTCACGTGTCCTCACAAAGACCATGTCAGGAACGGAGACAGCCAGGGCCATAGCCCACACAGTGGCTGCCAGCAGTAGGCTCTTGGCTCGGGTCCTCAGTCGGTGGTAGGGCCAAGCGCAGACAATCTCCAGGTACTTGTCCAGGCTCATGCAGCTGATGAAGAAGATGCCGCTGTAGAAGTTCACGGTATAGAGGGTGCTCACCACCTTGCATAAGAAGCTCCCAAAGACCCAATGCCACGCCACAGAGATGCCCCAGAAGGGCAGTGTCACCACAAACAGGAGGTTGGAGATGGCCAGGTTCAGCAGATAGGTCTCGGTCATCCGTCTTCGAGGCACGAACCAGAGCAAGACCACTAGGAGGAGGAGGTTTCCAACCAGGCCCAGCACAAAGATCAGGCTGTAGAAGACAGGTAGAAAGACTCTGCCAAATGACAGCACCTCGTCCTTCCTACACAGCATGAAAATCATGTCCTCCAGGTAGTACTCATAGTCATAGAAGGAGCTGCTGTTCTCAGAACTGGCCACCTTGGTGGTGGGCGGCAGAGGGGAGGCGGTGGCGGCCATGGCGGGAGGATGCACCCAGTCCTGGAGCTCTGCGGGCCAGAGAGCAGTGTGAGCCACAGGAGATGGATCCAGGCCTTCCTGCCCTCCCTCCAAACCCACTGGAGCCCTTTTCTGGGGTGTCCAATAGAGTCTCCATATTTACACCTGTGGGCTATGGACTAGTAGTACAAGTGCGGGCAGCCCAAGGCTACCCCGCGATACTGAGGTCATCTTGGGTAGGTGACATAACCTCAGGTGTTCTCACAGTATTCACTTCTCTTCTTTATTTTGTCCCTCATTGTTTATAAAGACTGAGATGGTCATTTGTGTTTTCTTTATTATTGAGGGATACTGATTCACCTGGGCTTCCCAGGTGGCACAAGTGGTAAAGAACCCACCTGCCAATGCAGGTAGATGTAAGAGACGTGAGTTTGATCCCTGGGTTGGGACAATCCCCTGGAGTAGGGCACAGCAATATTCTTGCCTGGAGAATCCCATGGACAGAGGAGCCTGGCAGCTTGCAGTCTACAGGGTTGGGCAGAGTCGAACACGACTGAAGTGACTCAGCGCACACCATTTCACCTATTTATTGCGTCTGTATACCCTTCTTCATGTGTGGCTTAAAATCCTTCTTCTTTGTGTGACTTATAATTTTGTTTTCACTTTAAGGTCACACTGCATGGTGTGGGAGATCTCAGCTCCTTGCCCAGAGAAGTGAACCCACACCCTTGTAGTGGAAGCACAGAGTCTTAACCACTGGACTACTAGAGAAGTCCCAATTTTTTCTTTTAAAGAGCTTCTCTTCAGTGGGCTTGCTTCTTCTGTAAATAGCTGGTGTGCCCACTCTGGCTTTGAGCTCTCTTTACTTCTGTCACTTGAGGATTTCCCTTGCTTTGATTATTTTAAAAGTATTTTTGGAATAACAAGATGGCGGAGGAGTAGGTGGACGTGGAGTACATCTCTCTCCACAGATTCATCAGGAATACACCTTCAGACACAAAAGATCTTGCAGAACAACAGCTGAGAGCAGCAGGAGGACCTGACCACTGGAAGAGAATATATAGAACCATGCAAAACTCAGCAGGATGAAGGAAGTAGAGGGGGAAAGAGGAGAGTGAGCAGTACTGGACCTGCACCTGGGGGGGAGAGGAACTGAAATAGGGGTCAGAGTCTCACATTGGAGCAACTGTTTAGGACAGAGGAGAAGCATTTGAGGCTGCTGAAGGTGAAGCAGCTGAGCTGTGACAGCGTGAACGGAATGAGAATCACACAGACAATCCTTGCTGCAGCCTTATATACCCTGGACAGGGACGCAAGTCCCCTAGAAAGCACAGGGGCTGGGAGTTGGAACGTAGGGATTGGAGAGCAATCCCAAGGCGAGGTCTGCTGTTGACTGCGAGGAGACGGACCCATGGGGCGTGAAGGAGGCGATCTCAAGGGGAAATTCCTGTGGAGGAAAACCAGGCAACCATGGAGGCAAGGTGATACTGCAGAGTCACGTGCGGTGGGTGGAGCCATCACTGTAGTCTCTCTCTCCCCACATGCCAGCACTGACAGCTGAACAACAGAGAAGCTCCAGAGAGGCTGGCCCTTTAAGTGCCTGATGCACCAAGCAACAGGAAAGGACCAGCCAAACAGGCTCTCTGACCGCCTGCTGCCAGAGGCTAGAAAAAGACTATGATAAGGCCATAGCTCTAGGAGTTCTTCTAGGTCTTCATAGAACTGATCAGCTTCAGCTTCTTGGGTATCAGTGGTTGGGGCATAGACTTGGATTACTGTGATGCTGAATGGTTTTGCCTTGGAAACGAACAGAGATCATTCTATCAAATATTTTAGACTGAACCCAAGTACTGCATTTTGGACTCTTTTGTTGACTATGAGGACTACTCCATTTCTCCTATGGGATTCTTGGCCACAGCAGCAGATATAATGGTTATATGAATTAAATTCACCCATTCCTGTCCATTTTAGTTCACGGATTCCTAAGATATCGATGTTTACTCTTGCCATCTCCTGCTTGACCATGTCCAATTTACCTTGATTCAGGGACCTAACATTCCAGGTTCCTATGCAACACTGTTCTTTACAGCATCAGATTTTACCTTCATCATCAGACACATCCACAAGCACCTTCAGTTTCACCTCTGGCCCAGCCGCTTCATTCTTTCTGGAACTATTAGTAGTTGTCCTCCACTCTTCCCCAGTAGCATACTGAACACCTTCTGATCTGGGCGGGGCGGGGGGTGGGGAGCTCATCTTTTAGGGTTATATCCTTCTGCCTTTTAAACATTTCAGGGAGTTCTCTTGGCCAGTATACTGGAGTGGTTTGCCATTCCCCCCTCCAGTAGATCACATTTTGTCAGAAATCTCCATGACCCAACTGTCTTGGGTGGCCCGACACAGCATGGCTGATAGCTTCATTGGGTTACACAAGCCCCTTCACCATGACAAAGCAGTGAACCTTGAAGGAGAGATCTAGAAGACCTCAGAACTAACACCAAAAAAAAAAAAAAGATATCCTATTCAACATAGGGGATTGGAATGCAAAAGTAGATATCAAGAGATACCTAGAGTAACAGGCAAGTTTGACCTTGGAGAACAAAATGAAGCAGGGCAAAGGCTAACAGAATTCTGCCAAGACAGTGCACTGGTCATAGCAGACACCTTTTTTCAACAACACAAGAGATGACTTTACACATGGATGTCACCAAATGGTCAATGCCAAAATCTCTCTTGGTATTTGGTCAAAACCAAAGAATGATAACATTCTTTACAGCCGAAGATGGAGAAGCTGTATACAGTTAGCAAAAACAAGACTTGCAGCTGACTGTGGCTCAAATCATCAGCTCCTCATAGCAAAATTCAGGCTTAAACTAAAGAAGGCAGTGAAAACCACTAAGCCAGTCAGGTACAACTTAAATTCCCTATGAATATACAGTGGAGGTGACAAATTCAAGGTTTTAGATCTAGTAAACAAAGTGCCTGAAGAACTATGGACAGAGGTCCATAATATTGTACAGGAGGCAGCGAACAAAGCCATCCCAAAGAAAAAGAAACGCAAGAAGGCAGAGTGGCTGTCTGAGAGGGCTTTACAAATAGCTGACAAAAGAAGAGAAGTGAATAGCAAGGGAGAAAGGGAAAGGTATACCCAACTAAATGCAGAGTTCCAGAGAATAGGAAGGAGAGACGAGACGGCCTTCCTCAATAAACAATGCAAAGAAATAGAGGAAAACAAGAGAAAAGATAAGACAAGAGATCTCTTCAAGAAAACTGGAAATATCAAAGGACAATTTCATCCAAAGATGGGCACAATAAATGGCAGAAACGGTAAAAAACCCAACAGAAGCAGAAAAGATCAAGAAGAAATGGAAAGAAGAGATATACAGAAAAGATGTTAATAACTGGGATAACCACTGTGGAGTAGTCTCTCACTCAGGTAGGAAATCAAGTGGGCCTTAGGAAGCACTGCTGTCAATAAAGCTAGTGTAGATGATGGAATTCTAGCAGAGCTATTTCAAATCCTAAAAGATGATGCTATCAAAGTGTTGCCCTCAATATTTCAGCAAATTTGGAAAACCCAGCAGTGGCCACAGGACTGGAAAAGGTTAATCCTCATCCCAAATTCCAAGAAGGGCAGTACTAAAGAATGTTCAAACCACTGGACAATTGCACTCATCTCCCATGCTAATAAGGTTATGCTCAAAATCCTCCAAGTTAGGCTACAATAGTACGTGAAACAAGAACTTCCAGATGTTCAAGCTGGATTTAGAAAAGGCAGAGGAACCAGAGATCAAATTGCCAATATTTGCTGGATCATAGACAAAGCAAGGGAATTCCAGAAAAAAACATCTCTGTTTCACTGACTACGCTAAAGCCTTTGACTGTGTGGATCATAACAAACTGTGGAAAACTCTTGAAGAGATGGGAATACCAGAACATCTTATCTGTCTCCTGAGAAATCTGTATGCGGGTCAAGAAGCAACAGTTAGAACCCTGTATGGAATAACTGACTGGTTCAGGATTGAGAAAGGAATACAAGACTGTTTATTGTCACCCTGTTTATTTAACTTAAGACGCTGAGCACATCAGGTAACATTCCCAAGGACACACAGCGAGTGTACTGCAGGATTAGAAATCAAGTCCCAGCAGCTGGCTCAAGGTCTGGAACCTTGAACCATGCAGTGGGAGCTGCTGTGAGCCCTCCCAGACTCACAGACTTGACAGTTGTCCCCTGCATGGCCCCCCTTGGGAAGCATGGCATTTGGATTCATAGCAATGTATAAAACACAATGAAAACGATACAAACCAGTCTTGACAGTTATGGGAAGCTTTCTTATACCCTAGTTCTTGCAGGTCTTCCTGGCTTCCCTGTGAGAAGGGGAGCAGGTATGCCCTCCCTGGTTTCACAGGAAGCCCAGGGCCATACCACAAGCCAGGCAGGGTTGACCCTAGAGCCCTGATCACTGAGTCCTGGACCACTGCACACATGATCCCTCTTTGCTTTTTTAATATGCATTTTTCCTGATTACCAAAGTAATTATATGCTCAATGGAAAATGTGAAAATAGAAGAAAAAATAGAAAAGAGACTAAAGATCTCTCCCTAATCCTACCCTCCCCCCTCCAAAGTAACCCTTGGGAACATGCTGGTATATCTTTTCTTTTCCATGCCCAGAGCCCCCATCTGCCACATTGATCTTTCCTGGGTGTGTGAGTCACCTGCTGGCTTCCTAGCTGAAGACAGTGGCCTTGTCCAGTCCCCATGGAGTAGGGGGCCCCTTGCAGCCACCTGATAGACATGCCATCTCCTGCTCCCTGGGATCCATGAGGCCCACCCACTCCCCACGCTCCCTGGGACCCCACATTACTCAATGCTTCCTGGCTCTTATCAGGAAACAGGGATGTTTGTGACATTGATGAAATCACAACAGCAACCCCTCCACCCAAAGTTTCCTTCAATTAATAAAAACTAGGTAATTTTAGAACCCAGCTCTTCAAGGAGCTGCTGCGGAAGACTTTCACATCTTTCTTGAATCATTTTTGTTCCCCCTTCCTTTTTTTTTTTTTTTTTTTTTTTTTGCTTCTCTTGTTGCCTGAACTTTCACCACTTGAGCTCCTGGTTTTCATTTCAGCATTATCCTGGGGTCAAAATGAAATGCTCACCCCACTGCCACTACCCCCAGGGAGAGTGGTATACTCATCATGGTGCAGCATGGAGGAACAGACTACAGGCTGGTTCACTTCATGGCTGAGCATCCCTGAGCAAATTACTTAACCTCTCTGAGCCTTAGTTTTCTCAACTCGGAAATGCTTCCCTGGTGGTGTTTCTATAATATTAATTAATAATTAAATAAGTGCCTAGCACATGACTATTGATTCCTCCTCCAGGCCCTAAAATGACACCTGGCTTAAGTTGGGATGGATAAAAGGATATCCTGGGACTGTTTGGGACAGATGGAGGGGTTGAGATCTTGTCAGGGTTTGGGGATAAAAAGAGAGGATGTGGGCTTTTAAGAAGAGAGTGTGGATGTGTGCTGGGAACCTCAGCCCTGGGAGTGGGGCCCCTTAAAGGTTATCTCATCTGTCCCCATCACAGTACAGCCCAGAGAGCAGAGGGAACAGCTGAGGTTACCTAGCCTCGTCTGGTACCAACCCTCAGGGATTTCCCAAACCCACAAAGCAGATCCTCAGAGCCAGAGTCAAGGGCGTAAGGGGCCAGCAGGCCACCTTCCTCCCCAGCTACCTGGGCCACTGCTCCAACAGCTGTCCTAAAGAGAGAGTGCCACGCTCACCCTACCTAGCTCCTGTCTCTCCCCACACCTGTCCCCTCTCCTGGCCACGGGATCTGGTCTCTCCCTGTGGCCCCTACATAGGGCCCACCCACCCCATTCCCAGAATGACTGAAACCTACCAGAGCCAGACCTACTTGCCTGGGGACGCCCACCTGGCAACCAGCAGGAGAGCAGCAGCGTCTGTGTCCCTCTTCCTCAGGGAAGCACGGAGGGAGTGACTCTTCTTTATAAGCTCTTCCCCTCCCCAGACTGCTTCCTGCCCGCATCCTCTTTGCATATCCCTTGTGCTTGCCTCAGCCCCACCTCAGCTGCACACTGAACTTGGGTCAAGCTCAAATGACCACCTCGTTGAAAGATCACCACCCCCAAAGATACACTAATTATTTTAGAAAACATGTGTCCCCAATCACACTTCTCTGGAACCATTCTCCTGCGGCTGGGCCAAGGACACGAAACGCCTCAGTCCAGGCTTCCAGACTTTCACTTACTCTTGTCCCCTATCTTACGTAGCCTTCCCAGCCTCCAGCTTCATCGGTCCTGGATTCTGCACCCCCTGCCGCTCCCCGCCCCACCACCCAACCCTCCTCCTCTGATGGTAACTCTGCAGAATCAGAGCTATGTCTGGCTCACCCATAGTGCCATCAGTTCTCTCATCTACTAGACTTTTCAGACCAGCTTCCCTCTTCCCCCTTCCCTGCTGCCCCTGCCAGTCCCATCACAGCATGAATCTCTTCAGAGCTAGCTGTCTGTTCACATGTCTGCTCAAGGACCATATGTGATCCCCCAGGCTGAGCCCAGGGCCAGGCAAGAGCAGACCAAATGAATGAATACATGTGTGGAACACACTGCCCGTCACGCGCTCGGCAGTATGAGGGTACCCCTCCACCAGGATGGCACCTGTGGTCCACTGTGAGTCTCAGCTACCTTCATCTCCAGCCCCACTGCCAGCCCATCACACAGCAGATGCTTGGTGAATGCTCACTGCCCCCTATCTGAACTGAGCAGTTAACAGAATAATGGCAGGTGGTTACAGGCACTGGTGATAGGGTCACCCAGAGCTGGGCTTGAATCTGGCTATATATGTGCTGTGTGACCTAGGGAATGTAGCCTCACCTCTCTGAGCCTTGGTTTCCAGATCTTTTGGGGGAGGTGGGGTTGGTGTCTCCCTCAGACAGGCATGAGAACTAAATGTCCCCAGAGAGGTGGATAAAGACAGACATTTGCCTTTCTCTGGGGTCCACAGGCCACAGGAGGCCAAGCCTGTAATGGGTTCCACTCCCAACAGTGGGGAGCAAGAGACCTTCCTCATGAGTGGGTTTCCAAGTCTCTCTGGGGCAAATGTTAATTACCAATAGGGAGAAGAAGGCCACAGAGTCCTGGTTCCATCTAGGGGAACAGCTAGGTTCTAGAACTTGGGCTTCTTTCTCACCACCCCCTTTTTAATTTTATTTTTTTTAATTTTTAATTTTTTAATTTAAAATAATTTTTAGACTTGCAAAAATTGTGCACAGAATTATCATTAACATATTACATAAGCATAACACAATTATCTAAACCATGAAATTGACATCAACATAATATCATTAACTGGACTTCCCTAGTAGCTCAGCGGTAAAGAATCCACCTCCCAATGCAGGAGACGTGGGTTCAGTCCCTGGGTCAGGAAGATCCCCTGGAGAAGTAAATGGCAACCCACTCCAGTATTCTTGCCTGGAGAATCCCATGGACATAGGAGCCTGGCAGGCTACAGTCCAAGGGGTCACCAAAGAGTCCAAGAGTCAGACACGACTTGGTGACTAAACAACAATAATACTTCAACTAATCCACAGACCTACTCAGATGTCACCTTCTGTCCCACTAGTGTCCTCTCTGGTCCTGGATCTTAAGCTGAACCCCGCCGTGCATTTGGCGGTTGTGCCTCCGTGGTCTCTCCATTCTGGGACAGTTCCTCGGCCTTGCTTTGTCTTTCGTGACCTTTACCATTTTGCAGAGAACTGTAGAATGAACTAAATTTTGGTTTGATGCTTCTTCATGATTAGATTGAGGCTATGCATTTTGGGTAGGAGCATGTGTTCCAGAGAAGTGATGTGTCCTGCTCACTACATGATACCAGAGGAAACTGATTTCAATACGGCTCATTACTGACCATGCTAACTTTGATCACTGGGTAAGGTGGCTTCTGCCAGGTTTTTCCTCAGCGAAGGTACTGATTAACCCTTTGTAATTAATAAGCATCTTGTGGGGAGGTATTTTGAAACTATGTAAATATCCTGCATCTTCTTATACTTTCACTACTAATTTTAGCACCCATTAAATGATGCTTTCTGACAGTAATTATTACTGTAATGTTTGCCAAATGGTGATTTTCTATTTCCATCATTCTTTCTACATTTATTACCTGGAATTTTACCATTAAAAGTTGGTCCTTTGTCCTATTTATTTATATATATTGGTAGAGACACATGAGTACTACTTTCATTTCATTTTTGATGTTCAAATCATCTCATGCTCTTTTGAAATATTTCAACCCATCTGTTTCCTGCTGACTTGATTTCCCAGCCACAGTCCATCATGGTGGGCAGGGCAGGATACTGGGGCAGCTGTCTCTGCATGAGTGGCCAGGTTTCCCTAAAATTCACTCATGCATCGTCCCAGTAAAAGCTGGGCCTTTTCCTGGAATAGGCAGGCTCCAGTCAGAGGAAGTCAGTCATGGGCTCCAACGCCAGGAAGGGCTGACCAGGTAGGTCCACCTCCTTCCACTGCCTTCCAGTCCATCATCCTGCTCTCCACCCCAATCCTGACCTGGTCCATGGCAGTACCAGCCAACCTCATGCCCTGAGCTTTTCATTCTTGACTCCCCTTTCTCTGCTCTGCTGCAGGGACAGTTGCTGAGAAGCCCGGGTAGCAGACAGCTGGGCAACATTTACCTAGATTCATAAAGAGGAACTGAGCTCCACCCAAGAGATAGCTGCCAGATGTCCTTCACCAGCTCCAAGGGCAGCCAAGGCAGTGAGTGCAGCGCGCTGCAGCAAGAGAAACTGGCCAGGGAGCAGTGGGACTCGCCCGTGTCAAGGGAGCTGAGGGAGAGGGGGCGGGGGGGGGGGGGCGGTGCGGCCTCTGAACTCATTCTTTTTGCTGTCTTTAATAAGACTGTCTGACCTGCGGAAGGGCTGGACTCAGTCTCTGAAGCCAAACAGGATGCTCACAGGCCTCTCCCACAGGGCACAGTGCCCTTGGACTACAGGTCTGTGACTTGACAATCTTTACTATTCCAACATACTCCTAACTCACTGAACACATTTACTAACTACAGTGAAAAGTGGCATCGCATTTTCAAAACACCTGTTTCTCTCTTCAGCTGAGCACAGACTGTGAATCTGACAAGCTTCCGCATGCAGCCTGTCCTCCATGAGCCACCTGAAGGCCTGTCTCCCCCGCCACGAGCCTCCCCAAGTCCCTCCAGCCCACCCTGATGCCTGGCTCGAGCCTCTGCACACAGAGTACCCAGCGCTACGCACACTCCACAGGAACGGGAGAGGCAGCTGGTTAACTTGTTGATTGAGTCTAGCCAAACTTGACAAACTGGATTTTGGGGGAAGGAGCCCTGGTCTGGCCCAGACTCAGCTTCTGTCTCACTCACTGTCTCTCTTTCCCCATTTCTCTGTAATCCTTGGGCAAAGCTCACCCCATTCGGGGCTGGGCCTAGAAGAGCATTAATCTGGTCCAACTCCAGGGTTTTAGAGTTGGAAATCCTAAAGCACAGACTGGCTGCCCAATTCAGAATTTCTATAGGTGTCTATGTCGAATCACTGATTCAATGTTGTGACAAATCTCAGAGCAGCTTCTTCCTACTGTGCTCCACTGATGGCCCAGCAGGAGAGAAAAGATGTTTATCTCGCCTCTTCCATTTCCTCTTTCTGCGCCTTCTGGCCCCCTCCAGCCACCCCAGACGTGCGTTGTCTCCCCTTCCGTATATCTGCCCAGGGCCTCGTGCTCAGGGCCTCATGAGGGGGCTGATTTCAGTTAAGGTGGGAGGGGGTATGTAACCTCCTCACCACTCAGCAGCCCCTTGCCAGGGTACAAACATACCTGTTTGTAATCAACATATTTATTCCTTTATCACAATACCTTCAACCACATATTCCATGTTAATATAGTGGTTTGCCACATGCCTTCTCTGTGGGTTGGGCCAAGCTGAGGTTATCACACCCATTTTGTGGACGCGGCTGCCAAGGCTCAGAGAGGGAAAGTCACTTGTCCAGAAACCTGTAGTTGATAGGCGCCCCTGGACTTTCTGATTCCTACTCGAGTGCTCTCTTGCCCACAATGTATGAGAATACTCTGTTTAATTGTTTGCTTCTTCCTTCTCCCTCCCTTCCAACTCAGACCTGATTAGCTATTCTAGGACAGAAATTATTTCTTACTCATCCGCGAATCCCTCACAGAAAAGCCCAGCAAGGGCTTGAGACGAAGTAGAACTGTAATACAAGTGTACTAGGTGAACAGATGCTTCCCAGGTGACATTAGTGGTAAAGAACCTGCCTGCCAATGCAGGAGACGTAAGAGACGCAAGTTCAATCCCTGGGTCGGGAAGATCCCCTGAAGGAGGGCATGGCAACCCACTTCAGCGTCCTTGCCTGGAGAATTTCATAGACAGAGCCTGGTGGGCTACAGTGCATGGGGTCACACAGAGTCAGACACGACTGAAGCGACTTAGCATGCAGCACATGCTTTGATGTAGGAAGCTTCCCAGAATGACTTAGATCCACTCCCTGGGGCTTCGCTGGAGAGTGGTGGCAGAAGGTCGGTCAGGTCTGACGTCATCCATGCTCCATCAGCTGGGTTACCCTATTGTTGGCTCTGGGACTTTGCCCATGAGGGCATGACTGACATCCAGCCAGAGTGAGGTCAGGGTCAGCAACCAGCAGCAGGTGCACACATCCTCAGGTTCCAAGCATAGATGACATCATGTAGGGCTTGAAAACTGGTGCTCACAGCAAAGCCTGAAAGTAGGTAGGAGGCAAGGATGGGCTGAGGTGCCAGCTTTCTGTGGCCAAGTTCATTTCTGTGGAATTATTTTCTTTCAAACATTTTTCCGGTCTTGGAAACTGTGACAGCTGTTAATCAACTGTTGAGAACTGAAAGCCTTGCCAAACACTCCTTTACCTTTTTACTCCATCTGCCCAACCACAAGGCCCTCCCACATGTCTGTCTCAGGTCCAGGCGGCCTGACTGCATTCCCACCCTCGGCCCCCAGCCAGGTGCTGATGGCAACTTCCTTCCAAATCCAGCTGTTTTCTCCTCACCACATGTTTTAGCTTTATTAAGTTTATTTATTCTGGCAATTTTCAAATATATACTTTAAGAAAGTGCCAGAATAGTATAAATAACTCTCATGGATCCATCATCCAGCTTCAGTGATAATCAGCTAGTGGTCAATCTTTCTACTCATATTCCCACCCACTTATCCCTTTTCAAATGAGTCAGTTTTTCACATCAGGTGGCCAAGATATTGGAGTTTCAGCTTCAGTATCAGTCCTTCCAGTGAATATTCAAGACTGATCTCCTTTAGGATGGACTGGTTGGATCTCCTTGCAGTCCAAGGGACTCTCAAGAGTCTTCTCCAACACCACAGTTCAAAAGCATCAATTCTTCAGTGCTCAACTTTCTTTATAGCCCAACTCTCACATCCATACATGACCACTGGAAAAACCATGGCTTTGACTAGATGGACCTTTGTTGGCAAAGTAGTGTCTCTGCTTTTCAATATGCCATCTAGGTTGGTCATAGCTTTCCTTCCAAGGAGCAAGCGTCTTAATCTCATGGCTGCATCACCATCTGCAGGGATTCTGGAGCCCTCTCACTGTTTGCACTGTTTCCCCATCTATTTCCCATGGAGTGATGGGACCAGATGCCATGATCTTCATTTTTTGAATGCTGAGCGTTAAGCCAGCTTTTCACTCTCCTCTTTCACTTTCATCAAGAGGCTCTTTCACGATTCTTCACTTTCTGCCATAGGGGTGGTATCATCTGCATATCTGAGGTTATTGATATTTCTCCCAGCAAACATGATTCCAGTTTGTGCTTCAACCAGCCCAGCGTTTCTCCTGATGTACCCTGCATATAAGTTAAATAAGCAGGGTGACCATATACAGCCTTGACGTACTCCTTTCCCCATTTGGAACCAGTCTGTTGTTCCATGCCTGGTTCTAACTGTTCCTTCCTGACCTGCATACAGATTTCTCAAGAGGCAGGTCAGGTGGTCTGGTATTCCTATCTCTTTCAGAATGTTCCAGTTTACTGTGATCTACACAGTCAAAGGCTTTGGCATAGTCAATAAAGCAGAAATAGATATTTTTCTGGAACTCTCTTGCTTTTTCGATGATACAACGGATGTGGGCAATTTGATCTCTGGTTCCTCTGCCTTTTCTAAATCCCGCTTGAACATCTGGATGTTCACAGTTCACAGACTGCTGAAGCCTGGCTTGGAGGATTTTGAGCATTACTTTGCTAGTGTGTGAGATGAGTGCAATTGTGTGGTAGTTTAAGCATTCTTTGGCATTGCCTTTCTTAGGGACTGGAATGAAAACTGACCTTTACCAGTCCTGCGGCCACTGCTGAGTTTTCCAAATTTGCTGGCATATTGAATGCAGAAGTTTCACAGCATCATCTTTCAGGATTTGAAATAGCTCAACTGGAATTCCATCAGCTCCACTAGCTTTGTTCATAGTGATGCTTCCTAATGCCCACTTGACTTCACATTCCAGGATGTCTGGCTTTGGGTGAGTGATCACATCATTGTGGTTATCTGGGTCATGAAGATCTTTTTTGTATAGTTCTTCTGTGTCTTCTTGACACCTCTTCTTAATATCTTCTGCTTCTGTTAGGTCCATACCATTTCTGTCCTTTATTGAGTCCATCTTTGCATGAGATGTTCCCTTGGTATCTCTGATTTTCTTGAAGAGATCTCTAGTCTTTCCCATTCTATTGCTTTCCTCTATTTCTTTGCACTGATCACTGAGGAAGGCTTTCTTATCTCTCCTTCCTATTCTTTTGAATTCTGCATTCAAATGTGTATATCTTTCTTTTCCTCCTTTGCCTTTAGCTTCTCTTCTTTTCCCAACTATTGGTAAGGTCTCCTCAGACAACCATTTTGCCTTCTTGCATTTCTTTTTTGGGGATGATCTTGATCACTGCCTCCTGTACAATGTCATGAACCTCCATCCACAGTTTTTCGGGCACTGTCTATCAGATCTAATTCCTTGAATCTATTTGTCACTTTCACTGTGTAGTCATAAGGGATTTGACTTAGGTCATACCTGAATGGTCTGGTGAATGGTCTAGCCACTCACTAGCACAGTAATCCAAGTCTATGCTGCAACCAGTAATGCTGAAGAAGCTGAAGTTGAACGGTTCTCTGAAGACCTATAAGACCTTCTGGAACTACCCAAAAAAGACATCCTTTTCAACATAGAGGACTGGAATGCAAAAGTAGGAAGTCAAGAGATACCTGGAGTAACAGGCAAGTTTGGCTTTGGAGTACAAAATGAAGCAGAGCAAAGCCTAACAGAGTTTCACCAAGAGAATGCACTGGTCATAGCAAACACCCTCTTCCAACAACACAAGAGAAGACTCTACACTTGGACATCACCAGATGGTAAATATTGAAATCAGGCTGATTATATTCTTTGAAGCCAAAGATGGAGAAGCTCTATACAGTCAGCAAAAACAAGACCGGGAGCTGACTGTGGCTCAGATCATGAACTCCTTATTGCAAGAGGTTATACTGGGAGAAACTAGATGAAAGGGATACAGGATCTTTCTCTATTATTTCTTGCAAATGCATGTCTAAAATTATGGTAAGATAATTTTTAAAAAGGTAAAAAATTATTCTGAAATACAGTTTTTAAAGTATTTTTAAAAATACATTTATGATATAGTAACATATGCCTTTCATTATTAACACATTTAAAAAGATACAGCAACAAATCTTACAACTACCATGACAGTGATAAATATAAATTATATTTTAAGATACCTGTGATAAGATCCTGCTAATAACACTACTTTTGGGCTGCTTACAGTCATAATCAAACATGTTACTTTTGTCAGAGGTTAATGAAAATAAAGGGGTTTCCCAGGTGGTGCTAGTGGTAAAGAACCCACCTGCCAATGCAGGAGATGTAAGAGACGCAGGTTCAAAGCCTGAGTCAGGAAGACCCCTTACAGAAGTGCATGGCAACTGACTCCAGTATTCTCACCTGGAGAATCCCATGAACAGAGGAGCCTGGCAGGCTACAGTCCTTGGGGTCCCACAGAGTCAGACACGACTGAAGCAGCTTAGCATGCACACGATGAAAATAAAAGTGTAAATTTTCTTCCTAACAAAATTCAGGGTTCCCTCCCTGAGTCATATCTTGGGCCCCCAAGTTAAGGACTCCAGCTTTGCTTAAAATGACAGCTTTCCTTCCTCTGTTTCACAAGCTATAATGGACACAGAGGATAAAGAGTAGCAGCAGGAGCATCTATGGAGGACGTGGTGGCCACACTGCATTGGTCATGGCTGCGTGGGGCATTTTTGAAATGTCAATTCATGCTTCCCCATACTGACTTTCCCTTTACTCAAATAGCAAGATTTTAGAAAAAGTCTGTTCCTTGTCCTTTGAGTACAGGAGTTTGAGGATATTAAGGTTCTCTTTCTGCCCTTCATCAAACTAAAAAATTATTCCCCAGGCTGGGGAGAAGATGAGGGGCCTGAGGGAAGCACGTCACTTTAGACACTAGATGACCCTGGGCTCTGCTTCCCCATCAGAGACCTGGGGTTTGTGGGATCAAGGGAAAGAGGGACATGGCACATTGTGAGTCTAAGCTGAGTACAGCTACAGGCAGCCCCATCCCACTCCCTCGCTTGGCACAGATGCAACAAAATGAGGTACTCAGTGAACTGCCAGGCCTGAAGGTGCTGGTGGACCATCCTGAGTGTGGATATATAGGGCTGGCGACCAACTGGGAGGCAGCAAAATGTCTAAGTGGAGGCCTGTACGGGCAGAGTCCACCAAGAACCATGTGGCACAGTGCTTGCCTTGGCACTGACTGAGTCTCCTAAACCTGATGCAATTACGGGCAAAGGGTGACCCTCACACTGACTGATATTTATTTTCCATTATCTGTGGAATGCAGTCACAAAACAGAAAATAAGTTGTTCTAGAAAATATGGTGATACTTTTTTGTATATTGAGTTTGTATTCAAGAACTAGTGGCACTTTCAGAATCCAAGGGCACAGCTTCTGCAGCAGGTGCCACTGCTGGTGCTCCAAGACTCAACCCTTCCTTATACCCACTTGGTACACACTGGCTGACTCCCAACTGGCAACACCCACTATGCTGTGTCTGAGGGCTTGCTCTGGCTAACAAAGCCTGCTTTACCTCTGCCTCCCCAACAGTGCCGTGCACCAGAAGTCCCAAGGAAACAATGTTCTCACCCCCTCAAGAGTCCTCAGCAGTCGCCTGGCCAGAAGTTCCAGAGAACTAAAACATTCCACCCCATCAAGGGTCCGTAACCAATGACTGGGCCAGAAGTTCCAGGGATACAACACTTCCTACCACCTCAAGAGCCCTCAACTAGGGACTTCCCTGCTGGTCCAGTAGCTAAGACTCTGCGCTCCCAAGGCAGGAGAGCAGTTCCTTGAGAGCCCCTTGGACTGCAAGGAGATCCAACCAGTTCATCCTAAAGGAAATCAGTCCTAAATACTCATTGGAAAGACTGAGGCTAAAGCTGAAACTCCAATACCTTGGCCACCTGATGCGAAAAACTGACTCATTTGAAAAGACACTGATCCTGGGAAAGACTGAAGGCAGAAGGAGAAGGGGACAACAGAGGATAAGGTGGTTGGATAGCATCACCAACTCAATCGACTTGAGTAAGCTCCGGGAGTTGGTGATGGACAGGGAAGCCTGGTGTGCTGCAGTCCATGGGGTCACAAAGTCGGACACGACTGAGCGACTGAACTGAACTGGGCTAGATCCCTTGTCAGGGAACAAGATCCCACATACTGCAAAGGGGATAAAGATCCCCTTTGCCACAGCTAACCCTGGCACAGACAAACATACTTTTTAAAAAAAGAGCCACCAGCAACCCTCAGGTGAATGGTCTGTGCTGTTATCTGAATTTCCCCCATGGGATTTCATGATCTTCCCTCCCCTGTCTCACTTTCCCACTCTCCTGCCTGTGTTTCCACCTCCCAAATAAACTACCACTTGAACCACAAGACATTGCCAATGGCTGACCTTCTTTGCTTTATTTTTTTAAAAACGAATGCAACTTTATAAAACTGAAACTAAAATCTACACTCAAATCCCTGTCTCTGGGTCTGCTAAGACATTTATCTATTACATACTCCATGCAAGAACTGTCCCCTTGAGCTGCCACCAAGCCCTCTGCACTGGGTCAATTGGAGGAAACTGCTGAACCAAATTCAGGGGAATGATCCCCTGGGAGCTGGAGAGGCCCAGTGTGCCTCCTCTGGTTCCACAGGAGAGGTGAGGTAAAGAACACAGAGGCTGCTTCAGGTTGGGAATACGCTCCACCCAGATACTACATATCACAGTGGGAAGTGTGGCCACAAAATGAGGAAACCATGAGATAAGGAAATGCTGTGATTGGAAATGTGGTGAAATCTTTGGAAGCTGAAGCCCTGGGTGTGGTGTGAAAAACTGCAAAAAGGACTATCTGTATGATCTCAGGACGGTGACCGTGAAAAGTTCTGGGACCCTATTTGGCCCGATCCCAGGCCTCCCTCCTAGAGAACTCAATCCCTAGGAGGTGGAGGTGGAGGGCTCCTGGGCTTATAAATGGGCTGGACAACACCTTGGCTAAGTCTGAATCCCAAACAAAACACAGCCCGTTAGCCACCCAGCAAAATTAATCTGCCTCCATGCTCAGAGGGTGTGGGGATCCCCCCGCTAGACAGTGGAGCAGGAGCAGAACTTGGACTAGAAGCCAGGCCTGTTTCTCTCTGAGCAGATACTTTTGCCTGTAACCCAACAGGAAATGCATTTTACGCAGCAAGCAACTATGCAAGTTTCATAAAAAAAAAAATAAATGCCCTGACAATCCGTAATGCACTTTGATATTTTCAATTTTATTCTGTTTCACATTTCTAAAATGCTGAACATAAAACATTAAGTGATTTCACAACTCACTTCTGGGTGGTGACCCACAGTTTGAAATACTGCCCTTGAATGTATCCAGAAATGAAAGTATGTGGACAGGAATTCTAGGCTTTTCCTAAATACTGTTTATTTACTGTCAGCCTCCATGTCCCATCCAAGGCTGCAGAGAATACTGGGCTGGGCCAGGAAATTAAAATTTTGCAAAGTGGATACAGAGAACTTGTGGTTGCCAAAGGGGAAGAGGGGATGGATTGGTCATTTGGGATTAGCAGGTGCAAACTATTATAGATAAACAACGAGGTCCTAGTGTATATATAGCACAGGGAACTATATTGAACATCCTGTGATAAACCATAATGGAAAAGAAAATGAAAAAGAATGTATTGCTGCTGCTGCTGCTAAGTTGCTTCAGTCGTGTCCAACTCTGTGCTACCCCAAAGACGGCAGCGCACCAGCAGCCTGGTGGCTCCCCCGTCCCTGGGATTCTCCAGGCAAGAACACTGGAGTGGGTTGCCATTTCCTTCTCCAATGCATGAAAGTGAAAAGCGAAAGTGAAGTCGCTCAGTCGTGTCTGACTCTTAGTGACCCCATGGGCTGCAGCCTACCAGGCTCCTCTGTCCATGGGATTTTCCAGGCAAGAGCACTGGAGTGGGGTGCCATTGCCTTCTCCAGAAGAATGTATTAATATATATGAAAATGAATATATATGTAACTACTCACTATGCTATACAGCAGAAGTTAACACAACATTATAAATCAACTATACTTCAATAAAATAAAATTTTAAAAGTAAAATATAAAATTCTGTAAGGTGAAGGTGGTTCCTGTCTCCTAATCCAGTGATTCAAACCAGGTATCGCCACTGCTTTCACATTCTTTGCCACATCTCATACCACCTGTACTATATATTATTATATGAATATTCTAAATCAACTCATCACTTTTTAAAACTTAAATACACAGATGTCGCAGACCCGGGACCTGGAGCAGCTCAGAGGCGGTGAATAATAGCTCTTCAAGTCTGCAATAAAAAATGGCCTCCAATAAAACTACATTGCAAAAAATGGGAAAGCAGCAAAACAGAAAGAGTAAAAAAGTTGAAGAGGAAGAACCTGAAGAATTTGTAGTAGAAAAAGTGCTGGACCGCCATGTAGTGAACGGGAAGGTGGAGTATTTCCTAAAGTGGAAGGGATTTACAGATGCAGACAATACTTGGGAACCTGAAGAAAATTTAGATTGTCCAGAGTTAATTGAAGCATTTCTTAATTCTCAAAAAGCTGGTAAAGAAAAAGATGGAACAAAAAGAAAATCTTTATCGGACAGTGAATCTGATGATAGCAAATCAAAGAAGAAAAGAGATGCTGCTGATAAACCAAGAGGTTTTGCCAGAGGTCTTGATCCAGAACGAATAATTGGTGCCACAGACAGCAGTGGAGAATTAATGTTCCTCATGAAATGGAAAGATTCTGATGAGGCAGACTTGGTACTGGCAAAAGAGGCAAATAGGAAGTGTCCTCAAATTGTAATTGCTTTTTATGAAGAGAGACTAACTTGGCATTCTTGTCTGGAAGATGAGGCTCAATAATTGTTTGCATTGCCTTTTATATATATTTATATATATATATATATATATATATATATATATATATATATATATATAAAATGTGGGTCTTGGTTTTTTGATTTATTAGTGTGAGGAAATAACTACATTCTAATGAAAATCAGGTTTGATACGTTTGTTTTGAAGTAATATTGGGGAAGTTACATTGGGTTTTTTGTTTTTTTCCATCTGTAGCACTGGTTACTTTGAACAAATAAAAGCTTTCTGTAGTTGCCTCCTTCAGTAGGAAAGAATTTGATACCATGGTATATTATTTCCTCATCATTAGAGACCAGTTTTTCTAAATGTTGGAGGAAATCTCCATAGTCATTACTCAATCAGAATTTAGAATTTGCATTTAACTCATATATGCCTGAGGACCATTCTAAGTTTCTTATATGTGTATACATAAAAGACATGTAAATTGTTTGGGAGTTAATTTTTTGTTGTGGTTTTTGTTTTGGTAAATATATTTAAACAACAGCCTTTCATAACCATGGATAAGCCCATGTTCTGAAATTACATCATTTTGAGCAATATAAGAACTTCAACTTAGATTAAAAATTTAAGTCTTAACCTTTCAAATTAAATAATTTTGCAATTAATTAGATAAATTAAGGAGTTTAAATTGGGTAATTTTTTAAAGCATCCCTATCAGAATCTGCATATAAATGCAGTTTTATATGCAGAAACCCTGGAAGGAAAATTTTCATCACTATCAACAACCTTCCCAACCAAATGAAAAAAGTAGAAAAATTCTAGTATGTTTTAATATAGCAAAGCAAAACTTAGTTAAATGGACACTTGATGGTTCCTTTTGGTGAACCATTGTTTTACAAGAAATTGAAGTCTCTGTGCTATATTTAGGAAATGTTGTGATACATGGGATGTCTCAGATTTGTTCATGGAAACATAATCAGATAGTTTTAAAATATTGGCAGTTTACGATCTACAGGAATAAATGAGTGAACAAACTTTTCTAATCTATGTTTGACCTACATGTTTTTTCAGACTTGACTCCGATCCATTCCTTACACGAAGGCTCAATTTTCTCAGTATTTTGGGTTACTAGTTCAGCAGAAGCCAAGAAAAACAATAACTTTGTAGTAATCAGAATGTTATTCAACTGTATATTGTTTACTTTATTGTAAATACTGGTGAACAGTGGTCAATAAATAGTTTTATATTCCTTTAAAAAAATAAAAATAAAAAATAAAACTTAAATACTCACACTAGCCTTGTCTTATGGAAATCAAAGGTTTGAAGTTACTCCCTGATGCAAAATAAAACTAAAACACAAATGATGAAAATAAAACATGCTTTCTGTGTTCCACTTTAAACTCCAGAACTACTGGCTCTCCCAGTCCTGCTCCTTTCATAAGAAAATAATCCAGCCTCAATAGCTCAATGTGAGCTGTCCTTAACCCCTATAAGGGCTTTGTCCTTCCAGACAGTTCACCTCCCCAGTGATAATCAGCACCATCATCATGGCTAATGACATTTAAACTCATTCAGTCTTCACACTGGCCCTGTGACTTGGTCAGGTCACTCCCTTTTATAGATGAGGAAGCAGGTATGGAGAGATGAGGCAGACTTGCCCATAGTTAGGACATTTGGAACCCAGGTCATCTGAAAGCAGAGCCTATGTGCCTAACTGCCCCCCTCTGAAGGTGCCCATCCCCAGTGTCAGCCCTAGTATTGCCTCTAACAGGATACACGTTAGAGTCCATCCTGGACTACACGTCCCATAATACTGTTCTGCCTCTGTTACCAAAGCACTTGCTTCTTGCCTGTTTAACTCACTTGGAGGTCAATCATAAAACTGCTTGAAGACACTATCTCTACCAGGCTGGGAGCTTCTTGAAAGGATGGCAACATCTTATTCTTCTATGTACTTCTGTCTGAGGCATCAGAGGCCTTCAGTGTTTCCTGGACCCTATGATCTTCTCTTGTTATTTAACAAACACTCAGCACTCTTTGCAATTTACCAGCTCACAGGCTGGTTTCCAGTGAAGCCCTGGCAACAGAGGGAAGGGAAGACAAGTCAGAAACAACAGAATGAAGGGGTCTTAACCTGCGGTCCACGGATCCCCACTGGACCCATGCCTAGGATACAGGTCTCTGAACTTAAGTGGAAAAAGATTACATCCTTATTGTCACTGGCCTCTGATGGAAATCCAGTATTTCCTCCTAATGGAATCTTACCTGTGACTCAGTCACTAGTAAAGTCACTAATAGTTTCATTTCACATCACCATTGCAGCAGACATCACAAAATACACCCATCACTTCCTAAAACCTTTCATTTTCAGACCCACAGCTGTATCTTGTATTTAAGTCATCAGTAAAGAAACATATGTATAGCACATGGCATGCCACAATTGGAAAAATATAGCTTAGCATCTGTATTTTAATAGGACTGGCATTTCTTGACAATTTCAATAGGGTCAGTAATCTGTTTTATTTCATACTGTTTAAAACATTATTTTGAGATAGGCCCATAGGTTTCATCAGGCTGCCAGTGGAAACTATGGTCCAAAAAAGTTAAGAGCTGGGTTTGAGTTCAAACCTTAGTTCTGCCATTTACAAAACAAGTTACCTGGGCCTCAGTTCCTTCATCAGTAGAATGGGGATTACTACCTACCTTATGGATTAGCATCTAGCATCTGAAGAAAACTGATTCCAAAACCAGCCGAGACTGCCTGGTGAGGCACACAAAGCCTGAGCATAGTGGAGCCCTCAGTTGCCCACCTCTCCTGTCACAGAAGCCATTTGTCCTCCTTAGTGTGGTTGAGACCAGCTCTCTGTGGCTGGACATAAGACCATACCCTTCTTAGATGCTCTATCCCCATTCTGAATTGGCTGACATTATGAGGCTCACAGGAGGGGCCAGTCGCCTCCCTCTTTTAAGCACTGACACGCAATTCCACACTTCTCCACAGGGTGGAGCTGGTTCACACAGCTTCATCTATCAGTGGGACCTTTCACCCTGACATGCATTTCCACGTAAGTCCACTGGGCAGGGTTGGTTCACACTCTCAATCTGTCAGCAAGACCAGGAGCACTGCCGAAACACTTCCGTTAGGACCATCTCACTATCCAGCCCTTGCTTCCCTCCATTCGCTTTCCCTTCCCACCCCCACCCCCCTTCCCAACAGAGCCTGCCTTACAGAAACGTGCCCCCTCTGTGCTCCTTTCCAGTAACCTTCTACTCTAAGAATGGTGGTGACTATTCTGACTTTGAATACCATGGATTAGCTTTGCCCTGTTTTTAAAGTTTATTTAAATGTTGTTCAGTCGCTCAGTTGTGTCTGATTCTTTACAACCCCAAGGCATATATTTTGAAATGGCAACCCACTCTAGTATTCTTGCCTGGGAAATCCCATGGGCAGAGGAGCCTGGTGGGCTCCTGTCCATGGGGTCGCAAAGAGTTGGCACACAACTGAGCAACAAACACATACTAAATATATTCTTTCGTGTTTGGTTTCTTTTGTTCAATATTATGTTTGTGAGATTGTATGCAGGTGTATTTCATCCATTCTCACTGCCCTATAGGTTCTACTGAGTGGATATTCAATACATTTGTCCATGTATCTGTTGACCTGGCATCTGAATAGAGTCCAGTTTAGGGTCTGCTTTGTGGTTGCTCCCTGGAGGGTGGCATCCATGCTTCTACCCAACCAAAACTGGTTTGGAGCTGGGGACTAATGATGCAATACACTCACAAGAGGATTTGAAAGACTGATCACATAGTAAAGCTTTCTGGGGACAGCAGGGCCCACACTCAAACCAGCATGTTTGGCTTAAGCAGAAGAGGCAAGTGGCTCTAGTTTTTACAGTGGATGGAGAGAGGGGGATCAAAGGTGAAGACGCCCTCTCCCACTGGCGGGAGTTTGAGGAGTCTTACCTTCCCACTCATGCCAAGGAAGCAAGTATCTAGCTTTTCTTATTGGCATGTCCAGGAGTCGAGTGAAAAGGGAAAGAGGAATGATGGGGCTTGCAGGCTATCATGGTCAAACATCAAAAATGGAATCAGACTCTTTCTTTTATGGTTATTGTTAAGTAGTACTGCTGTAACATTTTTGTACAAGCCTTTTGGCAAACATATCACACATTTCTAATGGGTGGGTGTCTCTAGGACTGCAATTGCTGGGGAATATGCTTGTCTTGGGTAAATACTGCCAAACAGTTTTTCAAAGTGATTATACCAAATTACATTCCCTTCAACAGTATTTATGGCTGTACCAGTTTGTTTATCCACTCTGCAGCTGAGGGACATTTGGTTTGTTCCCATTTAGGGAGGGGGGGGATTACAAATAAAGCTGCTGCAAACATTCATATGCAGGTTTTGGTGTAAACACATGTTTTCATTTCTTTCGGGTAAAAACTAGGAATGGGACAGCTAGGTTGTCTGGTAAGCCTATGTTGTGCAGTGAGAGAAACCAGGCACACTGTTTTGCAAGGTGGCTGCCCATTTTGCACCTCCACCAGCAAAGTATGTGAGTTCAAACTGCTCCACAATCTCCTGAGTACTTGGATTGGTCAGTCTTTACTTTTAGTTATTCTATTAAGTGTGAAGTAGTGTTAATTGTGCTACTGAGTTGTATTTCCTTAAGAAATAATGACGTTGAACATATATGGATGACTATATATCTTGCCATCCATATATGTTCTTTGATGAAGTGTCTTTTCAAATCTTTTGTCCATTTTTAAAGCTGAGCTGTTTTCTTACTGTTGACTACAGCGGGCTCTCTGTTTATCTTGGATACAAGTCCTTTATCAGGCAGATGGTTTGCAAATATTTTCTCCTAGTTTGTGACTTGTGTTCTCGTTACCATAACAGTATCTTTTGAATAGCAGCAGTTCTTATATTTTAGTGAAGTACAAACAACTTTTCTTTTACAGATTGTGCTTTTTGTGTCTTACCTAAGAAATCTTTGCCTACCCTTAAGTCACAAAGATTTCTAGAAATTTTATATTTTTAGGATTTACATGTAGGCCTGTGATTGATGAGCCTATATTAGCAAACTTCAAAAGGTATTTGAAAAAGGGTCTGATAATGGACACATTGAAAGAGGGCAGAGTTTACTTCCAGTAAAACACTGAAGATACATTAGGAGGGCCATAGTTTCTGTGTATAGCATCAAAAGTTAAGATTTTCTGCTAATTCAGAGTTTATCTTTCAGAAAAAACTGGCAAGAAGTTCTAGGGATGATGAGGGCTGCTTTCCTCTCTGGATCCTCCCTTTGATAGATGTATCACCTTTATATAGTATATTTATGCAGTAGTCTATAAATATGCCCTTTCAGTCTATAAATAATTTCAGCCTTTGTTTTGCCTCTCTGCTCCTAAGAGGACCGTTTGTTTAGCCCTTCAAAAAGTTAAGAGTTGGGAGGGAGATTTGTTTAATGTAACATGACAAACAAAGCCTAAGTAGCATAACAAATACACAGAGAGTTCATCGTGTGATCAGGATAACTATTAATTTGTAATGAATAACTTTTAACAATCACCCACCAACGTCCAGGATCTACCTGAACGAGTCTAAGAATTATTCATCTTATGGAATGAAGAAACTTCACTTCTTTCATTTTATGGGTTATCTTCTTCTCTCTACCTTAAGCCACAGTTAAAGGTCATGAGCCATTTTAGTCTTCCTTTTACAGAGGCAAATGACAACTCATTGGTTTGGGAAGCCCCAATGGCATTAGCTGCAGTAGGCCTTGTTCTAGAATTCCCACTGGTTTTACAATGGACTTTTTAAGTTAAAAACAAAAACCCAGTTCCAAGGATTAGAAAAAGGACATAAAGGCAAATGTTTGTTGCTTCTCTATATTCCAAAGGAGCTAACCAGCAAAAATGCTGTGTCAGGGAGGAGTCAAGTTCTACTTAGGTAACCTTTAGGCAAGAGACGTTTTTACAGCATCTATTACCTTGTATACTGAAGGCAGAGTAAGCAGCAGTTAGCGGACTTTAGAGACAATGCTAAAGTCTGCTCTAACTACTGGGTAGCCATAGGTCACCACTGCAAAGACGTTTCACGTAGAAGGCATGGTGGAAAGAGGCAGGCAAGAGGCTCCTGATATGCAGCAGTAAACTACAGTGGCAAGCAAGGTGAGGACTTCAGAATCCTACTCCCAGCCCCACAGTCTTTCATACTCTAGACTTGAGGGTATCTACCTGGCAACTCCACACAGTCCCACACTCTTGCGGTCTTCACTCAGCATATCTTGCGTGCCACAAAGTAACCTCCTTCTCTTCCCAGGCTAAGCCTTCCCAGGGGCTCTGTGGTCTCTCTGAATTACATCCAGATTTACCTTGTTCACTATCAGTTTTGATGCAGCCGTGGCCAGTCACCCCAGCATTCCTGAGCATGGTCGAGGGCCCCACAGAGTCCTGTGGGGATGGCCAACAGAAATCCCAGGGCTCTTTCCATCTAGGTTCTTTATGGAAGTTCCTTTTCATAGACCTGTATCCTGCTGGAACATAGGCGTCATATGGATTCTATGGTGACCTGGGCTGCAGAGGAACCCAGGACATAGCTGAGAACTTGACAATAAGAATGCAAAAGACAAGTAAGACAGCTCTCAGGGTTGGAGTGACACTACTGGAAAGCTAGCTACATGTTGAGACGGCTTGAGTCTTGAGATCTGGTTGATCGATGAACTGCAGCATTACCGTTCCTCTTGATCCTCAAAAGGGCTTCAGGCCATGTAAAGCCTCCTTGTTGCTAAGTTTTGTTTAGTTTTGCTTAGTTCCATGGTTTTGCCACTAGATCACCAGAGCTTTGGAATTTGGAAGGGAAATGTGGTTCGTAACTTATAAAACATGTTTGAAAAATTGTCCCATAAAATTGAGAACATCAGTCTGAGTTAGGTATGAATCTATCTTTCCCCAGAGAGGAATGCATCTTTGGAGTCCTTCTGACTATGGTAGGATCTTCCTTCCAGGAGGGGTTTCCTCAGGCTTCTCAGAGAGTAAGCCTAACAACTCAGATCCAGTGGATGACAACTGACACTTATATCATCTTTTGGGGTGCTTCCCCCCATTACCAGTGACAGAAGAAGGGCAGTGCACTTAGGAAATAAACCAATAAATTGGAAAGTTCTATCATGCTCCTTCATCTGACTAAGCCCTAGGATCACAGCTCAGATAGGAAGGAGAAGGAGGGGCCTGAGACTTCTGTTGCCCATCCTGGTGGAGGCTATAAATAGGTAGCACAGGAGAGCTAGCTGCTAGTGTGTGGGCAGCCTTTTCTGTATCAGGGCCCCATTTTCTAGGCTCTTTGCTGGTTCTTACATTGGAAAGTGACAAGGGCTATAGACCAGAACAGGGAACATATAAACATATTCATACAATGGCCAGTTTTGTCTCAAGCATTTCCCTTTATGTACTTCAACTTCTTTAACTCATAAGCAAAGCCTTCTTGGGAAGAAATTCATACTTATAAATCCAATACACTAAACTTTAAATATTAGGAGTCTAAAGGCCTCCAAGCGTTCCAATATCAAGAATAATTTTGTAAGATTTCACCTTAAAAAATGTACATTGCTTAAATATTTCAAGCCAGTTATAAAGCTGTCATTCTACTAATCAAGATCACCCTTCCTGTGATAAATTTATAAAACATCAAATACACAAAGCCACTTACTTACTTCACACAAAAATGTTAATGCTAATGGGTCTTTTCCTTAACTCTTCCTGTGCTTTATTCTAAAGCTTTCCAGGTTAAAAAAAAATGCTTATGCACCTAGGGCAGGCAGTTATCATACCAGTGTCTGCTAGCAGACTCTTGGGCTGGGAGGAGGAGAAGCTTAGTTGAGAACACACGGGCAACACTAAATTCTATACATAGTTATGTTAATCACTCCATAACGTCAAAGGGGGGTAATAATTGGATGAAATAGCATATAACATATAATATCTTGGATTTGCTTTAAAATACTCTAGGGAAAAAAAAAGTTAATATGTAAATATATACCTAAATACATAAGTGTAGGTGTGATCATCTAGTCCATTTCCCTGTGTTCAAGTTTTATTTTATGTACTTTTTTCTCCCTAAAACTCCATAGCTCTTAGCCACATTGATTACTTGACTAAGTTCTGAAATTCTAAGATACATAAACATATATGTTTGTGAACTAAGTTGCTTCAGTTGTGTCTGACTCTTTGCAACCCTATGGACCGTAGCTTGCCAGGTTTCTCTGTCCATGGGATTCTCCAGGCGCAAATACTGGAACGGATTGACATGCCCTTCTCCAGGGTATCTTCCTGTCCCAGGGATTGAACCCATGTCTCTTAGATCTCCTGCGTTGCAGCTTCTTTACCACTGGCACCATCTGGGAAGCCCAAATATACATGTTTAGATATGTAAATACCTTTACATAAATATCTCTAGAGATCACTGAAGCCCTGATGGAAATGGCATTCTTTCATATTCATAGAACTATGCAACATTTGAGGATCTTTAAAGTTAGATCCATTTGGATTTGGGGTATTTCGCATGGTTTTCTTCTGACTCAATGGCAGAACTTACAGATTCATGATGCTACATTCCCTTTGAATCAGAAAATGTCTCCTAACTGCTATTTTGAACAGTTTCTGCATTATGACACTAATAAATGGATTAATATCTACACGATTGAGTAGTAAACTCAACGGTAATGTTCAACAGTGTTTCTACTTAAATTCTTGATTATGTGATTGTACTTCCTTTACTTTTGTGCTGAAAATGTTGATTCCTAAAATAATACACATAATCACTACTATGTTTACTTATACAATGGCACCCCACTCCAGTACTCTTGCCTGGAAAATCCCATGGATGAAGGAGCCTGGTAGGCCGCAGTCCATGGGGTCGCTGAGAGTTAGACATGACTCAGTGACTTCACTTTCACTTTTCACTTTCATGCATTGGAGAAGGAAATGGCAACCCACTCCAGTGTTCTTGCCTGGAGAATCCCAGGGACAGGGGAGCCTGGTGGGCTGCCATCTATGGGGTCGCACGGAGTCAGACACGACTGAAGCGACTTAGCAGCAGCAGCAGCAGCAGCAGAAGAAAATTTGCCGCGGCCAGCACAAGCAAGAGTCGCACCTGCACAGGGAGAGAACGGAGCGTCCCCACTAAGAAAAATAAGAGAGAGACAAAAGATGGGGTTGAGAGGATCAGACCAAAATGGCTGATGCCTTCCTTTATTGTGCTGCAGTATATATAGGATAAAGTACGTGACTTCTGACATTCACAAAATTGTTCTTAATCTCCAGATACAATCACAAGACCCTTACCATTGTGTACAGATCACAAATAGATAATCTATCTTCTAACAATAAGCTAATCTATCTTCTATGAAATGTTGCAAGAACTAGACGTCCCGGAGCCTTAAGGGTAGTAAATTCTTCAGGGGGGCAGGACAGGGAGCTTAGGGACGTGCCTAAGGCTCTGCATAACGCCGAGCAGCTCCCAAGACTTAACCCTTCACGGGCAGTCCCCCGCAAAAATTATTTTAAAATACACCATTAATATGATCAATAAAGCTACAGGATTAAGTCTAATATTTTTTATGCAGTTTCTTTTTTTTAAACTGTCTCCCAAAGTGTCATTCCCATTAAGTATGTGTAGGCGAACCATGTTCCAGAGCTGCACTGTCCAATACAGAAGCCACTGGCCATATGCGGCTACTGAGCACTTGAATGTCCAAACTGAGAAGTGCTATATATATAAATCACACACCAGATTTCAAAGACAATAAACGAATGTAAATATCTCAGTCTTAAATCTTAAATAATTCTTAAATCAATAATTTAATACTGATAATATCCTGACAATATTTTCATTATTTGGGTCCTGGCAAGCAGGACTCCCCATGACTGGGACCCTAGTAGGCAGAAGATGAAGAAACCACTCACTCATGCAGATGAAATTTGTCCTCCAGCACCCCCTACTGACAAAGCTCGACAGTGAGCCTGCTGACAAGGAGGAAACGTGTTATCACAAGCAAAGCAGTGAAGGGTGGATTGGAATAAGGAGATGTTAAGTAACAACTGGCACACCTTCTCTAAGGAGGGCTTGCTCTTTTGCTTTCATGGGCTTTTTATAGGTACATAAAAGACAAAGAGTTTCACCAACAGCCTTAGTGAGATTTTGCAACCTCTGCTGGTGGCCATTTCCTTGTTTTCTCACAGATCTCTGATTCAGACTGGCGATAATGAAGTTTGTTTGCCTTAAACATTTTGCGAAATTATGGTCCCAGGATCAGGCTTGGAACTTCTGGGCCATCTCTGGTATCACCAATCCCAAATTATACAAAACAGGGACCAAAATGTTTTACAATAATTTACTGAAAGGATGTTGGGAGTTCCCTTCCTGATCTAAACAGAAGCATCAATAGAACATTTATCTAACCTATGGAAAAAGAGTGTACATCTGATTTTGAGGGGTCTGAGAGGAGAGGGTTACAGCGGTGGTCAAACAGATAGACCAGCAGGTTTAACTTAACGATGCTTGCCAGAAGCAACAAAGCCTTTCTGAAATGCAAGCCAGCCAAGGACAGAACTTAGGTACAGCACTGCCAGGAGTGGAAGGCAAGGGAGGAGAAGATAAAAGTAAGGCATGAAGGGATCTCATGAGCTTTGCTGCTTCATCCTACATTACACCTTCTGTTCTTCTTCCATGTTGCTCCTTATCCTGTTGACGAGGCCAGACTATCAGGGGTGGCAGAGTCACAGACAAAATTTCAAGGTAAGATGTTTTCACTTGTAGGGACTACATTGCAGAAGAAAATATGGGAGAGAATGGGGTCATGGAAGATGGGCCTGTGGCCCGACTCCTCCTGCCTCTCCTCATGTTCCCTGGGGCACCTTATATTCGAGAGACCACCACTTCAAGTTTCTGCCATGTCTTGTCCTGTGTCCCTTTTGCCCCTTGGTTGGCACACAGGGAGGTGACTTAAAGAGGAAAGCCACACTGGGGGAGGACAGAGTGCAAGGGCTTGGTAGTCATGAGGCCTTTCTAGCCCCAACTCTGAAACTGACATGTTGTAGGAATAAGGCCCCTCTGGGCCGAAGGGTCTCTATCTGTAAAGTTAGACCTCTTCCAACTCCAGGGCCCTATCAGAAAAGTCAAAGGATGAAAGAGGTGACAGAGCCAGGATTTGGGGAAAAGGTGACGAGAATAAACAGCAGACACAAAAGCCCTTGGTCTGATCTCCTGGTATTAGCACTGAGGAAGGTGACTCACTCTGGCCCACCCAGAACTGCCCATTATTCCTGGCCCACCACTCCCATTTTCTCCTCTGACCTCTTGGGAAGACAAATTCTGTCAAGTCATGGACATAAGACATAGCCTTAGTCATCAACTCAGTAAAAGCTACTAAGAGTCACATGGATGGCTTATTTGCACTTTGTGAGCTAATCTTGTTCCAAAGCTGCATGAATTCTGCCACACCTATGTGGACACACAGAAGGTAATTTTCCTGTGCCTTGCCTCTACCAAAGCCCAGGTTTATAGCCTTCTAGGTACTTTGCATTGATCAAATAGCATGTCTTATACATTCAACCTCTGTAGCCCTGTCACCAACCCTCATCTCTAGTTCTCTCCATCCAAAGCTTGCCCATTCTTCCACCCTGCTCAAGTGTTATTCCAGACCTGCTCTGTTGCTAATTCCACACTATCAGATGGCTTGATGTCCCTGCCCTCAAGACTGTTCTACCCCATAGTGTTCTGACTGCCTGTCAATAAATGTGTCTGCGGAGACTGTAACAAAGATCTTACTCATTTAGTCAGCTATTATATACAGTGATGGGCCAGCCCTTACATTATCCTCCTGTTTTATTTAGTGCGCACCACCAAAACAGTAAATACTTTATAACATAATTTTATTTTCTAATACGATTCTGTTTTCAGAGGTTTCTAGAGAAAAAAGTTTACGTTCTGACTTGAAAACCTTCCTTACTACACTGTATTCCTGACAAGAAACCTCCAGAAATACCCTAATGAGCCCCCGAAATCATTGGTCTTTAATCCTAAATTAGATGGAATAAAATATCTACCTGGCGTGTGGGATGAATTTACCTCTCCCAAATCTCATACCCTCAGATCTTCCCGGAACATTCACATATAGGTGGGCTCTGGGAGAATAATAGGCCTCAGAAACTAATTCATTTTGTTTCCCCCAGAAGTGACCCTTGTCCAGTCAATCTGATCTGACTCTCCTTACCTAACATATTGTGACCTAGCCTACTGAGATTAAAGCTTATGACTAGAACTCTTCCTTCCTTGTTGACTTTACATATATTCTTTCAGGTGTATAGATTATTTTATGAGAAAGATTATAAACGGTGAATGGTAGCGAAAAAGCAATTCAGCTTCCCCTTACCACTCCAAATTAGCAAACAACCATCATAAGTCCTGACTGGGGAATGTTGGGCTTTCTCCCTGTGGGTGAAAGTATCCAAGTGGAGGCTGGGTGATCGGTGGCCAGAGGATTCCACACTGATTCACAGCTGGAAATCAGGAGTCCTATTATTTCAACCTCACAACTCAATGAGTCTCTTTCCTATCCATAGAGAGAGAAAGAAAAAGTGGAGAAGTCCGACTCCTACAGCCCTTGTCTTGGCACTACATCAGATCGTGTATTAAAGGTTTCATGTATTAAAGTGTATTAAAGCAGATATACTGTCTTTTCAACTAAGTTATAGGTTCCCAGAGGCAGAGTGCACTGCCTTTCTTTTCCCATTCCACTCTTGACAGTACACAGCCTAGGGTTCACTGTTTAAAAGGTATTCAATGACCCCCAAATTCTCATCATCCTTTTAATGGCACACTTTAAAGTTACTCCTGAATACTCCATATTCAGGGATATGTAGATACAGTAAAGACTTGGTCCCTGCACAAAAGAAACCCCATAACATCAGTGTGTAGAAAGACTGACTTGTAATGAAGGCTATCTCATAGTTATGGGTATTGGCATATCCAGAAATCACAGTTATGGGAGACAGAAGTTCAAATGAGGAAATTGAACATTCTTGCTTGTGAGATGGATGAAGAAATATTTGACAGATGAAATCCTCTGGACCTGGGGATGAACTGGGACTCAAAGGATGAACAGTGTTTTACCAGGTAAAAAGTGAAAACCTAAAAACTTGGATGCAACACCCCAGTCAGTGATACCAGTATACACTTTCTTCTCAAGTGCACGTGGAACATTCTCCAGGGTAGACCACATGTTAGTCCATAAAACACATCTCAATAAATTTAAAAGAACTCAAATCATACAAAGTATGCTCTTTAGCCACAGTGGAATTAAATTAAATCAACAACATAAGGGAATTTAGGGAATTCACAATTATGCAGAAATTAAACAACACACTCCTAAGTAACCAAAGAGTCAAAGAAGAAGTAACAAAGGAAACTATAAAATACTTTGAGATGAAAGACAGCTAAAACAAAACACACAAAATTTACAGGATATAGCGAAAGCAGTGCTTAGAAGGAAATGTATAGCTGTAAATTCCTACGTTAAAAAAGAAAAAAGAGGGACTTCACTGGCAGTCCAACAGTTAAGACTCTGTGATCCCACTGCAAGAGGTGTGGGTTCAACTCCTCATCAGGGAACTAAGACCCCACACGCCTCTCGTTACGGCCAAAAAAAACCAAAATAAAATATATTAAAGTTAAAAAGAAAAAGGAGGAGACTTCCCTGGTAATCCAGTGGCTAGGACTCCTCACTTCCAGGGCAGGGATCCTGGGGTTCAATCCCTGGTTAGAGAACTAAGATCCCATATGCCTTGGGGCAACTTAAGCCCATGCGCTACAACTAGAGAATCCGCTCACTGCAATCACTAAGACCACGTGCCACAACTAAGATGCAATACAACCAAATAAATAAATTTAAAAAAGAAAAGACAAAGTACAACCTGGGTGGGAACAGATGTCCTTCCCCAACTTCAACGAAGAACAGAGGCACAACCTGGACCATGCAGGGCCTGATGGTATAATGGTGCCCAGCTTATCACTCGGAGAAGGCAATGGCACCCCACTCCAGTACTCTTGCCCAGAAAATCCCACGGGCAGAGGAGCCTGGTAGGCTGCAGTCCATGGGGTCACTAAGAGTCAGACACAACTGAGCACCTTCACTTTCACTTTTCACTTTCACTTTTCACTTTCACTTTTCACTTTCACACATTGGAGAAGGAAATGGCAACCCACTCCAGTGTTCTTGCCTGGAGAATCCCAGGGACGGGGAAGCCTGGGGCCTGCCGTCTATGGGGTCGCACAGAGTCGGACACGACTGAAGCGACACAGCAGCAGCAGCAGCAGCAGCAGCTTCTCACTAAGTGATAGGAGATGGGACAGAATCATGCATAAACACCAGAGTGAGCATGACAATTGACTCATGTCATGGGAACAGCAATGTAAAGGAGACACAACACAACTATGTTCACAGGGATGAGAAGAGATTTGAGACTGGGATACGGTAGACGTATCAGGAAGAGCCCAGCTTTCTTCACGGGGACAGATTGGAGCAAACTCTTCTTTTACCTCTTTTATTATTATATGTGCCTCCCTTACTTTTCCTCTCTGAGTGGGGCCCCAAGAAACTCAAGTTACACAGAATACAAAGCAAAATGTTAGAAATGACTCAAGAAAATACAATGTGCTGGGGAAAGGCAGTGTGTTTCAGAAGAAAAAGGAGTAGCATCAGGGAATTCCCGGCGGGTTCAATGATTAGGACTCAGTGCTTTCCCTGCCATGGCCTGGGATCAGTCCCTGGTTGGGGAACTACGATCCTGCAAGCCACACAGTGTGATAAAAAACAAAACAGGGTAGCATCAGTTTAAAGATCAGGAAAGATTTTATTCACAAAAGTAGTGGCATATGAAGGTGAAAGGATATGAAAGACTTTAAAAATTGCTTTCTGATCACAATAATAAAATAAATTTAGTTTGATAAATACAGAAAAACACAGAGAGAAAAATGAAAATTGCAAATTATCCTATTACTCAGATAAAACCATCACTAATATTTGAGAGGTATAGTTTTCCTCATCTTATTTGTATCTGTGTCTATCTATAAATATTCATAGATACTATAAATATAAATATCTATAAATATGGATATACAGATATGAAAGTACATGTGTTTATGAATATATACATACATACAGAGACATAACTATACATACACATATATTTCATAGATGTATATGTAGATATATATCTAGATACAAAGATATAATTACACATAGATATCACTACACATATATTTCAAAACAAAAGTTGTGACTGATAAGGATTCTAACAGTGGAAATGGAAGGTAATAAAGAGACCAGGCACAAAAAGGAAAAGAAAGTACAGACAGGCGATGGAACCTTCCAGAAAGAGTATGAGCTAAACGAGACTAGATTCAAATCCTGCCTCTGCTTCTATGGAAACATAAGCAACTTACTTATCCATGCTGAACCTCAGCTTTCTCATGTGCAAAATGAAGACAATATGTACTTGATCGAGCTGTTTTAGTGATCAGACACTTGAAAACATCAGATATGAAGCATCCTGCCCAGAGAATGGGAGGTGCTGAGCGTGTGCTGGTGTTGTACAGCAGGCTGTCTGGGTAGCTGCTTGTGGTGCTGCTTGCTTCTTTTTTTTTAATGTGGACCATTTTAAGAGTCTTTATTGAATTTGTCACAATATTGCGTCTGTTTTATGTTTTGGCTTTTTGGCCACAAGGCATGTGGGATCCTAGCATCCCTGACCAGGGATCAAACCCACAGCCCCTGCACTGGAAGGCAAAGTCTTAACCACTGGACCACCAGGGAAGTCCCTGGTGCTGCTTACTTCTAATGTAAGACACTTACAGGTAAGAGGGAGGCCAGGGACACTCTCTCACATGTATGAGCCCTCAATTCATTAAGTCACCAAGACAAATAGATGGTATGGTAAATTACATACCATAAAATTCTCCATTTTAAGGTGTACAATTCAGTGGTTTTTAATATATTCACTAAGATGTATAATCATCATCTTTAATTCCAGAATCAATTCCATTTTTATCATGCCCAAGCTGGGCGATACCCATTAACTATCATTCCCTATTGCCCTTTGTCTCACCAGCTCCCACCTCGTCCCCTTACCAGTCCGAGGCAAGCAATAGCTCAGAGATCACAAGGATTCCAGATCCCAGCTATATGAAAGAGCAAATCAGCCAGAAGTGGTCATAGGTCTTTTAAAACTGTTGGTGAACTCCCCTTAAGCAACAGCTTACCTAATTTCACAAGCAATCACAATCTGCACAGGACACAGTACTTAGCCATCTCGCAGCTTGCAATTTCCCTCTAATCAGCCATACCATACTAGGCAACAGACCAAGGTTATCAGCTCATTTTATCTAATTATTTTAATACTCATCACTCTCAGAAAACCCTTCTGACTCTCATAAAACAAAACAGCAGGAGGAGTTTGACGGCTAGCACTTATCTGCTGATTCATGAGTAAACGAGTCAGGCAGACAATTTTTCTTTTCTGGTTTTTCCTGAAACAGGGCAGGCATGTCCCTGCCCCTGAACAAAAGCATCACCATAGGGAGAGTAATGAGGCCACCAATTTGGGTGAAGTGTCTGTCTGCATAATCCATTTTTCTCTCAGAATTATAAAATAATTGTCCATCATCTCTGGCAAAGGAAACCACTATCCTGTCTGTATTGAGATACGGATCTAATTTAGATGTCAGCTACATTCATGAGCCCTCAATTCATTAAGTCATCAAGGCAAACAGATGGTGCCTCACAATCAGTGTGATGGCAAAATGGTTCGTAGAGTGGAGATCAGTTAATAAAAACCTATTTGCAGTGTCACTGAGTATGGCAGTGTGTTCCAGAAGAGGCACCTCATTCTCAGAGAAATATCAGATTGCAAAATTAGCCCTCAGTCACCGTTGGGAGAGACAGTTGGGGAAAGCAGAGAGCCAATGGGTACCCAAGGCAGCTGGGGAGAGGACAGGAGGGTTCTGAAAGGGAGACTGTCTATGGGGTGGTGATCAAGAGAATAAGAAGCCACAGGAGCCCACAGCCCCTATCCAGCTACCGCAGTCCAGCAGCAGAAATGCAGCCAGAGTTACTGAACTCTGGTACTCACCTCGGCAGAGAAATAGCCTTGAGTCATTCAACCAACATTTTCCATGTGCAGGGTACCACCAAGTGCTGTGGGTGGAAACATAATGGAGGTTCTGCTGCCAGGGTGCTTGCAACCCAACGTTCATGCACAACGACAGGACTCTCCATCATACCAAGTAGGAGCCAGCTGGGGAGCCCGGGTAGAAAATCACATTTATCCTTTCTAGTGGAAAGAGCTGTTTACCTGTGGTAAACAGAAAGCTTTTTGCTTCCAGTGGTCAAGTCTTTCTTTGTGTAATCTAGTCAAATTACCTGTATAAATACAGATAATAAAAATTAGTCAACCTTTTCACTTTCATAGTTTATATAAGATTATAAATTTTCTAATTTTTATAATCAAGATATAAACTACCTAAAACTGAATGCTAAAGACACCAAATTCTGTCTACTCACTCTCTACCGAAAGACATATTTAATAAACTATATGGGATATAAAATTACATCAGATTTTAAGACAAAATGGTTCTGCTGCTAATTCCAAATTCAACCATTTCCAACACAAGGGAAAGAGGCAGGTGGCCTTCAGGTCATCTAGAGAAGTTACATACCCACCACCCCACATGCCCCTCTCCCTACCCACCACACACCCCAAACAATTAAATAGGAAGAACGAAAAGAAATTCTGAGGAGCTGCAGTGAATCCAAGATCCATTTTTTAGTGACAACCACACGGCTTTTTGTTAGAAAATATTGTCATTGAAAGTCTTGCATCAAACCTAGAAGGATGCAAATATATTACCTTATTTGAGTTGCTTAAGTGCTTTCCTGTGTAAATAATCTTCTCGACATCACTGTAGACAGGAATCGGGCAAATTAGCACATTACTGAGAGTGAAGACACGTCTCATCTCTGCCACAGTTCTTTAGAGCGCTGGCCCCTTGTCATTCAGTTATCTGTCCATGTGTCACTGGCTGCATGTACACAAAAGCAGAAGTAGCATCAGAGATTTACCCAGGTTTCATGTTTGGTTAGTGGAGTGGGAAGCAGGTTTTCCAATCAAGTCAGGGAATTTGAGAGAAAGTACAGGCATATGAGGAAGGAGTATCCAGAGCAGTGGGGAGGACAGGAGAGAGAGAATTAAGTTCAGTTACAGCCATCTTACAGAGTCTGGAATTTTATGATGGCCTGGACCCTGGTCAATGTTCCCTGAGTCTGTATGGACTATTACTGCTTTGAAGCAGCAGGCCTTGTCAAGGTAGTAGAGGAATGACACTACTGCATGCAGCTGCCTTCCATATCCTTAGGACCTAGAATATGCCCTCAATACAAAGTAAAGTAAAAGCCACAGACTGAACAGCCTTTAGCTTTCTGGCAGAGAAATGCTGATAGGACCTTTCTAATGCATTGTTTTCAATACCTCAAACACACTCAGCTTTTGTAAATATCCAGCTCTAAAACTTTCAAGGGCCAACAAATACAATACTGTCCAAGTTCTTTTCCTAGCATTAAAGGTCCTCCCCACTGAGCTTCCCGGAGAAGGCAATGGCACCCCACTCCAGTCCTCTTGCCTGGAAACTCCCATGGGTGGAGGAGCCTGGTAGGCTGCAGTTCATGAGGTCGCTAAGAGTCGGACACGACTGAGCGACTTTACTTTCACTTTTCACTTTCATGCATTGAAGAAGGAAATGGCAACCCACTCCAGTGTTCTGGCCTGGAGAATCCCAGGGACGGCGGAGCCCAATGGGCTGCCATCTACGGGTCGCACAGAGTCGGACACGACTGAAGCGACTTAGCAGCAGCAGCAGCAGCCACTGAGCTTCCTTTCCATTACTCTCTGACGGTGCTTTAGTGACAAGTGTTTGCCTTTTCCCCACTCGTTGTCCTTCATACCGCAGCTACGATTCCACAGTCTACTTCTATTCCTCCGCCCACTGTTTCCTTTTCTGGAATATTCTTCCAATTTATTTACATGCTAGTCATCCTTCAAAGTTCACACATTCAAGCCGCAGTTCCAAGAAGCCTACTTTGAAATAGCTCACTCACTATGTTATCTACCTGGATTTCCACTCAAAGCACTTCTCACAGACTGCTTTCTACACCTATTCCTTTGACCTAATCAGATTATAAGTTACTTCAGGGAAGGAACTGAGTCTAATTTCTGAGTCCAGCACAACACCAGGCACAATACACATGTCCAGTATTTGGTGACCCTCTCATTTCTATTTTTAAAATACTCATACTCAATTTTTCTCAAAAGTCTTAAGATTTTAGACAAAATGCCACAAAGATCACACAATATTTTTTAAGGATGTCTAAAACTGGATTATGTAGCTTTAAGCTGAGCCGTAACCTAAATAGATGTCTAAGTTTAGAAGCGCATTTCTTTTATAGTGGATATGATCATATGTGGACAGCTCCTTGGAGCATGAAAAGTTACAGAGAGTCTCTAAAGAGGGGAAATTAGCCCAAACTGGCAGACACTTCCTGTGCTACCTTTCTATAAACTACATGTAGATTAATTTAATACATGGGAACCTGAATTATTTTAGTCTTCTGTATTAATTATTCTTTGAAATGACACAGAGTAAGAAAGAAATAATACATGTTATACGTTAAAAATAATAATGTCTGTATTAAGAAAATTTTAATAGTTAAATCAGTTGTCACTATTGTTTTCTTATGGTACTGAATAAAGAATAGCAGAATAATCTTTTTAAAATCTTCTATATCGTCTGATAGTTATCGTTACCATTTACCAAGATTCTGGTTTCTACATACTAATCAGAAAGAGATCATTTCTTACACAAATAGGGCAGAGTCTGCCTCTTTCCGCACAATGCATATCACAGGAATTTTTAAATAACTTACACTTTATATTTGTTTCCTCATTAATCACTACTATTGTTTATCCTCTTTTTACAAAGGAAGAAAGTGAAGCTCAAAGTCATGGTTAGTATATGGCCAAGCTGGGACTAGCACTGGTCTGCCTGACTCCAAATCCCATTCTCTAGAAATTAGTAAACAAACTTAACACTATTTTGATTCAAAGAATAGGCCATGGTCATTGTTGCAGTTAGCCTTTGTATTTCCAGAATCAAGGGATTTGATGACTTCTGCATTACCTATGAATATGGCTTTCATATTCAAATATCACGTTCTCTTATTTTCTTAAATATTTATTTGGCTGCACTGGGCCTTAGATGCTGCATATGGGATTTAGTTCCCTGACCAGGTATTGAACCCAGGTCCCCTGCTTTGGGAGCACAGAGTCTAAGCCACTGGAACACGAGAGAAGTCCCTCTTTTACTGTTTTAATTACCCTAAATCAACTTCTGATCTTCAGACTTAACTTTCAAGACCTTTGTATCCACTGTCGTTTCTTTTAACATTACCAAGGCCCTCCAGAGCTCAAAGACAGTCTGTATTATGAACATTCAGGGAGATATCGCCACAAACCTGACACAACACGTGCCAGCAAGGAGCTGAAAGCACTCCACACAACCAAGGTAAGTTTTTATCCTAATCAGAATGAATGTTTCCTGAAGTGGAAGTGAAAGCCGCTCAGTTGACTCTTGGCGACCCCCAGGCCAGAATACTGGAGTGGGTAGCCTTTCCCTTCTCCAGAGGATCTTCCCGACTCAAGGATAGAACCCAGGTCTCCGGCATTGTGGGCAGACTCTTTACCAGATGAGCCACAAGGGAATGTTTCCTACTTGTGTCTGAATTATGAGACAAAATATTTTCAAGATCCTGAGCCTATGACACTGAGCTTCTACCTGTGGGGTAGAGCCCTTGGCAGTCTGCCTCGTTTCACGGTTATAGCCAGACATTCTAGTTTAGTTAGAAAACAGTCCTCATGGCAGTGCTTGTTTTGCGCCAATTCGCCAGGTAGTTACCGAGTGATCTACTAACAAATTAGGGGTTCTGTCCCAGGAAGTTCACCGTTATAAGGTGCCTGTGACTTCTTTCCTCAGGCAAACCACGCCGGTCAGTATGGAGTCACCCGTGCTTGTAATGAACGGCTGCCTCCGACTACAGTGTAAGCGTCAAGCTCAGAGGCCCATAGCGCCTGTTCGCGGCCTATAACTGCCAGGGCATGAGTGTGGATCCAGCGCCCTAAAGCCGCCGGCGGCCCCTCCTCACCCGCAGCCGAGTCTCAATGATCGGCCGCGGTTTAACTCTCTCAGCCTCAGCCCCGCCTCGCTGCGTTCGCTGATGCTCGCTGCCGCCACCTCCCAAGAAGAAAACAGCGAAGCTAATGTCAAGTTCCTCCCGGCCAAGGGCCGAGAAGAACCCTCGAACGTCCTCTGCGGTACCTAAGAGGCCGACTTCTCACCTCTTATGCAATCCGTACGTAAGACCCAGGGACGAGAAGTCACCGCCCGCGCACGTCGCCCCAGCCAATCCGGGGCTCTCTCTGGGCCGCCCCACCCATCGCGTACACGCACGCACGCACCCATCCCCCCGCCCCGACCCACGCGTGCCCGTTGCTGGCTTCTGATTGGCTGAGGCCGGACGTAGGCGGGACCGGGAGAAGCCGGCTGGACTGCGGGTGCTGGAGTGGGGTCAGAGGCCGGTAGGAACCTGAAACGTGCTGAAGTTGTAAGTGATGCAGGCGGACTTTGGTTGTCGAGTGACTCCGGGCGGTGGGGTGGGGAGAAGAGAGGCCGCGTCGAGAGCACCTTGGGAGGGTTGGCGGCCGCGGGACTGGGAGAGGGAGCTGATGCCTGGGCAGAAAGAGGCGAAGTCTGGTTGGCGGGGCTCAGGCCTCATGCCTCATTTCGTGGTGCCGGGGAGGGCTGGTGAGAGCGTATGGAACCTATGAGGGGATGCAGAAAAGGCTTGTAGAGCGAATCGCGGCTGAGCTGGAAGGCTCGGGGATGCATCTGGGGAGGCACCGGGCTGGGGCCGACTTCGCGGAGCCTGTTGGCCCGAGCGTGTCCGGGACTTTTGAGAGTGGGTGGGTGAGGAGGGATTGGGAGGGCGTGCGGTCCGGCCATGGAGTCCTGACAAGGTCACAGGAAGGGAAAGGGGAGGAAGGTTGAAGGGTTGAGGGGAGGGCGTAAAACTACACGACCTTCCCGCCATCGGCTTCCTGTTCTCCCCGGGCCGGTATTCTCTTCCACCTTTGGCGACTCTCTTCCGCCTCAGGAAGGTAAGAAGGACCAGGGCCGGTATCAAGCGCCTCTGACAGAATTTACATTTCTCCCTCAAAAGTAAACCTGCCAAGTTAGAGATTACAAAACATAGCACAGGATTAGAATTGGGAGCAGTCGAAATGATTCGGCAGGTTTATTCGCCTATTTTACCGGGGCGGGAATCAATTATTCTCCTCTTCTGGGTAATCCTTATGGATGGAATCTATGCTTCCAGAGTGCCTGGGATGAAAAGTGTGATGTATAAGTGGTACCAGGCCCCAGCATGACAAACGTATTTGAGTTTTGTACACCAGTGGTTCTCTTGATTCCCTGTGCACCAGAATCTCTTGAACGGGTCTTAAAATATAGATTTCTTGGGACCTGCCCCAGACCATCTGAATCAGAATCTCCTGGGGAGGGGACTTGACAGCCGTTTAAAACGGGCTGACAGTTGACGGGTTCAAAATGAAAATTGGAATCCATTGTTAGAAGCTCCTGTGACAAAAATGAGGAGCTGTGAAGACCCTTAAATCTTTTTACATCACGTGATGCGGGGCGGCTCCTGTTCCCTTACGCCTCTGCTAGGTGCCCATGCACTTGGAAAGGTCTTCAGTAGTATCTTAGTTTACAGAATAATTCGTGTTTTCCAAATTGGCGTTGAGTATGTGGTTTTAGGTGCCTCCTTTTGTACATGTTCAATTTTCTGGCAGATCTGGGTCAGTTGCTGTGGGTGGATAAGAAAAAGATAAAGGAAATCCAGAAGTGATGCTAGGGGAAAAAATATTCAAATTACAGCTGAAATTGTTAGATGAATTAAGTCACTGGGGAAGAAGATTCCATTTAACTTTAGGCATGACAGACATTTTTCACAATTCAAAGGAGGAGATGCAGGCATCTGTTAAGAAGTGGATTTTCTATTTTTTTCAGATTAAATGTACACCAGCATAATAAGACAAATGATCTGGCAATATATTGTCAATCAAAAGAACCCACAACTGTTTATTAGGAGAGCTGGGTTCTAATCCTGACCTGCCAGAGGTTCCTGTTGAGCAGTTTATTTCACCCTTCATAAGCTTTCTTTTCCCATCTGTAAAATAAGGCTGCTGGCATGGATTGATACTTGGGTTTTTATTCTCAAGTGACTTATACTTATTGACCCTGATACTTTAAAAGTTAACCATTTTTTATTTGGGTGGCTGTAAATCATGAATACTTGGGGAAACTTCTAGGTGATTAGGAAGAGAATTATTAAAATCTTATACTCAGGGAGTTTTATAGATATATGTCATGTTAGAAATAGAATTTGAACCATAGAATAACAAATTAACTTTGTGATGTGTTGGACTTTTAATATTCCCCGTTCTTTTATGCTGCACACAAGGTGTTCTGTATCAGAGGCAAATTATCCTTAGTCACTTCAGACAAATAATGACTACATGGTTCCTTCATACCTTGATTCTTACCTCAGGGACTATTTTCTGAAAGCCCAATCAAGTGGCCTACCCATACAAACTGCTGCAAGGAAGGAGAAGCAAACTTTCGCTACACTGATCTGTTGGACAATTAGTTATCTAAGTGGATTGTTGTATATAGTGGATTTTTTTCATGTGGTCACAAGGATCCAAAACCTACTCAGGTTATCATGTGTTCTTTCATTGAGCAATGTAAGAATTAAAAGAGAAATTAGCACTTATGTAGATACAGCTTGATACTTTTCTTACTGATGAAACTCTACAAATGTGTGTAATTGTTATTTTTCACTAAATTTCGCTAATTTCACTAAATGCCTGAGAATAATTTTAATAGTTGAATAAATTTTGAAGTAATATTTTTCAACAAACAATAAGTTTAATTAGAATGTGGGATTGGTGAGGAAGGTAGAAGGAGGAATTGTGATAAAATAGGAAAGATTTTGAAATGTTTGCCTTTGGGAGGTTTAGATTGGTTATGAAGGGAACTAATAAACATACTGGCCTAAAATAGTTTAATCTTACCATCTAGTCGATTTATGTAGTATCTTGGGGTTTCTTTGGGTTTTTTTGGCTGCACCATGCAGCATGTGGGATCTTAGTTCCCAGGCCAGGATCCAGGCCCCCTGCAGTGGAAGCGCAGAGTCTTAACTGCTGGACCACCAGGGAAGTCCTCATTTATGTGGTATGTTGAAAGCCAACCTCAAATATTTCTCTGAAACTTCCCAAACTTTATCTAAAAGATATCACACTCTAAATTCTCACTGTCTCTGTTATGCTCTTGGCAAAGTGTACACACTCTGGCATGTTTTTAAAAGAATCTAATTTATGAAACATTATTTCAGTGTTTACATTTTAATCTCTTCAAATATATAATGAGCATCCTGAACCTCGGGCTTTTTGAATCTTGTGTATAATAAAAGCTCAAACAAAGTAGGGGTTCATTAAGTTAGGTAATGGAGCATAAGAAAGAAGAGAAAGTCAAAGTGAGAGTCGCTCAGTCGTGTCCAACTCTTTACAACCCCATGGACTATTGGAGCGTGTAGCCTTTCCCTTCTCCAGGAGATCTTCCCAAGCCAGGGATCGAACCCAGGTCTCCCGCATTGCAGGCAGATTCTTTACCGGCTGAGCCGCCAGGGAAGCCCTAGTTCTAATTGATTCTGTCTGTGTCATAACTACAGCTCATCTGGATTAAGGTCTTCTCTGCCAGGTGACAGAACTGTACTTTTGCCAGTGAGGATGGCGGCTTGGAGGGACAATTTCACTTTTCAAACTGAACACTACTCCTCACGTCTAGAGTTGGATTTTCTTTGAGAACCTTGATTACTATTAAACCCCTTGAATAGCAAAGTGTTGAATGAGAGCCATTTATTACTGGAGGGAGTGTGATGCACATGAAAAATTCATAAGCTAAGTCTATACAGATAATGGGATGGGCCGTTAACTTTTTGATGTCATCTGTAAATGACATCTGACTGATGCCAATTACAACAGTTTATTGTAATTAACATCAGTCAGAGATACTTGTGCACTTATATACTATGTCTGACTCCCTTTTTTAAATCTGTGGGTGAAGTTTATCATCTGTTCAGATCAGTCGGAAGGAAGTATGTACAGTGACTGTGACTAAGGTGAAATTGAGTTATTACTTCACTGTGATGAAATGCCTATTAGCTTCCTGTGTTAAAAAAAAAAAAGACCGAAAAGGGAGAATGGAGCCTTGGTCCCTTTGTTATGGAAATTAATCTTTTTTTCACCCTGCTATTCATATAATCAGGCTAGTATCTTGCCCTTCTTTTGTATTACTTAAAGGAATAATCTTATAAAAAAGTATGCTTTTAACTGCAGAACCTCATGGAAATTCTGTTTCAGGAAGATTCTTCAGTCACTATGTCAAGCGACACAGATATTTCTCTTTCTTCATATGATGAAGATCAGGGATCTAAACTTATCCGAAAAGCTAGAGAGGCACCATTTGTCCCCATTGGTAAGTTTGACTTTGATGATCTAATAAGCTTTAACACAGTAGAAGTGTGGGCAACTTGTTTCATTCATCAAGCATTTCCTGATGAAGCATTTATTTTTTAATATTTTTTCATATGTTGAAATGTGCTTAGATTGGTGTAACTCTCGAAAAAATTCTTCTCCGAATTCAGACATCTTGTTTTATTGACTTATTTCAGTGAATGTGTTGCGACCCCAAGACGACCATCAGTTTCAGTGATTTGCTGCAAGGACTCACAAGACTCAAGAGTTGTTATAAACTCACAGTTGTGGTTTATTACAGTCTCTACTGCATTCCCTTAACTGATTTCCTTCAGGGATAGAAGTAGGACAGAGAACAGTTCCCCTAGCCCTCTTAAAGGAATTTATTTACTGGCTTCACAAGCCCATACTTTAAAGATGATCTTGATTTTCTAGATCTGCTACCGTTTGCTACCAATTTTGAATTTTTAATTCTGAATGGGGGTGGGGGTGGGGATTAAAACCTCAGTTTGTATGCTAGCTGGGTAATGGTCTCCTAAAGCATCCTTATAAAAAATAGAACATCACCTGGTAATAAACTCATCTTGATTCCCTGCCCCAATGTATCTGACATAACTTGTGACTATTTCTTTTACAGGAATGGCAGGTTTTGCAGCGATTGTTGCATATGGATTATATAGATTGAAGAGCAGGGGAAATACTAAAATGTCCGTTCACCTGATCCACATGCGTGTGGCAGCCCAAGGCTTTGTTGTGGGAGCCATGACCCTTGGTAGGTTCCTACAGGACATTTTCAAATTTTTGGTTCCCCATGAATGGATTTCTTTGTAAATAAAACAAGGTAGATACTTTTAACTGACTTTGAAGCAGTTTGCAAATATAACTTACTCATTTTCACCTAAAAACTGAATGAATAAAAATAGTTCAAGTAGTGGTATAGTTTTACTATCTATGATGAATAATCTTACTAAGGTTTTAAAGAGAGAAAAGATAGTAGTGCCCATTATAATGTCATTGAAGAGTCTATATATGCAAATAGGGTTTGTAGTAAGATCCATCATCTGGAAGAGACATGATGGCTGTTTTATTGAGTTTTTGAAGGTGGAAAAGATACTACATGCTTTCGTAGGCTTTATAATTCATTGACTTTATCTGCTTTATACAGCAAGATTGAGTCCTTTTAAAGTTGCCAGAGATTAAAGTTGCCAGATAAATATTGATATTTTAGCCATCTGAGCTAATCATACTAGTCTTGAAAATACTTCGGAAACTGTATAAAAAGAATTTTAGAAATTTGAATTGTTTAAGAAAGCAAGAATGTAAGCAGCCTGGGGTCTTTTTCTCCTTTTAAGTATTATATGCTAGTAAGAGTGCTACTTTTAGATGTTTTATGAACAGTTTTTAATTTTCTAATACTGAAGAAGATTTTTAAATGCTTAACTAGCATTCTTTTTCTTTAGGTATGGGCTATTCCCTGTATCAAGAATTCTGGAGAAAACCTAAACCTTAGAAGAGGAGATGCTGTCTTGGTCTTGTTGGTGGTGCTTGCTTTAGTTAGACATCTCATATTGAGGTTATATGTTTATGCCGAAAATAAATTGTTTGGGTCAGACAAGAACATGGTAATTTGAATACTGGCTTCCTTTCTTGCAGGCTTGATTTGCCTGGTGACCAAGTTACTGGTGACTAGTTCACTAGCTAGGTCACTCAGGGAAGTCAGAGCAGCACAAAAGAAACATGTCACTTTTAAATACACTTGATAGTGGTACCTGTCCACCTTCTTAACCTCTTCTGTTGAAATTAGTTCTAAAGAAGACAACATGCCAATCCTGAAAATGCTCCCAGTTGCTACAGAATATCATATGCTTTTGATGTAATGTAGGAATCCTATTTACCCCAGTTAATTTAACCTTCTGACGGCCTTGTGGACTGAGTACTGTGTCAAGGGCTAGTTGGCTCTTGAGGAACCCTTTCAGAACAGTGCGTGGAATGCAACATTATAAACCTCCCTGCAAGTCTGTGCGTGTTTTTAAACCAAACCTAAAAAGCTGGTAACAGAGCCACTTTGAAGTAGTATTTATTTTAGAATCATAGTTATAAACATGAGAGTAACTTAACTTGTAGATCCCTTTTAGCTCTTTTGTAATTGCAGAATTATATTTTGCTGCTGTTATATTAGAATAATTTTAAATTATTTTGAAACATGTATTTTAAGTGCTAATGCAGAGGTAAATGAAAAACACTTTAAATGTGGGCAGTATGTTTATTTTCTCCAAAAGAATCATCAACTAAATGAAATGCCTATAATGGAAGTCATTGATGAGCAGCTGGTTTGGTCAGACATTATACAAACTTTGGTATGGCACAGAATGCTTTGTTGTACTTGTGAAATTCTCGTCTAACCTGAATTTACATTCCATGGTGATAACATGGTAAATGTAGTGTTATTAAAATAAATGAACACATCAAATGTCTTGTATTTATTTCAATTTGGGAAAAACCATCGTTCTTTGAAATAGCACAAGTAGTTCCAAGAAAAGAGGGAATAAGGGCTAAAAATTTATTGAGTATGTACTGTGTGCCACATACTTTTCATGTATAAAGTCATTTAAGTTTCCTAACAACCCTAAGAACTGTGATCCTTGTTTTGTGGAGAAAGACACTGAGATACAAGCAGTTTTAAGTAGTTAACCCAAGGTCACATGGGTAGAGAAAGCTGTAGGTTTGGGACTGAAACCTGGGCAGTCATGCGGTAGAAGCCAACAGATGTTAGAGATTTGAAATGTTGGTCTTTGTGAAATTAATGCTGGAGAGGCAGCAATTATCATAAATTAGTACTATTGGACAATAGGGTACAACATGGTCTTGACTTACCACTCCACTCTGACTATATAACCTGGCCCAAACCAGGATTTGCTCTTTTTTCTCCTAGTTAGAAACGAGAGATTGGACTAGGTAATTACTACAGTCCTATCTAGCTTATAGATCATGATATGGGTCTATGGGAAATGTGCTTTAAAAATAAAAGCTATGGAGAAGGAAATGGCAACCCATTCCAGTATTCTTGCCTGGCAAATCCCAGGGACAGAGGAGCCTGGTGTGCTACAGTCCATGGGAGGTGGGAGGTGTCAGAAAGAGTCAGACACGACTCAGCAACTAAACAATAACAACAAAATTGAGAGAACTGAGATGTGGAGAATTTGTCACTTTCATATAGTTCATGGGCTTTATTTTTTGGTTTGGGGGAATATTTGATTTCACTATATAGAACCATTTTTTTGTTGGGAGTATTTAATATTTATAGATCATTGCAAATAGCAAAGATCACTTAAAAGCTGTTTACTGTGTGCTTGTTTGTTTTGTATGCAGATTTGAAAATTAAGGAAAAAAATAAATGCTATTACTAGGAACTCCTCTCAGCCTCCAGTAGACACAAGAGTTGCTCGTAGGCAGTCCTAACAATAATTTAATTAAGGATAAGCCGCCTACAGAAAAAGAAATTTGAAAACAAGTTTCAGAAACTTTCTAATGGATGAACACATTATTGATTTTGTTAAATGAATACTAATTTGAGAGAAATTGATCTAGACAAATGCCAGAGGACAGAAGAACAGGAGCAAAATGTTGAGACTAGTGAGTATTGAGTAATCAGGAGAAAAGGAGTAAAGAAACAGAGTGATAAATTAGGACAGATGAACCTTCCCTGAAGAAGAGAATGATAAATTAGGGTGGATGAATAGGCTGATATTCAGATTATGAAAGTTATTAAAAGGGGCTCAAGGGGATGTGATCCTACTGTTTATTGAGCCAGACCTGGGTTCATGGTTTTGCCACTATGGTTTCCTCATCTGTAAAGTGGGGACAATGTCAGTGGCCTAGGTTGCTGGGAAGATTAAACGCAGTAGTGAATGTGGCAGGGCTTAGCACAGCGCCTGATACACTGGTAATCCCTGAATGGTTGCTGTTACCACTGTTAAGTGTTAAGCTTGGGAATGTGGCAGCACACGAGGTACACGGGCCCTCCTCTCACAACTCAGTCTAGCAGCGAAGGCTGACTTTAGATCACGGACTTCAGAAAGCTGCTGAATGCTTGGTATAGGATGCAGAAGTCAGAGAAGTTACCCCAAGGAAGCCATGCTCTAACCTAAGATGATTTTTCTCTGGGAGATTCCTTGGCTTACTGTTGCCTGTTTTGGAGCACTGCTATATGACTGCTTCCATGCCTCTCTCTTCTACTACTATGAAGGCGTGATGATCTTTTTTCATCCAAAGCAGCTGGCATTAGTGCCTGGCTCATACAGATGTTCAATAAATGTCTGTTGAATTAATTAGAATAAGGAGGTCATATTTTGACCGTCAGGATTGTTTCCAGAAAGTCACCAACCTATTTCTAGTTAACAGGCAACAGTGCCATCTGGTGGTGAGAGTTGGAATTTGCATGCATAAATTCCCCAAAGTACATTCTGCTTCTGTATCCTGGAGTCGGAACTCTGGAGTAGAGGACAGGTCATTGAGACCATTTCTTTTGCCTCACAGATGAGGAAACACTGCTCAGAGTTTCAAGAACTTGAAATTTAGGCTCTATCCCCAGGTAAATCTACACCCCATGGAAACAGGCCGGAACAAAGCTGAAGGAACATAAGGTATTTTAAAGTTCTCGTGTCAAACAGTGGAACTGCCAACTATTATTTACATACTTAATCCTGTTTGAAAGCTCTTCAATTCAAACGGGAAACTGGAAGGAGACCAAACATGCACCAGCCATGCCTGGATTGCCACTTTGTTAGTGAATGATTTACCTGCTATAAGTTCATGGAAGAGCCAGTAATACTCATGCATCCTGGCTTTATTCTTAGATTTTTTAAAAAAAGGGGCCTACTTTCCATCCAGCCACTGAAATGAGGCAACATCATTTGTTTTTTAGCAAAACAAAAGTTAGGAAATTTTCTCCTAAATTCAGTAGTGATAGATAGTTCCAGAGTGGAGGCTAGCATCTGGCTGGTCCCCTCTGTAGTATCCGGAGTTGCTTACAACATTCGTGTTAGGTCTTTTTCCCGTCCTCAGTGTCACTCTGAAGTGTCTCAGAGAGACTGAAAGTTTACAAGGTAGAAATGCCACTATCATACGTTTCAGCTGGAGCCCTCTTACTCAGCTTGTCTACAGCTATACTTCCTGTCGTCCCCACTGGTGCTCCTTCCGAGATCACTCGTTCTTGTTAGTCATCTCCATCTCCCACCATCACACCCTGGGCTCAAACTCTTAGAAGTGCCTTTCCTTCCTCCCATTCATTTATCAATATTAAGCCAGTCACCAAGCCCTGCCGTTTTTCATAAGCCGAGTCCTTCATTGCTCAGATTTGTTCTTGTTTGCCACCACTAAACTGAGGCCTGTCACCTCCTGTCCTGCCCCCTGGCTCCAGCAAAGCCACTGACACCAAAACCCTGTGCCCACCACTGTCCCTGACACAGGCTCGGGCTCTAGTCCTTTCCTGAATGTTCCCCTTCCCCACTCCCAGTCAATTCAGTGCACGCCTTAAAGACCCAACCCCATCCTACTTTTGGTAAACTACACTGAACTCTTCCAGGCCACAGTGAACTTTTACCTTTTTATAAATCTTGCTATATTTGAATTTAAGATACAATGCATGGTCCACTGTGGTAACATTTTTGCAACTAAAGAAAACCAGCATACAGCAATGAAGACCCAGCGCAGCCAAAAATAAATAAATAAATAGACTGTACTTATACTCTCCACTTTGCTGTTGTTCAGTCACAAAGTCATGTCTGACTCTTTTGCGACCCCATGGATTGCAGCCTGCCAGGCTCCCCGGTCCATGGGATTTCCCAGGCAAGAACACTGCAGTGGGTTGCCATTTCCCAAGTCTCCAGCATTGGCAGGCAGATTCCTTACCACCGAACCACCAGGGAAGCCCATTCTCTCCACTAGTCCCTCACAAAAACTGACGAAGGTATTATCCTGACTTTTCAATGTGGAAAGCTGTAATTTACCCAAGTCCATACAACTGGAAAATGACAGAGCTGGGACCCAAATCCAGAACTTGAGACCTCGGTCCTGTGGGAAGACTGCATGACGGAACAGAAGGCATAATATACATAGAGCAGTGCTGATCCCAAAAGTACCTGCTCTTCCCTTCCCTTCATTTTCCCCTCTCACTGCACACACACATACACAGTTCCCATCAGGTCCCAAATCCAAGACTTTTTTCCAATATATCTGCTTTATCCTCAGGTTTTTTTCATATATAAAAATCCTCGGCCACTATTTGGTCTTTATGAGAAGCAGAGTGATACAACTAGCGATGATCACATTAAGTGAAGTGAGTCAGAAAGACAAATACCATATGACATGACTTACATGTGGAACCTAAAATATGACACAAATGAACATACCTATGAAACAGAGTCACAGACTGGGCTGACTGATGGTTGCCAAGGGAAAAGGGGCCGGGGAAGGGATGGAGTGGAAGGTTGGGGTGAGCAGAGGTAAACTTTTATATAGAGAATGGATAAAAACCTACTGTATAACACAGAGAACTATATTCAATATCCTATGACAAAACAGAAAAGAATACAAAAATGTAATATGTGTAAGTAAATCACTTTGCTGCACAGCAGTAATTAACAGAATTTTTTAAATCAACTATACTTGAGTTTTTAAAAAAGAAAGTTGAGGAGATTCTCACATATACATGGTCTTACTGTGGAGGCAGTAAATTAAAACCTAGTAAGTAGACAAGGTATTGGGGACCTTATCAACATGGAAGAAACCAATTACCTCTGAGAAAAGGTGACTTTCATCCAAATGTTTCGAAAGACCATGATGTGAGCCAAGAGTGAAACTGAGAAATTTGGGGAGAAAATATAAAGTATATTACCAAAAAAAAAAAAAGTATATTACCAATACATTATGCTTGGAGGAGAGCCATCAGAGTGGTCCCCTGGAACTAAGGACTGATGAATCTTGGCAGAACATTGAGTTTTCTAATGAAGTCAACATATGATGAATGAGATCACCATATATTCAAACACATCTTAAGACAAAATTGCTCCACAGATAAAATAGGACTTGACTATAGCCAGAATGGTGTTAAATTAAAACAAGGAGTGTACAGAAGGGCAGCCGGGTCGGGTAGGGGGAGTCTGAGAGGCTGGTAGCCAACAAAAGAAGCCCAAATCCATGATGAGATGAAGAAAATTGGCAATGTGTATCCAGCACCTTCCAGTGAGAAAGGAACTTGAACCTGGAGACAATGGACAATTTTTATCTGTAGCGTGCTTCTGATTGTGAAATAGAATATTTAATAAAGCTTCCCATGTAGCTCAGTCAGTAAAGCATCTGCCTGCAATGTGGGAGACCTGGGTTCAATTCCTGGGTCAGGAAGTTCCCCTGGAGAAGGAAATGGCAACCCTCTCCAGTATTCTTGTCTGCAGAAACCCGTGGAGAGAGGAGCCTGGCAGGCTACAGTTCACGGGATCGCAAGAGTCGGACATGACTTAGTGCTCTTTCTTACCCTAAGTTAAAAATATTTCAATGCAGTTTGCTTCTGTTTGCTCTCAATTGCCCACAATATCTTTCTGATGACTGATCATGAGTGGTCATGAGTGTCTGATCCTGGGAAAGGAGGAGCTCTGGATATAGGTCACAATCCCCTAGTGTGAACTAGTGTCTTAGTGTTCTTGTTTGTTTACAGGTTAATCACTTAATATCATGGATGACATAAGTCTGGTCCCAAATGACACTCCTGGTTTAACGACCAAATTAGATTTTGGGCCTGCAAAGCCGAGGTCCATTAAGAAGAGAACTCTGAAATGGCAAGAGACAAATGGAACTTTGGTTTTTAGCTGCAGCAAAGCTTACTTTGATTTTGAGGCTAAAGAGCTAAGGCTATAACAATGCATGACAGCTGAAGAGCATTTCCGTTTACAGATCACTTTTGACACCTATTTGATTATCATGAAAACAAACTTGCTATTTTAAGAAGAAAGTTGAGGTTTGTGACTTGACTAATGTCCATCCAAGAATTAAAACCTAGGTATTCTTACTTCTGAAAGACTGTGTTCAACTTTGCTTCTCATAGTAAGGGTAGGATCACTAACTGGTTATGTCATATATATTTATTTGTGGGAGAGAGAATATTATTTCAGTGAAGGGAAATCTATCTTATCACCTTAGAAAAGATAAAGGTTCCAGCTTAAAGTTGGAGCTATGTTGAACTGTGGGAAGGGCCTAATTTAGGGATTAGAAAAAGGATCAGCTAGATCCACACAAACATGCTCAACTGATTAAAAAATAACTATACTGTAAAATATACATGAAAGAAAAGTGAAAGTGAAAGTCGCTCAGTCGTGTCTGACTCTTTGTAACCCAACGAACTATGCAGTCCATGGAATTCTCCAGGGCGGAATACTGGAGTAGGTAGCTGTTCTCTTCTCCAGGGGATCTTCCCAACCCAGGGATTGAACCCAGGTCTCCTGCATTGAAGGCAGATTCTTTACCAGCTGAGCCACAAGGGAAGCCCCAAATATACATAACAATTAACTATTTTAAGCATTTTTAAGTGTGCAGTTCAGTGATGCTGCTGCTGCTGCTGCTACTGCTGCTGCTGCTGCTGCTGCTGCTGCTGCTGCTAAGTCACTTCAGTCGTGTCCGATTCTGTGTGACCCCAAAGATGGCAGCCCACCAGGCTCTGCCGTCCCTGGGATTCTCCAGGCAAGAACACTGGAGTGGGTTGCCATTTTCTTCTCCAATGGATGAAAGTGAAAAGTGAAAGTGAAGTCGCTCAGTCGTGTCCGACTCTGTGCGACCTTATGAACTGCAGCCTTCCAGGCTCCTCTGTCCATGGGAGTTTCCAGGCAAGAGTACCGGAGTAGGGTGCCATTGCCTTCTCTGTCAGTGATACTAAGTGTACTTAAAATACTATGCAACCATTACCATCACTGGTCTCCATAACCTTTTCATCATTCCAAATAGAAACTTGATACTCTTTAATAATAAAACTCCCCATTTCTCTCTTCCCCTGCCCCCTACAATCTCTATTCTACTACCTGTCTCTACTCTAGGTACCTAATATAAGTGGAATCATACAGTAGTTGTCCTTTTATGTCTGGCTTATTTCACTTCGCATGTTTTTCAAGGTTCATCCATGTTGGAGAATGTGTCAGTACTTCATTCATTTCTATGGGTGAATAATACTCCATTTAGTGGATGTTACCACACTTTGCTTATCCATTCACCTGGAGATTGATATTTGGATTGTTTACATTGTTTGGGCATTGTGAATAATGCTGCTGTGGACACTGGTGTACAAGTATCCATCTGCTTTCATATTTGGGGCATATACTCAGAAGTGAGTTATAATGGATCATAATCTATGTTTAAATTTTTGAGGAACTTCCAAATTTTCTACAATGGCTGCACCATTTTGCTCTCCCACCAGCAATGCATAAGGGTTTCAATTTTCCCACCTCTTGAAATTCAATACATATTTTCCATTAAAAAAAAAGTAATAGCCATTCTAATGTGTATGGAGTGGTGCACCACTGTGGCTTTGATTAATGCTGAACATCTTTACATGTCCTTATTAGCCATCTGTATATCTTCTTGAAAGGAATGTCTCTTCAAGTCCTTTGCCTATTTTTAAAGTGGGTGGCTTTTTGTTGTTGAATTTACACAACTGATTTTTAACAAAGGCTCAAAAGCAATTCAGCTGAGGAAAGATACTTTTCAACAAATAGTGCTGAAGCAACTGGACATCCATAGGTTAAAAAAAAAAAAAAAAGAATCTCAACCTAAACCTCACATCTGACATAAAAATTATGTCAAAATAAATCATGAACATAAGACTAATGCTTTTAGAAAATCATAAGGGGAAATCTTTGGGACCCATGCAAGCATTGCAGGAGGGGGGACCCCTTCCAGGGCCCAAAACTGGGCTCTTGTCTAACACTTGGAAATGAATTGTCTGAGGAGACACATGTGCTCACAAAGCAAGAGATTTTATTGGGAAAGGGCGCCTGGGTGGAGAGCAGTAGGATAAGGGAACCCAGGAGAACTGCTCTGCCGCGTGGCCTGCAGTCTCGGGTTTTATGGTGATGGGATTAGTTTCCGGGTGGTCTTTGGCCAATCATTCTAATTCAGAAACTTTCCTGGTGGCGCACACATTGCTCAGCCAAGATGGATGCTAGCGAGAGGGATTCTGGGAAGTGGACGGACATGCAGTGTCTCCTTTCAACCTTTCCCGAACTCTTCCAGCTGGTGGTGGCTTATTAGTTCCTTATTTCTTACCAGGATCTCCTGTCATAAAACAACTCATGTGAATGGTTACTAAAGGGCCTGGCCAGGGTGGGCGCTTTCAGTCAGTGTGCTTCCCCCTAACACAAGGAGCTCTTACACTCCACACTGAAAGAAAGAAAATGGTAAATTGGAATGAGTCAAAATTTTTGTTCCATGAAAACTCATGTAAAGAGGAAAAGTTAGCTACAGAATGGGAGAAAATATCTGCAAACTACAGTCCAACAAATGATTAGTATCTAGAACATATAAAGAATTCTCACAAATCAACAGCTAGAAATTGGGCAAAAGACATGAACAGACACTGCACCGAAGATACACAGATGGCAAATGAGTACCTGAAAAAAACGTTCAATATCATTATTCATTATGCACAGCAGACCACAATGAGATGTCACTACACACCTATTAGTATGTCTAAAATGAAAAATAGTGACAAATCACGTACTGGCAAAGACGTGGATAAAGTGGATCACTCATACACTGCTGGGAGAAAGGTGAAATGGCAGACGCACTCTACAGAAAAGATTGACGGTTTCATATAAAACTAAACATGTTATTATCATACAACTGGACTCTTGGGCATCTATCCTGGAAAAATGAGTGTTAAGTTCCTACAAAAATCTACATATGAATGTTTGTATCAGCTTTATTTGCAATTCTCCTCATGTGTCTGTTAGTTGCTCAGACCTGTCCAACTCTGCGACCCTATGGACTGTAGCCCACGAGGATCTTTTCTCCATGGAATTCTCCAGGCAAGAATACTGGAGTAGGTAGCCATTCCCTTCTCGAAGGGATCTTTCTGATCCAGGGATTGAACCTAAGTCTCCTGCATTGCAGGCAAATTCTTTACAGTTTGAGCCACCAGGGAAGCCCCTTTATTTGTAACTGCCCCCTACTAGAAAGAGCCCAGATGTCTTCTGAGGGGCAAATGGTTTAAACAAGATGTTGTACATGCATATCATAGAAAACTGCTCGGCAATGAAAAGGAACAAACGGATACATACAACAACCTGGATGAATCTCCAGAAATCTATTCTGAATAAAAGAAGTCAGTCCCCAGAGGTTACATACTATATTATTCCATTTATATAACATTTCTGAAATGACAAAATTTTAGAACTAGAGAACAGATTAGTGGTCACTCCCTTTGGGAGTGAGGAGGGAGGAAAGTGGATGTGGTAATAAAAGCCCTAAAAGAGGAATCCTTGTGGTGATTTACGTGTTCAATATTTGAAGACGGTAGTGGATATGCAAGCCTAAGCATCATAAAACGGTACAGAAGTAAACACACACACACACAAATGAATACAAGTACAATGATCAACATCGATATTCTGGCTGTGGTACTGCACTAGAGTTCTGCAATATGCGGTCAGGTGCCCCGCCTTCATGCATGTCTGTGGAGTGAATGCCTTATGAGGAAAAAAAACCAACCATGAAATATGTGAAGACTTTCTGAAGACCTGAATCTAGTAGTGACTTAAATTGGGAAGTATCTGAAAGAAGAAAACAAACAAACACACAAATGTTTTCCACTGTGGAAATAAACCATGTGCTCTATATTTTAAGTCCTCTAAAGTGCAAAAATAAAAACATACCACTGCAATTCCAGCACTCGAATACAACCATTTGTAACTTTAATATTTCTTTGCATTCCTCCCCAGTCATGTTCCGTTCCTAGTTTTTGTTTTGTTTTGGCCGCGCCATGCGGGCTCTTATTCCCAGACTCCGGATCGAACTCGCGTCCCTTGAAGTGGAAGCGCAGAGCCCTAACCCCTGGACTGCCAGGAAAGTCCCTGTGTTCCTACTTTTAAAAACATAACTACATTTATTCAGTAGTTACTATTCCGTGCCCTGCCTTTTACACTCACTGGCACAAAATATCCTTTTCCCGACACTGTTCTATATTTTCCAAAGACATTCTTAAAGGCTACGTTAAATTTCATGGTGGGATCGTTCACTTTAATTTCTTCCAGCAAGACTGCGGCATGCGCATCTCTGCGTTTGGCCCACAAAACTTTTAAACTACGTTCTAGAAACGGACCACCAGCTCAACTGTAAAGTCTCAAGACGCAAGACGCCCCCTTCCATTACCCCACCGTGCTGGCTGACTTACCTACTAAACCCGGGTAGTCTGCACCTCCGTCCCTTTCCGACCTCCCGGGGCCCTCTTGGCCGCCGTAGACGCATGATGACGTCATGCGGCGTCGTGGCTGGTTTCCCTGGTGACGGTTGTCGGGACAGCGCAGGAAAGCGTCTGAAGAGGTGAAGGAGCTTCTGCAGCTAGAGATGGGGAGCAGCGGAGCAAACACTGTAAGTGCAGGGAAAACTACAGAATGGTTCTGGCTGGAGTCAAGACAGCAAGTAGCCGCCAGGAGGCCTGGCCGGAGCCAGGGGTGTATACCTATGTAAAGATTTATTGAGCTGTACACTCACAACTTATACACTTTACTCATGTAAATTATAATTCAATTAAAAATTATACCTCAATTAAAAGCAATAGTTAGGGACTTCCCTGGTGGTCCAGTGGTTAGGACTCCACGCTCCCAATGCAGGGGGCTCGGGTTCTATCCCTAATCAGGGAACTAGATCCCATATGCCACAACTAAAGATCCTGTATGCTGCAACTAAGACCTGGCACAGCCAAATAAATAAATATATATATATATTTTTAAAAAGCAGTAATGATATCTGAGCCCCATTCCTAGGAGTTGATATTTAATTGGTCCAGGGACGTGCCACAGCACTGTTATATTTTAGGAGCTCCAGTCTGTGGGGTCGTTGAGAGTCAGACACGACTGAGCGACTTCACTTTCACTTTTCCCTTTCATGCATCGGAGAAGGAAATGGCAACCCACTCCAGTGTTCTTGCCTGGAGAATCCCAAGGACAGGGGAGCCTAGTGGGCTGCCCTCTATGGGGTCACACAGAGTTGGACACAACTGAAGCTACTTAGCAGCAGCAGCAGCAGGAGATTCTAATGTTCAGCTAGAGTCGACAGCCACTGCTTATAGGGATAGGAAGGAGTCAACTGTTGAGTCTGAGTAATGGGGAAGAGTATCCTGATGGCACAGTCAGGTATGGAAGGGTGTGTCGGGGGTGGGGTGGGGCGGTGATGCTCAGTACAGTTCAGCTGTGGCTTTCAGGGGATCTGAAGTGAGGGTGGGTCTTCCAAGCTTCCACATGGACACCTGCAAAGCTAAGCAGGAAACTCCAGGCTTGGGGGGTTGTAGACAGGGCTTATTATGAGTCAAGCACTCTTGAGAAAGAAGCACTTCGTAGAGTTTGCTTCAGCTCAGGCTTCTTTTCCTACTCCGAGGGCAAGATGGCAGAGGATGAAGGCTCACAGGACACCTTGAGGCTCCAGTTTAGAGCCATGCAAGAGATGCAGCGCAAAAGGTTACAGAAGCAGATGGAGAAACGGAAGGAAAAAGAACTGAGCCTCCAGAGCAGAGGCGATGACCAAAAAGAGCCCCTGGAGATCTCTGATGGCCTCAGCGTCCTCCAAGCTGGGGAGCAGAACTCGAAAACCAGCTTTGAGCAGAGGTAAATGCAAGCTTGGACTCCCCCAGGGGCATTGCAGGGAGGTAGGGAAGATGGGGAGAATGACTGCAGACAGTTAGACAGTCTGGTTGGCCAGGTGTGTGCTTATCAACTGAGACTCAAGGGGTTTTGACATAGAGATTGTTATTGAAGACTCTTGCATCTGACAGAGGGTCCATGGGCCTATAGACATAATTTGGCATGAAATTTATTCAAAAACCATGTGAAGTCAAATGGAAAATTTTGAAATTCATCAAGGTGTGGTTTATTCACTTGGATTTTGTCTTTCATGAAAGAAAAAATTGGTTTTTGAGGAGCCAGTTGTATGGCTCTGATGACTCACAGATGATCACTGTTCCAAACCTCATCTGAGACTGTTCTGCCCCAAATTCCCTTTCCTGACACATAAGGACATATAAACCTACCTTTCATAAAGAAGCACTTGATGGATTCCTTGCTTTTATATAATTGTTGAAAAGGTTGAAGAGTCCAGAATCTTCTCATTTTGCTCTAAATTTGACGGTTTCATACAGATGCAGTGATTTATATAGCCTATTAGAAGCAGAAGTCTTGACTGATACAAAAGTTTGCTAGCCATTTTGCTAAAAAAAAAAAAAAAATCAGAGCAGTTGATGAGCTATCTCTTTGCTTCTGGTTTCACCCAGAATCTATTCTCCATCTACAAATTCTACTTTACATGGTTTCTCAGTTTTCACAGTGTTCTACTGAAAAATGCTAATTAGAAAAAATTAAGATGTCAAGAATTTAAAAAATTCATAGGGCTCCTAAATATTAGATCTAAGCTAACCCCAGATCGATTTCCAAATGATCTTTCCTCAAGTCGGAGAAAGTGGAATTTGTGGATACTTGAGCTGTTGGTATCCAACAATAATATTAATAATATCCATTATCTAATAATTAGTTGAGCTTCCCATGTGGCTCAGTGGTAAAGAATCTGCCTGCAATGCAAGAGATCCAGGTTTGATTCCTGGGGCGAGAAGACCCTCTGGAGAAGGAAATGGCAACCCAGTCCAGTATCTTGCCTGGGAAATCCTGTGGACAGAGGAGCCTGGTGGGCTACAGTCCATGGGGTCACAAGAAAGTTGGACATGACTTAGCAACTAAACAAAACAACAATAATTACTGTTACCTTTGAGCTTCCCAGTTGGCTCTATTGGTAAAGAATCAGCTTGCAATGTAGGAGACGTAAGAGATGCAGGTTCAATCCCTGGGTTGGGAAGATCCTGGGAGGTGGGCATGGCAACCCACTCCAGATTTCCTTCCTGGAGAATCCCATGGACAGAGGGGCCTGGCGGACTACAGTCCATAGGTTGCAAAGAGTCGGACAAGTGAAGCAACTGAGCAGACACACATGCTTAATTTCTATAACTTATTTACTTCCTGAGCAGCTGCCTCTGTGGAGCTGGTTTCATGCCTAACGATAGAAACAATCACAGACGCATCAGTCACGTTTCTCCTGTTTTAAAGTTCTGAAAAAAGTTGCAAGACAACGTAAAACAGGCAATACCAGTCGCCTATTCTGATTTCCTATTGGAGGAGCCTGGTGGGCAACAGTCCATGGGGTCGCAAAGAGTCGGACACAACTGAGCAACTTTCTGTTTTTTCTTTCTTTAACCTGAGACCCAGAGCCCTAGCCTCAAGGCTTAGACAATCCTCTTTGGTCTTCTAATTGCTGTTCAGTCACTCAGTCATGTCCGACTCTTCGTGACCCAATGGACTGCAGTACGCCAGGTTTCCCTGTCCTTCACCATCTCCCAGATGCTCCATCTTGCTCACACTCATGTTCATTTAGTCAGTGATGCCATCCAACCATCTTGTCCTTTGTGGTCCTCTTCTCCTCCTGCCTTCAATCTTTCCCAGCATTAGGGTCTTTTCTAATGAGTCAGTTCTTCACATCAGGTGGCCAAAGTATTGGAGCTTCAGCTTTAGCCTCAGTCCTTCCAATGAATATTCAGGGTTGGTTTCCTTTAGGATTGACTGGTTTGATCTCCTTGCAGTCCAAGGGACTTGATTTCAATACCACAGTTCAAAAGCATCAATTCTTCGGCGCTCAGCTTTCTTTACAGTCCAACTCTCACATCCATACATGACTACTAGAAAAACCATTGATTTGACTAGACGGATCTTTGTTGGGAAAGTAATGTCTCTGCTTCTAATATGCTGTCAAGTTTTGTCATAGCTTTTCTTTTAGGGAACAAGCGTCTTTTAATTTCATGGCTGCAGTCACTATCCACAGTGATTTTGGAGCCCCCCCCAAAATAAAGCCTCTCAGTGTTTCCATAGTTTCCCCATCTATTTGCCATGAAGTGATGGGACCAGATGCCATGATCTTTGTTTTTTTAATGTTGAGTTTTAAGCCAGCTGTTTCACTCTCCTCTTTCACCATCATCAAGAGGTTCTTTAGTTCCTCTTTGCTTTCTGCCATAAGGGTGGTGACATCTGCGTACCTGAGATTATAGATATTTCTTCCGGCAATCTTGATTCCAGGTTGGGCTTCATCTAGTCCAGCATTTCACATGATGTACTCTGCATAGAAGTTAAATAAGCAGGGTGAATATAAGCAGAGAAGTTAAATAAGAATAGAAGTTAAATAAGCCTTGACCTACTCCTTTCCCAATTTTGAACCAGTCCATTGTTCCATATCCGGTTCTAACTATTGCTTCTTGACCTGCATACAGGTTTCTCAGGAGGCAGGTAAGGTGGTCTGGTATTCCAACCTCTTTAAGAATTTTTCCACAGTTTGTTGTAATCCACACAGTCAAAGGCTTTAGCATAATCAATGAAGCAGAAGCAGATGTTTTTCTGGAACTCTAATGCTTTTTCTATGATCCAATACGCAAGTAAAACTAGAGGGCCTTCCCTGGTGGTCCATTGGTAGAGACTTTGCCTTCCAGTGCAAGAGCTGCAGATTCCTGTTGGAAAGCTAAGATCACTTACGCCTTGGAGCCAAAAAACTAAAACAAAAGAGAGAAGCAGGGCTTCCCTTGTGGTCCAGTGGGTTAAGAATCAGCTTTCAATGCAGGGGACACTGATTCAATCCCTGGTCCAGGAAGATCCCACATAGTGTGGGGCACCTAAGCCCATGCACCACCACTAGAAGAAAGCCTGCACACAGCAACCAAGACCCAGTGCAGCCAAAACTTTTAAAATAAATAATTTTAAATTATAAAAACACAGAAGCGATATTGTAACAAATTCAATAAAGACTTTAAAAAATGGTCTGCATCAAAAAATCTTTAAAAAATTAAGACTATAAATTTCCTTGTAAGTATCACTTTAGCTGCTGTTCACAAATTTTCAGATATATTGCTTCTACAGTCAATCCATTCTAAATGCTTCATAATACACATTATGATTTCTTCTTAACCCATAAATAATTTAGCAGTGTGTGTGTATGTGTATGTTTGGTTCGAAGCATATGACAACTTTGGAGTTCTTTTCTGAATTTTTGCCCTTTTTTAGTATTGATTTCTAATTTTAGATAATTAATATTAAAGAAAATGATCTGCATGATGCTCATTATTTGGAGTTTGCTAAGATTGCCTTTGAAGCCTATATTTTTATGCATGTTCCATAGATGCTGGAACGGAGTATTTATGTAGCTCTGCTGAACCCCGAGTAAACCATAGCATTCGGAGCTTGTTGCTCCTTTCATTTATGTGCATGTGTCCTTGATCATTGTTTTGAGAACAGTATGCTAAAAATCTGCTCATTGAGATTCCCCTCAATTCCTCATTCCTGTTTTATACAGACCAGTTCTAGTCACCACCCAGTACCCAGCCAGGGACAACAAAACTGGGCCACGGAGGCCTGAGCCCCCTGTGATTCTGCCTTTCCCTTGCAGGGTGCTTGAAGATGAGATCGAACAGCTTCGGGATCAACTCAGGGAAACAGTGGATGAGAACGGGCGATTATATAAGTTGCTGAAGGAGAGGGACTTTGAAATCAAACATCTCAAAAAGAAAATAGAAGAAGACAGATTTGCCTTTACAGGTAACTGCACCGCTGTTATGACAGTTCCTACCCTGAAGTCCAGGTCGGCTGGCCCAGCCGCCATGAAGCCTACAGGGCAGACAAACAGCAAGTTCCAGAGGGTAGGTGTGAAGAGAGAGTGCAAGGGTCAGCTGTAACCAAGCTTGTCCAGATAAGTCCCAGAAATGAGGGATGGGGAGAGGAATGGAGCAGGCAGGGTGGGCCAGCATGCCAGGAACCGGGAGCAGCAGAAGCAGAGGACAGGCATTCCAGGCAGTGTGGGTGAGCCCGCTGGGACTCATGACAGTTCTCCATGGCACCTGCTGCACGTTCGGTGGGCTGATGGCATCCATCCCATCTCGATACTCTGGCTCCAACATGGACGTGAAAAAAGCCCCAGTAAAAGTAGGCATTTACTCTATACCTCTTGCTGTTACTTGTTCTTGCCAGAAGGGTAGACAAGACAGGGAATTTGGCTGTTCCCAGGGGATTTCCTAGAATCCAGCAGCATCTAGAATGGACCTTGTCTCTTCAGGTCTGGCTGGGACCTTGGCTCTACTGCTTGAGACCTTGACCCCATGGGCCTGTTAGGGACCTTGGGTATGTTAGCCCTGTGGGTATGGACTGGACATTGACCACTGACTCTGTGGTTCTAAGCTAGACCTTATTCTTACACATCTGGTGGAGACCTTGGCCCTGGCTATCCTCTGCTCCATGCATTGAGCAATTCCCAGGTGGCTGACTAAGAAAGTACAAAGTCGGTGTCACCAATCACAGAGGGCAATACGCCTCACCTGGCATCTGCCAGAGCATCCCCCTCTGCCTTTGCTAGTAAATGCCCTTAAGAGTAGGTGTACATAGAGGACTAGTGCTGAATTAAAAAGCAAGGAGAATTTGGTATCTTAAAAACTGTTATGCCTCCCTCCATTCTTTGGCCTTTTCTGTTTAAAATAAAGCTATACCGAAGAGAAGGTAACATCTAAACTGGCTTGGGTTTTAGATGCAAAGGGGCAGCTTTTGCAAGGCTGTCTTTCAAGGCTGAGAGGCTCCAGGGGGAAAGGAGATGCCTTCACGTTTTGAAGAGGAAAGTTTGACAGGCTCAGTTCATGTTTTTAAACCAGGCTGCTGACAGCTGATAAACTGGTTTTCCTTTGGCTGGATTTTTCGTGTTTGCTTTAGTTTTTCCATTTCTTTGTACAATTCTTTGATGATTGCACTAGTGCTTACAACACACATAACTTTCATGGCCTACTTAGAAATATTATTTTACCACTCAAGTGGGATGAAGAAACTTTACCACCATATGGATCCCTTTACCCTCCCCCTTACAGTAAAACTCTTAAGTATTGTATCTGTATATGTTGAAAATCTCGTCAGGGAATGCTATCATATTTGCTTTCAACCATTATACGTGAACCGTGAACTTCCAGATGTTGGATTTAGAAAAAGCAGAGGAACCAGAGATCAAATTGCCAACATCCATTGGATCATCAAAAAAGCAAGAGAGTTCCAGAAAAACATCTACTTCTGCTTTATTGACTATGCCAAAGCCTTTGACTGTGTGGATCACAACAAACTGTGGAAAATTCTTAAAGAGATGGGAATACCAGACCACCTGACCTGCCTCTTGAGAAATCTGTAGGAAGGTCAGGAAGTAACAGTCAGAACTGGACATGGAACAACAGACTGGTTCCAAACAGGGAAAAGAGTATGTCAAGGCTGTATATTGTCACCCTGCTTATTTAACTTCTATGCAGAGTACATCATGAAAAACGCTGGGCTGGATGAAGCACAAGCTGGAATCAAGATTGCCAGAAAACATATCAGTCACCTCAGATATGCGGATGACACCACCCTCATGGCAGAAAGCCAAGAAGAACTAAAGAGCCTCTTGATGAAAGTGAAAGAGGAGAGTGAAAAAAGTTGGCTTAAAACCCAACGTTCAGAAAACTAAGATCATGGCATCTAGTCTCATCACTTCATGGCAAATAGATGGGGAAACTGGAAATAGTGAAAGACTTTTTCACTGCAGATGGTGACTGCAGCCATGAAATTAAAAGACACTTGCTCCTTGGAAGAAAAGCTATGACCAACCTAGACAGCATATTAAAAAAGCAGAGACATTACTTTGCCAACAAAGATCCATCTAGTCAAAGCTATGGTTTTTCCAGTCATCATGTATGGATGTGAGATTTGGACTATAAAGAAAGCTGAGCACCAAAGAATTGATGCTTTTGCACTGTGGTGTTGAAGACTCTTGAGAGTCCCTTGGACTGCAAGAAGATCCAACAGTCCATCCTGAAGGAAATCAGTCCTGAATATTCATTGGAAGGACTGATGTTGAAGCTGAAATTCCAATACTTTGGCCACCTGATGTGGAGAACTGACTCATTTGAAAAGACCCTAATGCTGGGAAAGATTGAAGGTGGGAGGAGAAGGGGACGACAGAGGATGAGATGGTTGGATGACATCACTGACTCAATGGACCTGAGTATGAGTAAACTCCAGGAGTTGGTGATGGACATGGAGGCCTGGCGTGCTGCCGTCCATGGGGTTGCAAAGAGTCAGACACGACTGAGCGATTGAACTGAACTGAATTATATTAATACATATTTTAAAGAACTTAACGATATACAATATTCTATTTACCAAGATATTTTAGCATTTCTGTGCTTGCCCATTTACTGCTGCCCCTATTATCATGGGGTTGGCAGCTTCAAGAGTAGGGCTTGGGCTTCCCTAGTGGCCCAGTGATAAAGATTCCACCTGCCAATGCAGGAGACGCTAGTTCAATCCCTGATCCGGGAAGATCCCACATGCCTCAGAGCAATTAAGCCCATGCACCACAACTATTGAGCCTGTGCTCTAGAGCCCAGGAGCCACAACTACTGAGCACAGGTGTTGCGCCCACTGAAGCCCCTGCATCCTCGAGCCCACGCTCTGCAGCAAGAGAAGCCATCGCGTTAAGAAGCTGGGAATCACAGCTAGAGAGCAGCCCCTGCTTGCTGCAGTAATGAAGACCCAGCACAGTCAAAAATAAATTAATTAAAATTATTTTTAAAAATAGTGGGGCTTGTCTGGAGACAGAGTTGGGAAAGAATAAGCAAAAGAAGAGGATGTCCCCCATTCTCTGTGAGCCCACTGCCTGCCCTTTGGACGAGAGAGGGCAGATCACTTTGACCTCTTTCTGATGTCTAGTTCCAGGATTTGTAATGCTTTTGAGCCCTGGGAGGGAAACATAACCACAAAACTCACCACTGGACCATCTGTACTTCTAGGTTTCGTTTCCTTCCCCAGGTTCTTTCTCCTCACACGTCCTCATCCTCTTCAACAGACATGAGGTGGCCGAGGTCAGCTACTCCTTGTTTCCCCAGTCACTGCCTGGCCCAGGTCAGCAGCAGCAAGCTTGTTCAAACATGCAGGCCTGTGTTTTTAATGGATCTCACCATTTCCCTTCATTTTAGGGACAGCTGGTGTGGCTGGGGATGTGATTGCCACCAAAATCGTCGAGCTGTCCAAAAAGAACCGGGTGCTGATGGCAGAGTCCGAGGGCGCGAAGACCAGAGTGCGGCAGCTCAGCAAGCGCATCCAGGAGCTGGAGCAGGAGGTGAGGAATCTCAGGTGCCCCTGCCCCGGGGGATCCTCACACCCCACGCCACTGCTCCAGAGAGGGAATGCACTCACATGCTTTGGGTCCTTCGCGAGGACTTTGAGTCAGTGTTTGCCCTGAGTCCCTCAGTCTGTCGCATCCTGAGAGGGGACTGTTGGGAAGCAAGGAGGAAGCAGGCCTGGAGAGGTAACCCAGCACACTGGGGACGACGCTAGCCTGGACCCTGACCACCCAGGTGTGAATGTCAGCTCCGCCACCGACTTGCATTGTGACTTTGAGCCAGTTACAGTCCCCCTGTGCCTGTTTCCTCCACCTGTCATACGGCAGTGATGATGGTGCTCACCTCAAGGTTTTCTGAGGATTAAATGTCTTAATGTTGTAAAATGCTTAAAACAGAGCCTATCAGGTAGTTAGCACCAGAAAGATGTCGTTAGATACATGATCAGGGATTCTGGCTAACTTGAAGCTAGAACCAGGAACATTCCATCAGTTTGTCCCATGTTCGTCCACCTTCCCTCTCTGCTGCCCTTGCCCTCTCACAGCTCATCATAAATGCCTCCAGCTGAGCGAGGGCACAGCCCCAGCGGCTCATGGTCCTTCAGGAGCTGGAATGACCCTACGTGCATAGCTTCTCCTTATGTGGCTGGAGGAGCTGAGGCTGGCAGCGGTTAAGAAGCTTTCTCAAGTCACACAGCATGTGGTGGTGCCAGACTTCAAATCCAGTTCTGTTGTTCTCCAAAACCCTCCTCAGTCATTATACTTGGCATTGCATTAGAGCTTCTTTATTCTATAACAAATTTTTTTTTGAGAACCATCTCAGGCTCTGTGCCAGGCCCTGGGGAGACTGTGAGGAGCAAAATAGGCCTGATTCTTTTCCTCCTGGAGTCAGACCAGCATCAAGGGCCCCTTCAAGGAGGTAGCATGTGCAGTGGGTCCCTGGAGGATGAGAAGGGGCCAGACTCAGAGGGTTGAGGCAGGGGCCTCCAGAAAGAGGACCCAGCAGGTGCAAAGGACCTAAATATGGATAAAGGCCTGAAAGAGGGCCAATGTGGCCAAGCATGGAGCAAGGTGAGGTCAAAAAGGTGGGAAAGTGGGTCGTGCCCAACCATGTCAGACAGGGGTGGTCTTGGTGTGAAGGACACCTGGAAAGCCCTTAAAGGGTCAGTTGACTGTCTGTATATAGCAGCGGTCTTGACCACTAGGCCACAAGCCTGTCAGGCAGGTTTCTTAGCATCTCTGATCCTGTTTCCTCGAGTGTAAGGTGAAGTCCGTAATTTCTTTTATGTCTCCCAGGCTGTTGTTAGATGCAGACCATGGCTACAGAATCATTATTTGTTAAGCTGTTCATGAATCCTAGGGCTGTTCCACTCTGTGACTGGGGAATGGGGCAAACAATCAATTAAAGCCTTTCCCATCGCAGAGCAGCTTGTAAAGGACAGTTCTTCCATTAATGGGCCTTAAAGTGAGCTGAAGAGATAGGCTACTGAGATCGGTGACCGCACATCCGACGGCAGCACCAGAGCACTTCCCACAAGGTGCCACAACCCCTGAGCAGAATTAAATATTAAGTGCCAGGTTTGCTTTTTCAGCTGCAGATAGCCCAGGCCAGGCTGCCAGCCAAGGGACCCACTGATGCGGGAGCCAAGCCACCAAGGACCCAGATGGGAGACAGAGTCTTGGTATGAATTCCCTTCTGTGCTGGGGAGTGTGTGAGGCAGCCATGGGCCTGGGCCCCCCTCTTCCATGGGGGCGCAGGTGTCTCTCTCCAGGGTCCACCTCCACCCCATTGCTGAGCCGGTGCCACCATTGCAAGCAGTATCCTTAGAGTAGCCATCAGGGCACAGTGACCAAGTCTGCCATCTGAGGCCAGGAATGCCCCAGGGAAGGCTAGAGAGGGTCTAATTGATTTAGTTCCCAGACAGGGAGGTCAGCAGGGGCCTGAGGACCCTGGAATCCTAGAATTTCAGGATCAGGAGGGAAGGCCTGGTGCAGCTGGCCTCCCGCTCTCAGCCCAGCCATGAAGGATCTCTGTTACAGCCTCCTCAATGGGGAGACATCCAGCCTCTGCCTTACCCCAGGGACAGGGAGCTCACTCTTCCTCAATGGAACCCTGGTTTTGGAGGGAGGCAGTCCATATTGTGGGAAGTCTTCCCTTGGTGGAACTCCAAATCTACAGAGTAAAAGTGATTACTGGGAATGGGGGCTGTTTCCAAGATTCCGTTTTTACTTAGCCAATGAGCCTCCATGAAACCTAGGACATGGGAATTACAACTCCATGAAAGGAAGGCAGTCTGATCCAGCGGGCTACTGGGTAGGGGCACTAAACCCAAGCCAGACAATAAATAGCTCAGAGTCTCAAGAACAGGCTTCCCAGGTGGTTCAGTGGTAAAGAACCTGCCTGTCAGTGTAGGAGACAGAGGAGATGTGGGTTCAGTTCCTGGGTTGGGAAGATCCCTTGGAGAAGGGGCATGGCAACCCACTCCATTATTCTTGCCTGGAGAATCCCCATGGACGGAGGAGCCTGATGGGCTACATTCCATGGGCTCACAAAGAGTCAGACATGACTGAGCAACTGAGTACACACTCAAGAACATCCCAGGAGGCCTCCCCACTGTTTTTTGTTTTTGTTTTTTTGTTTTGTTTTTTTTTTTGGCTGCACCACATGGTTTATGGGATCTTAGTTCCCTGACCAGAGATTGAACCCGGAGCCCCAGCAGTGAGAGCACCAAGTTCTAATCACTGGACAGCCAAGGAAATCCCCCCATCGTTTTCTTAAGCCAAATGAGTTGGTGAAATGGAATCCAAGCCTCAGTACTCCCAGTTCAGTGCCCCCTTTTCCACCCGATCTTCCCTGTTGTCTGTGACTCAGGGTCAAGCCACTTCATGGCTGTCTCAAGGAGAATTCAGCCCTCTCCTCAGTGTACAGTGATGGGCCCCTCCATGTACAGGGTGACGTATCTCTTGAAGGCTAGTCTTGTGTAGACCTGTCTCATTGCTAGGGAGGCAGTGAAGGGGCTCCGCCCTCAGCAGGGGCCAGACTGGGTGTCATTCAGTGCTTTTCCCAGCTCTAGGGGATGCTGCTAAGCTGCCCCATATACATCCACATCTCCAACTGGGACTGTGCTGGGTGGGAAACTGCTCATTCGGTCACTTGTTGAGCCTGATGGAATTTTCTGTAACACAGAGAATCAAAGACCAGCCACTGTCCACAAGGGGGTTCAATAGAGGCGATGAGTAGGCATATTGAAGGATGGAGGTGGGGACAGGGCCCTCAGGGAGGGCCCCCTGGCTTGGAGTTCACAGAGGGAATGCACTTCACCTGAGGCAGCCAGGAGGTGGGATGGGCAAGGGCTTCCTGAGGTGGCCTTGCTGGAGTAGGAAGGTAGGGGTGGCCCTTCTAGCAGAAGCAGCACGAGCTCAGAGCAGGAAAGCGTCACTGTTCCTATTCTGTTTGTTAGCTGGGCATCAGTTAGACAACATTTGGCTGCAGCCCAGGGCCCATGAGAAGGAAGAGGGGAACATAATCCAAACAAAGCTGGGGTGGGGTCACCTGCGGAAGGAAGCCTTGACAGTAGCTGGGGGAGGAGTTCCAACTTCATTCTCTGGCAGCAGGGAGCCTGGGAGGTTTCTGATGGAAGCATGGGTGGTGGGCTGCAGTCTCCACTCCTCAGGACATGAGCTGCCGGGGTCCAGCCCCCGCAGGATCCAGGGGAACCCGAAGGAGAAACGGCGTTGGCGAATGAATGAATGAGAGAGGAATAGAGGAGAGAAAGAGACTGATGTTTCTTGGTTTACACAGAAAATCAATAAAGTCTCGAGACAAGAGACTTGCACCGTCTACGTAAGGCCACAGGTGCCCTCCCGGTCTCCTGAGGGAGTGAAGACGCAGGGCGCCTTCCTGTTCAGGTCTTAGAAACCCAGGCAAATAAGTAGACACGGCGGACCTCTATACTCCAAGGGATCAGCCTGAAACAGAGAGTAAGAGAGAGAAAGAAAGAAGAAAAAAAAAAGAAAGAGACACGGGGTGATCAAGCTTCTTCGAGTGAGGCCCATTATTTTATTTTCAAAAGGGACTTTTATACCTTAACTTGTACATAGAGGGAAATGAAAGATGCAAGGTCATACAGAGTCAGCCCAAACATTCTAGCAGTTTTGTCCTTATTGAAACCAGGATTTTTTCTGCAAACTTTTCCCATAAATGATGTTGTATACATTATCTTCTGGCCTTGGAGGCCTGTGAACATTTTATGACCCTCTTTTGATAAAGGCTGCTCAACCAGAAAACTTATTTTCCCTCAAAGTGTTTTTTCTTTATATTTCTAATCTATATCAGCCTCAGAAAATGCTAAACAGAGTTACATTTCTCATGGAGCAAAGGTGCAGTGAGTTACAAGAAAAAACCAATTAGCTCAAAAGTCTGATGTGGTTAATTCAAGGCTACACTTGTTTTTCTTACATTCCAACTATGTTAACTAATGCACTCCCAGGTGCACAGTGGATAAGAGATATGGGAACTGAGCAACAAGCATTGGCCCAATAATGAAATCCTACACCAGCACTACTCTAATAACTTTTAACTCTTTGAAGGGCTCTATGTTTTAGGCTTCCCGTGCCTCTCGCAGTTGGGAGGCTGTGAACAATCATATGCATAGCTGCAAGAGTCTGGATAAACCTGCCAAGCAAGCTAGAATGCTAACAGAGGGCGTTTGATTTGAAATATTCCTCTCATGTCCAGGAGAGTTATTAGCTAGAGCCCTAAGTTGATTTTCTCCAGAGAAAGGTGGTTGGGGATAGCCCCCCGTTAATGTCAGGAGAGTTGGTGAAAGGCACAAAACAGTAAGACAGATTCTGGCTTTGGGGTAGATGCTCGAGCTGGTCTAGGGAGCCCCTCGAGTCCTGAAGCCTTGCTTAACAGTTCTCTTCCACATGACCTTGTCATGGGTGGGATGGCCCATGCTGGCTCCCGGCAACGAGTCTTCCCAGGCCTCTTCTATTGAGAGCAAGAACAATAGCCATGTCCCTCTCATTAGACTGTTCAGGCCAACCCAGGCCTGGGCCATGCTCCATAGCCTGCGGGCTCACCCCCGTCCAGGCCCAGAGCTCCGAGTGCATTCCAGAGTAGAGCTGAACTCCCTCTCCCTGCATGAGGCCTCAAGAAGCTGTTGTTGTATGCGGCCTTGGCACTGTCTGCTCCCCCTGGACACCGTTTCAGGTATTCCTTCAGGGGAAAAAGCCACGACCCCCAGAAAGCCTGTGGTATCTCACTCTGGGCAGAAACAGCTCTGAAATGCCAAGGAGGTGGGTTGGCACATCTTCCCGGGTTGGGGGTGAGGTGTGGAGCCTGGCAGAACAGATGGGTTGATGCCCTCACCAGAACACCATCTAACCTTCAGCCACCTTTGCCAGCTGCCGACCCAAGCCAAGTTATGCCCCCTGGGCATCACCATCTGTCAGAATCTGCCCCAGGGAGCACCCTTTACATGCATTATCCCATCAACACTCACAGGTACCCCAGAGGCTGGTATAAGATGCCCCCATTTCACAGATGAGAAAATGAGCCTTGGAGAGGTTGCCTGGGCTCCAGATCGAGATGCAATCTGAGTGCCCTTTCTGTGCCCTCATGCTCTCAAGTGCTCTCTCAGCTCCTGCACCACCACCCACCAGAGCCTGAGGGATAGGGCAGGAGGGGGTTGTCAGGCAGGGGTTGCTGCTTCCTAACCCAGGGAAGATTCAAAGCAGCACCTTAGCAGGGGGCAGACAGGCCCCCAACAACAGTGGGAAGGGATGGCAGACAGCCAGACGGGGGAAGGACAGACAAAAAATTAGATTAAAAAAAAGACGCCCTTGTGTTTTGCCTAAATTCTCAGGTTGCAAATTCTGCTCACACTGCTTACTCTATTCAGCCTCATGGTGGCGCTGTGAGGACGCAAGCATTTCCTAGATGAGGAGACCCAGTGAGTCCAGGCTTTCCTGGCTCTGTGTGCAGGTCTCGTTGCTTTGATCAGTGGTTTTCACAGGGGCTGCCCACCCCCAGGCTCCTGGGTCAATCTTTCACTAGCATTCCCCGGAGGTTTTAATCTGTGCCTACTAAGAAAAATTCAGAAAGCTGCTGCGGTATCCACCCTGTTTCCCAGAAGTTTACCCCACCTGATGTCTTGGGACAGGAGCAGATGGTCTCGGCGTCACTGCCAGTGGGACCCTCAGCCCACCAACCAGCGTACCTGTTGCCACCATGCCAGGGCATCAGCAGCAGCTTAAATTTGGAGAATCAGTTGGTGCAAGGGAAGGACCAGGCTTCTAACCCTACTGCTGTCACCTCAGCCAGCTGTGTGCCTGAAAGGGCATGTATTTCCCTTTTCAGAAACTTATTTTCCCCACCTATGGAAGGTTTGAAGGGGCTGACCCTGGAGTCCCTTTAATGCCCAAGCTCTGTGAGCCTCAGGAACTTCTATTGAAGTCAGAAATGGGGAGCACATTAGCTCCCCATTTTGAGAAAAATTTCATCCAAATAGTTTACATGAAATATTATTATTAAAAAAAAACACTGCTAAGAACTCTAACAGGCAGAGTTTTCATAGTTCCTACAATTCTTTATACCACAGAAATGGAGCACTGGGGGATTAAACTGGTCCTTATTTCTTTTTTCAAAAAGTGATGTTATTCATTTATTTATTTATTTTTGGCTGTGCTGTCTTCACTGCTGCAGGGCTTTTCTCTAGTTGCGATGTGCAGGCTTCTCACTGGGTGGCTTTTCTTGTTGCAGAGCACTAGGGCGCACGGGCTTCAGGAGCTGCACCTCTTGGGCTCTAAAGCACAGGCTCAGTACCTGTGGCACATGGGCGCAGTTGCTCTGCCACATGTGGGATCTTCCCAGATAAAGGATCGAACCCGTGTCTCCTGCATTGGCAGGCAAATTCTTTACCAGTGAGCCGCCAGGGAAGCCCTGGGTCCTTATTTCTATTTAGTGAACTTACTGCCAGGAAAGGGAGCCCAAGGCCCAGTCTGATGATTCTAGGAGAGGGAGGCTCTGAGTTAGAATGGTTGTGGCCCCCCTGCCAAGCTAGGGCAGGCTTCTATAAATAAACCTGTTCCCTCTTCATCCTGAGTGAGAGCGGATTTGCTGTGATACCAAGTCTCTCAGTTTTTTTTTTAATAATAATATTTCATGTAAACTATTTGGATGAAATTTTTCTCAAAATGGGGAGCTAATGTGCTCCCCATTTCTGACTTCAATAGAAGCTCCTGAGGCTCACAGAACTTTGGCATTAAAGGGACTTCAGGGTCAGCCCATTCAAACCTGTGAGTGTCTGGGGAGGTGGGGAACAGCCTCCTCCAGATGCTCCCGGTCTGTGGTCAACCACAGGTGTCCACACGTGTGTGGGCCACACTTGAGCACAGGGCTCAGGCCCCAGAGTTGGGCTGCCAGGATCCACATCCCTGCTCCCCTTTACCAGGTCCCTCAAGCCAAGGGGCTCACCTTCCACCAGCCTCTGCTCTGCATCCACAATGGTCTGACAACAGGACCTACCTCACAGCGGGTATGATGATGAGATGGGTTCCTCTTGTTGAGCCTTAGCATGGTACCTGCACACACCTGGAGAAACGGGAGCTGTGAGTATTATTACTATTTAGGCTTCAAGTGACCTCTCTCCCTCCTGTCTTTCCCAACCAGCCGGAGAACCCAGAGGTGAAAGTCTTGCAGGACAGGTTGGCGGCCACAAACTTGAAGATGAGTGACCTCCGCAACCAGATCCAGGCTGTGAAGCAGGAGCTCCGAATGGCCCAGAAGGTACTTCCGGGTCAAAGTTCAGGTCCTCTTGTAAGGCTGGGACTAGGGCTGGGAAGGGCATGGCTGGACAATGCCTTCCGTTCAGGAGCTTGGTCCTGTGAGCATCATGTTGCTTGTTCTGGGTCAGGCTCCAGATCCAGTAACTTCCTTCCACCAGCTCTTTAAACAGACCCATCTGGTAAGGGGGATTGCTGGCTTCCTGCAGGTCCCTGCACAGAGGCCCTTGTGGTGCCCACCCAACCCTGGACGGAAGACAGTGCTGTCCACCCTAGAAAGTCCCTTAAACCTTCCCTGTGCTATGTGTCCCCCAACAGACCCTGAGTGTCTCCTTAATAAGCCACCTTGGACTTGGAAGCCTACCAAGATCCACCTCCTGTCCTCTGCTGTCTCTAATATTAGAAAACGGAAAGGTTGTTTGTGGATTAAAGGCCCCTTTCAAAGGAAAATGCTCAGACTTGGGAGGCAGGCCCAGCTGGTTCATTATTTATTTTTATTTACATAGTGAATTCTCTGGCATTTGTCTTCCCTGCTGGAACCACTCAGACCAGCCAAGATTTCCAAAACAGAGCTCTATTGTGGAAACAAGCACCAGAGACTTGGTACGCTAGATCAGTTTCCGTGACAGGCTACAGAGGGGCCCAGGGCACAAGCTGGGGTGTACTGTTTCTACCTCAAAGCCTTGAGGTCGAGCCTGAACATCTCCCTGTAACAACCACAAATCTGGGCCCTTCTGGAAGCAAATATCCCCAAGTGACATTTGGTAGGCCCCTGCCTTGCTGCACTCAGACATGGCCCCTTGTCTGTTGCTCTGCACATAGGGCAAGGCCCTGTGGTGAGGCCGTCCCTGTAACCTCCAAAACAATCTCAGTTCAGGGTGACAGGTGAACAGATTTAGGAAGCAGGTCTTGGTCAACTTTGTGATTCACTCATTCCAGAATATGTCAGGAGCAGGCGGCCCCGCCTGGGCACTGTCACCAGTTCCTTGTCTGCTCTGAGCATCACTGGGAAGTGCTGGGGAAGGTGGGTTTACTGCTTTCCCAGGGAGAGCTGCTCTACAGCGTGGTCAACTGACCTTTGAGGTGGGGAGGGGGGAGACGGGGGTGGTTGTGCAGGTGGAGGCCGGGTCTTCTGGGAATGCCAGGCACGCAGCACTATTTCTGCACATACTGTGGTTTGGGTCATACTGAAGGCCCCACCTTTTTCAGGTTTTGACTAGTGAGGTTGGGGAAGATGTGAACATCCAGCAGCTCCTGTCCTCGCCTGGGACCTGGAGGGGTCGGGCTCAACAGATCCTCGTCCTGCAGAGCAAGGTGAGTGAGTCATCAGACTCCTCCTGGCCCTGAACGTAAGGCTTGAGATGCCCTAGAAAGACCCATGATGGCCCACATTAAGAGACACAGAACCCAAAAAAGGCCTTTAGGTTCTGTGGAGCGCACTCACAGGGCTGTTGTTTCACATTCCCCCCAAGCAGCCTGATTTTCATTCGTTGTTTAACGAACAAGCATTTATGGAACACTACATGCCAGGCGCTGGCGCTCAACAAATGCCAGAGCCTTTGATTTATTTCACTCCAGGCAGATTTTTTTCCCCCTAGTTCATGTAAATTTGCATGACTATTGTAGGCTTTTTCCAGTTTTGTCCAAATGCTTGCAGGCTTTTGAAAGTTTCAATTATCCACCCCACCCTCCACCAAAAAAATCTTAGCCTGTCTCCGTTTTTATGTTCTAAATATTTTGGAGCATTTCTGGGAGATGGTGAAAGACAGAGAAGCCTGGCATACTGCAGTCCATGGGGTCGCAAAGAACTGGACACGACTGAGTGACTGAGCAGCAACAAAGAGGCTGCGAGTAGGGGCTCTGCAGCCAGACTGCTTGGATTCAAATCTTAGCTCTCTGGGACTTCCCTGGTGGTCCAGTGACTAAGACTTCATGCTCCCAATGCAGGGGCCCTGGGTTCGATCCTTGATCGGGGAACTGGATCCCACATCCCACAACTAACATGTGCCCCAACTGAGACCTAGTGCGGCCAAATACATAAATATATATATTTTTAAAAACAGCAAATATCAGCTCTCCACTCACCAACTGTGTGGCCTCAGACAAGCTGCTTCATCTCTGTGTCTCAGTTTCCTCCTCTTTGTACTGTGGATAATGACAGCATCTACCCTTCAGGTTGTGGGGGGACTGATTGCGTGCACATGTGTAAATTGCTTACCACAGTGCCTGGCATGGAGGAAACGCTGTCTGAGGATAGCTGGGCCAAGCAACTAACAGACACACAGTTAGGTGGGCCACTTCCACTGTTTGCCACGTGCAGGTTCGCCTTCACCCCAGCTTCTCCAGTGGCTTTTACCCTCAGGGTCTCCTGTGGGATCCTTGAAGCCAAATGAAGAGGTCTCCAAAAAACTGTAATTAACAACCAGTGTGTGGCCTTGAGCTTCCAGAGACCTGAGTTTGAGTCTGGCCTCAGTCATTGGTCTACATGTTTGGTGTCTTTGAACAAAACTCTTCATCTCTGTGTCTCAGTCTCCGCACCTGTAAAATGGAGATAATAATACCTTCTTTGTAGGATTGTTATGGGTTAGACAAAATAATGTTTGGGAAGCACCCAGCACAGTGGCTGGCCATAATAAGCACTCAGCACTTTAGTTATTATTGTTAGTGTTGTAAAGCTGTGTAAATAAATGGTTAAAAGCGGGTTCTTTAGCGCTTAAATGGAATTACCACACAGTGCCACACGAGGGCGCTGATTCTGCAGCCCTTTACCAGGGATCCCAGTGAATTTTTCTCCTGGCCATGGACACAGGAGCCTAGTGGGCTATGGTCGACACGGTGGCAAAGGGTCGGACACGACTGAGTGACTAACACTTTCAGGGTCACACCATTTATGTTGTGTTGACACAGAAATCAGGGTTAGAAGGGCCCTAGGGTTATCCACATTAAACTCCAAGTGATAAAGCCATTGTTCTGTAGGATGACTTCCACCTGCCCTGTGCTGAGGGCTTCCCCCAGGCCATTTTGGGGTTTCTCAAAGTTGCCTAAACTAAAAATCATCTATAGCACCTGTTTAAAATGCAAATCCCAGGGTTCTTCCCCTGGAGTGGGCCCCAAGATTTGTCACCCCAAGAAACGTCTTGGGAATTCCCAGGCTCAGACAAGTTGGGATACTGAATTCTCATAACATTATACAGGGTGTACTCATAGACCCCCTACCCTTAACAAACGAGGGACCTGAGATTCAGAGAAGTAGTTTGTGCAGAGTCACAGCCAGCGAGGCTCTGAGCTGGTCTCCCAACTTCCACACCCTGCCCTCCCTCGCAGCATCTCCTGCAGGAACCCGTGGCCTCCTGAGGAGCATCCCAGGCTCAGGTGGCCTGTCTGTTAGCTATTCCTGGTCCTGAGACCTGCTGTCCTTTCCCTCCCAAGTCCCCAGGGCTCCACATCTGCTTCTCGGCCTCAGAGATAGGGTGATTTTTCTCATTTACTTTGAAGTTTCTGTTTGCCAAGCAATGCCTCTCTGGTGTCTTCCCCTGCTCTGCTCAGGATGCTGCCACAGACCCCTTCCAACCCTCCCCCCCCACAGTCCCTCTCCTAGGGGCCTCCACACCCATCTGGAACTGCGGTGTCGTCTGTCTGGGGGGGTCATGCATCCATCGCGTCACAGGACGGCCCCTCTGAGGGGTCGAGTCTGACTGCAGACCTGTTGTGGAACCACCTTCAGGTTCGAGAGCTTGAGAAACAGCTGGGACAGACCCGGAGCCGGTCCGAAGAAACAGCCAGTGAGCTGTCTGTCTATCCCGACCCAAGGAAGCTGTCGGCCCAGGAGAAAAATCTGCTGCGGATCCGCAACCTGGAGAGGGAAAAACAGGAAGGATGGGAGGTAGGTGTGCCTGGCAGGAGGTCAGGGGCACGTGGAGCCGGGAGACCACGACCACCTCTGTGAAGACTCAGAGGCTCTGAGGTTCGGGGTCACCTCTGGGCATGTTCCTCATGCCCTGCTGGTCCACCCTGAGTGGCCTGACTGGTTCCTCACCCCAAGCCCACTTCATGAATATCAGAGTGGCCCCACTATGGCTGTTGTGGAGATGCTGGGCCTGAAACTAGCTCTTGATGGGGTGAGACACTTCAGTTTGAACGTTAGGCTTAGTGTTGTCCACTGAAGCATAGCTTTTCTCTTTTTGCCACCCAGGCAGGGATTGAGGGTCCTCAGAAGACACACTGGGGCTTCCCAGGTGACTCAGTGGTAAAGAACACGCCTGCCAATACAGGAGATGCCAGAGATGTGGGTTCGATCCCTGGGTCAGGAAGATCCTCTGAAGCAGGAGACGGCAACCCACTCTAGCATTCTTGCCTGGAGAATGTCATGGACAGAGGAGCCTAGTGGGTTGCAGTCCCTGGGGTCCCAAACCCTCTCTGCTCTGGCCTCATCAGTGAGTGGCAGTGAAGGCTCAGGCGTGACCCAGGGTCCCACTCAGCCCTGCAGCCTGTGACTGCCCCCTCTGATTACAGAAACTTGCGGCAGAGCGGGATGCCCTCCAGAGAGAGCTCGAAGAGCTGAAAAAGAAGTTTGAGGGCATGAGGTCCCGGAACAAGGTGCTGTCAAGCGAAGTGAAGACCCTCAGGAGTCAGATGGGGACCCTTGTGGAGAAGGGCCGGCATGACGATGAGCTGATCGACGCCCTCATGGTACAGTCACCTCTGGGGCCCCCGCCCCAACCAGAGACCTGTGACCCAGTCCCAGCCCCCAGAGTCCTCATGTGCCCCAACATGCCACCCACATAACCCGGGAGCTCGTTGCTCTGCTGGGCCCAGCCCCAAAGCCTGGCGCTGGGCACAGGAGCAGCATAGAGGCTGCCAGAGGGCCAGCAGCGGACCTGCTGTGAGAGGCTGATGCCAGCCATGAGCCACTGAGCCTGTGGACCCCAAAGGAAGAAGAAGAGGATGGGGGAGCCGGCCAGATGCGGTTACACCCTGGGTTATTTTTCATGGAGGAATGGAAAGGATGACTGAGGGGAGCCAGTGGATATCCCTGTCTGTGTGGTAGCAACAGCACACCCGTCTGGGGTCTTGGGGTGTGGTTTATGATGGTGAGTCACCTGCCAGGCTCCTTTGTCCATGGGATTTCCCAGGCAAGAGTACTGGAATGGGTTGCCACTTCCTCTTCCAGGGAAGATAACCCTTAGGAACACATAATCCAATTTCACAGCTAGGTAAGTCACCCAAGGCCACACAACTGAATTCAAACCAGACATATCTGATCGTAAAATCTCCTTGGATGGGGCTCCCGGAAGCCCCTTGGATGTCCTTCTTAACGTGATCTCAAGGAGAAGGAAGCTGAGGACAGGAAAACTTGTTTGAATGCCCGCTGAGGGCAGGCAAAGTATTCTTCCTTCTCAAGGGAACACCAGCGTCCCACTGTTAGGTTCCCGAGGAGCAAGGAATGGGTGGGTTGCTGGTCTTCTCTTGTCCTTCTCTATCGAGAGTCGTGGCTCCGCTCGCCCACCCTCCCACCCGGCCCCACAGGACCAGCTGAAGCAGCTCCAGGAGATTCTGAGCAGCCTGAGTCTGCAGGAGGAGAAGACTCGAGTGTCTCAGCACCGCCTAGACCAGCAGCTCAACAGCGAGGCTCAGCGGAGCAGCAGCCTGGTGGCCCAATTGCGGGCCATGGTGGCCGAGCGCGAGGCCAAGGTGCGGCAGCTGGAGCTGGAGATTGGGCAGCTCAGTGTGCAGGTGAGTGGGGTGCTGGCTCAGCCTGCTGGCTCCCAAGTCGGGGCAGGTCCACCCAGTACTCAGAGAAGCCTCAGCCACTTCCTCTTCTCTCCACCTGTGTTCCCTTGGGCCGCACCATCTCCTACCTGGCCCCGCTTTGGCTCCCTGCTTCCATCTGGCTCCCCAGCCCATGCTGCACACACCTTTCCTCTCTGAAGTACAGATCTGATTGTCTCCCTGCTCCTTGTAAAACCTGTCTGTGGCTCACCTGGCCCTCAAGGGTCCAGGCTCCTGCAAGCTTACCCTCTCCCTCCCCAGCTGTGGCCTTCATCCTCATGACCCAAGGTGGTGGCCACAGTGCCAGCACTTTTATCCACATTCCAGGCAGTGGGGTGGCAGAAGGGAAGCACACTCCTTTGTCCAATCTGCAGGGCACCAGATGACTGGCTCCTGCTGCCACCCCTCCTGCATCTTCTCTTCACTGCCCGCCGTCCACCACTCTGACCACGTGGATGCCACTGAGCTTCCCCATGGCCCTGCTTTCTCCCCACTCTGGGCCTGTGCACATACCCAAAGCACATGCCTTCCCCACCCTCCCCCTCAGCTTTGACATCTTACTAGTCCAGAGCTCCTCCAGGAAGCTCCGGGGCTCCCAGTCTGTATTACAAGCCCCTCCTGGGTACTCTCCTAACTCCTGTGCATCCCCAAGCCAAACTTTTGTCACCCAGTGTGATCATTTTCCGGTTTTCTCTCCCAAATTCTCCTTGAGGGGGCACCAACCGTGGTGCCTCAGTGCCTGGCCAAGGCACACAGTAGTTGCTCAGTAAATACCTGTCTAACACATGAGCTCCTGAGGAAGTTTTGCCTTAGCAGAGGCCTGGAGGTCACAGTATCTCCACCTCACTGCTGTCCTGGCTCCAGGCACAGAAAAGAGGACTGACCTTCACCTCAGAGGTCACACCGAGCAGTTAGGGGCCAAGCACTACCCACCAGACAAATGGGCACACACGGCGAGCTTCCTCAGAGTGGCCGGGGCTTAGGGGACGTGCCAGGCTGTTCGGGGCTCACACCAACTGTCCCGCTGTTGACGGTGGCCAGACCTCCCGTTGGGGGTTCTTGAACATTCCTCCTTCCACTGGCGCCACCAACCATCTGGAAGAGGGAGGGATGGGGGAAGGTGGGGGCCTGAGTAGCCCAGCCTCCGGGCCAGGCTGCCAGCCTTGCTCTTGGCTTCAGGTGTTGGGAAGGTCTTCGTACCTCCAGCTGAAAAAGGCCTGAAGTCACACCTGGTGTTCACCCCCATGTGGGTGGGGCTACCCAGAGAGGTGGACCTGCCCCCTCACTTCCCCTTGGGACCTGAATGCGGAACAGCTTCCTGGCCCGGTCACCCTCCTCTGGCTACGAAGCTCCCTTTCTGAAGAGAGGCATTATGAGCTGTTATTATCATGCAAGCAGTGGCTTCACCCAACAGGCCTCGCGTTGCACTCCTGAAAAGAAGCCTCTTTCATATCCCCTGAAAGCCCCGAAATCAAGCCAAGGCCCCCTCCTGCCTTCTCCAGGCCTCTGAGCCAAGGCCCTGATGATGGAACCTACGTCTGTTCCCTGCAGTATCTTCGGAATAAAGGAGTAGACGAGGGCTCCAGTGGGCCCGAGGTTAGCCGGGCCTCCACCAAGCTCCCCGAGGACCCTGGCCTGACCAAGCCCCCAGCCTCAGCGGGCGATCATGCTGGCAGGCTTGGATCTTCTCGGTAAGAAAAAATGGGGTGGGGATGGGTTGGAAAGTGCATCTTCATTATTCAGAAGAAAGGGCAGGAAGCCACGGATGCAATTTTACGATGTCTGTGGTATTGTCTTTCTGATAGGTGGGCCTCCCCTTCCGTCACCCTCGAGTCTGTATGAAGGGGCCAGTGAGTTCCAGATACCATTACTTCAAGAGCATTTGGCTGCAGCTGTCTGTAAAATTGGTTCCCAGCTGGCCTCAATTCTCACCTGCTTCTAGGATTCTCAAACAGACCCGTGTTGGACCCTTTGAGGCTCTGCTGTCCACTGGTTCTGTCTTGTTTTTAAGCGAGCTAGAGTTCTGGAAAGGAGGGCGGCAAATCCACAGGGAGGCTGTAAGGGCCAGCACTGCCCCCTCCTCCACTCCCAGGTCCCTGCTGGCCCCTGCTCCCCTCACAGCCGGGCCCAGCCTGCCTGCCCATGGTGATGAGCCCATTCTGTCTTTGCACAGCTCCGTGACCAGCCTGGGCCACACACTGGTGGAATCTTCTCTCACATGGCCTTCCCTGCCCAGCCCTCATGGGGCCTCACCCAGGTAGGAACCCAGCCCTCTCAGCACCATGCCTTCACAGGACTTCCCATCCTTGATCACTCAGCCAGTGTTACCATCCCATTACAAGGAGGGGAAACTGAGGCCAGGCCAAGTCTGGGGACTCTTCCCAGGTTCCATAGGGACATGGAGGGTCAGGGAGGTCCAGGGCCTTATCTAAGTTTGAAAGGGCAAGTGGCTTCACAATAGGAGTCCTGGCCTAGTGTTCCTTCTGTTACCAGAGTTCGCACCAGGAGCCTTCCAGGGCCTAGGGCCCAGAAGCTTCCCTTGCCTCCTCTTGCCCATTGAGAGTCTGTCTCTAGGGGGGAGAATTTCACGTCACACAGTTCCCACTTTAAGCCACTGATATCCCCTCAGCTCTCTGGCCCGCTCTTTGTTGATAGAATCAAGCCGTGGCACTCCAATGGGCCCTTTGTCCTTCCTGCCAGCTCACGGACAAAGGGCTGCGTTGTCCTGCCTCACTGTGTCCTGTGTCCCGTCCACTGGAGCCGTGCTCGCGCTGTCAGCTCCTGCCCCCACTCCTTGGGCAGGTCAGATTAGGTTCTGGTTGAGGCCTCTCAAGGGCCTCTGTCTCACATTCACCTTGCTGTGTGGCTCTCGGCAAATCCTGGGGGCTGTCCCCCAGGAAGTGTCTGGGGGTGGTGCCTCTGGCCTGACATCTGGCGGCACAGGCACCGTGGGCTGAAGCCAGCCCTGCAGATGCCCCCTCCATCAGCCTGGGGCCACAAGGGCACGGGGGAGAGGGGTCTGACTCAGAGCCTCCAGGGCCCAAGTCACACCCTCCTCACAGCACAGGGAGGACAGAGGCTCTGAGGCAGTCATCACAGTAGTGAGAGCAGAGGGTAGACAAGACGACCCCGAGGTCCCTTTCAGGCTTATGCGGCCATGACCTCTGCACCCCAAGGGCTGCTGGAGCCAATGTGCCCCAGGCTGGCCAGACTGCTGGTTCTTAAGCTTGTGTCTTCCACAAGACACATATTTACTGAGGCCAACCACATGTGAGCCCTGCCCTCACGGAGCTCACAGTTCCCTCCCATCAGGGACAGGACAGATGTTCAGCGAGTAGGAGTGACCCCAGAGAGCGTGTCTGTCAGGGCTAGTGTGCTGGCTCAGATGCGGTGCCTGGGAGGCAGATGGAGAGAGGGGGTAATGCCTTCCCCCAGCATGTGAGACCACAGAGGTGACTAGAGTAGGTTTTCCTAACTCACTGCACACGAATCAGCTGAAGATCTGCCAGGTTAGAGCAGGTTCTGACTCCGCAGGTAGGATCCTGCAGGAAATGGGATCCTGCATTTCCAGCAAGCTCGCTGATTCAGAGACCACACTGAGTGGCAAAGCCTTAGAGTATACTTAGGAACCAGAACGGGGAGGAGCCTGCAGTCCTCAGAGCCCACCTCAACCAACCCCTGTTCATCGGGAGGACTGGGGCCCAGAGAGGGGAGCCAGTCAGCTTCTGGGCTCCCGGCCTCAGCCCAACCCTTCCCATGTCCTGTGGTTCTGGAAGAGCAAGTCAGCCTCACCAGGGTCTCCCTAGGAAGGGTGAGGGCAAAGGAGAGAGCAGCTTGGCACTGTACAAGTGCTCTGGGGGTAGGGGGTGGTGCAGAGCTCCCTTTTGGTCCCAACCCCAGCCAGCAGGTAAGGTCCAGCGGTAAGAGGGAACCAGAGATAGGCTGGATGAGGGCTGGAGAAAACTGACTAATTTACAAAGCAGGAGTCCAGGGCCCAGGAAAGAGGACTGAGCTGAGGGTCGTGCCAGGAGATACAGGAGGGCCAGGACAGGCTGACAGGGAGACAGGAGCTGGGCCCAGCTGGCACTGAGAAGGGATGCCAGGTCCCATACCACACGGATTCCCAGGGTACCACCAGGTCCCCAAGAGTCAGCTTCCAAGGCAACCAGACTGATTCCAGGCCCCTACAGGGACTGGGTGGACAGAGGTGCTGATGAAACTCTAGTCTTTGTGGGGTCTAGCTTTGGAGCCAGCTAAGTGAGGTCGAGAGACTTCAGCAGAACCAGGAATGGAGGCCTGAGAAGAAGCCAGCGGAAGAGGCCAGAAGGGACTGGGCTGTCTTCCTTCTCTCTGGTTCCCTTTGAGGACCCGTGAATGTCCTTCTAGTCCCTCCCACCCTCACAGGGATAAGCATCTCTTCAGGTAACCCTTAACTGATCTCTGCCCCTACCTTGGTCCCCAGGTTCTTGGACTCCCCTGAACAAAAAGGCTGGCAGACACAGGTGACGGAGTTCAAGGCCCTCTGGCAGGCTGCCGAGGTGGAGCGCGACCGGCTCACGGAGTTTGTTACCGTCCTGCAGAAACGGTAATGCCTGGAGCCAGGGACACACCTTCGTTGGCCCAGGCGGGCTGGTGGTGGGCAGCCTGACCCAGGGGCATCCCTCTTGGACAGAGGCCAGGCCGTGTCCGTGCCTGGGTCCACCTCATTGGTGAGCTTGGTTCCCACAGTGTTGGTCCTGGGCCTTCCCAGCCTCATCTCATGTGCCCCCTGAGTGCCCCTCAGTCTCGGGGCCCCGTCATCACACTTGTGTTCTGCCCTGTCCTGTGCCCCCAGTAGGACTGCTGGACACATGTGGCCGTGAGATGGGAGTCTCAAGGAAGGGACTCTCTGAAGTTGGTAATCAGTCAAGTCAACTCACCAGTAAGAAAGATGTAGGATGAGCACGGCACTGTTCTCCGTGTCTCTGCAGGCTGTGGTGGGAAGAAGTTCCAGGCGAGACTCAGGCCTGAAATGACAAAGAGGAAAAGGGTCACTGAGAGAGGGGAGCTGAGGCTTTCCTGGTTGGGAGAGGGAAGTGTGTGGCCTGAGGTAGCGGACCGGGGGTTTGGTTTCCTCTAAGGGGTTGTTGACAGATTTCTATTCAGATAAACCAGCGTTCCTCGCTCAAGTGATACTTTTGGCAAGAACTGTGGCTGCCCAGGCCAACACACGGCCCAACCACGTGACTTCCACACTGAAAAATATAAAGGATACCGCTGAGTATCTCCCTGAACAGGCCATGTCACATGTCAGTTAGGGCTCTTTGGTGACAATAGAAACCAATTCTGTCTAAGTCAAGGGAAAGGAGAGTGTGGGAAAGTGCTGGCCGTCTCCAAGGTGCAGGGCAGAAGAAGAGCCCGAGAAGGTCCAGGGATATTGGTAGCAGGAACCCTGGAGTAGTCTCTCCTGGGCCACGAGAATGATGTTGGCCCAGGGGATTTCAGTTCTTGTGCCAGTGGGTCCTGGGAGAGAAGGTCTAGCTGGCCTGGGTGGCTCACAGGTCAACCCTGGACAAAGGCCAGACACCCTTACTGGAAGGACCTCCAGGTGCTCACATAATGGAGGAAGGCTGGGACTTCCCTCGTGGCCCAGCGGTTAAAGCTCCATGTTTCCACTGCAGGGGGCATGGGTTTGATCCCTGATGAGGGAACTAAGATCCTGCATGCCACACACTGCAGCCAAAAAAACAAAAAAATTAAACGGAGGAGGGGCAAATTGCCAAAGGAAAAGATGGAGTAAGTCACCAAAGGAGCTGAGGTGCTGGGATGGCAACTGCCTAAGCAGTGAGGGATAATCAGCTTTGTTTTCTTTTCAGTAGTATGTACACAGAGAGGGTATGAATTTCATACATGCTCAAGCAAATGAGAAAAAGTAACATTAATTCTTTCTCTGTCATTGAAATGTAACGGCTAGCACAAGCCTCCAGCCTATCCAATGGAAGAAACATACTCACTCACGGCTTTCTTTCCCATTTTCTTTGAGCTGCACCTGAGTCTAGGGCAGTGTGGGCATAAAGCAAGGTGACTCGGTTATCTATTGCTGCCTAACAAACCATCCCAGACCTAGTGGCCTCAAACATGATTTATTCCTTCTTACCGTTCTGTGGGCAGCCTAGGTAATTCTGCGTCACATGATGCCAGCGGGATCACTCACATGCTCCGTTCAGCTAGCTCGGTAGGGGCACCTCCTCTCTCCTGTACTTCGCCTCTCTCTCCATGTGGTGCCCCATCTTCCAGGGCCTCTCCATGCAGGGCCGGGGTGAGGGTGGGAGACCTAGGGTACGACAGTCAAGAGACACTCTCAGAGTCACACGTGTATGATTCTCAGCTGATACCCAGACCTTCTGGGAACTGGATTTTACATTTTATTTTCATGACTTTTTATTTGAATGGCTATATGTGGACACGAGGCTGCAGCCACTGTGTTGAGCAGCACAACTCCATCACATTCTACCACGTCCCCTGGTGTGAATATGTTACCTTTGGTCTTTCCCCTGTTGATGCACCTTTAGGTGGTTTTAGTCATTTGTTTTAGCAAATATAGTTTCAAGGAACATTCAAAATAACAAGGAACATTGAAACTAACATTGTCAGTTTCAAAGAACTAAGGCAACACTAACAGGTTGTGTTAGTAGCTGTATACTGTGTTGGCATACAGTTCTGTGTTGGTAGTTATATTCTGCTCAAAATTGTTGCCATTCTGCTCCTTCTTGAAGGAAGGGAAGAAGGACGCTAGGAAGGTGGGAAGAATGCTTCCTCCAACACTGTTCTTACACTTCCAGGTTCCCACTCTGATTTGCATGGGTCTATGTGTGTATGTGATCCTTTGCTTGAGTGAAACCTCAAAGAGTCCTGGCCTTCTAGCTGAACCCTTGGTATCACAGAAGTCTGAAATGCCATAACTCACCATAAGAAGGACCACAGCCTCAAATTCAGTGAGAAAATAATCAGATCCTTCGGTGAAATAACCAAATAACAAGGACTTGAAGGCCCATAAATTAATGACAAGTATCTAGAAAATAATAAGTAATCATAATAATGAACAGAAAGCAATCACTAACTCTAAGCAAAAGAAGCAAATAAGAAAGAAAATGTCCAGAATTCTTTGGTAGTCTAGTGGTCAGGACTTGGAGCGCTTCCACTGCAGAGGGCCCCGGTTCAATCTGTGGCTGGGGAACTAAGATCCCACATGCTGTGTGACATGGCCGAAAAAAAAAAGTAATCATGATTATACTGCCTCTTGAGTGTCCTAATGTAACCCCCTGTGATAGACAGGATTTTGTTCCCTGTGTCCTTCACCCCCACTCTTGTGCCTGTGAATACTTTATGTTATATGGCAAAAGAGACTTTGCAGATGTAATAATCATCATGGACCCTGAAACAGGAAGATTATCCCGGATTATCCAATCTAATCACTTGAACCCTTAAAAGCAGAGAAATTTCTCCATCTGGGGTCAGTCAGAGAGGTGCTACAGAAAAAGTCAGAGACAGCATGAAAAGGGTACCCAGCTGGCTTTGCAGATGGAGAGGGCCCAGTAGTTTCTAAAAGCTGAAAGTCACCCAGCCAGCAAATCAACAGGAAGCAGGGATTTCAGTCCTTCAACTGGAACTGAAGCCTTCCAACAATGTGGACAAGCCTAGAAGCAGATTCTCTCCTAGAAACTCCAGGTAAGAGCCCAGGACAGCCAACACCTTGATTTTGGCTTATAAAACCAGGAGCAGAGAAACCAACAGGACCTGCTAAACTCCTGACTTACAGAACCACAGGGTGATAAATCTGCATTGTTTTAAGCTAAGTCTGTGGTAATTTGTTACAGCAGCAATAGAAAACAAATATGCTACCTAACATTCATTCAGCCCCCAGTAATGGTAATATAACTACATTGGGAGGTGGTGAGGTGATTCTGTTTGGTGAGGAGAAAGTACTAAAATAAAACTAAAATCTCATGTTGCATAAGATATACTCATAAGATTATATTTAAGCCTTAAAAAATAGCAGCATAAGCATCTGTAGAAATATGGCAGTAGTGAAGGGAACAGCTAAAAGTAGTATAAGTGGTTGCTTCTGGAGAGCAGGAATTGGGAATGAGGAGGGGTGGGAAGAGGCTGCATTTTTTTTTTTTCATTTTAAGGCTTAGAGAGAACTATATGGTTTTTAATGCACATATCTATGTTACTGCAATAAAAATAAGGAAGAACGGAGCCCATGCCCACCAGTGTAAGATGTGCCCAGCTCTCTGAGAGTCTGAGCAGGTGGGTGCCAGGGAGTATGGAGGCCCCTGTTCTCTCATCACCAGGGTGGAGGAGAGGAACAGCAAGCTTCTGGAGTCAGAGAGGAGGCTGCAGGAAGAGCGGCACCGCGCCGTGGTGCTGGAGCAGCACCTGGAGAAGATGCGCCTGGAGCCAGGCAGGATGTCAGCCTCTCAGAGAGCAGCCCCCAGGAGCAAAACAGGTAGGGCTGGGGTGGGGCCGGCCCAGGGCCACATGGGCCGACGGTGCTCTGGGGCTCCTGGTTCTGACTGGGGGGCCAGCGGGAGAGCACACGCAGCAGCAGAGGCAGGCTGAGCTCCACCCTGGTGGAGGGGCTGACTGGCTCTGCCCTCTGTCCTGAGCCCCTTTGCTTCCAAGGGCAGGACCCTAAGGTTCCTCAAGTCACTTCTGCTTTCATCCCATTGGCCAGATCCTAGTCACATGACCACACCCGCCACAGAGGGCAGTTTAGGTGTCCTAAACTAAAACTTCAGTTCTATGGCTCTAACACAGTGGTTCTTAAGGTACAGTCTCTGGACCACAAGTGGCAGCCTCTGGTGGGGCAGCGGGGGTGCGAGATGCCAGAGCCAGAAGCCATTTCTGGGGAGGGAGAATCTTCACTGTGAGATGATGGGTCTGCCTCTCTCTGATATCTCTATCCCAGCCCCTCCGGGTTCTGGCGTGGACTGTTGTCCCCACTTCCCTGCCTCTCAACACCCCAGTACCCCTGCCCCAGCCAAGGACACTTAGATCTTTTCTCCCAGGGCAGGTGAGATCAGAACACTGTAGGACGTGCCAGAAGTAGGGCACGGAGGAGGAGTAAAGCCCTTTTCCCACCAGCAGAGCCAAGACTCCAGGGGTCTTCCAGGAGCTACTGAGAGTATGGGCTGGGAAGGACTACAGGGCTTAGCTCTGCTGAGCTCTCAGAACAGGTCCCTTAGGGATGTAGTGTCTCCAGACCTTGCACTTACCTCCTGCCACGCAGCTGAGCTCCCGACTAGGGAGGGCTAAGCCACAGTAAGAAAAACTACTTTGGCACTGCCTGGACAATGAAGGGGCAACTGCCTGGAGAGAAAATGACCATGTGGCTTCTGTGCACACTGCTTGTGACCTGGGAAATGCACCACCCCTGTGGGGGGCACAGCACACCCCCTCACCTATACAATAGGAAGCCTGATTGTGAAATGTGGTCCCTTGCGGCAGTGCCATGCCAGTGGGGAAGAGAACCATAAACAAAGCAGCAAAGGATGGTGGGTCAGATAGAGGCAGGTGCTGTGGCTCAGAGCAGAGGAAGGGGACAGGAGGTACGGAGAGCAGCTGATTTCTGTGGAGCAGTCACCCTAACTGATGAGCTGACATCTGAGCAATGACAGCAGAAGGGGGTGGGGATGTGGCATGGATACCAGTGGGAAGAACAAGTGCAAAGGCCCTGAGGTGGGTACATGGCTGGAGGCTTGGAGGCAGTGAGACTGGAGCATGGGGAGGGGAATATGAAGGGAGGTAGGGAAGTCATGAAGTGCTGAGGAGGTGGTTCCATCACACAGGCCTTGAGGGCCAGACGTGCATTCACTGTGGCCTCACAGAGCTCTGGAGGCAAGAACTATTCTCCTCATGAAACAGGTGAGGAAACCAGCTCAGAGCGGTTGACGGTTTACCTGGGGCCACACAGCAGGAGGTAAAAGCCGGGGCTGCTGATGTCAGGTGATTTACCCTGCACATGCCGCCCCTGAGGTCTTATTCAGCACAGAGGCTTTCTGATGCTGTGATAGTACTGGAGTTCCCCACCAGGTGGGCTGATTTCTTTTTCTGAGCACTCTTTGTCCCCTGGACCCAGCCACCCTGGATCCCCTATATGTATGGATAGAGCTGGAGGTGAGGGGCCCAATGGTAAGAGAGCATCAGGTCCCATGACCGCTAGACTCAGACCCAACCTGCAGGCCAGACCTCAGGCCCAGCTGACTTCCAGAAACTTGTAAAATGCAAATATGGAAACATTAACAAGAGGAGCCACCTCAGTACAAAGCAGGGCCTGGAGGGAGGCAGCCTATACCCTGAAGGAGGTATAATGTTTCAAAAAGTGGAAAAGTAGGAAGTGGACAGTTGGGGGTTGGGCGGGGGGCAGTGCTAACACAGAGCCATGGCCTGATCACAAAAAGTGGCCACTGCTGCCCCACAGGTCTGCCTGCCTCTAACACCAGGCACCAACCAAGCGAAAGTGAGAGGAAGGACCCAACTTCTGCCCAGCTCTCCAGTGTGCCCATGGAATCCCAGATGGAGGAGCTGGCCACCAGGTGCTCCCTGCCCCTTCTTCTGCAAAGCGTGATGTTGCATGGGTGGAGGTGCTCTGACAGGCAGAGGGATCACATCGCTCCCCCCGCCAGACTTCTATTTGCCCAGAAGGCTGGTCCTGCAGGGTCCTGGGTCCTAAGCCTGCAATTCAGTGGCTGGCCATCAGGAGGCAGAGAGACCCAACCATGACTAAAGATCTCACGGTCCCAAGAAAAGCTTTATCATGTGTGGGTTACTGAACCCACTTTTCTCATTCACCTAAACTTTTTAAGGTCAAATGCAGTGGTGGGAAAGGAAGAAAGGGGAACCTCTATAAATTAGTACTCATGCCTTGAGGCAGTCAACATTTTGGGGAACTACCAGATAGATACTAGGCCCAGCAGCTGTGAGTGGGCCCAGAGAGGAATCCCATATGGTATTACTCCCCGAGGGTCCCTGAGAGGAAGCGACTGGTCAGAGAGTACCCTGAGTGTGAAGAGCAGCTGTGCTGGCAGCCCCAGGGCTCTTCGCAAACATGCACACATGCTCACACGTGCCAGCTTAGCCATGCTGAGCCCTCTCTCTGTGTGGTCCAGGCTGGCCATCCAGGTGGAGGAGAATGAAATGCTGAAGGCTGCCCTAGGCGATGCCCTGCAGGGAAAGGAGGAGGACTTCCGAATGTACCATGAGGCCCTGGACCAGGTGAAAGGGGTTTTCCTGCAGGCCCTGCGGCAGCAGAAAGCAGACAAGCACTAGGATGGCAGCCCCGTGTCAGCCTGGCCAGGCAGGGCAGCCTTAGGCCTTGAGAGGACAAGGCTCCATCTGAGGACTCCATCTGCTCCTGGAAGCCAACCTGAAACAGCCAGCTGGGCCCCTGCTTCCAGAAGAGGTGCTTCAAAGGCGACCAGAGCCAATATCCCATGGCAGGAGGGCAATATCCCCGGGCATGCTTAGCCACAGCAGGGAAGGAGACTGACACCTTGTCAGCATCAGCAAGAGCTCTGGGTTGAGACGCCAGCTGTGGACGAACAGATGCAGTCCCTTGGGCAGGTGCTCACTGCCCCTGTCCCCTGCAGGGGACCCTGCAGGCCCACAGGGCTCCATGTGCGCAGGCAGATGCAGACGGCTCTGGGCTGGGAGCATCCCCCAGCCACCCAGCCACACTCCATTCCCCTCACCAGAGCATCCTCATAGCCCCACGCCAATCCTATGCCATGGCCCCATCTGTGGGCATCCCTCCCTCTGCAGACTCAGGGGGCACTATGCTCCTAGCCATCTTGTTGACCCACACCTTAGGGTTCTTCCTTAGATTCAGACCCTCAGGTTTATAATAATAATGATTATTTTCATGATCATTGGAGATCCCAGTGAGTGGGCATCTACTGTGTAAACCTGACCCCCATCAAGATCTCCAATAACCCAGGGGGTTGTCACCCTATTTTACAGATGGAGAAACTGAGGCTCATGGAAAGACACAGAGCTAATATTTAACCCTGGCCTGCATGCCTCCAAAAGCTGGGGCCTCGAGTTGAGCAGATTACCCAGGGTGGGCATGCTACCCACTACTGGGCAGCTCTGCCCTCCGCCAGCTGCTCCAAGAGGCACCTCTTTTTGCTTCTAAAAGGCTGCAGCTGGTGGGCCCTGATGGCAGAGGGCAGAGGCGAGGCTAGCAAGAGGATTTTGAGGCAGTGGGTCCAGGCAAAGGAAAAGTGTACCTCCCTCCCTACGGCACAGGGCTGAGCTGGGGGAGCTGCTGCAGGAGAGCTCCAGGCCCCTCTGTAACTGCCACAGGGCCACCCCCCCCCACTGCAGTTACTGTCATGGGGAGGGGTGGCTCCATGGAGGGTAGCCACATCTCTGCTCACACGGGCCCACACAGACACAGACTTGGGAGCATGAATCACACGTATACACATGTGCCAAAAGATGGTGCTGACTCCACACTCACAGGTCCTGCCTGGCCATTTCCTTTCAAGTGGCATCAGAGAAAAACTTCCTTCCCAGGAAACCTGAGCGGCCCTTCATCCTGATTGCCTTCACTACACTTGCTGAGGTCTCTAGACCTGTCACCCCGTGCAGGGTCGGGGCTCCAAGGAGGGGAGCCAGCCTGGGCCGTCTCCTCAGCCCCATCCCTGAAGAAGAGCTCCAACAGACAGGGTCCAGGAAGCTGTGGATGGCTTTCCCTGAGGAGGGGGTTTGCACAGTATGTATGCCGCCTATGTGAGTCACTGCACAAGTAACACAAGTGACTGGTCTTCTCTAGCAGGAAGGTACATCTGCCACACACACACGCACACACACACACAGGGGCCAGCTTAGAGGTCTGCTCCACTCCCCCAGCAGAATCCCTCTTCAGGACTCACTGAATTAAAAGGTGCCAAGTGCTGGCGCAGTGGCTGGCACACAGTAAGCACTCAATAAATGTCAGCCCTCAGTATCTCCTCTATTAGTTCCACAAATACTTGTCGAGCAGCTCCTCTGCCCCAGGTAAGGGGGCGCCGGGCAAGGCAGACTCGGCCCCTGAGATCCTAGAAGCCCCGGACCAGCTGGGGAGATAGATTCCCAGGCCACCATGTACCCAGCCAGCTGCCCGTCAAGTAGTCACCGCATGCCAACAGCATGCCAGCCTCTCCAGGCCTGTTAGGGACCCAGAGGTGAACCTGACTTGCTGCTGCTGCCTTTAGAGAGCTGCTGGTCTGGTCAAAGAGGCATGGGAAATGGAGGGCCCTGATGGAGCAGGAAGAGGTGGGGTGGGGTTGGGGGGAGACAGAGACAGAAAGCTGCACCTCAGAGCCTCCCACCATCCCTCTGGCTTCCAGGCTCATTGCCCAGGTCTGAGTGGGGCAGGGGCCATCCTTCTACTCTCCCTGAGGTATGGATGGGAGAGGGTGGGAGGGGAAGGCCCAGGAGAAGAAAGTGTTGTCAAAGGGGACAAGGACGGGGCCCTGAAGGATCTAACCCAGGTGGGCCGGATGGGGAGAGGGACAACCTGGTCTGTCCAGGTGAGTGCCCTTGGCCCCTCCTGAGCAGCAGCGCCTGTCCCTGAGGAGGACCTCCCCTCCCCTCAGGCAGGTGGGTAGCCGGTGGGCTGGACTTTTCTCCCACAGATGGGAACACTGAGGTCCCTGCCCAGAGCCACACGGTGATGGGAATAGCAGACAGGTGCCCGGAGAGTGCAACAAACAAAGAGGCCGAGGATGGAGAGGCCTCATGTGAGGACTGTCCCCGGCCACACCGTGGGCTGTGGGCCTGGGTGCTCAGGTTCCAACACTGACAGGTGAGACCTGGCTGAGTCATGGGTATGGCTTGGCCACTGTCCCTGTGGGGGCCCCTGGGGCACCAGGGCTGAGCTGAATAAGGTTGCAGTCTGGCTCAGGCTGATTCAAGCCCCAAACACATCCCACTGTCCCTGGCCCTCCGGAGGACTCCTCCAGGCCCCCAAACCCCAAAGAAGCGTTTGCCCACCCGCTCCATCTTCACAGGCGGTGCCTGCACATACACCCTATCTCCTACAGCCCCTGAGCCTTACACACATCCACACACGCCATAAACAACATTCCAGACACACACACTTTCCCCAAATTTTTACTATGAGCAGCAACCAGAAACAAATAAAAAGGACTCTGACACTTGAGAAAATTGGCCCCCTGCCCATCTTTCCCAGTGGCCCTTGCTGATCTTGGGCCAGTCACTTCCTGCCCCTCGTTTTGTGGGTGCCAGGTGCCCTCCCCTTGGCACCCCTCATGCAGGGAGGAGCTGGCCTCAGGCTGTCTAACCTGAGGTCCAAGAAGCCTCCCTAGCCCTCCACCCACCTGCCGTCCACCCCATCCAAGCTCCCGACAGACCCCACTGTGTGGGGCTCGCCTGGTGGACCTCCTGCTGTGTGTGAGTGCTGCCTGTCCTGGCTTCTGGAGTGAGCGAGGGGTCTCCACCTCTCTTAACAGCTTCTCTCTATGAGCAGTCCAGTAAGCCAGGGCCTGGCCATGGAGGGAGTCATCGAATCCCCCCTAGAACCCAGTGAGGTCAGGCCCGGCAAGGTGTCCATTTACAGAGGAGCGTCTGAGGCTCAGAGAAGTGGATCGCCAGCAAGGAGGAGCTCAGGCTCAAGTTGGGCTGGCTGCACCTGGCTTCTGAATAGTGAAACCAGACCACCCCATCTGCTTCCCAGAGTCATTCTCTTTGAGCCTCACAAGGGCACCAGCTGGATGGCTGGCCCAGGCTGGTCTCAGCCAGCACGGGTGTGGGTGTGCTGGATTCCTGCCCCTGCAGGGCAACCAGTTTCAGAAGCTTATGCAGTTGACCCAACAGCTGATTCTAACCTCCTCGTACGTCAGTTTCCTTTTCTGTCAACTAGGAAAAATGGTAACCACCCCTTCCCTAGGAATTGTGGTGACATTAAAAAGAGTTAATCCTTGTATGGTCTTACAACCATGCCTGGCTACCGTGATTAACTCATTTCTCCTCTAACCACCATTGCCTCTGCCTCAGGACTCTGCTCAGGTGTCCCACCTCCTCCAGGAAGCCTGCCCTAGTCTGGCTTAGGCATCCTTGCCTGATGCGGGCCTCCTCTAGCACTTGTGATCCATGACTGGAGCCCCCACTGAGCCCCTACAGGGCAGGAATCACTGCTCATGCTTCTCCGAGCTAGGGACCAGCCATGCCAGGCTCCGTGTCACTCTGGGGAGTGCGTGCTGGGAGGGAGCTTGTCGCTTTAAGGTATTATCGAAAGGTAGGGACTCTCCTGCCCAGGCCTTGCTCAGGCCCTGGAAGCGCCCCTGCTGGGGGTAGAGGGAGGAGAGCACCCCTTCCTCCTCTAGTTTCAGCTGAGCCTATGACTGGGGTTGGGGATCAGCATGGGCTCCAGGACCCACCCTTGATGGATTACTATCACACAGCTCCTTCTGCCCCCAGATTCTGACCCCTGGCACATGCAGACAGACCCTCACAGACTGATATCCTTGCCCCAGAGGACCCCAGAGTGGCTGGATCACTGGGTGGCACTGGCCTTAAGGAGGCTGTGAGGGGCCCTGGCACACTCCCCAGCAGGGAACTCTGGGGTCTGGCATCCACCTATGCATCTGTCTGACCCACTGGGCTCTGGAGCCGGGGTGGAGTGGCCCTCAGGATACCCCTCTGTATCAGGTTGGCTGGTATGAGGCCTTGGCTACCCCTTCCCAGAATGAGGGTCCTGTCTCCCCCAGAGGAGTCTCAGTTGGTTGGGAGCACTGTTGTCCGCCTCCATCCTGCATGGAGAGGGTGCCTACCCTTGAGGACCCACTCAAGTGACCCTGCTAGCACCCCTCCACCTGGGCAGCTCCCTGTGGGACAGGGTCGGGGTATGGGGTTCACATTCTCTCTTGTCAGTTCCAGTTCCACTCCCCGCCTTCACTGATGCCTGGCCAGGCAGGACTCTGCCTGCTAAAATGGACCAGTGCAGGGGGCTAGGTGGGGGTGCCCTGAGAATTCACACGTAAAGGTGTGTACCGAAATTCATGGAGCTGACCATCAAAGTGTGTGCATAGTGTGAGTGTGGCAAGGCAGGGCAGAGCTCACAAGCCTGCCGAGGTCAGCGGGGGCCACCTGGAAGGCTTCCTGGAAGAGGGGAGTCCCGGCGAGCACTGAGAGGGAGACACAGGCTCTGTGGACCAGGGAAGGCAGGTTGAAGAGAGATGCAGGTGCCCCGGTGAGAGCTGATGCCAGTGGCCACCTCTTCTGCGCCCCCACCATCCTCCCTGCAGCTCCCTGTGGCCAGCAGCTCTGCAGCACTCGGCTCTGCTCCACTTCGCTCAGCTCCGCTCCAGGAAGGCCACCTCCTCCCTGCCCTCCTCCTTCCCCCTCCTCCCGCTGTCACCACTCACAGATCACAGCCTCGAGGGGGTGGGGACCCCAGGGCTGGACACACCCCACCGTGGCCCCAGAGTCCAGCTGATCGGACGGTCGCACGGTCGGACGCAGGACCCCGGAGCCCTGAGGTGGGCAGTGTGCCAGGGTCCCTCACAGCTGCCTCAAGGTCAGTGCCAGCTAGGGATGCAGCCACTACAGGGTTCTTGAGACCCAAGGAACCCACCCCAGGTTCCTCATCCCAAACCTCAGGCTCCAAAGCCAGCTTTACTCCAGGTGTACCTGAGGCAGGCAGGTCGGTAGGCAGGGGGCACTCCTTTGTCCACAGGCGGGCCCAGGTCCGGGGGTCTATCAGGAGAGGTCCCAGGCTGGGGGCCAGCACTGGCCGTGCTCACACAGGCCTCACTGGGGACACCCGGCACCGGCCATGGGGAGCTAAAATTGGAAAGTGGCGAGTGGGAGGCAGCTGACAAAGCTATTTCACAGGCTCTTCACCGTGCTCCGGTTTCAAGCTTCTGCTCCATTAACCTGATCCTCAGGGCCTCCCTACCCCCACCCGGCCCATGAGAAGGTGCCTCAGTCCTCAGGCCGGCAGTGGAGAAGTCAGGTCGGGCAGCCTCCCGGTAGTGGCAGGAGCAGCGGACTGGCTTGTTCAATTAGAGACTCCAGGGGGCTCACTGAGAAACCTCAATCCCGTCCCTGGTCCACTGGGTGACCTTGACAGGTCCATGACCCCTCCATCACTGCAACAGGGAGAATGCTGACTTTAGCGGTCCAGAGGAGCTGGTTTCAGAAATGGTGAGGGAGGTTTGGGGGAGGATCTGGGGCAGGAGACAGGGCTCTGCCAGCCACCTCTTGCTCAGCCCAGACAGAAAGGATGCCTAGATACGTTCTTCCCTTTAATTTGTGCCCATGGAGCCCCTGAGAAAGTCCTGGTTTAGTTTGAGCAGGATACAGAGGGCACAGGTTCTAACTGAGGTCCCAGAGATGACCCAGAAGGACTCCTGGGGATGAGCTAGGGCCTGGCAGGAGGGAGTGGCCAAGCTCCCCCTGAGCCCAACACGGGGCAGCACCTTGGGCAGTGGCCAGCACACTCCCTGGTGTCTGCCTGGCCCAGCCTAGCCCCACACCCACTACTCCAGGGCACCTCTTCAACAGCACTCCTCCAGCCAGCTTCCAGGGCCTGAATACGGAGCACTGAGAGAGTGGGCCGGTGTGGCCACGGACACAGGCAGGAACCAGGGACGTGGCAGGCTGGGGCTCAGGGGCTGGGTGGGGTAATGGGGGTCGGTGAGAAGCTAGGCGCTGAATGAGAGGGATGGGGGCTTCGTGCTAGGGCAGGACCTGGGAAAGTCCTGAGAAGTCAAGGCAGCTCAGGAGCAGGTGGGGATCACAGAAGGGTGCCCCGAGGGGGTGGGGTTTCGTCAGAAACTGTGGGAGATTTACTGAGGGGAGTGGGGACCTGGGGGCCAGAAATACAACTGAGGTGATGCAGAGGGAATTTCTCCACATCAAAGTCATCTGAGACCTTGGAGGAGCAGTTTGAGCAGAGGGTGGGGACCGGTCCACCTGAAAGGTATGGCAGAGTGAATGAAGGTGAAGAAGGCAGGCTGAGAGTGAAGAGAATGCTTTCACGAGGCTTTGGTGGGAAGGGCAGGAGCTAGAGTGGCAGCTAGGATGGGGCACCAGATGGTAGGGGGCCTGGGAGGAGTGGGAGATAGGTGGGGGGGAAGGATGCTATGAGGTCCCCAAGGGGCAGGAAAGGCAGTTTCTCTTCAGAGTGGGGTCCCTACCACCTCAGCGAGGGACCAAGAACTGCGCTAGGCAGGGCTGGGGGGCTTCAGGGCCCTCACCCGATCTTTCTCCCTCAGCCCCATCCAGGCTATGGGCATCAAGACAGCGTTGCCCGCGGCAGAGCTGGGCCTGTACTCCCTGGTGCTGAGTGGGGCCCTAGCCTATGCTGGCCGGGGCCTCCTTGAGGCTTCACAAGGTAACAGCTGGGCCCAGGGGCAGAGGGGTAGGACCCTTCTTCCCCTGGGGTTCTCAGGAAGTTTCTCTGCCCAGCAAGGTCAGAAACTTAAGAGGCCCCAGACTCAAAGGTAGTCCCTAGGCCCTGAGCAGGGAAGGGGTGGGGCAGTGTTGAGCCAAATGCAATCACAGGGAGATTCAAATGCAGAAGAATCAACAGAGACCTGGACAGAGCCAGAGCCAGAGCGACATAAACAGAGAGGCTCAGACACTCAGGAATTCAGAGACCTGGCCCCAGACACACAGCGAGACCTAGAGAGAATCAAAGGCAGAGAAAGACCCAGACCCTCTCACCTCTGCCCAGGGTGGCGTCAGCCTTGCTATAGAAGCAGGTATGGGTGTGAAGGGGCCCCTCCCCCTGAGGCCACACTCTGTTCTCAGATGGGGCCCACAGGAAGGCCTTCAGGGAGTCTGTGCGACCCGGCTGGGAGTACATTGGTCGGAAGATGGTAGGTTCCCCACACCTCGGGGTACCTGACTGGGGTCCCTGATCCCTGGCACACCTTTTCCGTCCCAAACCTTTCTTGACTCTCCCCTGTTCCCAATGGTCCCACCTAACAAGAGGGCTCTCAGTGGGAAGGGTCCCTGGCTTGAATTTTAGCAGCCTCAGTTCCTCCAGTGGCCCCTCCTCTGTCCTCCTGGGGTCATATCAAGTCTGACCACACCCTGCTCATTTAAGAAACAACTCGAGGCATGCTTCAGCAGGACCTCCAGCACCATCCTCCCCAGAACACTGCAATAATGGCAGAATGTCAGGCAAGGGGCTGGGCAGAGGGGGAGTTCCAAGGAGCAGGCAGCCCATATGGGGCCCCTCATTCCTCTCGACCTATCTTCCTGGTACTTGTCTCAAGAGGGGAAGGCAGGGACCTTCCGCCACTGCTCTCCTCTAATGTATAAGAAGACTCTGGGGGCGGGGAAGGTGCTGGGACCCTGACCAGCCCACTCTGCCCCCACCCCACCTTAACCTGCCGGGACCTGCCCCAGGATGTGGCTGATTTCGAGTGGGTCATGTGGTTCACCTCCTTCCGCAATGTCATCATCTTCGCCCTCTCCGGACACGTGCTATTTGCTAAACTCTGCACAATGGTTGCCCCTCAGGTGAGTTGGACCTGAGCCACCCCAGCCGCCCCCTCCCTTTCCCCGAGTAAGAAGTCCCACTTCCATTTACTTGAAGAGGTAACTGAAGCCTTCTCCAATAGCAACCCACTCCAATATTCTTGCCCAGAGAATTCCACGGACAGAGGAGCCTGGTGGGCTACAGTCCATGGGGTGGCAAAGAGTCAGACACAACTGAAGCAACTAACACTTTCACTTTCACACTTTCCCTGTCCACAGCTCCGCTCCTGGATGTATGCTGTGTATGGGGCCCTGGCCGTGGCGGGCACCATGGGCCCTTGGTACTTGCTGCTGCTGCTTGGCCACTGTGTGGGCCTCTATGTTGTCTCACTCCTTGGCCAGCCCTGGCTCTGTCTTGGCGTCGGTCTGGCCAGCCTTGCCTCTTTCAAGCTGGAACCCCTCATTTCCTGGCAGGTGTGTGCTGGGATAGGGCAGGGGTGGAGGGTACAGGGACAGGATCCCAAATATTTCACTCCATCCAAACCCTTGGCCTCCAGAGTCTCCCCAAGCAATTCCTTCACTTTCCCACCTGTCTTCAACCCTTTGATTACAGAGCATGCCTGGCCCATGAGGCAATCACCTCCACCTCAGCAAAAATGTCCAGCTCTACCCCAGCACTTAACTGGCACTGGGCGGCCAGTGCTGACTGGTGCCAGCAGAGGGAGAGGGCAGGACCAGGCTGGGCCCCTGCTGGAAGCGGGATGGGCTTCCCAGAGACAAGGGGCACCCTGGTGAGCCGGTGGCCTGTTCTCTCCCATCCAGAGCGGGTTTGTAACAGGGACTTTTGATCTTCAAGAGGTGCTGTTTCACGGGGGCTGCGGTTTCACGGTGCTGCGTTGCACCAGTTTTGCGCTGGAGAGCTGTGCCCACCCTGACCACCGCTACTCCCTAGCCGACCTGCTCAAGTACAATTTCTACCTGCCTTTCTTCTTCTTCGGACCCATCATGACCTTTGATCGCTTCCACGCTCAGGTGAGGGGACAGACATCCTGTGGGCTCCCAAGACAGGACTGAGCCCCTCCCCCGCACCATGACTGGCAGTGAACCCCTCGCAGGAGCCAGAGGGGCCTGGTCTCCGCACTCGGAGCAGCCGGGATGAAGCGGCGTCTCCCCTCACCTTCAGGTCCCCAGACAGTTGGTGACTCACCATTCAGACAGGGCTCCTCCCGCAGGCAGGGCTGGCCTCCCCGCTCAGACACTTGGGCGTCCCCTCAGGTGAGCCAGGTGGAGCCGGTGCGGCCAGAGGGCGAGCTGTGGCGCATCCGGGCCCAAGCAGGACTCAGCGTGGTAGCCATCCTGGCCGTGGACGTCTTCTTCCACTTCTTCTACATCCTCACCATCCCCAGCGACCTCAAGTTCGTCAACCGTCTCCCGGACAGCGCCCTCGGTGGGTGCGCGCCGGGCCCAGCACCGGGACGAGGGCTGGGCAGCCACCTCAGAACCGACCTCTGCGCCCCCACAGCGGCGGAGTCGCAGCCGGGGCAGCGTCTATGGAAGGGTGGGGGAGCGGGGCTTTTCTCTTTGAAATGCGTGGGACTTGGAGGTAGGCTTGCCTTGTGAGGCCCGGAGGGGTATCCTACAGAGGGCGCCCCACTCCACCTGGGGCCTAGGGACGATTTCCACAGCCCGACAGCATCTCCCCGGGGCCAGCCCCGTCCTCGGAGTGGGGCGGGACCTCCGTGGGGGCGGGACCTCCGTGGGGGCGGGACCTCCGTGGGGGCGGGACCTCCGTGGGGGCGGGACCTCCGTGGGGCGGGACCTCAGTCGGGGCGGTCCGGGCGCAAGGACCGCCCCAGGAGCTAGTAATTTTCCGTAGGGGAAGGCTGGGCTCAGTTACCACCCTGCTGGATTTGGGAAGGCCCGGGGCAGGGTAGGGGGAAGGAGGGGATACCAATGTGACGGCCCCCAGGCAGTAACGACCCTCTGTCCGCAGCTGGTCTAGCCTACTCAAACCTGGTGTACGACTGGGTGAAGGCAGCTGTCCTCTTCGGAGTCGTCAACACTGTTGCGCGCCTCGACCATCTGGACCCGCCCCAGCCTCCCAAGTGCATCACAGCGCTCTATGTCTTCGCAGAGACGTGAGTGTGAGGTCCAGGGACACCCCGCCGATATCCCCCCCTTCCCTTAGCCTCTTCCCCCATGCTCCAGAGCTGGGCGCCTGTCGATTTAAACCTGTCTTCTCTCCTCTCCTCCCACAGACACTTTGACCGTGGCATCAATGACTGGCTTTGCAAGTGAGTTGGGGTGGGGTCGGGGGATGTCACAGCCATCTCCCAAGTATCTGAGCAAGGCAGGGTCCAGATGGGTCCACGATTTCAAAGGTCACCCCCTGGGCCAGAGGAAGCAAGGTGGGAGTGAGGAGGTCATGGTAGAGGTTTAAGTGAAAGATGGGGTTTGGACGTGGGTAGGGGCCCTGGAGGTGAGAGAATGGTGGAGTGGAGACACACAGCAGGCAGCCTGGACAGGACCTGGCCCTGGATTGAGGGCATCAGGAAGGAGCGGGCGATGACTCCCAGGAAGTCGTGTGCTAAGAAGGACTCTAGTTGAAGGGAGAAGGCGGAGCTGGCAGAAGGGCCTAAAAGGAGTGTCAGAGGAGCAGGAGAAAAGTCAGGATCATGGGGCACCCGGAAGCTAAGGGAAGCCCATCCTGGCATGGTGGAGGTGAGCAGGTTGGATGCTGCTGAAGCCAGAGAGTGAGCATGAGTGTTGGTTGCCTGCAGGTTTTCAGTGTTTCCCCAGAGACGCAGGGGCGGGGGAGCAGAGGGAAAGCTGGGGGGCGGGCACTGAGGAACTGCAGGGAAGTCCGGATGTGGACAACCCCTGGAAGAAGTGTGGCACTGAAGGGGGACACATAGGAATGGCTGAAGGGAGAAGTAGGTGTTTTATAGACAAGAAATGATGAGACATCCTTGGGTACTGAGGGGAATTTATTCAGTAGAGGGAAAGAAGTTGACAGTGTAGGATAGAGGGGTGATTGATGGAGGGTGGTCCCTAAGAAGGGAAGAGGCAATGGAACCAGTGCGAGGCAGAGGTCTGGCTTCAGGACAGGGAGGAGGAAGAAAAGCCAGTGTGGATGCAGAAGAATGGTGGGTGAGTGTGGCAAGGTGAGGGATTCCTCCCGAAGCCTTTGATTTTCTCTGTGAAATAAAAGGCAAGGTCATCAGCTGAGAGCTGTCTGTTTGGGGATGGAGGGAGGCAGCATCTATGAGCCTCCCTTGCTTAGATCACCACACACCCACTCATACCTGCAGGAGAGATGAAGGTGGAGTAGCCACTGCGGAGCCTGGGTGAAGAAGAAGCTGGCTAGAGAAGCTTTGACATTGACAGCCCAGATAGTGTGGGAGGTGGTGGATTTATGGATTCTAATATGTCAAGATGTGGGATTCTCCCCATTAGGGTTTAGTTTCTAGGGTGCAGGTTAGGAGGAAGTGGGTGATTTGGGCTTTCCCAGATGGGTGAGAAGGAAGAAGTGAGGGAGAACAGTTTTTAGGTTATTTGTGATGATGACTTATTGAATATATGCCTGTTAAGAAGGGTGGTAAAAATAGAAGGGCATCAGAAGATGAGGACTGTAGGGGGAGTCAATGAGATTGAAGAAGTGGAGCTAGGGAGTCAGATCAGATGGGGCTGGGTGAAGGATGGGAATCAGGGAGAAGTAGAAGAAGTGGTGAAAAAGTTGGGGTGTGGGAGTGGGTGACTGGAGTGGAGTGGAGAAGAAGTCACTGGAAATGAGGAAGTCAAGTAACAGAGACACTGGCTATGCAACAGGTCTTCAACCAAATTTATTCAACAAATATTTATTGAGTATCTATCTACTGTGTGCCAGGCACTCACTGTTGTAGGCTCTGGGGATACAGTAGTGAACATGGCAAAGACCCTGAACTCATGGAACTTACAGTCTAGTAGGGAGAAACAGACCATAAACCAGGTAAAAAAAAAAAAGAGAGAGAGAGAGAGAGAAAGATAATTTCAGAGAGTGGAAAGTGTTATGAAGAAAATAAAAGAATGTAATGGGATAGAATCTTCTTTAGTTGGGGTTCAGGCAGGCCTCTGTGCGATGACCTGAGACTTGAATGATAGGAAATTTGGAGGACAGATTTCCAGGCAGAGAGAAAAATAGGTACAAAGGCTTCAAGACAGGAACCAGCTGTGTGTCTCTGAGTGTCAGAAAGACTGGTAAGGGAAAGCACAGGGAATGAGGTGGAGAATGGTGGGTGATGAGGTCAGGGAGGGAGGCAGAAACCAGACAACGTGGCATCTTCTAGCCGTAGGAAGGTGGTTGAGTGTAACTGTAATGAAGAGCTGTTGAGGGAGGGTATAATTGTGGAAGTGAGGTAATCTGGGTTACACTCTTAAAAGATGCCTTGACAGGGAAGCCTGGCATGCTGAAGTTCATGGGGTCACAAAGAGTCGGAGGCGACTGAGCAACAAAAGCTGCTGTGTGGACGATGGACGGTAGAGGGCAGAGGCAGAAGCAGGGAGACAGCTTAGGTCCTTGCAATAACCTCTGTAAGAGGAGATGATCGCCCAGACTCGAGTGGTGTCACTGGAGGCATGAGCAGTGCTCAGGACTGAGTGGAGGCTGTACAATTTGCTCACTTGGATGTGAGTGGAGAGGGGAATTGAGAATCCAAGATGGCACCAAGAGTTCTGGCAGCAACCGAACGGATGGTGGCTGAGACGGGAATGAAGCAGGTTTGGGCAGGGATGAGGGAGTCAGTCATTCATATGAGGTGTCTGGTAACAGTTGGATTTATGAGTCAGGAGATACATTTGGGGCTCATCAGCATAGAGATGGCATTCAGAGTCTGGGTGTGGATGAGATCACTTGAAGAAGGAGGGTAGCTGGAGAGGACGGGAAGTTCCAGGCTGAGCCCTCCATATTTTGAAGTTGGATAGAAGTGGAGCAGCCACCTGAGGCCCAGGATGTTGAATATGCCCCGGATGATAGTGTTGAGGAAGCTGCCCCACTTTGTGTATCCTTTGCCCACCTCCCACCTGCCTTTTCCCACATTCCCACCGGCCCCTTTTTCCACCTTTCCTGCAGGTACGTGTATGACTACATTGGTGGGGAGCACTCGGCGGTGATCCCAGAGCTGGGGGCCACCATAGCCACATTTGCCATCACCACTCTGTGGCTTGGGCCTTGTGATGTTGTCTACCTGTGGTCATGCCTTAACTGCTTCGGCCTCAATTTTGAGCTCTGGGTACAGAAGCTGGCAGAGTTGGAGCCCCTAGCGCAAATTGAGGTGAGCAGGGAAGGTCTGGGGCTGGGGTTGGCTGGTGCCCTGGAATGGGTGGCACTACTGACCTCTGGAGTCTTCCAGCCACACTTGACTCTCAGTTCAGAACTTTCTCACCGCCTCCCTCCTTGTCATCAGGGCTATGACTCCTCCTGTGGGTGTCTGGCCCTCCCTTACCTTCTGCAGGGTAGGGGCACCTGGCCCTCGCTGTGTTGATCAGGCTGTGTCCTCTCTCCAGGGTGCAGTTTCCCATGTTTAACAAAGAGGGAGAGCTGACCTGTGAGTCTCAGAGACACGGGCATATCCTAGGATCCTGTGGCCATGTGGGCAAGGCCTCTGACTCATTGTATCCTCTTTTCCCCTGGGCCTCTTGCCTCATTACCAACGTTTTCCTGGACCAAGCAGACCTCTCTGTCAGAGCAGATGTCCCGCAGGGTCCGCGCCGTCTTTGGGGCCATGAACTTCTGGGCCATCATCATGTACAACCTTGTAAGCCTGAACAGCCCCGAGTTCTCAGAGCTGGTCGCCCAGCGTCTGCTGCTCTCAGGTGAGGACAGTGGATCCAGAGTGTGCCCTGCGTCCACTTCGAGAATCGTGACCTCCTGAAATGTCCCCACCCCACCGTAATTCCTCAAGGACCCAACAGGGAGGGGACAGTCAACTGAGAAGAGTCACGGGGGGGAGGGGGGCTCTGCTCCTAGGACCCATGACCTGTTCCCCACCCAGGGTTCCCCCAGACCACGCTGGCCATCCTGTTTGTCACCTACTGTGGTGTCCAACTGGTGAAGGAGCGAGAGCGAACCCTGGCTCTGGAGGAGGAACAGAAGCAGGACAAAGAGAAGCTGGAGTAGGTGCGGAGGGGAAGAGGGATGGGTCCTGCTCAGCTCTTCCTGGGCCCTGGTCCAGGCCAGGCCAGATGGGGCCTGACTGATAGAATAAAAGACTTTTCTACCATGGTTCAGCCATTCCCTTCCCCTTCCTCCCGTGGTCTCCCGGCTCCCTGTCCAGGCCAGATGAGGAGCTAGAGGTCCAGGGAGGGGGCTCAAACTCTCTGCGCACACAGAGTGTATAGGAGACATTCATGGAGGGCTGAGGCCACCGACCTAGGCAGCCCAGCAGCTGAACACAAGAAGCCCCAAGTCTTCAAACCACCTGGTCACTGCTGCTTGGAGCATCTCATCCCAGACACTGAGCTGCTTGCTCGGAAGGCACTTTATTCTTCTCACAGGAGAGTTACTCAGGCTGCAAGGCACTCGATGGGGTCGCTCCCCACCTGACAGGCAAGGAGGCTGAGTCCTGTGGGGCATTTACCAGCACACAGCCAGACTGGGGCTGAACCAGGGCGCAGCCTGACACCCCGTGAGCTTCTGCCTCGTGGACCAAGAACATTGGGGGATATGAGACACTGGAGAGGCCGAAAGTTTCTTATCCCTGCCTGAAGCCCCAGCACTGGGCAGCAATTTCCCTTTCCCAGATGAAGCAGTCTCTGGGGCACCATGACAGGTTGGGATCCAGGTGGGCTCTGCCTCTGCCAAACTCCTCTGCCAGGGACTCCTCCCTGGAGTCCCCACCCAGAAGGCCAGGCCTCTGTGGTCTGCAGCATGGGGGACAGGGCACATTCAGGCCCTCTGGGCTGGTCACAGCTTGGTCAGGCGTAACACGTTGAGTCGCACAGGTAGGAAGGTGGCGCCAGCAGCGTAGGCGATCTCCCGGAGGACCCCTTCCCACTTCTTCTCTTCCTCATTGTATCTGGGGTGGGAGGAGTGGGGACAAGGATGCAGAGCTCAGTCAACCAAGTCCAGGGTGGGGCCCAGCAGGAAGAGGGCAGCAGGCCACCCCTGGGAGGTGCTGCCTCCCAGCCCCAGGCCCACCTCCTTCCTTTCCATGCTCTGGGAAAGGGATGGGCACCTACCTAAAGAACACCTACATTCTAGGAAGGGCTCCCTCTCAAGAATTCCACACTCTTTTTTTTTTTTTTTTGTAACCACATAGCATATGGGGTCTTAGTTCCTTGACCAGGGATGGAAACCATGCGCCCTGCATTGGGAGGATGGAGTCTTAACCACTGGACCACCAGGGAAGTTCCAAGAATCCCATACTCCTTGAAGTCCACCTCCTTCCAGGAAGGTCTACACCTCCTCAATCCCCTCCTCTTGAGAATTTCTCAACTGAACCCTTGAAGAAGTAACCCCCAGCACCCTCCATGTCCTGGGTCCTGTTCTCCCAGCAGTGCTGCTCCCCAGAGGCCGCCTGCAGCACTGGCATCACTGAAGTTTCAAAAGCTGCCCCCAATGGCTGAAACCTCTCCCGACCACCCCCAGGTAGGATCAGCCAAAGAAGCAAGGCGCTGAGAAGCTAGGATCCAGCGACTTCTCACTCCCAGTCCAGCTCTCCCCCTCAGGAGGGAGGAGAGAGGAAAAGCCCACTCTGCTCCCTGGGGCCGATTTCTGTGGGTCTGGGTCCTAACCTTGGCATTGGCTTCTGACTGTGACACTGTAGATACTCCACAGTGGGGTGCAGTGCCGTGTGTGCCTACCCAGACTTCCCAACCAAATGGAGAGACCCTGGGCTAAGCAAGGCATGCCTGCTGTCTCGTCCCCACAGGGTTCCCTGGAAGGGGGTCAGCTATGCCCCGCCCATGAGCCTGCCAGGCGCTGCCTCGGTGCCCACCCAGCCTTGCTCACAATTCCTCTTACCTCCCTGGGGCCGGGCTCACCTCCAGATGTCATTGAGCTCTGTGGGAACCAGCTCTCCGGACTCAGTCTCCAGAGTGGCAAAGCCACCGATGGCATAGAGGGTACCCGCCAGGCTGACCAGGCTGAGTGAGCTGCGCTCCTGTGGGAAGGCCTCAAAGGGTGCCCACCTGATGGGAAAAAGGGGGCATGAGGGGGTGCCCCCATGGGCCTCGGCAAGCCCAGTGACTGTCCCCTGCCAGCATCCATAGCTTCAGCTGCAACCTTCAAAATCCGACTCCCAGGCACCCATTCTGCAAACACAACCTCCTCTTCCCTGACTGCTTAGGAACACCCTCTGGTCTTCTCTTCCTCCCCATTCTCTTGCCCCTCATGTTTCCCTTCATTGTGCCCCTATCATTCCATCCAACCTACCCTCGGTGAAACCCACCAGGGACCTCCCCAAGGTCCCACCTTTGCTTCTAAACCAACTCCTACTGGTCACTTCAGTCACCACTAAGACCATCCTGTGCACTCCTGCCCCTTCCCTCTTCTCCCCTTCACAGCCCAGAGCCTCTCAAGCTGCCTTCACTCTCCCTAACTCCTGAGGTTGGACCTCCATCCCTCCAAAACTGCTCTCCCAACCACCAGAATCCAGGGCCCACAGTACACACCTCTGTTGACATGACAAGGCTTCCTTGCTGAATAAAGCACCTGCCCCTGCTGTCCCTCAGGGCCTGGGCCTCAACTTCTCCCAGTCACACCCTCTCTCCTGAAGGAGCTTGTCTCCATGGAGTACTGTTGACCCCTAGATCTCACCCTCCAGCTCAGCCCTCTCTCTGCCCCAGAAGGCTCCTCCTGGACACCCCCAAGCACCTCACGTCTACATGTTCTAAACGGACCCTCATTTTTCCTACCTAACTTCAATAGTTCCTCAATAAATGACCTCCCAGCCTCACTCAAAAGCATCCACCTCTCCCTCTCACCCCCACCATCCTATCAATTGCTAAGTCCTGCTTCTTCTGTCTCCTGAACTCTTGCTACTGAGTTTGGCCTATGGACCAGCAGCAGCAGCATCACCCGGGGGGTTGTTAGAAATACACTGTGAGATCCCTCCCCAGACCTGAGATTCAGAATCTGCATTCCAGCATGACCCCCAGGAGATTTGTGTGCATGTGAGAAACACTGGCCTAGACCTTTCTCTGGTGCATCCTTTCTGCCCCATCACTGCTGTACCCTTGGCTCCAGGCCACCATCAGTACTTGCTACACAGCTGTACCCCCGCCTCCTGGGAAATCCCTAATCTCTTCTCTACATGGTCTGCCGTGAAGCATCTTGGTAAAACACAGATGGGAGCTTAAAACCCATCAGAGGCATTTCATTACTCTGGGGATAAAGTGCCTCAGCCCACTGGCCATCTCTCCAGCCCCAGTATCCACCATCCCCACCTCCCTTCACCCACCACACTCTATCCAGCCTGCCAAAACCCTTTTATCCAATGGGCTTGCCTTTTTTTTTCCTCCTAACTGCCTTGGCACTAGCCTTCCTTTGCCTTGGGGCATCCTCCCACCACCCCTTTAGCTGCAGAGTCCAACTGGTCTGCCAGCAGTTTTCTTCCTGACCTCCCTGGGCAGGGCAGCTTCTATCTTGGTTACTGCCCTTATCTCTAGCCATCAAGCCAGTGACCAGTATGAGTCTCTGAATGAGGAACCTGGCATCTCCTGGGAGATCTCGCCTGCAAACCAGGCTGGCCATAACACTTGCCTCTTCTTGTAGGGGAAGCCCACCTCATTGCTGACCAGAGTAAAGGGGCTACATCTGTGCTGATGTCCAAGCGGAACGGTGGAGACCCAAATTAGGTGCTATGATTCCTGCCAGAGCAGACACAGAGAGGGCTGACATAGGCCCAAAGCCGTGGGGCCAGAGGGTTACAGTGAGACCTTCGTCCCTGGCTGTTCTGTGGAAGGGGGTGGGGAGGCGGGAAGCAGCCATACTTGTTGTCTGCAATGCTGTACACCTCGGCTGAGCTGGTCAGCCCTGTGTCTGTGACACCAGCAGCTACAAAAATGCGGCCGTCATGGATGGTGGCCCCGAAGAGTGAGCGGGGAGTCTTCATGGGCGCCAGCTCCCTCCACTCGAACTTCTTAGGGTCGTAGACCGACATCTTGTTCAGGCACTTCCTATGGGATCGGGGTGGAGGGGCAGTGAGTGAGAAAGGAGAAGGCGGGAGTGGGCAGAGCCACCTCTCTCCCTTGGCCCAGTCCCTCCAGCTGCCTTCCAAGGTAGGCAGGACAGACCCCTGACAGCCTCGGGGAGACTCTGCTTCGGTTCCGCCCGCCGACCCGGCTGCTGCACTCTCCCCTCCAGGCCCGGGCCTCACCTATTGCTGCCTTTCCCGCCAATGACGTAGACTAGGTCCATATGAGAGAGCACAGAGTGTCCGTACACGGCATAGGGCAGCGGGTCCGATTCGCCCCATTTGAACGACCTAGAGGGGAGGAGAGTAAGGCGCTCTCTGTCCGTCTCTGCATCCGCCCACCACCCAACACGTGTTGGGATGCACCCGGCTTGTTAACTGGAACTCCCGAGACCGCTCAGCTCCCCGCTCCCACTTCACCTGCCAGCCCCGCCCCGCCCCCCGCCCTGGACTCTCGCTCACCCGCCCAGCCCCGCCCAGCCCCGCTCCGCCCAGCCTCGCCCCGCCCCGAGCCCTAGGCTCTCGCTCACCCCGCCCCGCCCAGCCCCCTGATCCTTGGCCCGCACTCACAGTCGGTCGTAGCACATGACCGAGTCCAGGCTTTGCTCATCGTCCTTGAGCTCTCTGCCGCCGACCACGTAGATGGAGTTAAGAGCCTCTCCCAAGCCGAAGAGGCAGCGCGGCGAGGGCAGCGGCGGCATCCCCAGCCATTCTGAGTCCAGGTGGTCAAACTGCGGGCCGGGCGGCCAGTCAGCGACCCTCCTCACGCCCTCTCATCAACTCCTCTCCCAGCCCCAGCCCAGCACCTTCTGGCCACCCCCCGCCCTGGGTCATGAGGTGTCCGGGCCTGCAGGTAGGGCCAGCGCAGCCCGGAGGCGGTGCCCGGAGACAGTGCCCCTCCTCCTATCGGGCTGAGAACAGCCTGAGGGTCCCAACCCCCAGGGGCCCGGAGATCACCTTTATAGCACCGTGATGGGGCATGCCTTGCAGAGCTGAGAAGGAGTCTCTGAGAGGGAGGCCCAGTTGCCGCCCTGGCCCTTCCCCAGTACAATTCCTGAATTGAGGCCTGCCTGACCCCTGTTTTCCATCCCATCCCACTGCACAGGAAAGGTCCAAATACAGCCACCCACTCCTTCAAACTTACAGTGTAATAAGTCTATGGCCCTGTGCACTCCAACAGTCGTTTTTTCTGGCCACATTCGTATGGCTTGTGGGATCTTAGTTCACTAATCAGAGATTGAACCCCAGCCCTCCACCCCCCTCTACACACACACCGTCCCACCTACCCCCACCCCTCCAACCCCCGGCAGTGAGAGTGGAGCCCTAACCACTGGACCTAGAGGGAATTCCCAACAGTCTGTTAATAACTATACTAGTGGCTCATCTTTTGGTGGAGTTTTCTGAGGGCTGAGCACTGTGCTGATGAACACTTTATAACCATCAATTAACCTTCAGACAATCTTATCAAGCAAGGAAGTATAACATCCCCATTTACAAACAGAGGCCTAGAGAGAATACACAGTGTGCCCACCTTGTGCCTTGGCTGGTGGAGATGCTCTCCCGACCCCTCAGCTTAACACTGGCACCATTCTGCCCCCCACCCCTCTCCAGCCTGGTTAGGCCTCAGTAAGCATGCTATTCACTAGGCTCCTTCCCATCTCTGTTGCATGCTCACTGGTTCCCACCCAGAAGCACTGCACCCTCCCCTCCACGTCTCCAAATTCACCCAACTGGCAAGGCTTAAACTTACATGGCCAGTCACAAGGAAACCACGTTTGCCCTCTGAGATCCCACTGTCACACTATAACTTGGACCAGGCACCCCACTCTCCTGCTCCTTGGGTCTCAGTTTCCTTATCTGTGCAATGGGAAGGAAGGGAGGATGGTCCCTTTGTTTGAGACACACTATTCTACATTCCAGTCCCAGCTTCATGCAGAGGTCTTAGCCAGGACCCTCACACTGACCTTGCTCCTTCTCACTGTCCCTGACTTCAATCCCTGCACAGACCTAGGGCCTCCAACATACTGACTATCTGAAAGCTGAAATCTCCCTGAAACTGAGACACCAAAGTTATACGTCTTATTGTCAACTGCCTATAACGATTTTCAGCCTTCAGGCAAATGGCTGTCACTCATCCTCCCCGGTCTACATCTCAGCCTAGATCCAATGACATTCCCCAACAAGTAGACACAGGCCTCTGCTGGGCCCCAAGGCGCCCCCCAGTGCCCAGAAATCAGTACTGGCCTCCCCTCCCAAGGCTGGCCAGGCACCTGCAAGAAGTAAGCGCTCATGGGGTCCTCTTTGTTGTCCTCATTGTAGAAAAGGCCTCCAGCCACGAAGATCTGGTTCTCTTTGGTCACTAGGCTGACATGGTTCTTGGGGATCTGGGTCGAGAGGGAGGCACAGTAGCACTCGTTGGCTGCCGGGTCATAGGCCACGGCGCCCTCCTCACTGATCATGAAGATGAGGTCCTGCAGGAACATGCCAAAGCGCAGGGTGTCATTGAGGATTCCGGGTAGGACGCGCTCTGCCTCCTCTTCCTCCTCCGCCTTGGCTTCGGTTGTGCCCTTGTCAGTGGCCTTGGCCCCAGCCGACTCCTTCCCCTTCTCCTTCTTCTTCTTGCGCAGCACAGTGATGCGGCCCTCGTGGGCATCTTTCACCATCTGCACCTTGCGCAGCAGCTCCGGCTGGGCACGCACGAGAGGGTGGCGCTCCACGCGGCTCTCTAGGAAGGCGCGTGGCAGCAAGCGGAAGCGCACGCTCTCGAAGACCGTGGGCAGTGCGCGCTGGCGCTCGGCTTGTGCCTCGGCGTCACCGCTGCTTGCCCATCGCATCACCGCTTCGAACACGGCTTCCTCCTTCTCTACGTTGAGGCCATCGCTGGAGATGATGGCAATGAGCTCGTCTGCCGAGAGCCCTAGGAAGTCGGCGTCGCGGGCCACCAGAGAGAAGCGCGCGCAGATGAAGTCGCGGGCGGACACGGCGAGGCGCGCGCAGTCGAGCAGGAGGCCGAGGCGGAAGACCGCCAGGCAGTTGGCCAGGCACAGGCGCTTCTGCAAGAAGGACACGCAGATGGTGAAGATAGAAGGGATCTGGAAGCGGTGCGCCGCAGCGAACAGGTCCTGCACACTCGCCTCGTCCAGCGCGATCTCTGAAGTGTACAGATAGTGGAGCACCTGGGCCACCACGTCAGGGGACACCTCCTCTAGGCGCAGCTCGCCTGCGCTCTCAGGCTCGGCCAGGAAGCGCGCCCGGAAGTAGGGGCTGCAGGCAGCCAGTACCAGGCGGTGGCACGGGAACTCGCGCTCGCCCACCCGCACCACACAGTCGAGGAACTTGCCGTGGTCCAGCATGTCCTTCAGCCCGTCCTGCAGGAGCGTCTGCTGGTACAGCCGCTGCTCCTCGGCCTGCTCCAAGCCCAGCGCCATGGTGGGTGGCCTCCTCTCCGCCCTCCCTGCCTTCCTGCTGGGTCGCACTCAGTCTACGCAGCTGTCCAAGCCGGGCTATATATAGAGCTGGACCCGGCCGGGTAAGGCGAGCTGCCTGGCCTCCCGCACATGACGCAGAGGGGACAGCTGGGCTGAGGCCCCCTCCCAGAGCAACCTTGACTCAGCCCCTGGGGTTCACGGGACTGGGGTAGGGTGTCTCAGTCCTCCCTGAAAGTTGAGGGCCTCCCTGCCTCCTCTGTACACGAGCACAGTGAGGCCTTCACTGCTTTCCTTCATCTAGGTGATGCGCCTCAGGGAAGGGGATGACCCAAGTTCTGCCTCTCAGTCCAAGCAGGGAGAAGCCTTCAAATCCCCCTGCAAGGGCCTCCCTTCCTCCTGGCCTTGTGGGCCTTCCTGCCCAGCTGCCCCGATCCTCCTTGCAGTGTATCTCCCTCCACCCTGGACACGGTGTGCTTAGGTTTCCCACTCAGTGAATTTGGGCCTGGGGAACCTGTTGCCTCAGCTTTAAAATGGGAAGACTTTTCTCCCCCAGCTCGGACACCTTCCTTGGACTGTGCAAGAAAGCAAGAAGATGCTTGAATAAACAAGGTCGCCACTTTCCTGTGGGGCCTGAGAAGGCCAGATCACTCTGTTGCACCTCAGTTTCCCTTCCTGCACAGTGAAGAGATGGGTGAGTTCGATTTTTAAGGGCTTCAGTTCAGTTCTGCTGTGATTCGAAAGCAGAATCCCACTGCTGTGTGATTCTGTGGTTTGGTGTTAGGGCAGAATCACACAGTACCACTCACTGTGGTTCTGTGTCCCTGCGAATACACAGGCACAGCGTTTCACATTGTAAGCTGTCAGACGTGCTAGATTCAATTTGGAGGTTCAACTATTTTAGGTGTTAAAAACCCCAGGGATCAAAAAACTAACAAACTAACAAACTAAACTAACAAAAAGTTACACTCAGAGTTGAATATTCCAGAAAAGCTGTCTATGCTCAGTTCTTCGTCCGTCCTAAGCTTGACCTGAGCCTGCCCAGCCTTGGGGCCCCTACACCTGTCTAGCATCTGAGGAATCCGGGTAGAGGTCTGGGGCAGCCAGTCCCAATGCCCACCCTGCTCTGGACTCCTGACTGCCTCCCCCCGCTCCACAACATGCACACACACATCAGCCTCAGCCACCAAGATTAACTTGTTCCCCAAGTGCCAGAGGCTGCAGCTGTGGGTTAAATTTAGCCCCCAGGACACTGGTGTGAACTGTTATGGGGCATTCTCCTATCATTCCTGAGTCACTTGTTTATAACCTCAGGCTTGAGGGGCGGGGGGATTAGCCAGGGGGGCTTAGTCTGGGCCAGGACTGAGTCACCACCCCGTTTTGTGATCCCAGTGATGTCAGTGCCTGTCCCTCCTGAGCAGTGCTTTCAACCATTGCTTGCTGACCCCTCTAGCAGGTCTCAGAGAGACACAGCACCTAGGTAGGATCACCTAGAAATAATCCTGTCTGTCTTCCGGGAAGGGCAAAGGCTCACCCAGGGGCCTCCAGCCCAGCCCTATACTGCAGAACATTTCCATTCAGCACCGTCAGTGAGGAGACCAGGTTCTGAGAGGCTCAGCCATGTCACACAGCTGGCAAGTCACACAGCTGGCAAGTGGCTGATCCAGGATTCAAAGCAGATCTGCCCACCTCCAAAGACTGTGGGAATCCCTCCCTGCCTTGCTGATTCCAAAGAAAATGTCTGTTAATTGTCGTCTCACTTTCCAAAGACCAGGACAGAAGGTACTGGCTGAACAATTAACTTATATTTATCAGATGATTCAATGGCATATTTTTAGATTATGATGAGTCCCATGGTGCTCACTTCCTACCAGGCATTCTACTAGAATGTTTATATGTGGCTCATCCATTCATCGAGAACCTACTGTGCACTATTCTAAATGTTGAGGATTCAGCAGTGAACACATCGAGTAAGAATTCCTGTCTTTTTGGTGCTTAATTTCAGCTGAGGGAAGGGGAACAGCAACAAGTAATAGTTATACAGGGTGTCAGATGATAACTGCTGTGGTAACAGGTAGCTGGGAAGGGGGCATGGGAAGTGATGGGTGGCAGAGGTCACACTTTTAAATGGAATAGTCAGGATGGACTCACTGAGTGGACTATGCTTGAGCAGGTTTAAACCATGGAGGAGGAGGATTCCAAGCAGGGGAACAGCTTGAGCTAAGGCCCTGAGGCAGGACCACACCTGTCCTGTTCCAAGAACAGCAAGGAAGCCAATGAGCAATGAACGAGGAGGTGAGTAGGAGATAAGGGCCGAGAGGTAAGAGGGGATGGTATCATGTATGACCAGTGTACAGATGGGTATTTTTGCCCTCTGTGAAATGGGGAACCGCTGTTTATTTTTAAATTATAATTATGGGGAATGCAAACATTTCCAGCGAGAGAGTAATATACTGATCTCTCATGTACTGAGCACCCTCTTTCAACACCTATCAAGTCATGAAGTCATGGCCAGTCCTGTATCATCCCTGCCCCTCTCATTCTGGTTTCACCCAAGGACATGCCCAGGGATCACATGTGGGAGGGAGAAAGCATGACTCCAGGGCTTGATGTTGATCAGAGGGAACTGTCACTTCATTTCATCCTTCTAAACAGCATTGGGCTCCTCAACAGAAATGCCAGCGTCTAAAATTCTGAGGGAAGTCATTTCCAGCCTGAATTTTACACCCAGGGAGATACAGTCAAGCTCTTCAGAATGTCATTCCTGGAAGTGGTCTGGAGGAGAAGGTAAATGTTAGGGTTAGGAAAAAGGAGTCCACTAAGACATAAACCTTTTAGAAGTTAAAGATCTCTGCAGTGAACTCAAAAGGACATAGTCTCAGCAAAGAGGGACAGGGGATGACAGGCTGGGGGAGGCTGTTAGGCAGTTTCTCAAGTCTCCTTGTGGGAAGCTGGTTGCACTGTGTGTTCCTAGGGTTATCTTCCTGTACCGCTCCTTGGTTATGAGAGTGATGCAATGGATGGAACACTCGCTGTTTGCACATACTGGAAGGAAAGCTGCATTTATGACAAGGGGTTTGGGAATGTAGCAGTGATAAAACACCTAGAAACCAAAGTAAATTATGTTTAAAAGAGCCAAAAGTAAAAAGTTATGAGAAAGGAAATGGAATCATATTGTATTATATGGCTTGGTTGAGATCAGTGTCTACATAGTCATAATAATGTAGATACTAAGTATTAATCTAACCTCAAATAGTAACATAACCATGTTCGGAGGGAGGGGAATTGTGTATATATTGTTTGTGTGTGTGATGGGAGTGTTGAAGAAATACATCAATAGCCAATGCCTAAAACTGAAAAGAGGAGGAAAGCAGTGTTGGAGGTGTGCTTTCCATGGGCAGGAAAACACCAAAAATACCAACTGAATTGGAACTGCTCACTTATTGGGAGTTGGAAAGGAGGAGATGCAGGGAACTGCAGGTTTAAAAAAAAAAAAAAAAAAGTTCTAGAAATATTTGGCTTCTTCAGCTATGTCCAAATAAAACTTTAATTAAAAAAATAGATATTTTCCTTAGAGGTTCTCTAGAAAACCATGCTGACATCGGACTGTTGCTCACAGCACAGTGGGGCTGCCAGGAAGAGGTGGTATGGAGGCAACGCACTGATGGACAGGTAGCACAGGGGAAACAGGGAGGCCAAATCCCCACCAGACACTGAGCAGGGAGCAGCCAGGCCTGCAGGCCTAGCAGCAAGTGGCACTTTCAGGGTGACTTGAGCAAGCCCCTGTTCCCCTCAGAGAAGTGGGGGTGTGTGGAAGGCAACGTCCTCATCCTGGGGACCTGAACCCCATCCCTGGCCAGTTGGTGAGCCACCCAGCAGCCTCTCTCCTAGTCCCTCCCAGTGTCTGAGACCCCTCAGATACCCTGGTATCTCATCTGAGACCCCTCTCTGGGCATCTGAGACCAAGTGCTACATACATGGTGAGGGGCATTCATTCATTCACCACGTGTCCCCACAGCCTAGAGTTCTATCCCGCATGGAGCCCGGCGCCCCAGCAAAATAATGCTGAGGTCCACGGGGAGAGTTGCTTGCTCCCTCCTCGGAGGCCATGGTCTTCCATCTGAGTTGTTCTCCCAGGCGAAGACACCAAGCTCCTTCAGACCTCAGCCCCTGGCTCTGGAGGTTCCCCAGGAGCCCAGGCCATCCTCAGGAGAGGGAGACGGGACCTGGGGATGCGCCGGGCACAGGTGTCCATGTGGTCGTTGGCGGCTGCGCTGTCCTCTGTCTCTCTGCGGTCCCCGTCCTTTCAGCCCACGGTCAGGGCGGCATGTGTAAAGAAGAGGCTGGGCCAAGGGACAGTAGTACTGCCTTTATTCCCCTCCACTCTTCTCCTCACCCTCCTGCAGTCCCCCACACACTCTGGGGCTGTGGGATGACCACACAGTGCAGACATCAAGGGTCCACGTACCTGGGCACAGCCGTTTCGCCACTGAGTGCCACCCCCTCGACTGCCGAGGGGTGCCATGTGGGCCATGGCAGCAAGCGTCAGGATCAGAGGCTCAGGCTTTGCCCCCACTGCCCCCCACCCCGAGCCTGGATTCCTAGAACTGTGGTCATGGGGCTTGAATGGTCATCTCTCTGGCCACTCATCCCCAGCTGGCCCAAGCCCAGGGACTACAAGGGGAGCTGGGGAGGGGCAGGCCAGGTTCCGGACTCGAGGCTTGGCCAAGTGGGCTGTGAAGTCCAGCTGGACAGAGCGGCCCTCCTTGGCAGATCTGCAGTGGGAGGTAATCATCCCAAGCCCCTTTCCCATCACCAGCCCTGGGAAGTGGGTGTGATGGTCCAAGCCCCTCCCTCCAACATCCAGGTGCTTGTTAATTTGTTTTAAAAATTAAAAAGGAAATGTAAAAGCTGGTAAAACAAGAACCCCTATCCATACTGGCACGGCTGAGGTTCCATTATTGCTTCAGACCCTTGTGGTCTGGCCAGAAAGGAGCTCCCACCAACACTGGCCAAAGGGGAAGAGAGCATTTAGCACCAGGGACACAGGGCTCCTGTCCCCGCTAGGACGGGGGCCTCCCAGGAGAGGGGTTGGCCGTGCCCATCTAAGCTATTAATACCATGACCATCTGACCAGTGCCCAGCCTGCTGTCTGGACCCCTCTCGTGCCCTGAGAAGGGAAGCATACAAGAGTAGGAGCCCCGAGTCCTGGGACAAGGTCTCGCCAGCAGCTCCCTACACCCATCTCCAGCCTTTGCTTGTGAAAATCTGACTTCATGGATCAGAGGGCCAGCCTGGCCAGGGCCCCCTAGGCTCTCTAAGGCTGCAGTGACGGTAGCAGGTGACAGGGCCACCAGCTCTAACGGGAGATCCTGATGTCAGCCACAGGGGGTGAGAAGCTCAAGGGAGTCCCAGCCTACAGCCCATTTGGGGAAATCAGACTTTTCTTAGGAAAATGTGGGCCAGCTCTGAAGAGCTGCCAGGCACTGGGACTGGAGGTTGGAAATAGCAAAGGAGAGGGGGAAGTTGGGGGGGGGGACCCTGAGGACGTCATGGAAGCCCAGAGATCAAGGGGTGCAGGAGAAGAAAAGAGCTACAGTAGAGCAGGAGCCTGAGAGGTGCGACCCTGACCCCGTAAGAGGCTAGAACCCTCAGCCTTGGGGTGGGGGAGCTGCAGTGCTGGGAACCAGACAGCGAGCTTTCCTCTCTTGAGGGGGTGCCCAGAGGACAGCAGGGGCATCTGAGGGTACGTACGTAGGCTCTGGCTTGCACTGTTCCTGCTACAGCCCCAAACTCAAACCCTCTAAGCCCAGAGAACAATCTGGGCTGTGTGGCTTGGATTCTAAATCCTCAAATCATTCGGGCTCCTTGGGCTTACCCACATCTGTACAGAATAAAGTGCTTCGTTTATTGATGATTAAAATGTCCCCAGCCCCCTGCCCCAGCGCCATGGACCTTACAAGGAGGTCTGAGGGGTCCCGACCCCCTCAGCCCTTGGGCTGATGGGGCCAGTGCCCCCTCCACCACCCACTGGGCTCAGGCCTCTTCCCACTCCAGCCATGCTGGGAAGGTGGTGGTGTGGGGGTAGTCATGGGGGTTTAAGGTGCAAAGAGTATAACAAACAAAACTGTATAAACACAATAGGAAAGAGCTTAACTAGGAAATATGTAGCTTATGGAACCTTCCTCCCCCTTTTAAAGGCAGGAATCAAGACGTTAAATGACAACAAAAAAAGGATGTCCTATTAGTGCCTGCCTCGTGAGGGCAAGCATTGGGCATAGGCTGGGGCTCTCCCAGCGCCCGCGACCCTGACCCCCCGGGCCTGATCATGCAGGCTCCTTGTGCCATCCATGAGCACAGAGGCCCAGGAGGGACAAGGGTGCTGGATGCCAGCCAGGGGCGGGTTGTGACCAGGCCTAGGGAGTGGAGGAGGCTTGCTCTGCCTTCAGGGAGCAGACAGACACAGACACACACATCTCTAGTGTGGGAGATGCAGCTGGGGCAGCTGGTGAGGGATGGGGTGCTCTGTGAACAGCTGCCCTGGCCTCCGCCCCACTGATAGCACCTTGAAACCTCAGAACATTGGCCCAAGCCTCCTCCTTAGGGGCCTGCCCCTGGGGTCCACCCATCTGCAGGGGCTCCTGGGCAGCAGGCCCTGGGAGCTGGTGCTGTGGGAGCCAGCCCGTCTGTCCACCAGGGCCTGGCCCACAACAGCCTGAGGCCCAGCGGCTTCTGGGGACATCTTCTCCAGGACCCAGGGCCCTCGGTGCAGCCTAGTGCAGGTCGGGGATCCCTGTGCCTGCCGCAGGGTTGTGAATGGGGAAAGCAAATGTCTGGGGTCCAGCCCCTGCCCGCCCCACACCCCCCTGACCCTCCCTATGCAGAGCTGCAGTCTTCGCGCCTCGCCACAGCCTCCCGGCATGCTCCCAGGGCATCCAGGCTCAAGCCCCTGCCTGGATATCTGCAGCCCTCACACTGGGTCCACACCTCCTCCAAAGGGGGATGGCACCCCAACTTCTCCCCAAACCCTCCAGGATATGAGGCGCAAGTTAGGGGGCCCAGGAGAGGCGCGGATAAGTGGCTGAAGGTGATCTGGGCTGGGCCACCCCCCTCCCTCTGGCATAGGCCTCAGCAGAGTGACCAGTCACACCTGCTCCCTGGGCCCCTGTCCCCCCTACCTGCCGCCTCCAGCGCCCCCCTCACCTGGAGGGGGATACTGCCAATGGTTTCCTCTCTTTTCTTTATCCTTCACTTCCCAAAAAACAAACAACAAAAAAAGTAAAGGCTTCAAGAAGTCACTGAAAGGGGGCACTTGGTAGCGAGGTGTCCTCGGCCAGCTCTGGGGGCTGCCAGCCTGCACACCCCCCAGGGTCAGGGGCCTCAGGGCGAGGCCGGTGTCCAGCCAACTCCAGAGGTGTCACTGCCCCCAAGGAGGAGGGGAGGGTCCTGGGCCCCTTGCAGCAGGCAGGCAGTTAGTTGTTGGTGCTCAGCCTCCCGCTGCCCGGGCTGGAGGCTGTGGGGAAGAGTGGCGGCGGGGGCGGCAGGTGCGGCGGGGGTGGCAGGGTCTGTGGCAGCCCGGGCAGCAGGGGCAGCGCCTGGGGCGGGGCGGGGGACAGGCCCGGGGCCGCGGGGGCGCCGTCGCTGGCCATGGGGTGGCTGACACGGAAGCACTTCTCCTTGTGCGCCTTGAGCATGTTGGAGAAACGGAAGCGCTGGCCGCACACGTCGCAGGGGTAGGGCTTCTCGCCGGTGTGCGTGCGCCGGTGCCGCTTCATGTTGGGCCGGCTGGTGAAGCTCTTGCCGCAGATTTCGCAGATGTACGGCTTCTCTCCTGCAGGGTGGGTGGGGATGGGCCTAGGAGAGTTGCTGGGGGGACACCACGCCCTCCACCCCCAACCTGTGAGCCAGCCTCCCTCACCCGACCTTGGGAGTCAGGGAGGCCAGGGCTTAGCGTCAGAAAAGGGCAGAGAAGGATGCCCGCTACGGCGCGGAGTCCATCGCCGTTGGACATGGGTACCTGTGTGGGTCTTCATATGCTCATCAAAGTACTGCTTCATGTTGAAGTCTTTGCCACACCACTGGCACATGAACTGCTTGTGGCCGATGTGGATGCTCATGTGTGACCGCAGCTGGTACTTGTACTGGAAGCGCTCATTGCAGTTCTGAGGGCAGGGTGGGGTGGGGGCAAGACCCAGGGCAGAGCAGGGGAGTAACCTTCAGGGAGGGAAGTGCTGGTCTCCAGCTAACAGGTCCGTGGAAGGACTCACAGCGGGAGGGACTCCTGGGCAAGGAGGGGTGGATGCCAAGACCGGCTGAGGTGCTTCTGGGGTGGGGCAGCGCACGGGCACAGGTAGAGAGGCCCAGGCAGGAATGGGGCTCAGCAAGTGGGAAAAGGCCCCAGAGTGGAGGGAGCCCTTGTGCTTAAGACTCTCCATCCTTCCTCCTTGTCCAAAGGCCTCCCTCAGCCCCACCTGCAACTCTATCTCTGATCTCTGCCTAAGATGTATCTTTCTCCACCTCTCCAGAAAGCCTGTCCTACGGTTCCAACCGACGCAGACTTCCCACCCTGAACATGCAGCATTGAGACAGGGAGAGGAAGCAGGGGTATGTGGTAGGGGGGTTGTAGGTGGGCAACCAGGGAAGGATGCAAACAACAGGAGGGCCCCCTCTCTTTCTGCACCCTATACTCCAGTCCCCCCACCCCCTGGTTTTTAAGCTGCTGTTGCCCCTGATCCCTGCCCTGTTCAGGGTGGTCCCTGGGGCGGAAGTGGACTCACCTCGCATCTGAACGGCTTCTCCCCGGAGTGCTGCAGGGAGTGCACCTTGAGAGACATGCTGCGTTTGAAGGACTTCCCACAGGTCTCGCAGGTGAAGGGCATGTCCTTGGTGTGGGCTACGGGGCAGGCACCATGGCCATGACATCTTGGGGGGGACCCATCTGGCTTCTCCCAGGGGACCCCTGCTGGACCACCCGCCACGCTGAGCCTTGAACCCACCTTCTGGGGCACTATCTACCCTGGGACCTGCCCCATGGCCTCTGTCCCCCAGGCAAGGTCCTTCCCCATCCCTCCCTGTCCCTCCCCTCCACACCCCCTGCTAGGTCTCTGCTCAGACAAGCACAGAGGCCTTCATGGTTCTTTAGCCTCGGCTCAAATCCTGGCCCAGCTGCTGGTTCCCTGCATGGCTGCTGTGAGCCTCAGTGAGTCTCAGCATCCTCTTCTATAAAAACAGGAAGAGTGGTCCTGGCTCTCCAAGGTGGCTGGGTTTTACAGAGGATGGCACCTGTAAAGGCCTCAGCCTTGGGTCCCCTGCCATCCAGAAGGAGTTATCTGCACTCCCCGCCAAAACAAACTCCAAGGAAGATGTGGGAGGAAGCAATTGGAGACAGGGAGAGCCCCCCTCACAGTTCAGAGCTGGGGAATCCAAGCCCAGGAAGGACCACCAGTCCTGGGTTACCTAGCTTGCTCCTGGTTGATACCTACACCCCAGGTTCCCAGCTCCCAGTCAGTTCATACTGGAAGCCTCCAGAACTGTCTGGTAGAGAAAGAGCATCGGGCTTGGCCAGGGCTCACTCTCTCCCTGGCTAGACAGTGAGGAGAGCCCCAGCCCCCAAGTGGGCAAAGAAAGGAGGGCAACCCAGACACCAGACTCAGCCAGGCCCACCTAGAGGGAAGGGACAGCCATGCCCAAGGTAGCGAAGTGGCCCAAGACACACTTGTGTCCAGGTATGACCCCTGGGAGGAGGGTTGCATTCAGAGAAGTCTGAAGCCCTGTCAGGAGCACAGCTGTCCTCAGACTGAGACAGGGGCTGTGTCAGCCCACACAGCAAGCACTCTGTGTAATTTAGCACAAGGTGCTCTGGTGGACCCAGCCCCGTGTTGGGATGGCAGCCTGGCTAGCAGTGTGCTAGCTGGATTCTGGTCTCCACCTGCCCTCCTGTCATGAGCCCTTGTGCCGTGTGCAACCTGCCCAACCGTACATGGCAGCCCTGGCCCCAGACTAGCCCTCCCCCCTCCCCGGTCCCACTGCCCCATCCACTGTCCCCGCCCCACCTCCCAGCTACTTGGCGCCTTCTCATCCCTTTATATTGTCCCTGGATGTGAAAGACTTCCTAGCACACCCAGCAGCTGGCCCAGCTTGGACCTTGGGCTCGTTCTGCCACAGGCCTAGACTTACCAACCATATGCTTGCGCACGTGAGCCATGGTGTAGAACTTCTTCTCACAAATTTCACAGGAGAACTTCTTTTCTGCATAGCCATGCACAATTTTATTGTGCTCGTGGAGGGACCAGAGCTTCTTAAAAGCTTTGCCACATGTCACACACTGTGGAATGAGAAGACTTTAGGCCCTGGGTCAGGACCATGTGACCTAGGACAAGTCACTGTCTCTCTCTAGGCCTCAGTTTCCTCACCTGAACTGTGCTCGAGAGAGAGGTCTTGATGGCCAAGGACCAGCTACGTTTGATATTCTGAGAGTCAGGGGTGGTAAATCCCTAAATATTTTTACCCACCTGTCCACCCGCCCAGGGCTGCAGCCTGGGGCCCTCCCTCCTCATCCTGAACTCACTTGGGTCATGGGCCACCTCTTCCATGAAGTCCCTCCTCTGCTCATTTCAACAAAACATCTTTCTACAGAGGGGAGACACATAACTGGCTGAAGGGCCACAGTGGGTGAGGAGGTTACAGTTCAAGGAGGAGCCCCTCGGATAACAGGTCCTGGCAAAGCTGAGACACTATCTTTGCTGCCTTCCCTACTGGGACCCATACCTTGACACCACGGAGAGCCCCAAGGGAACAGGTTCCAAAGGGCTGGGGGACTGCAAGAGATGCAAGGGCCTCTTGGACACGAGATGGTAGTGGGAACCCTGGGGACCACACTCCCCTCCTCCTCGTCTCCTGGGCCCTTAACCCTGCAGTAGGCCAGGGCTTAGGCAGAAATTGGGTCAGGGTACCCAGGGCAGAAGTACAAGCGTCTCTCCCTTTCAGGAAAGAAGCTCAGGGGTGTGCATGTGGAGAGTCACAGGGCAGCCCAGCAGGCAGGCAAGTGGGAGCATGTGCCTGAGGGTGGGGCAGGAATCCAGGTAACCCTCAGGTAACACTTTCTCCAATTAGCAATTAGTTCGGGCAATTAGCATCACCTACCTACTGCCCCTCAACCTCACTCTCAGCCAGAAAAGGCAAAAAATCACTTGGCTGGCCTTGTGCTGTCTTCACCCTGAAAGGCCAGGCTGGCCCAGATGCAGGCTGGCTCAAGGCTTGGCAGTCAGCCCAGCTCCCCTGTTTGGCCCCAGCAGCCTTCCTGTTGGGCCCCCTGCACTTCCCGAACTGCTCATCCAGTCCCTCTTCCCCATGCCCAGGCCAGCTGGTACCTCCAAAGAGCTAAATGAAGGGGTTTCCTCCCGCCTGGCTGCCCCTTGCTCCACTCAGCCCTTGCAGTAAGTGGAAAATGGCGCCCCCTTCCGGGCAAACCCCTCCTCCCCTCTGTGCTTTCCTGCACAGCTCAATCTACCAAACTATATACCTGGGGGCCCTGCTGGCCTTGCAGCAGTCCAAAGATTTACAAAAACACTGACTCATCCCTCCTCAGAGCTGGCTGTCCCCCAGCCTCACATGCTCAGACAACTCTCTTCTGAGTCCCTGCTCCCCTCTGCCTCTCTGGCAAGGGTACTGTTTGTTCCAATCCTTTCTGCACATCTCTGCTCTTGCGGAAGCCCAGCTCTATCTGCCTCCTCCAGGAAGCTCTCCCTGATGTCACCCCCTGAGCTCTCACCACCCTGGGCTCACCCTTGGGCCGTGGCTGGTCCCACTGTTCCTGGGGTGGGGTTGGGGAGTGGGGGCTGAGCCTGCCCTCTGCAGACAGTGCAGACAACGCGGGCCACAGGAACCCAGGGCCCAGTTCTGGCCCGGCTCAGCCTGGATGCCTGCCCCCTGCAGGCCCCTTGGAGGCCCACCTGGATGTTGCGTTCGCAGTCTGTCTGCCGGTGCAGCAGCAGCTCACTCTCTAGCAGGAAGCGCTTGCCGCACTGGTCGCAGATCTGCATGCGGCTGTGGGTCACGTTCATGTGCTTCTCCATGTACCAACGGTTGTTGAAAACGCGCGGGCACTTCTGGCACGGATGGTGCTGTTTTTCCTCCAGCTTCACCTTGGCCCCCAGCCCATCGGCTGCCTGTGGCCCTCGGGAGCCAGGAGTGGGAGCCACTCCTGCAGGTGGCTTTGGCCGCTTCCCGCCCCGCCGCCCGGCCTCCTCTGGCTCAGGGGGGCCACGGCGCCGGGCGGACCTCGTGGCCATGCGACTGTGGGCAGGGGGCTCTGCCCGGCCGCTGCGGCGCCCCAACCCCCCCTGCCTGCCCCCTGCCTCCCCGTCCTCCTCATCTTCCTCCTCCTCTGAGCTCTCCTGATCCTGCTCGCTGTGCCCCTCCTCTTCCTCCTCCTCTTCCTCCTGTTGCTCGCTGTGCCCTTCCTCCTCCTCATCCTCCTCATCCTCCCCCTGACTGCCACCCTCCTCCTCCTCCTCCTCTGCTCCACTGCCTCCTCCCTCCTCTTCCTCCTCCTCCTCCTCTTCCTCCTCCTCCTCCTCCTCCTCCTCCTCCTCTTCCGAGTGTCTCTGCAGCCCATCCTCCCGGCCCAGCACCATGGTGGCCGGGCCAGTGGCAGTGCCTGGCTTGCCCTCGGGCCCTGTGGACACGTGCAGTGTCTGGTTGTTGAGGTTCACCTCCACGATGATCTGGGACTGCTCCCGCCGGCTATAGGTGCCAGAACCCCCGAGCTCTTCCTCCAGCTCCTCCCCACCCTCCAGCTTGCACAAGCTGGCCGGGGGCCCACCAGCCTCTTCAACGCCACCCTCTTTCTCCTCCTTGAAGAAGGGCTGAGCCGGCCCGAGGGCGGCAGGCACCGTGCCACCTGTGGCCCCAGCCCCGTCCTCGACGCGCACGGAGTAGGGGTCGGGGCCCTCTCGGGCGTAGATCTTGGGCAGGCCTGGGGCGTCAGCCTCCTGCTTGATGTCACAGTAGTAGGTTGGCGCAGCCGGGGTGCAGCCAGCAGCCGGCTGGGCGAGGGCCACGGCGCCGGGGCCCGGGGGGCCGAGGGAGCGGGCATCTAGCAGCTCCTGGCAGGACGCGGCGATGTCGGCCATCTGCAGCAGTGAGGCAGCACTCAGCACTTCGTGGACGTTGGCTGCGTTGACCAGCAGCTTGGACGTGTAGATGAAGTTGAGGATCTGCTGCAGGCCGCCAGGCGCCAGTGCCTCCAGGGACAGCTCCACGCGCTGCAGCTGCTTGTTCTGGGTGAAGAGCGAGTGGAAGAACTGGCTGTAGGCGGCCAGCACGCCCTTGTGGGCCGGGAAGACGCTGCGCTGGGGCACCAGCACCAAGTCCACGTCGCACAGGTCAGGCTGGAAGAGGCGCTGCTCGTTCAGGCGGCCCATCAAGCAAGCGAAGTGCAGTGCCACGTCCTCCACCAGCGAGAACTCGGCCGCTGGTGAGTCCGTTGTCTTCTCAACCAGCAACTGCGGGGCCGAGGGCACAGGTCAGGTCGAGGCCAGCCAGGAGGTGCCCCCCACCCCCTATCACTCTTGGTTCCACGTGACAGAGAAGGTGCCGAAACTCAAGCAAAGACGATGGGGAACCAGGATTCAAGGCCGAGTCAGCTGTCCCTCAGAGCTTAAACTCCTGAGGCTGCGTATCAGCTCCTGGGTCAGTGGCTGACTTTTCTGGGCCTCCAGCTGTTCCACTGTGAAATGGGAGCAGCCATCCCGGGAAGGGAAGCGGAAAAGGAGGAAAGGGGAAGGAAAAGGTTCGAGGGGGACCAACCATGCAGGTGGGCCAGGAACCTAGGGGTTTCCTGGGATGCAGGACTTCTGATGCTAAAACCAGGGCCGTCCCCAGCAAAAACAAGGACTGGGTTGTCTCCCCAGAGGCATCATTTCAGTATTTCTGGTCCCCATGGATTCTCTCCCTGACACTCACTCACAGATAAAACCAATCCTGCCCAGCCCCAGACGCTTTAGGAACAAAAGTCACAGTCACTCTCCTGGAGGCACAGTGGCCAGAGAGAGAGCAGTGAGCTAGGTGACTTCTGTTCCTGAGGTGTTTGGGGTTGGGCAGGATTGGTTTTATCTGTAAGTGAGTGTCAGGGAGAGAATCCACGGGGCCTGGAAATACTGAAAGGATGCCTGAGACGACCCAGTCCTGGTTTGCCAGGAGCCAGCACCGGAGATCCCACCCATGACAAGGTCATGTGGAAGAGATCTGATAAGCAAGGCTTCAGGCCTCGAGGGACCACCCCCCACCCCGACCAGCTCGAGCATCTACCCCAAAACCAGAATCTGTCTGTCTTACTATTTTGTGCCTTTCACCACCTCTCCTGACATGAACAGGGGGCTATTCCTGACCACCTTTCTCTGGAGAAAATCAACTTAGGGCTCTAGCTAATGACTCTCCTGGACATGAGAGGAATATTTCAAATCAAACCCCCTCTGTTAGCATTCTAGCTTGCTTGGCAGGTTTATCCAGACTCCTGCAGCTACGCATGTGATTATTCACAGCCTCCCAACTGTGAGAGGCACGGGAAGCCTAAAACATAGAGCCTTTCAAAGAGTTAAAAACTATTAGAGTAGTGCTGGTGTAGGATTTCATTATTGGGCCAATGCTTGTTGCTAAGTTCCCATATCTCTTATCCACTGTGCACCTGGGAGTGCATTAGTTAACATAGTTGGAATGTAAGAAAAACAAGTGTAGCCTTGAATTAACCACATCAGACTTTTGAGCTAATTGGTTTTTTCTTGTAACTCACTGCACCTTTGCTCCATGAGAAATGTAACTCTGTTTAGCATTTTCTGAGGCTGATATAGATTAGAAATATAAAGAAAAAACACTTTGAGGGAAAATAAGTTTTCTGGTTGAGCAGCCTTTATCAAAAGAGGGTCATAAAATGTCCACAGGCCTCCAAGGCCAGAAGATAATGTACACAACATCATTTGTGGGAAAGGTATGCAGAAAAAATGCTGGCTTCAATAAGGGCAAAACTGCTGGAGTGTTTGGGCTGATTCTGCATGACCTTGTATCTTTCATTTCCCTCTATGTACAAGTTAAGGTATAAAAGTCCCTTTTGAAAATAAAGTTATGGGCCTCGCTCACCAAAGAAGCTTGGTCTCCCCTTGTCTTTCTTTCTTTCTCTCCTCTATTCCTCTCTCATTCATTCATTCATTCATTTGCCAATGCCGTTTCTCCTAAGTGTTCCCCTGGATCCTGTGGGGGCTGGACCCCGGCACTGGTTTGCTGGGGACGGCCCTGGTTTTAGCATCAAAAGTCCTGCATCCCAAGGCCTATACCAAACCCTTTCCCTCTAGGCCCCCCAGACCCCAGGTCAGGTGTGGTCCAGGCCCAGAGGTTCCCAGATGATGTCATCTTGGTGGAGCCTGAAGGAGGCCTTTGAATCTGATTGGTCAGATTATTAGATCCTTGGGCCACTTTCAGTATCTATGAATTGCCTGGAGCAAGGGCTGGCTTAATTCTTGCTCCCATCACAGCGGCTTCCCCAAAAGGTGAGCAGCACAGACAGGCAGGCTGCCCAGTTCCTTGCATGGATCCAGCGCACAGCAGATATTCAGTTAACATCTATCAGTGACCTGCCTGGTTCTGGCCCTCCTCAGGCCCTGTCCACTAAGTCAGAGCCTCCTACATTTGAGGGTACCTTGTTGCACTGCAAAACCATCAGCTCTCCTACCCTATGCATCTCTCTGGAAGCCTTGGGATGAAACCCCAGTCCCATTCGTCCACAGCCTACCCCTCCCCTTTATGTCAGTCCTTTCAGTCACTTGAATGCGAGGACCTGCCCTGGGCTTCACCCTTCACACCCAGTAGCCCAGGGCAGCACCCACCTCATGCTCTCTTTTTTTTTCAGCAGCTGCAGCTTGCAGGCTCTAGCAGTTGTGGCACACAGGCCCGGCTACCCCGCAGCACGTAGGATCTTCCTGGACCAGGGACTGAACCCATGTTCCCTGTATTGGCAAGCAGATTCCCAACCACTGGACCAGCAGGGAAGTCCACCACCATCTCTCTTGAGTTCCTCCCCAACACCTCCTTTACTCCAGCCAAGAAGCCACTTGTTTGTTCCTCTGTCTCAGGGCTCCTAGCCCATCTAGGTCTAGCCAATCTAACAGGAATAAGGTGCCAACCCCCTTTCATCTCCATCCTCTGACTCATTCTAATTCATCTTCTGGGACCAAACTTTATTACACAGATGGGCTCAGAGTGGGAGGGTCTCGCAGTCAACAGAAGCAGAGCCCCTGGACTCTCAGCCCTGCTGAGGCCACCCAATCTGTGTTGGACTGGATACTAGTCCACGTGGAAGTATTTCTTGGCCTTTAATGACTCAAAAAGCAGGACGAGGCGTCTCGGGACCAGCTGTGCTTCCCCAGACCCCACCAGCACCTCCGGCAACCTGTACCCTCCTCCCTAGAGTGGCTGCCACCTGCAAGTCAGTGAGGGGTCAGGATGCAATTTGGTTGTAACAGAAGTTCCTCAGGGCCTCCAGGGGCCAGAGAGTGGTGGGGAAGTAGCTTGGATAAGGACTTGTCAATGTCAGACCTGTTGTGGGGTACCCATCCCAGGTCCACTGCTCCTTCACAGAATGCCCTCCAGTGCCTATCTGCCATGGGTCAAGGGCAGTGCCTAACATTTCCTGTGTGTACATCTGGTCCCAGGATCCAGTGAAGACTCCTCTGGCCTCAGCAGGGGAGGAAAGGTTAGCCTGGGGGGTAGTGTTGCCCCAGAGACTCCATTTCTGAGGCAATACCCCCAGGCAAGGCTGCACCATCCCTGGCCCTTGAGGGGCCCAAGGATCTTACAACCAGGAGCCCTGACTGGACTTCCTTGACCAGGCACACAGATGCTGCCTGAGTCCTTATGTGGCAGCCCCTCAGTGGGGTATGGCTACCCCCCCCCCACCCCCCGTGGCCTGGTACCTCCCACACAGGGCCCACCAGCTGTGTCTGCCTCTCCAGCCAGATGTGCCAGTTTCCTGAAGCTGTAGATGCCCCTCCCCATCTGGCTGTGCTGGCTGCAGTCACACACCCCAACCCAAGTCCAGGCCAGCTGGGCTAAGACACAAGACCAGAGGAGTGGTCAGGGACTTGTGTTGCCAGGGCATTTCATGCCCTCAAACCCTCCCCCACAAGCCAGGCTGGTGGGGGCAGGCCAGGTGCCAGGGACACCTGCGGAGGCTGCTCACCACCGGCAGAGCCTTCTACTCCTGAGAGGTACCCTGCCTCACCATCACAGAACCACCAGCTAGCTCCCTACCCTGCCCCAGCATCTCCCGGGAGGCCCCAGGATGAAACCTGGGTGTCCATCTGCAGCCCCTACTCCCACCTCAATTCTTCCGTCCCCAGAAAGCAGTGGGTGGACCCAGAATGAGCACAGGGGGCACAGGCTCATGACCTACAGCCTCCTCCTTTTAGGGAGAGAGTATCTGTGCCAGCCTCCTCTCAACTCAGGCCACTCGTCCTTCCCAAGAAACAGGCCCAGAGAGGGCGGGGGACGGGTCCAAGGTCACACAGGAGTTTGGACCAGAGCTGCAGTCGTCCTCCCCCCATCCCGCTTGGCCCAGGAGCCCCGAATCCCCTGGCAGGGCGGCTCCAGCGCCCACGTGGCCCAAGGCCCAGGCGGGAATCCGACCTCCTCCCTCCCCCCATCACCCAGTCCGAGGGCGGCGCCGTCCCCGGCCCAGAGAAGCGCCCCCCTCCGCCCGTGCCTAGCAGGACCTCAGCCTCTCGCGCCCCGGCCCCAACCCCAGGAATTTAACCCCTTCCCAGCCCAGGGCCGCGTCAGAGCTCCGCATTCCCAGCCGGCAGGGACCCAGAGAAGGGGTAGGGGAGAGCCGGCGAGGGCTAAGATCCCTCACACCCCTCCACGCCGAGACGACCGGCTGTTCGCTCGAGAGGGCAGAGCGGGCAGGTGGGCGGATAAGTGGGGGGACAGGCAGGGCCTTGCGTACCATGGTGCCGTGGCGCTGGGGGCTCACAGGGCCCCGCGGGATCGCGCTGCCCCCGGCGGCCAGGCCCGGGCCGCTCCATGTAGCGCCGCGCTGGGGGCCGCCCCCGCGCAGGGCCCCGCGACCATGGCCCCCGGGGGCGCGGCCGGGCGGGCGGAGGCGCAGGGCCGCGGCGAGTGCAGCCGCCGAGCAGCTGCGGCCCCAGAGCCTCAGGCGCGGCGGGCGGGGGGCGCGGGGCGCCGATTGGAGCCCGCGCGTCAGCTGGGGCCGCCGTCTGGACGCTTAAAGGGCCAGGCCGCCCTGCGCGCCGGCGGGGGCGCGGACACGCGTGGTACTCGCCGTCCGGGTGCAGCCAGCCCCGCCTCGGGCAGCCGCGGACTCCGGCCAGGCCCCGCCGCTCCCATCCTAGAAGAAGGTCCCTGGACTCACTCTCTCGCACCGAGCCCCTCTTCCGCCGGGAAGTTCATCCCGGAGTCTAACCTGGGAGCCCTCCAGCTGCGCCACCGAGGTGGGGTCATAGGAGGAGGAGGCACCGAAATGGGGAAGCTGGGCGCTCCCGCGCCCACCAACCAGTTACAGAAAAGGCTTACACCTGCTCCCCTGAGCGACCTCACACTGAGGGACTGAACCCTGCGTATCCTCTCTGGGTCACCATCCCCACCCTCTGACCTGGGCTGCTCTGACCTGAGAGTGAGTCTGGGATCTCAACTGAGCTGACCCCCCACCCCGATCCCAGGGCAGCTCAGGGTTTATGTTATTCGTCTCCAGAACTTGCTTCTTGTCAATCCATACTGATCTGGTGGCTGCCTCTGGCTGCACAGGGACGCCCAGGGCAGGAGATGGGAGAACGAGAACCACAGGGGCATTGATCAAATCCTTTCATGTGACAGACCCAGGGCTGGGAGAAGTCAAGACTAGAAGAGTGAGGGCCAGAGGCCCAGGTTCCACTGTGTCCCCCAGCCATGTAGCTTGATGGCTGCTGAGAGGCCTTCCTGCTGTTTCTGCTGGGGAGATGCAGCCAGGCCTGCGGAATGCTGCTCTGGCAGGGATGCCAGTGGGGGCTGGGGGCAGTTGTGCTGGCAAGAGGCTGCAAAGAAACACTGCTAGGCCAAGCAGGCAGCAGAGTGGGGACCACAGGGCGGTGGGCCTCGCAGAGTCTAGGTGGTAGTTGGGCCATTATTGTGGAGAGGGGGCCTCTGTGGGCCTCTGTGTCATCATTCAGATGCTTCTGTTCCCCTACTCCGAGCTGATGGCTGCCCCATGTTTGGTCACTTTCACATTGCCCACATCTGGGCAGTACCACACTGTATCCCCCACCCTCTTCACTCACACATGCACTTGTGCTTACACACCCGCCCATGCCTGGCTGTAGCAGTGTCCCCTGAGTATGCCACCTTGCTCATGAGGGGGCAGGGCCTCTGGGGCCAGTTCAGAGTAACTTGGTTCTGGGTGCCAGAAAAGGAAATGGAGTAGAAGCCAAGATCCCAGGCAGGCGCCATCCCGTAATCTGATGTCTGTCCTGTGAAACTGCAATGGCCTCCTGTGAGGCCAGGATTTAGGCCCTTAAGACAAGGCCATTCCAGGGTCAGGGAGAAAACATCTCATGGGCAAAAACGGGGGTGACCAAAGAGTGCCAAGAGAAAGAGGAAGAAACCACATAGCTGGATGGAGGGTGAGATGAGACCTTGGTGGACAAAAGAGATGGCAAGAGAAGAAGGGGCAGAGATGGGGGCTCATGCCCCCAGTGATGACCACACAGCAGATACTCTGCATCTCTGTGGCTGTGGTGGGTGAGTTGACTCAGCTCCCAAAGGCCTCAAGCTGAGGCCAGGCCAGAGCAACCTGCATGTCTGACCAGCCCATCACCTCAGGGCTGCCTTTTGCTTCTTCCACCATCCCAACCCACTTCCTCATCTGACTCTGTGGCTCCCTTGCACGGGCCTGAGAGGTAGTAAGAGAGGAACTGTGTACCCATTGGTTGGCTAAGGACAGTGAAGGCAGAGCAGGACAGATTCCACAGTCAGATACTAGCGTGAGGAGCCAAGGAAAGATGAGGCTGGAGCAGCCTGCCCCACAAACTGGGAGGAGCCTGGCAGACGGCTGCAAGGGACACTCTTGGGCCCATTTCCCAGCCAAGGTTTGGCAGGGGTTGTGGCCAGCGTGACCAAGGTAGGGCTGCTGGCCCTTTTGGAATTGGCCTTGGTTGCAATAGTCAAGCCAAAGAAGGGGCTGGAGGTTGGGTGAGAAAGGAAGGAATAGGGGGCTCAGTCTTCCTGAAGACCTCAGCTGTTCCCCTTTCTTCTCTGGCCTACAGCCCATCTACTGGGGGAACCCCAGGACAAGCCAGTTCTGGGAGAGGCTACTGGCACTTGGGTCACATGAGACATGGCAGGAAGGCACTATCCGAAGAGCTGTCTGGTGGGCTCATGTGGGGCTGCCTCAGAGCTGAGGACTGAAAGTTGAGTAACACTAGAGCAAAAGGAGAGGGAGGGTACTCCCCTGCACATGCCCCAAGGGAGGATACAGTTAAAGCATCTGCAGGGAACCAGAGGTGATTTGATGTAGCAGAATCCAGATTCTTGTCCTGTAGGAGTAGCCAGATGGAGATAGGCAGAATTGTTCCCTTGGCCTTGAAAAGGGCCATGCCACAGGATCTTCCCCTCAGGGTTGGTCAAGGCAGGCTTTCTAGAGGGTCCAAGGTGGGACGAGTTATTGTGAGGGGGATCCCAGGCCAGAATCACATGCCACGGGAGCAAGTCAGGAGTTTGTGGAGACCAGGGCAGGGCTGGATGATCCTCAGACACTTGGGACTGGGTGCTGGCAAGGTCAGCAAAGCCACACCCCTGCTTCTAGAGGCCAGCTCGGTGTTTTCTGCTTTTTTTCCCCCCACAACTTCCCTAAGCTTCTAGCCCCAAACTTCTCTCCCATGTTGGAGGAGGAACAGACCCAAATGTGCTGGGGCAGCACTTGCGTGCGTCTGCACACAACAGGGTTTAGCCTCCCTAGGCGGGGCGTGGAGCTGCGTTAACTGCAATGGGGGAGTAGAGTGGGCAGCGCCAGAAAACAGAAAGGGATGTTGCAGCACAGGGCTGTAGGGGTGGCAGGGAAGTTCAACTTACCCACTAGGTGTGGACCCAGGGCTCTGTAGGTTGAGGGAGCAGAGATCCCTGGGTGAGGGGTTGGAGGGGAGTGGATCACTCCTGTTCAGAGCTCAGCACTAATAGGCTACAGCTGTAGGTGGTAGGGCCTAATTCAAACCAGCAGGTTGCCCAGTTCCCTCCAGCAGCATAAACGTCATGGCCTAGGCATTTAAGGCCTCCCTAGCAGCTTCCAGGATCCTCTCCACCCTGCTGGTTCAAGGGGCCCTGGGCCTCTCACTAGTGACTGAGCCTGGCCGTCCTCATACTCTCCACCTGGAGGCAAGCATAGGAACTAGTGTCCCTGAACCACTTCAACGTGTGCTTACTTCTAAGCATTTAATCCTCACCACTCCTAAAATGGAGAAGTTATATTAATAACTATAAAGGTCAAACAATTTACCCAGTTATCCACCAAGAAGTATCAGAGTGAAACTTGAACCCAAGCAGTCTGGCTCAGACCCCAAACCCTTAAGGGCTGTGCCACAGAATAGTTGCTCACAGAGATCCTTTACTCCTTCAAAATAAAGTCCAATTGGGCCAGAGACATTGAGACCGGTGGGATCCTTCTCTGGGAATCTAGCCTGGTGGCAGAGATTTCAGTTGCAGGAGGCCCTGGTGACCGGAAACTGGGGACATGCCAGCCCAGAGTCCTATCCCCTGTGGGCTCTCTGGGAGGCTGATTCATCTCCAGGATGGTCCGGAAAGGGGTGCGCACTCCTGGTTTTCACGTCTGGTTGCACCCTCTTTCTGGGTGTGAGCTGAGAGACCAGCAGTCTAAGGACTATTAGCTTCACATTACAGATGAGTGTCAGGCCTCCAGATGCAGAATGCAAGCGTTTGTGCTGAGTGTTCAGGTCACTTTTTTTTTTAACCCCAATGTCCTCAGATCTCCAGGCTGGCTGAAGAGACACAACCCTCCCCCAGCTAGTCTGGGTCCTGCAGACTGTGAAACTCAGCTCAGTCCGTAGAGCTTGAGTTCAATAGCTATAGAAGGTGAATGTTGGGGCCTGGGGTCTCCAAGAGGCAGAAGTGCTTGACCCCAAGCTTGGCATAGACCCACTGCAGTCCTTCTGATTCATAGGGAGTAAAGGAGGCAGGCGCAATGGAGTACTCTGCCCTTACCTTCTACTGAAATCATTCAAGAAAACAGTCCGTTAGAGCCTCCTGCTCCTTTGCGTGTTGCCCAGGTAGGCCCTCCTTGCCTCATGTTCCTCAGGTACTGGCTGAAGCTGCCCAGGGTCTACGAGCTGCCATCTTCCAGGGAACCAGCTCCTCCCCTCAACCGTTACAGCATCAAAGGACTGCTGTGCAGGAGTCCTCTTGGCATTCTGCCCAGCCCATTCTTCACAAGTCCCTCATGGGATTTAGGCGCTCACCTCTCTGAGCAGTGGCAGAGTGGATTCCCTCTCCTAAAGACCAGCCATCTGAGCCCAGTCTCTTCCCCCTCACCTGGCTACACAGTTTGTGTCTCTCATTCTGCACTCGGGGAACCTCCTTTCTCTTCCAGTAATGCCTGGCCAGTATTCATGATCAGTTGTGAGGCACATTTATTTCCCTTGAATCCTCTTGCTAGCTAATTCAGAACAGTCAAAAGTCCTTAACACATTTCCTCCCAATACTGCCCAGCCGATCAAGATGCTATCAGAACATCAGTAAAGATCATGGTGCTTTCTAAAAAATAAACGACCCTAAAGGAACCTCATTTGGGGATTTCCCTACAGCAAACTGACTCTACAATTTTCTTTAAATTTTAAGGCAACACATCCAGATTTGACTGTTTTCAGGAACTACCTGACTTGGTGGTTTACTGTTAACTCAACTTTGGAAACTGAATCTCTGCCAACCTTACTGTGTGAGGTTATGTTGTATTCACTAACAAAGTACAAATCCCTTTGAGTTCTGAGGAGAAAAAAGTTAATTGTACTTGCCCTGCAAATTCTCATGTGGATGCTAAAAATATCACAAGGAATATTTTCTCCTGGAGTTAAGTGCTATGTGCTTGCTTGGTGAACCACTGTTAGGGAAGGAAGGCGGAGGCTGTAGGTGGCTTAGCAGGTAAACATGCTGTCCCTGGGCAGCATCTCACAGATGGGGTGGGACAGTCCCTTCTCTGCAAGGATGTCTGTATGCAGGCCACCTCAGCTGGATGACAACTGGACCTGAAAGAAATCTGGAGTTGGTAGGGGAAGCATGACCAAGCACCATCAATGGTTCTCTGCCTAGGTAAACATTTCTGCCTCAAGTTGTCTCTAGCACCACCTCGTGCCCTGCCGGGAGCCACCACGGGAGATCCCACCCATGACTAAGGTCATGCAGAGAAGACCTGACAGGCAAAGGCGGATCAGGACTCGAGGGATTCCCTGGACCTGCTCGAGCATCTACCCCAAAACCAAAATCTGTCTACTGTTTACTGTATTATCCCTTTCAACCACTCTTCTGATATTAGCAGGGGGCTATCCCTGACCACCTTTCTCTGGAGAAAATCAACTTAGGGCTCTAAGTTGATAAGTCTCCTGGACATGAAAGGAATATTTCAATTCAAACCCCTCTGTTGGCATTCTAGTTTGCTTGGCAGGTTTATCCATACTCTTGCAACTAACGCACATGATTGATTGTTCACAACTTCCCAACCATGAATGGCATGGGAAGCCTAAACATTCTAAAAGTCCTAATGGGCATAGAGCCCTTTAAGGGGTGAAAAATTATTAGAATAGTACTGGTAAAGGGCTTCATTATTGGACCAATGCTTGGTGCCAAGTTTCCATATCCCTTATCCATTGTGTACCTGGGAGTGCATTAGTTAACATAGTTGGAATATAAGAAAAACTAGTAGCAGCCTTGGAATTAACCACATCAGACCTCTGAGCTAATAAGTTCTTTCTTTGTTATAACCCACTGCAACTTTGCTTGGTGAGAATGTAACTCGGTTTAGTACTTTCTGAGGCTGACACAGATTAGAAATATAAAGAAAAAAAAAACAACATTTCAAGGGAAAACAAGTTTTCTGGTTGATCAACCTTTATCAAAAAAGGGTCATAAAATGTCAACAGGCCTCCAGGCCAGAAGATAATGTACATAAGACCCTTGTTTATGGAAAGGCATAGAGAAAAAAATCCTGGTTTCGATAAGGGCAAAACTGCTGAAGTGTTTGGGCTGACTCTGCATGACCTTGCATCTTTCATTTCCCTCTATGTACAGGTCAGGGTATAAAAGCTCCTTTTGAAAATAAAGTTATGGGCCTCGCTTCACCTAAGCTTGGTCTCCCTGTGTCATTCTTTCTCCAACGCCGTTCCTCCTGAGGGTATCCCTGGACTCTGCTGAGGCTGGACCCCAGCAGTGCCCCACCACGGATACTCGGCCAGAAGAGGAAAATGAGCCACAGAGAAAGATGAAATCTCGTCCCTCGCTGGGTCAGCAAAGAGACTCAATGCTTCCTTTTCCATTTCAGAAAGACTATTTGAAGTCTTGGTGAATAAAGAAGGATGAAACATGCTCAGACTCAAACTTAGACTAAGTATATAGTTTAATTTCTACAAGGCCTCCCTTTTAAGTTTTAGGGAATTTAAATGAAGTATATACAAATTAGACATTGCCAATATATACAGAAGTATTTTCTACTGTTTTTGAACAATACCAGCTATATCATGTTTTATTTGCAATAAAGAGGACATTACAAAAACAGTCCAATAATGCATTTTCTATTAAGAAGCACAATACACGATGTAATTCAATTTTATTAAAAAATAACTTAAAATACAGAACAATCCCCTTTAGGAAGAAAAGCTATTTCTGTAGTCCATTCAGTAAACACACAAGTTGAATGGTGCAGCTGAGGGCTGTTCTTTTCCATGGAGAAAACAAATGAGGCTTCTAGGGCTCACCTTTTCAGGATAAAATTCTACCCATAGCACAACCTGCAAAGTTATTGCCTGTGGGAGGTAGAATTCTAAAACGCCCTTCCCTCTTTTCATGCCCCAATCCCAGGAACCTGTAAATTATCACTTCTGTGATTACATTCTATGGCACAGCTGACCTTAAATAGGGACACTGTCTCACACATGAACCGTGATCTAATCACATGAACCTTAAAACAGAGGAGGAAGGCAGAGAGATCTGAAGCATGAGAAGACCCCGATGGGCCATTGCTGGTTTGGAGATGGAGGAAAGCGCACAAGGAGGAATGCGAGCAGCCTTAAGAAGCCAAGAGAGAGGACCCCAGCTGACAGCCAGCAAGAAACTGAATACTGCCAACAACCTGAATTAACCTGGAAGCAGATTCTTCCCCAGAGCCTCCACAAAGGAATGCCGCCCTGCTGACCCTTGATTTCAGCCTTGTGAGACCCTGAGCAGAGAATCCAGCCATATCACGCTGGACTCATGAGCTACAGAACTGTAAGTTAAGAAATGAGTATTGCTTTAAGCTGCTAAGTTTGGGATAATTTGTTACACAGCAATAGAAAACTAATACACTGCCTAAAGGTAACTTTTCTTAACGTAATTAGATTTGGCAGTTTTGGTTTGTGTTCTAAATGCAGTTTTTTCCACTGATTATTAAAGCAATATTCTCCTCTGCAGGCAACTTTTGAGAATGCTCGTATGAATCACAGATTGTTTTATATTCACCATCAAGTGTTTGGTTGAGTCAGGTCCTACTTTCTAATGTACTCTCATCTATCAACTTGGCAAACAATTGGCCACTTAACCCTGTTTATGAACCTTTTATAGGTGATGGTTGTAATACATCCAAGGTCACCCCTCCATCCATCAGGGGTGGTCAGATCCCTTCAACTGAGGGTTCTTTCCCACTTCCCAAGTATAGCAGGCAAGGGGTAGGATGGCACAAAGTTCTGCATCAAATATCCAATATGAATTTCTTCTGCATAACTGGATAAAACTGGCACTAAGGTGATTAAGTACACTTGGGGAAAAAGCTCAAACTAAAGATAAAAAAACCCAAAATCTCACCAGTTTTTATAGGTCAAATCATTTTTACAGGAACCACCCAAGACACTGAATATGTGTAATCTATGCAGTACTGCACACCCTGATTTCCTGTCTGTTGTCATAGGTTTACCAATCTCACACAAGGTTTCACTGTATCACTGCAGGCCACTGAAACGGGAACAAGCTGGCGGGTGCTAAGAACAGTTCAACTGCTCTTACATCTCTTACTTGAAAGGCTTTAAAGTAAAGCCCTGAAAGATGTGTCCAAAATGGTGGCAGGTAGATCTTAGTGTTACTTTTGCAGTCCACTCTCCATTCACCTCTTCCAGGCATCAGTTCTGGGCAGCATACCCAAGTGGTCACACAGCCCTGTGCCAATCCTGCCTGCTCCATGGCCCCCAGCCCACACCTGTGCTTGAGAGAAGCTCTCCAAATAGTTAAAAGTGAATACAGCTTACAATGAACCCTACTTGGTGCCAATGAACTTTTTAAAAATTTATTTCTCTCTCTGATGGAATTCTAATATATAGTATGTAAGAATAATGCACCAAAAGTTACCAAGCACCAGAGCATAAACTGGAATAGAACTTTTTTTTTTAAACAAACTGAACTTCTAATAGTATTTATTAAAAAAGCACATGAAACGTTAGGGCTACAGAGACAGTGCAGATATTTACAGTTAAGGCTGATCTATTCTTTTTAACCTCACCCGCCAGCCTGAAATAAGACAGTGGGCTGTATTATGACCACGTTCTTGATCCTCTGAAACAACAAAGAAGAAAGGAGCCACTGCCCTATACTCCTGGTTACTATCAGTATCACTTCTGGGTGGTTTGTTTTTAAGAGCACACATGAATAGGACTGTGTAATTGGTATGGAAGTATTTGGCCACCTTTCACAGTTCTCCTTCAGTTCTATGCTTGGGCAGCATAGATGCTAAAACCTTAAAAATGGGCAAAAAGAATCTGTATTCTAAGAAATACATGAGACAAATAATCTATCTAAAATAATATTGCAAATTATACTTAAATTTCATGATTTCTTGATTCAAGAAAAAGAAATTAATTTCCATAGTTGGCTACTGTAAAATGTGGCATACAAATATTTTAAGGAGACATATCTGTATTTTAAATTCTATGCACATGTAAATAAACAAATAACAATTAGGAAGTGTCTATTTTTCAAATTCATCTCTAATACCGAAACAGAACAACAGACTGCCATTAAGTTTCTTAAATTTTTAAGTTACCAGATATTTACACGTAAGATATAATTCATATAAAAAAGGGGGACACTTTCAACTGTATCTGCTGCTTTCACTGGGACTTCGGTGATGAGAGTAACTTCGGTCACTTTCACTGTCAGAGCCATAAGATCTACAACTCCTGTATAACAAGACAAAACAAATAAACAAATACCTTTTAACTCTCAACCCTGTGAATTCCTGCTGAAGCTTCTTTTTTGATATAAGGGACTTGAAAGCAAGTGACTCGAGGAGGCACAGCATAGTGCGTAGAAAAGTACAGTACTGACCATGGCAGCACTGTGGACTTTTCAAAGATGTTAGTGACAGATGGTGGTAATGTCGAGGTGTAAATAAAGAAACAGCACTTCTTTCTTACTTGAAATTACTTGAAATCCACTCAGGGAAATGAGAATAATTTTCCATGTTACCCAAAATGAACATCAATATTTAATTAGACTGAAGAAGTAAGGGGGAAAAAGGCCAACAAGAGTTTCATTAAAAGACAAGGGGAAAAAAAAAAAGGAAATCAAAATCAAATCAAAATGTGAGCCCAATGAGGGGTGAGGGTGAGGTGGGGCAGGGATGGGACCGCTGGGATAGTGAGTCAAGAAGACTTTGGTTATGGTCACCGTTCAGTTATTTTGGGAAAAATATCCACAGAAAGCCAGTCACTCTGCTAGATGCTAAGGGCACACACACAGCAGACTAGAGTTCCCTGGGCTCAAGGGTAGTCTGGAATAGGGGGTAAGATAAATAAAACACATAGCAGGGACCATATCTCAGGGTGAGCAGTCAGGAAGGGCTTCCCAGGGACAGTGAATGGGTTATTTCAAGAGGCGGGATGGGAGACGGTGAAATGGGCATGTGAATCTCTAGGCAGAAAATAAAGGTTCCAGAATGTTAGTGCAGGGAACACAGAAAAGCCCAAGCTGGAGGTGGTAGGTGGAGAGGCCTCCATGCAATACTCAGGAGCCTGGTGGACCTGCCCCTAAGGTCACTGGGGTGTACTTGAAGAGTTTCAAATAAGGGAGTGTCTGTATCACACTGAAATTCTATAAGCACCAATGACTGTAACTGCAAGGCATGGGGGTAGTGCAGTGGTGGTGAGGGAGGGTAAGACCAGAAGCCACCAGGAAAGATACACACAAAAAGTAACCAAAAAGACTTCTGCAATAACTATATGTTACATAAAACATATCTATGAATACATATTAACATATAAAAGACATTTTTAACCATTAAACCACAAATCCTGCTACTGAAACAAGTGACTGCGACATTTTATTACATATTAAAAAAAAATACTACCTTTAAAAAATTTAAAACTGACAAATTGGCTGTTATTTCTAGCAAGTAACTCTAAAGAATGGTCCACAGTTTGACTGGTCCTCTCTCTTTATTCCTTCCAAAAGAAATGTTTGTCCAAGGATATGTGAATATTTAAGAACCCACTTTAGATTTAAACATGTTTAAATGTTTAATGTTTAAACACAACCAATAAACATTACCCAGCAACTCTTAATACAAAGCCTACTTTCAGTAACTGCCTTTGGACTGAAGAAATTCAACAAGAGAAAGAAGAATTTCTGTCCTTAGAAGATGATGCTTTCTCTGCTGTAGCAGTCTATCGCCCCATACCCCAAATGCCCACAGTAACTTGAAGAACAGAGACCCACCTGGATCGCCTATTGTAGCTTCTGCCTCGGCGGTAACTGTCACTCCTTGGGCTTCTACTTCGGGTCCGACTCCTGCTATAGTAGCTATCATAAGTGTAGGACCTGCTTTAACAGCAATAACAAACACTGAATTTTCCCATTCAAATATTCATATATTCCCATTTCTTTTTAGGTTCTTAAGTGTCCTCATAGAACATGGGCACTATATGACAGAATGAAGACATATGTGCATAACACGTACTGGAAACATTTAATAACTGCTCCAAATCAGACTTACCATATTAAACAGAAAAACGTTAATTTCTTTTCTGCATTGAAAAATATCACAAAGTTGACCCTGAGTTAGTTCAACTGAATCTGGTGCATCTTATAGGCAATTAGAGTCAATAAATCCCTGCCATTACAATTTGACACCATCACTTTTGACACTAGAGCAAAATGGGTCAACAAATAAAAACTGTTTAAAAAGTCAAAGATGTGTTTTCCTGCCGGGAGCCAGCACCGGAGATCCCACCCATGACAAGGTCACGTGGAAGAGACCTGACGAGCAAGGCAGATTAGGACTCGAGGGACCCCTTGGACCTGCTCGAGCATCTACCCCAAAACCAGAATCTGTCTTACTATTTTGTGCCTTTCACCAACTCTTCTGACATTAACAGGGGGCTATCCCTGGCCACCTTTCTCTGGAGAAAATCAACTTAGGGCTCTAGCTAATAAGTCTCTTGGACACGAAAGGAGTATTTCAATTCAACCCCCCGTTAGCATTCTAGCTTGCCTGACAAGTTTATCCAGACTCTTGCAGCTACGCATGTGATTTTACAGCCTCCCAACTGTGAGAGGCACGGGAAGCCTAAAACATTCTAAAAATATAGGCCCTTTCGAAGAGTTAAAAACTATTAGAGTAGTGCTGGTGTAGGATTTCATTGTTGAGCCAATGCTTGCTGCCAAGTTCCCATATCCCTTATCCATTGTGCACCTGGGAGTGCATTAGTTAACATAGGTGGAATGTAAGAAAAACAAATAGTAGCCTTGAATTTAACCACATCAGACCTTTGAGCTAATTGGTTCTTTCTTTGTTGCAACTCACTGCACCTTTGCTCCATGAGAATGTAACCCTGTTTAGCACTTTCTGAGGCTGACATAGATTAGAAATATAAAGAAAAAACACTTCAAGGAAAAATAAGTTTTCTGGTTGAGCAGCCTTTATCAAAAGAGGGTCATAAAATGTCCACAGGCCTCCAAGGCCAGAAGATAATGTACACAACATTGTTTATGGGAAAGGTATGCAGAAAAAATCCTGGTTTCGATAAAGACAAAACAGATGTAATGTTTGGGCTGACTCTGTATGACCTTGCATCTTTCATTTCCCTCTATGTACAAGTCAAGGTATAAAAGTTCCTTTTGAAAATTAAGTTGGGGGCTTCGCTCACCAAAGCTTGGTCACCCCGTGTCAATCATTCTTTTTTTTTTCTCTCTCTCTCTCTCCCTTTCTCCCTCTCCCTCCCTCTCTTTTTTCAGGCTGAGCCCTTGGAGCACAGAGGCTCTCTGCATTCACTTTCCTGCCTGGGCTTCTAAGACCCGATCGAAAAGGCGCTCTGTGTCTTCATTCTGGCTAGAAGGCGCTCTGTGTCTTCACTCCGGCGAGAGGGCGCCTGCGGCCTCCGTGAACAGAACAAGTCCCTTGTCTGGGGCTTTATTGGCTTTCTGTGTAAACCAAGGAATATCAGCTTCTATTCTTTCCTCTCTCATTCATTCATTCATTTGCCAACACCGTTCATCCTGAGGGTACCCCTGGACCCTGTGGGGGCTGGACCTCGGAATTTTCCCATGAAATACAATACCTTTAAAAAGGGAATTAAGGGGTAGTTTCCCAGTCCCTGTCCATACCTGGACCGACTGTGGGGATCATAGGAGCTGCTCCTGGATCTGCTCCTGCTGGACGTCCTAAGAGTAACCACATGAGGGACCATCAATTTGTGGATCAGGACAGGCTACATAAAAAATCTAGGCATTTATTTACCCATTAAGGAGAAAACACAATGAAATCCAGCAGCTATACCTATTTCATTTTTCGTATTAAAAGCATACTGGATTTTTTTTTTTTTTTAAGCCTGTTGGGTTTCACAGGAAAGGTTTTAAGTTTTATACAATTCTTCTATGAGGTGCACATAAATAAAGTCAATGGGGAAGAACTGGGTGGGGAAGGGGAAGACACAGGTGGGACACTGGTTTGGTATTGAGCAATGACAAGACCCTTTTCAACAGCTACTCCACTCTGCCTGTGCAGGGAGACAGATGGGAAACCACATTATAGGATGGGATTCACGAGCTCACCTATGACTTTTGTAACTGCGGTAGGAACTGCTCCGGCTCCTTGTGCGGCCTCTGCTATACCATCCTCTACTCCGACTTCTAGAGTAGCTTCTTGATCTACAATTAAGAGAGGAAAAAATATAATTTTATTAACTCATTATGCTGTTAAGGTTAATTACTAGTAGGGCAGAAGTGGGAAAATCCAATAGAGGAAAGGTCTTTGGAAAGGTCTCTCAAACTCCTCACAGCAGGGATGACAAGAGATGGCTAATGAGAGTTTAAACTCAACAGAATGAAATACAGAAAAAACAGAAAAGGCTGATACAGGTATGTTCATAGGAGCCGCTTCTGTAATATCAGCAAGAGGAAACAATCCAAATCTTCATTAACAGCAGAATGGGTTTTAAAAAAATTAACACAGATATATACTGAAATATCCTAAAGTAGGAAAATTAACTACATTTACATGTATCAACACAGTTAAATCTTGGGAACATAATGTTGAGTGAAAAAGGCAAATGTAGAACATCTATACATATAAAAAAAGATTCTATTTGAAAAACAACAAAAAACATTATATATAGATAGAAACATTTATAGAAAGACAACAAAGAAAAACAAGAAAATTATAACAGAAGTTTAGAATAATATTTAACTCTTGGAGAGAAGAGAGAAAGTAGGGTAGCTTCGGGTTGGGCTCTATTATGTTAAAGCTCTATTTTTTAAGATAGAAAATTGTTTTCTATACCTTAACCATTTGTATGTTTTATACCTTAATCATTAAAAAATTTATACCTATTTAATATTTAATAAAACAAACAAGAAACTTAATGCAATTTTGCCCCCACCCTGCATTCACTTGGCTCCCAACCCTTTTCCTCCTAGTTTGTACCTGTCATTCTGGATAAGAACAATATCCCTGTGTATATGCTACTTACCTAATATCTTTACAGGTTGTAGTTAGTATATACTTATGTTCTGGAAGACAGGTACAGTTTATTTGCAAAGACATTCTGTTCTCATAAGATTCTAGTCATTTACTCAAACAATTATAGGGTAACTCTGTGAGGTGACTGATAGATGAGTAGCGAACAGTCCATGATTCCAGCGAGTTCACAGGCCAGAAGGGGAGTCAGGCCCGGATGGGTAACCAAAACAGGGAGGCAGTTTAGCTTTCTCAAGTCTACCACCTGTGAGCTGTTCAACCTAAGAGCAAAATTCTCAGAATTTCTGAAGTGAAACACTACGCACTCCAAAGGCAGGGGTAGAAAGGAAGATGACGGTGACCAGAACCACCAACAACTCAGAGTTTTCTGAGGGTGAATGCTAGGTAGACAATGAGCAGACAGCAGACTGGAGGAGCTAAACAGGCACCTGCATCTAGGATATGAACCCAGAGAGAAAAGGCCAGAATTCACCAGCTCTCTGGGGCTTGCTGTGAATCAGAGCAGGAGGAAGAAGAGAAGAAGCCCACACTCAAGCATGGAATGGTCTGAGGGATGAGGAGAGCCAGCAGAGTGCTTCCAGAAGGACTGAAAACATGCCCTGGCACTGGCCATGCAGAAGCACCTGAAAATCTTAAGTCAGCTGAGTGAGACGAGGGGAGGGAAGGTACAGACTACATAACGCAAGCAATTTAAGAGTAAGTGGGAGATGGTTATTATAGGTGGTAAATGTTGGTTTCTATTTTTAAAGAAATCTGGGTAAGGGAAAAAAAATGACTGATAAAAAACTAGCAAGAAAAAAGTTAAAGATTCTTAGTCTATTTTAAGTTAGAGTGATGCAAATCAAGCACAAAATAAATAATAAAGGATATGAGTAAGAGGCAGTGAGGTAAAAACCATGAAAAGTTTACAAGAAAAGAATACAAATTAGTTATTAACTTCATACCACCATCACCATTTTTTTCAGTTGTAAAAATGCTCATTCTCTGCATTATCCAGTCTATGTCAATGACAAAAGTTAGATGTAACTTGAACCAAAAAATCAGTCAATCAAAGATGATCATTTTTTACTATTTCCTGCCCCTTGAATAAAGATCAACTAGATGTACATCTTGAGGCAGCTAACTTTGCCTCTCTCTGGCCCTCACCTTCCACTTATATAAAATGGAGGGTTAAATTACTGATTTCTAAATCCTACATATTCCGTAAATGCAAGATTCCCTTCTAAGGTATGACTGATAGCAGAGAGTGGGCTTACACCTTTAAAGATGGAGACCTGGTCCCTTATTATGGCAATGCACTGCAAATACCAGGGAGCTTTAACTAATAGCACTAGTTTTTCACCCCGAGCCCAAACTTCTTCCCCTGAAATCTCTACTCCCTGTGTCTTGTCTGCTCTGTGAGATACATAGCACAAGCCTTCTCCTTATTTCCTCCCGGGTATTTGGAAATAGTGATCTTATCCCTAACTCTGATGTTCTTCCAAACAAAACAGTAATGGACTCTGCTTGGGAGACAAAAGGAGAGTAACACTCACCGATAGGATGATGTGGAACTTCTCGATCGACTTCTTGAGTGACTATAGGAGACAGACCTTGTTCTGTGTCTTGATTTGGTCTCAGACTTACTTCTAGATCTACTTGGACTCCTGGACTGGCTATCACCATCTCGACTAGGTGTCTGTTCATCACTTGAACTCTCTTGATTTCTTGGCCTCCGGTTTAAGCGTGCCGTCTTTCTTACTTCATCAAAGAGAGACCCCGGCCGAACTTTATTTTTGCTTTTAATTTCTATTCTCAAACCCTGTGGTTTCATTTCAGGCATAGCAGTCAATGCCTTAACGTCTGTAGCACTGGATGTGGGAGCAGACGGTGCTGCAAGGTTCCCCACACCTTGCAGGGGCTTCCATTTATTATCCATGAGGCTGGTCTGGCTTTTCTCAGCTGCCTCTTTCTTTATGGTACTTTCTACAGCACTGGCCAAGCTGGCAGAGCCGCTGTCCTGTTTGCCCATCTCACCCACCATTTTGATTTCTGACATACTGCTTTCCTGTTTTCTCAACTCTGCCTCAGGATACTCTGCTGGCATATCCTGCTTTAGAACAATGCTTATATCCGGGGTATCAAGTCCTGAATTTCCTAGAGGGGAAGCCCCCTCGGCCTTTGCTGGGGAGCTCCGATCAGGAGTGCAAATCTCCATGTTGTCATCTGCTTGAAGCATATCCTCTGCTCCGCTTGGGATGCTCTCTTCAATATGCTGAATGTTTGGGGGAGAACTGACTACATTTTCATCAGTGTTTACAGTTACAGGAGAAATGCTGAGTTTAACATCATCTCTAGTAGACTGATCAATATCTGATGAAACTGCTGTGCTATGTTTACCTGAAAGGCTGCTATCTTCACAGGGCTTCTCAGTTTGGAGAATATTTTCTTTTATGGTTTCACTGTTTTCAGAAACTTGTTTTTTCTCTTTCGCCTCCTGAGTAACTTGCTTTTCATTAATCTCCTCCTCCTCCTCTTCACCAAATTCTAGTGGGGGCTGCCAGTGAAATGCTTGTTTTCGTTTTGGAGTCTTGTGCTTTTTATCTTTTTTCCCTTTTAATTTCTCTTTTGCTTTTTTGGTGTGTTCCCTTTTAATATTCTCCTTTGAGCTGTGTTTATGCTTGTGTGGCTTTCCTCTGGTGTTTTCTGAATTGGAATAGAATCCCTCAGAATCAGAGGTTGAGGAGTGCTGTTTGCTTGATTTCCAGGCACTGTTACCATCAGGCAGTAAAGTATTTGCTGAAGACTTAGTTGTGGGTTTGGCTTTGATGTGAATTTCACCAGACTCTGACTCAGAATCCGAAGTGGCCTCACCTTCCTCCTTATCAGAAGTTGGCCGGGGACTATTTTTATTGTTTTTAGTTACATCTCGTTCAGAATTTGACTCAGAGTCCCATTTACTCCCAGCATAATTCTTCCTTTTGGGCTTACTGCTATTTCTAAAGTGATCAGAAAGATTTTCTTTCAAAGTTCTTTTTTTTGAACGAGGGCATTCCCGTTCAGGCTTAGATTTCTCTTCATCTCTGTTTCTCTCTTGTTTATTATTCACTTCCATTTGGACTTGCTTCTCCTGGGCTGACTGCGTAACCTGAACACTTGACTGTTCACTGTCTGAAGAGTAATCTAAAGATGATCTGCTTTCACTGTACTTTCTATGACATGAAGACTTGGCTCTGCCTTTGACGTATCTGTTACGAAGTGCTTTTTCAGAGCTGCTGCTGTGCCTTCTATTTGAAGTGTAACTTTTTTTCCCACTGGATCTAAATTTTCTCTTGGCTCGTCTTCCATCATCACTGCTAACAGAAGAGTATGAAGATGATCTACTACACCGTGAATGGTCACTGTATTTATTTCGTGAATGAGATCTAGATGAGGGGGACCTAGACCGTGAATGTGAACTAGCTAAACTTCGAGATCTTGTGTATGATCTGGAATAAGATCTACTCCTAGAAGATCTGCTCCTTGACCTTGGTGAACTTTCTGAACTTCTATCACTGTATTTTGAATAAGCACTACGATCACTTTCTGAATTTTTTTCTCTTTTATGGTAGGACGATGAACTACCAGTCTCTTTGATATTTGCTAAACTATAAGTGCTTTGGATGGGCAGCAAATGGGTTGTTTTAGCTTTCATTTCCTGGATTCGTTCATAAGAGGGCTTCCAGGGCTTCTGCCCAGGCTTCCATCTTGAAGGAGGGGGGCTGTCACTCAGTGGTATAACAGGAATATTTTCTGCCACCACTGGTTGTACTACAACACTTTCATTTTGTGTCACTGTTGCTCTTAAAGGTTCTGTTTTAACAGGTTTATTTTCACTTAACTGAGAGGCTGTTCTTCTTGGTGATTTTGATGCTGTTCTTTGGCGCCCTGACTTAGAACTAGATCTGGACTTTGATCTACTTCGAGAATGTGATGAAGATTTTGAGGCAGTCCTTGATCTTGAGCTTCCTCTAGAATAAGACTGAGAGTGAGATTTTGATCTGTATGAGTCTCTGCTGGAATGGGTTGAAGAGCTCTGGTCATCCTTATCAGATTTAGACCAATCCCTCTTGGACGAGTGATGAGATGACGATGAGGAAGAATGAGATCTCCTTTCTCTATCACATGAAGATTTCACTCGCCGGGTTGAAGATTTTAAGGATTCTATGTCAGACGGTACAATAATCCTTCTTTTCTTGGTCTGTTTGTGCCTTCTGCAATGTTTCTGCTTTTTAGCTTTCTTTTTATGCTTAACCTTTTTCTCTTTTCTGCGTTTTTTATGGTGACCATCAGAGTGTCTTGCTGTACTCAGATCTGAATAATATCCATTATAGGACCACGATCGGGATCTCTGGGACAAGCTCCTTTCATCCCATCGGCTTGAAGAGGGGTCACTTAACCTATAAAAAGGACATCATATGCAGGCAGTTATTTACAAGCATGTTTTCTAACCTTTAAAATTAAAACACATTTGTTGTCAATACTAGGCATCAACAAAAGCCTAGTTAACAACCAAGTACTAACTCTTATTAATGTTTTAAGCACACGTAGGAAGGATAAAGCAAATAGTTGATAGGCCTGGTCCTGAAATTATAAAACTTCAAAGAAATAACTATTAACAGATTCACTTACAAAAGGATTTTTCCAGAGTCAAATCAGGAATTTTCAAATTTGATAGGAAATAGTTTTGAAAAGCAAACCAACTAATTACAAAAGCACTGCTGACCTACCAAATTCCTGGCTTTGATCTGCTCAATAATGCTCTGCCTTCAGGAATAATTTCTGAGGGAGTCAAATCAAGTTCCCAAACAATTTGCTGATTCTCTGTAGATACAGGATAACTGCCAAAACTTTAAGAGAAGCCTCCTTTTTTTTGGCTGCATGACTTGTGAGACCTTAGTTCCCCGACCAGGGATGGAACCTGGGACCTGGCAGTGAAAGCTCCAAGTCCTAATCACTTGATCACCAGGGAATTCCTGACAAGCCTCTTTTTCTTTCTTTTTTAAAAAAATAACCTTATTTATTTCTGGCTGTGCTGGGTCTTCACTGTTGCAACGTATGCTTTCTCTAGTTGTGGCGAGTGGAAGCTACTCTAGTTACAGTGTGTGGGCTTCTCATTATGGTGGCTTTTCTTGTACAGGCTCTAGTGCACATGGGTTTAAGTAGTTGCGGCTCCCAGGCACAGACTCAATAGTTGTGGCACACAGGCTTAGTTGCTCCAACGCGTGTAAGATCTTCCCAGATCAGGGATTGAACCCGTATCTCCTACACTGGCGGGCAGATTCTTTACCACTGAGCTACCAGGGAGGCCTGCCTCTTTTTAAGAAACTAGCATGACTATTGTTTTATCTCAGGATCATAGAGGTAATCATAGACTTTTCATTAAGGTTTTAGTTAAACTACTTAGTACAGAAATTGGGAGAAAAGTACACGAAAACTAAGATGCAGGCTTTACAATATCAGTGCTAATGTCAGGGCTCAAAACTGTTCTCAGTGCTACCATATCCATACCGCTTGCACACAGCACATCACACACCTTGTCCTCCCTCTCTGAACTCTGAACCATTCCGCTGGATGGCCACAGAGAAAGACAATTCTACACAGGGTCCCACTGATATATTTTGCACTAGCTATTCTGGGGCCAGCCCCACTTTTAAAATAGATAATCCACTGTGGAGTGTCACTGAAGACAAGAGATGGGTACACTGCTGAAGAAGCAACAGTCCCTAGGGTCAGACGTTAACACACACACTGGCTACAAATTTTCTTATCTACCATTAGTGACTACAAAAAAAAGGCTATGAGAGAATCTGCTATGTAATTTTTAAAAATAAAGTCCTGATTATTGCTAAAATTAAACAAGAAATCTTTAAGAAATTCAGTAGGGTAATGGTCTTGTGAGAGAAAACAGAATTTTGATTTAAAAGTATCCAAAGCCAATCATCCCTCCTTCCATTTCATCAAGCATTCCCAAATGTATTCTCTGGTCACAATCTAATTTTAAATATAAATCTTTAGTGAAAAAACCAGAAGTATGTCTCTATCCCCTTAAGACTTAAAATATAGCAGAGAAAGGATTGTACTTTTACTTACTTATCTCCTTTACTCCATTTTTCTCCACTAGGTGGTCTATATGCTCTTAATCTCTGCATTTCTTCTTTCCAGTGAGGAGGAGTTTCACTGCTATCATCATCATCTGATTCAGAACAGGATCTTGATCTTGGAGGTGTGTGATAGCGCTTTAAAAACAAAGTTAGGAATAACTATTTAAAAAATACTTCCCAACTGTAATCTGCTATGGGACAGCTAAGTATAAGACTCAATCTTGGACGCCATTCAAATGCAATAATGACTGAAGTACCATAATGATGCTATAAAGTTAAATCAAACTAAAAGAAATAGGAAAGGCAGATATTCACCTATAATCACACACAAACTTTTCCTTAGAAGTCCTAATGATTATACTCATTAGCTTATTCAACATACTAAGATTTTTGAACATACTATTTCACATTCATTTCAATATTTAAACCCATTCAAACATAGCAGTAAACACTGATCTAACAGCAGTGCCTTTGCATAACTACATATTAATTAAGAGTATACAACTAGCTCCTTGGACAGACTTTGGACTATACCTAAGATTAATGCTAGGATTTGCCTACAGGTAAAAACATTTTTTTTTTTTTGTACAGTTCTTCTGTGTATTCTTTGCCACCTCTTCTTAATATCTTCTGCTTCAGTTATGTCCATACCATTTCTGTCCTTTATCGAGCCCATCTTTGCATGAAACGTTCTCTTGGTACCTCTAATTTTCTTGAAGAGATCTCTAGTCTTTCCCATTCTGTTGTTTTCCTCTATTTCTTTGCATTGATCTCTGGGGAAGGCTTTCTTATCTCTTCTTGCTATTCTTTGGAACTCTGCATTCAGATGTCAGGAAGCAACAGTTAGAACTGGACATGGAACAGACTGGTTCCAAATAGGAAAAGGAGTATGTCAAGGCTGTATACTGTCACCCTGCTTATTTAACTTATATGCAGAGTACATCATGAGAAATGTTGGGTTGGAAAAAGCACAAGCTGGAATCAAGATTGCCGGGAGAAATATCAATAACCTCAGATATGCAGATGACACCACCCTTATGGCAGAAAGTGAAGAGGAACTAAAAAGCCTCTTGATGAAAGTGCAGAGTGAAAAAGTTGGCTTAAAGCTCAACATTCAGAAAACGAAGATCATGGCATCTGGTCCCATCACTTCATGGCAAATAGATGGGGAAACAGTGGAAATAGTGGCAGACTTTATTTTTTTGGGCTCCAAAATCACTGCAGATGGTGATTGCAGCCATGAAATTAAAAGACACTTACTCCTTGGAAGAAAGGTTATGACCAACCTAGATAGCATATTCAAAAGCAGAGACATTACTTTGCCAACAAAGGTCCATCTAGTCAAGGCTATGGTTTTTCCTGTGGTCATGTATGGATTTGAGAGTTGGACTGTGAACAAGGCTGAGCGCCGAAGAATTGATGCTTTGGAACTGTGGTGGTGGAGTAGACTCTTGAGAGTTCCTTGGACTGCAAGGAGATCCAACCAGTCCATTCTGAAGGAGATCAACCCTGGGATTTCTTTGGAAGGAATGAAGCTAAAGCTGAAACTCCGGTACTTTGGCCACCTCATGCGAAGAGTTGACTCACTGGAAAAGACCCTGATGCTGGGAGGGATTGGGGGCAGGAGGCGAAGGGGACAACAGAGGATGAGATGGCTGGATGGCATCACTGACTCAATGGACGTGAGTCTGAGTGAACTCCGGGAGTTGGTGATGGACAGGAGGGCCTGGCGTGCTGCGATTCATGGGGTCGCAAAGAGTCAGACACGACTGAGCGACTGAACTGAACTGAAAAACACTTTACTGCTCAGATAACTAATTTGAAAAAAATTAAGTTTTAACACACATACTATTGTGCCCCTTCCTTTAATCTTCCGTCCAGACTTTGACACAGATGGTTTCTGGTCACTTACAATGGGTGTAACATCAGGAATTTTCCTGGAAAAGATTGAAAATTAAAAATAAGCAAATGCTAGGCAGTTTTCTCAGTGTGTAAATGCAGAATTTATGCTCCTTTAATACAAAAACAGTTCATTCAGATATAACACTTTTATAGAATGAGGCACTCCACATGACCTAATTTTCTAAGCATATCCTCCATGATTTTTTAAATCTTTAGCAGAGTACAGATGATTTACAATGTTCTGCTAGTTTCAGGTGTACAGCAAAGTCAATCAGTTATTTACATATACATATATCCACTCTTTTTTGAAATTCTTTTCCCAGATAGGCCATTACAGAGAATACTGAGTGGAGTTTCCTGTGCTATAAGTAGGTTCTCATCAAACAAATCCTTTAAATAAATGTTAACAGATACCATTAAAGGCATTATTAGTTCATTTAATTTTCATAACAATACTATGAGGTAGGTACTATTATCAACTTCTTTTTAAAAATAAAGAATTTTGAGATTACAGTTAAGAATGTTGTCCAACGTCACATAGAGAAATGAAACATGACTTTTACAACCATGATATAACAGGGTTTTCCCAGCCAGGAATCTGGATCCAGATAAACATACAATGCCACTATAAGAAAACCTTAACTAAAAAGTATATTATAGTTTTTTCAGTCATTTCATATTCATGATATCATTTGATTCTCACAGTGAAAGAAGCAGGTACTCTTGGTAGACAACTGTTTACCTCATTTTCCTCATGAAGAACACATCACTGAACCAAATGACCTGCCTCTAACTGTTCAGCATGAATTAATGTTCATCTGGGTATCTTTTACATGCTGATCCAATGTTGCCACTCTCCACCTCCTCCCCCACAACAGTCCAATTTACCCTGCTGTATGGCCCAGAAACTGGTATTTTTAAAAGCTTGCCAAATTACACTGAAGTGCAGCTGAAGATGAAAACAAATGAATTAGAGCAAGTGTAGAATCCAGCTTCTGCTAAACAAAGTATAAGTGATAATGAGCTTAACTGCTGGCAAATTCAGTAAGATGGCAAGCTCTCTAAGGCTGACAGTCCCTGTTTCTTATCCTTTCATATTGCATATCTTGCATTCTTAGCACATTAATTTTAACTCCCAAGTGACTGATCAAATCTTAAGCATTCTAATGAAATAGATCAACCTGCTATCTTTGTTATAACACAACTACCTACCAAATATGACTTAAAATAATTCTGCAGGATATAACTTCCAAAGATATTACGTAACCAAAGAGGAGTGATGACCAAATAAACTTCCCAGTGATATTCAACCATAAATACAAGACAGTGGTATAAACTACTTTTAAAAAATACCAAATAATAGGGGTCAGCAAACTTTTTCTTAAAAGTCCAAGAGAAAGTATTTTAGGATTTCTAGGCCAAGAAGAAAACTAAGATGATTATGTAACAAAAAGAAAACAAGTTTTCACAAATGTTTTATCAATGAAATTTGAAATACACTGTGATGTGTAGTGCACTGAACAGCATATATACCAATGACAGCACCACATACAAACTCTGCAACTCCTCAATTCTGCTGCTATAGCATAAAAACAGCCCAAGAAAATAGTGAACAAATGGATATAGCTGTGTTCCAATAAAATTTTATGGACACCGAAATTTGAATTTCATATAATTTTTACATATCACAAAATATTATTATTCTTCTCATTTTTTTTCACAAACATTTAAAAACAGAAAAATCACATTTAGCTCATGGGCTGCACAAAACCAGACAACAGGCTGAATTTATCCCACGGAGCACTGTAGTTTGCCAACCCCTACTAGATGACACTGAAATTGACCTTTCAAGTTTCCTACTTTCTGGAAACTAGATGGATTTGATCAATGAATGGTGTTTTGTATTTTAAGAAAAAAGAATCCCACTAAGATTTGTTCACAAGACAGAATTCTTAGAATTTTGAAATATCTAACAGTCTAAACAATAATCTTATATAGAGACTTAACTGAACAGGGACATCTCTATAACTTCTTAGACTTCAAAATAACTCTTCAATTGCCAATTACACCAAGCACTTTATGGTATTTCTAGTCATACAACATTTCTCTTAACAATTCTACACTTGAGTGTAACACACAAAATACATTAATTTCTATTTTTTGAGACCAAATCTAAAGCTACATTTTAGCTTTTCTAACATAGAGGAATTATCACTGAGTAAGTTAACAACAGTAACATATGGTACTAAATTATATCGCCAGTCACCATGCAATAATTTTGCACTACTAATTGGGGTATGTTTTAAAACCTGACTGGACCCAAAGAGTTCAACTAACCCTCTGTTCTGGTAACTAAAATCTCACCTCTAATGAAAGGCTAAGTAAATGAAGTTAGTAATGAAATCTTCCCAGATCTCCACTAAGAACTCTCCCAGGTCAACTTGGCAAATTCCCTTTTTCTATTAGTAGAACATGACTTTTGAAAGGTAGGGTCCATGGCATTCATGAATCCACTATCTCCCACGGTATATTTCAAAGTGCTTTTACTATGGGTCACGCTCAATAAATGAGTGTGGACCTGCAATGAGCTGACAGGAATTATCAGAAAGAGAAACAAAAACATGTAGGTTAATCATCCTTACGGTTCAGGCTCCACTGTGACAAGAGGCATGTCTCTTCTCAGTAAAAATCGGTTCTCGGGCACTGGAGGAATCTCTTCTGGGCGGACCACAGGCTTTTCCCTTTTAGCATTTGAATCAATAGATCTTTTTTCATTGGTATCACTCCTCTCAGAGTGACTTAGAAAGAACAAATCAAATCACCAATTAAAATGTGTATATCTAAATTTTTAATATTAAATAATAACATAACAGCAAAACTGATACGTTGCAAATCCCACTAAAAAGGTCAACATAATTTTCATAAACAGAACATATAAAACATGAGCGAGTGAAACAGTCACTGCACTAAAATTCTGATATAAGAATTGCCAAACGATCCTTTCTTTAAGAGTTTTAGCGATTGTTTTTACCTACAAATGCATAAATCTCTGATATAAAACATCTGTGCTACCCTTAGATTTGCAAGATTTCAATATAAACTTCCTAAAATACTGTCCTTTTCAACAATAGGTAACAAAGATAAGTTTACAGAATCACACATACGATTCCCATTCCAGGGTGTTTGTTTTTAGGGAAGACTACTCTGGTGTCTCACACTTACCCTTTTGGGCTTATTATATGTTTATTTCTTGGCTCTTCTGAACTGTTTGCTTCCTTTCGTCTCTTTTTAGAATGTTTAACTTTCGGTCTCCTCTTATGCTTCCTTCTTCTGCTTCTCTCATGTTCAATTTCACTTTCTGAGGATGATTCTGAAGAGGATGAGGAATTGGAAGAGGAATCCGAGACTTCTGAATGACTTGGCTTCTTCCTTTTTTTCTCAAAAACTTTTAATAAATAGTAATAAAAGTATTAGTACTGGATTTCACTGCCCACCTTTCAGAGAAAAAAAAATGATTACTAAGTATTATAAAACATGTTTTATATAAAGTACACTAAAAATTTAAATAAACTTTTTTTTTCAAGTTAATAATACAATTTGCTGGTGAGATTGATAGGTAACAAAGCCCTCATGAAGTTTATATATTAGTTTGGTCAGATAAGAAAATAAGTAACTACATAATATAACAAATGATAAATGCTTAAAGAGGGAGGAAAACACAGAGTAAAGGGAATAAGGCAAGTCAAGGTAATTTAAGATAACATTTGAGCAGAGACCTGAAAGAAGCGAGGGACAGGGGTCATGCAGGTATCTGAACAAAGAGTATTCCAGATAGAAGGAACAGCTAGCACAAAGCTCCCAAGTGTCTGGCATGTCTGAGTAAAGATTAACACTGCTGGGAAGACAATGAATATGGAGAGATGAGAGAAACAGCAGAAAGCCAGAATCCCTTACAGACCACTGTAAAGACTTTAGTTTTGGTTGACAGAGAGGGAACCCTTGGAGAAGTTGGCTCTGGCTGCTGCTGAGGACTGTAGAGGGTCAAGTGGAAGCAAGAAGACCAGTTAGGAAGCTATCATTACTGAGAAAAGATTATACAGAGGCGATGACAGAGGCAAAGTGAACAGTAGTGAGGCTATTGGAATAACCCAGGTAGAAGATATTTGGGTTTGGACCGAGTTGACAACAGGGGAAGTAGAAAGAAAAAGTCAGAGTTGGAAAGATTTCTGATGGATCAGATACAGGGTGTGATATGGAGGAATCAGGGCTATTGGTATATGACTTGTAGGAGTTTCTTCCACTACTGAAATCTAGGAGGTATCTCTAAGTTATAGTTTTCAACAAGTGTTACCTGTATCCAAGCTCCCTCTGTTCTCAAAACACTCTTACCGTCTTTTGTTGACTTTGTGGCAAGCACCCCGCAGTCAATAACTCGTACATCTGCATATGGTCTACTTGCAGCATCAGTTTTCAGATTTTCAATTTGTTCGATTACTTCAAAACCAGAAATAACTAGTCCAAAGACAACATGCACCCTGTCACAATACAAATTCAAGAAAAACTGGTTTGATGATAGTTAAGCCAAGAGCAGTAATCAAGACAATTGTTGTAAATGACATGTTCACAGACCTGAAAATAAAAGTGTCTGATGTATGAAGCAACTAGAAGGAAATTAGAAGTTCTTCTTCATAAAAGGTAAAAAAAAAAAAAAAACCCGGCTCAAACTGGGCCTTAGTTTTCTGCTTTTAAAACAGTGATTCTTAACTATTCTACAGCAGAGAGTATAACAATCAGACTGCACTTGATACTGAGCAGCACCTGTGGTCTCAGGACTACTGCCTCCTGTGATCCTCAGGGAAAGCTTGGCTATGAGAGAATAAACCAGAGGTCAAGAGTGTCCCCTTGAGGGTTCACCACAGTCTAATTGGTTGGACTGGCCACCAGCACACCTCCCCAAAATAATAAGAATGTAACTCTTACCCATCCAGGTGTGGAGCAGGTTTTGTGGTACTGCGCAACAAACATCAACACAAACAGATGGCAGAAACCAGGTGTTCAGGTGTACAGAGCAGAAGGGTTTAGAAGCACAGCATGTAGAGAACAAAGAAGTAAAGATAAAAAGGGGAAAAAGTTAAACATGATATACACCTAAACTTAAAAAGCTTAAAAACAGCAATAGTAGTCATTTTACTGATTAAAAAAACCTTCAAGATGACAATGCATTACAAACTTTTATCTCTCCAATATGAAGACTATATATATATACATATATGTGAAATAGGTTTGAAATACACAGCATAAATATACATTAAAATTAAAGTTACTCTCAAATCCGAAACAAAGACAATAACAAAAACAAACTCAAAACTTATCAAAATCATTAAACAAGAATAAAAAACATCTAGCCATTTGCTTATGGAAAGAAAAGTGTGATCAACACTTAACAAGTGCCCCTTAAGTGAGTTTTTCTACTAGTTATTTTTCATACTGGGTTAGTCTGCATCTTGTAGGCAGGTAGCTGGAGGTAGGCCTCAGGAGCCATTTCTAGAACTTCCTGCCCCTCTTGCTTCACTTAAGTTGCCACTCAAAACAACTCAGAAAACGCAATAGGGAGCAAATCTTCTATCTGCCAACACTTCTGACCACAAAGTAATCGTAGATAACATTACAGATACTTTACATTTCCATGGCCCAAAAAACATCCAACTGGTTGCTTTACAGTCACAAATTGGCAGACAGCCACTGTTGGGAAGCCTATGGGGTATATTATGATTAAGATATTTTGAACCCAAGCTGGTTTTCCCATAGCATTTTCACAGATCTTCAAACTATGTGAATTATATAGTGGAAAAAAATTCAAAAGTAGATAACTAGACTCTATCACAAACATCTTAGTTTATGAGAAAGAGAAATTATATTTGAGAGAATGGTCACTGGATTCTCAGACCATGTGAAAGCAGTCAATTATACTAGAAGCTCTAATGTCAATTTTTATAATCATTTAATGTAAATTCTAAGAAATATGTGAATAAAACATAATTTTAGCCTTCAATACTAAAAAACATTATTCTATCAGGAAATATAACACATATATTTACATTAAGAATTTTTAGTTCTGTAACAGTACTACAGTTTAGCTTTAAAAAATTTAAATATCAACTCAAGAAGTGGCAGAATTTTAAAGGGAATCTTGAGTTTTAAAACCACTAGTCTCAAATTTTCCCTAGAAGATTGAGAAGTGGTAGTTTAAGCCAATGTGACCATAAAAATGAATAAAAACAGAAGAAAGAAGAAAAAGCAAATGTAGCAAACAGTGAGGCACTGATGCTCAAATCATGAAAGGAGCATCCAAAAACTACCCTGACAGTAACTTTAATACAGAAATGTGCTTCCCATAATTACGCAACTTTACCAAGCACAGTAAAGACAGTAAAAATTAGGACATATGCTAGACAGTGATTCCACTGTATGAAAGATGGAAAGAGGTAAACATTTTAAAGGTAAAAAATGTTCTGTAGTGTAAAGGATCAGTCTCAAACATGTAGCAGTGAAAACAATGATGCATTAATTAGATATATTTCTCTTCCTTGGGCCTTTCTCTCACAACTCTCAGATATTCTGGTATTGAGGAAAAGTCTATACATTTTCTTAAAACACACAGAATCCAATTCAGTTTGCACTCTGGTTAATCTTAGGAACAAATGGTGTGATTAAAAATTTGAACTTACTGCAGTGATGCAGCGACATACTACCTGAAACTCAATTTGAGAATAGAACCTTTATGACAGATTCAGGTTTTGTTTTTAATTCAAGTGAGAACTGAACACAAACTCAATCCTTTAGTGCACTAGTAAGGAAAACAAATGAAGACAAGAGCAATTCTTTCAAGGATAAATTTCAACTGGCCCAATATGCCTAAACAGTTGTGAATAACCAAGTCTATTACTCGCATCTGCAATTCAGGATGCAAAAATACAAACTTATGATTTAACTGGGTTAGGCTACATAATAAGAATAATGGAAGTAGCCTAACAAAAAGAAGCCCTCTGGAGTTCTCAGCCCACATTCTAAGAGCAGAAATTCCAAGGTAAAGCAGGCTTACTGGAATTGGGCTGATGGGCAAGGGAAAAAAATGATACACAATGATATGCTTGGTCCAAGCCGTTCAACTCTACTAAAATAGACAACGAGATCTCACCACATCAACTCTTAAAAATTGATGTTTCAAAACTATACAGCTGTAAGGACCAATGTAGTGATAACATTTGCCCAGTAAGTTAAGACCTTAAAGCCAGGGCTATCATAAATATGTAAGTTTATGCATGCTTATGAAAACACACCTAAAGGAGAAATAACCACAAGAACATTTCAAGTTAGAAAAGCTTCCAATATTTTCACATTTCCATTTTCTACTGTCACTCAGATACTGATTTTCCAGTTCCCTTCATCTCTGAATCTGCTTTAAAAATACATGCACAAGGGTTCATCTAAATCTCATAAATCCTAGAAACAGAAAAGTATGACTGATACGCCCAAAAAAGAAACTACATTTTTTTTTTAACCATTATCAAAGCAGATTTTGGCCTTATACAGAAAGTAACAGTTCTGTACTGAAATGAGATATAAACCATTATATACGATATACCCCACTCCCCAAGATGTGTGGGAACTTGGTGGTAACAGGCCACTGAAATTAAAATTATACTTCCCAGGATTTACTATGAACAATAAAACACACTTAATTTTACATGTACTGCTGCCACAGATCAAGCAGAAAGTTTTTTTCTTAATGCATATAACAATAGGATTAAAGAGATAAATAAAGGTAAAGAAAGAAAAAGAGAGAGCCTTAGAGTAATGAGACATTACCTTTGGAGCGCACGGTGTAACAACTCTTTCTGTAAATTTTACACAAAAATGGCAAGAAATAAATTGTAATACACTTTTAAGACAAGACTGAATCTATGTTTTAATATCAATATAACTTTGAAATTAAATACTTTCAAGTTTATGCAAAGCAAGAAAGCTTTTTAAAAAGGAGGGCTCTAAATTTTCTTTCACATAGGATATGTATGTAGAGACGAACTATGTTTAAGAGAAGCACTGAAGTGGGAATCTGCTCAGGTCCCTAATATTTGTAACATCACAGTGTGAATAATAGTTAGAAACAAAATATTATATTTTGTTTTACAAATCCTAGATACTGGCTAAGTCAACTAACATCTTTCTCAAAAAGATAATAATGTATCTAGAGTACATAGGTAAATATAAAAATCTGAATGCCCAGAAGCAGTTACTAGAGGTACAAAAACAAAAATCTCAATGGAAAGAACTGAGTTAAGAGACTTCAAAACAAAATTCCAGAGAATACTTTTTACTAATTCACTTCAAATAATTAAGGAACCTTTCATGTTTCTACATTTGAAACCTTTTTTCGGTTACACATCACATCACACTACTGTACGTTATGAGTGAATGAGCAAATGTTTAGATTGTAGTTTCTGTTCACTGCCATTATACACACTTTTAGTTAAGTCACTGAAAATAATAATAATAAGGCAGCATACCTAGAATTTTAAGAATCTTCTCAAAGGATAAAAAGGCAAGAGAAATGAAAGTATAAGAAAATGCATGCTATCAAATCTTGGTACTTTCTTTTCCTCTCAAAAGTCTGATTTCCCCCATTATAAAAATTTTTTGTTCAATGAATATACACTTTCTGATCAATTTTAACTCAATTAAAATTTAAACATATCTATTACTATTCAGACCAAAACCCATATTATATACAGTGGACAAAATTCTTTACAGGGGTTTTGGACATACTAAATCTTGAAATATTTAAAAATGTTAAAAGGCATTTATACATGAATGACTGTCAAAAAAGAATATGTTTCAAATAACGTGGTGTTTCCAATGAATGTTATGAAAAGAAGTGACTCTATTTGTAAAGTAGTATGGAAATAACGACAATCTATTTGTCATAACCTTTAACATGCAATTTTCCCGTTCGACTCCTAAAACTGTCATGACTGTAAGAGGCACCAGATTGTACAGAGTGACAAACCTCATGTAAGGGCAATGGAGACTAACCAAGCCACATTACAGTGCTCTACCTGTCATTCCAAAAGTCACTAAAATAGAACAGCTTTAAAAATTTCAGCACTAAAATTAACATAATACACATCAAACACCACAAGATATAGAACTCCGTCCACGCTGCTAACACAGATGTCACACAAACACTAAGTAATATTCAGACTGGATGTCAGGGATGACACTTGATATCCAGAGAATATGGATTATGGTTAAGTGTCATGAAATCTGTTCATGAAAAATCTTTAAATTAACATGAAGGTACTGTTCCTAAAAAAGTAAGGAAAAAAAGCCAGAACTTCTCAGGTTATTAATACTTAGTAGCATTTCTTCTCAAACAAACTCATGAGTATGTGGAAAGAAAAAGCATTTCTACCTCCAAATATCAATATAGCTTTGTAAAGCCCTGAAACCAAACCACCCCTCAACTCCTCTTGCTCTGCTACTCTGAAACAATTGGCACTTCTCTCATTCAGGTGAGTAGCTATTCTAAATGACACAGATGATATCCTAAAACTTATGTTTTCCTCCCACAGTCCTATTTATAACAAGATGTAACAAACAAGATGAACTTCTGTTTAAAGTTCAAAGTCCGACTTTTTGACTATCCTATTTTCTTAAATTTTTATAATTATCATGACCACTAACAGTGGCAAATGACAAAGCCTGTTCTCAAAGGTTCTGTGGGTATTCCCACTCCCTGCTGTGACATGAGGCCTTCACAGACTAAGCCAAGGGGGATGAGCGTGATCATTACTCCAATATGCTCTGCTGGTGCTGCTAAGCTGCGCCAGTTGTGTCCGACTCTGTGCGACCCTATAGACGGCAGCCCACCAGGCTCTGCCGTCCCTGGGGTTCTCCAGGCAAGAACACTGGAGTGGGTTGCCATTTCCTTCTCCAATGCATGAAAATGAAAAGTGAAAGTGAAGTCGCTCAGTCGTGTCCGACTCTTTGCAGCCCCATGGACTGCAGCCTACCAGGCTCCTCTGTCCATGGGATTTTCCAGGCAAGAGTACTAGAGTGAGTTGCCATTGCCTTCTCCGTCAACATGCTCTAACAGCAGCCAATGAAGAAACCAGCTGACTTTGGCAAGATGAACCAAAGCTGCTTTGAGCCACCTTTCAGACTGATGAAAATTAAGCAACTACAACTATTTCTTTTAGGCAAGATAATATTTGCATATAAATCATTTCATATACTCAAAAATTTAGGATCAACCTATAAAAACACTTTCTTCCTTTAATGTCTGCATTTTCACACCAAAATGTTATTTATATTTGAAACTGAGCTACATACTTTACAAACAGAAAAGGAAAAACAAAACTAACTCAAGGCATATGGTAAGACTAGATACAAGGTTTCCTGATAGGTTAGTGCTCTAACCCAGGAGAATATAGTTACTTAATACAAAGTTATAAATTACCTAACTAATCTCTTTAATCTATGTTATGCAGTATCTTTTTCATCTTTCTGATGAATGAAAGACAATGAAAATCAGAACCAGACTTAATAGTTATTACTGATAGCTAAAGGACAAGAAAAATGCTTTCTTGTGTGTCATATTATTTTTCGAGCAACACTTGATGCATCTAAAACTGAATAAAATTAAATTCAGGGGAATTCCCTGATGGTCCAGAAGTTAGGACTCTGTACTTTTACTATTGAGGTTCAATCCCTGGAACTAATATCTCACAAGTCTAAATAAATAAACTCAGAGCAGACTGGTCAATAAACCTATGTAGCATACAGTGTTCAGCATGCTCTTTTTAGCTATCAATTTCTTCAAGATTATGAGAAAAATCCCTATAACCTAGACTGTATATGTCTTTTCTTCCTTATTTAGCATTATCTATAGAACAGAAAGACTGGACTGGAGGATCTCTAAATTCTTTTCTAGTCCTAGACTTTATAATCCTGTAACTTTTATTGCAGCCTCTTCCTAGTCTTTGGCCTAAAAAATAAATAATAATAAAATGAACCCCATTAACATGGTCCCAGGTCTTTGAATTCCTTCAAAAATACCTCAGTATGAACAAACTATTACTTCCTCAGTGATTCATGGGGATAGTGCCATGTATTACTTCTTTCGTGTTTCTCGAGCAGTACTACTCCAAAAACAATTAGTTTTCTTCTATTTAGGTCCCTAAAAGCAAAATCACTATGACTAATATAGTAGTAGATATAAGCAATTACTGCAAAAACTATAAATAGCTTTATACAAAAGACAATCTGGTTTTTATCACACACATAATTTTTCCACCCAAAGAAAGCAATATATACAAAAAATTTTAATAAAATGATGTATATGCCTTAGGAAAGAGAGGTCTTAAGTGTTTCAAGTAATGAAGGCAATAGTTTTTACAAAAAGCACAAGAATTCTTGAGGAACATTTTGCTCAAGTACCCATACTAACTGCACCAAATTTACTCCTTGGAAATACAAGGCAACAGATTTATAACATGATCTACAAATACAATTTTGCAAGGATTTATTAAAAGTCCTTATTAAGCAGAACTATAAAGGCAGTTCTTGGCATTTTATGATCCATTCTCACACTACCCTTTCTTTTTCAGACTGCAGAACTGCTGCTCAAGGTGCCAAAGAAGTGTGGGAGGAGGATAAAATGTAGAAGTCACCCCTGGGAAGCTATCTGACAGCTCAGTGACCATCAACCCTCGGAACCTCAACTTTTAGAGCAATTGTCTGTGATCATCTATAAAACTTGAAGATTGTACATTATGCTTTTTCTAACTACTTCTAATTCCAAATAGATTTGGGCTTGCAAGACATAGATTTTCAAAGATACTTCTTTCATGGGCCACCATCTCCATTTTACTTATTCTTTGTATAAAAGCAAGGAAACATTTTATTTTGAAAAGTGAATGTTAGTTTTATTTTATCCTGAAACCCCTGAGGAATTGGTACTTTCAGCCCACATAAAAAAAGCACGTGCATAAAAGCTTCTTAAAAAAAAAAAAGAGGATTTTATTTTGTGACTGCAAAAATGTTTAATTACTTCCAAGATTGTTTTTAACTGAAAACTCATTTCCAAAAGTAAATTTCAAACTAAAAGTAGAAAAGTTTCTTTCAATCACAAGTTTACAGTGATCTTAGTGCCATCCATAATTATAAAAACAAGTAAATTATCAAAACAAGGTTAAAACTTAATCCTAATTTATAAATGTTAAAATTTTCATTTGGCATTCCTTAAAAGATAGTCCAATGTAAAATTAAGTCATGTAGAAAATAGACATGGCTTTAATTGTGTTTGATGCTAAACATTTCTAGAAAAGACTTAAGCAAATACTAAGTAACAAAAAAACCAGATACTCTACATTTTTTGAAGTCAGACTCTCATATACTGAATTTTAATCAATGCATATACATGCATGGGTTTTATCTCTTAACATTTTATAAATAAGCTAATAAGTATGTAATAATGGGAAGAAGCTGCTGCTACCCAATAAATCAAATTTTAAAAGTACTGATATAAAAAAGGAAATCTAAAAGAAACTTTAGAGCCCTCAGATGGTAGCTTTTGACCAATGAATCGTTAGTTTATCATGTTCACAGTTCAGATAAGCTTAAAAATGGAAATGGGAAACCTTAATCAAAGAGTAAACAGTTCCTACATTAAGTTTTTCAAAACATTTCCCACTACTTTTTTTTGGCTCTCAAGGAGATTAAGAATAGAAAAATATTTTAGTAAAGAAGTATAGCGACTAATACTCTATGGGATCAAAAAAGATAGAGGAATAACTGTTTTAGGTCTTCTTTTTTTCCTGTACAATTCCAAGCATTATTATCTTCTGTCAGCTTTCCATTTTTAGGACATTCTTGGGAACAGAATGCCCCTTATCTGAACTTTATCAGATCATGTTGGAATTTATTTTTCACACAAATATAAAGTGTGAGATTTATTTTATATGAATACTTTACTCCTTTAAATACAGGGAAGCGCCATTCATACCCATCCATTCAGAAAGATGACAAAATTTTTTTCTGGTATGGAAAAAATATTTCTCCAATACACATAGCATAACTGCAGAGATTTACTTCAATCAAAAGCATTAAACTCCATACTAGGCAATTACCTTTCATATTTTATATCATGGAGTTATAATAAAAATAGGTTTTGGAATAACTTTACATAAGAACATATCAGACAGTATGCCAAAAGTCTTTCAGATGAGAAATAACTAAGGTTTTGGTTGTGTATACATGTACATGTAAAGGTGTTTGTTTTTTAAAAAACAAATTTATCATTCTAAAGTTTTCTAAGCAATAACAGCACAAATTTTTGGTGAAAATGAAAGCAATATTGGGTTAGGTCAATTACGCATAGAGATCTCACATAGTTTAAGATTGCTACAAATGTTGGCTTAACACCAAATCATTTAATTCTATACAGTGTCAGAAAATAATGGCACCTCTCTCAAACTGGCTCAAAGAACAACAGTAAGAGGGAAAAGCAACCATACTATGGTTTACTCAAACCAACTGCTTTCCATGCCAAGGATACATTCAGTTCCAGTCATGAACAATTTTTTAAATGCTCATCAAGAGTTTATATTCCAATTCAGATTTGATAAACTGAGCCCCCAAATTTGTTAAGAGTCAAAGCCAATTTCTTAAGATGACAACAGAATAATTTACATCTTCAAGTTATGTCTTTTAAGCACCATCCTTCAAATCCAGGATATATTCTTAACACTGAGATGGCTGTTAAGAGCTTACCAGTTACTATAACATAATAAAACTCAAGCTGACAGAACCTAGCAGTAAATTTGGATCAAGGATACCATCTTTCTCATGAACAGCGCTTCTCTGTTTAGGAAAAGCTCATCTCTGAATTATGCCTACTCACATGAAAAACTGGGAACCATTGGTATGTTTCCCTCGATTTGCCATTGACAAAAGGAACGCTCTGTCATGTTTGAGAATAAAGTTTTCATCTGTTTGAAGAAAACACAAATTTGTCAGTCTCCAATTATAAGCCACTTTTAATGTGTAATGTTCAAAGTAGTAAATAGAAAGCAAAGGATGAAATTCCTCTTCTCGTCAGTACAGATACTTGACTATTTCGAAAAAAATTATTTTAACTAATTAAATAATGAAAGCATAAAAAAAAACACAAACAAACCCAGATACTACTTATTTACTACTTAGCCTTGAGAAAAAGAACATATATTTAATACTTTATACAAACAGCCTTAGAACAGTCACTTTTAGTAGCAACAGACATTGGCTAAATGATATTTAAACTATTAACTTTCAGGGAAAACTACCAAGAAAATTAAAGAAAATCTTTATAGTAGAGCTCGTTTCTTCCAAATTTCTAATCATCCTGCATAATGCACCATTCATGGGAGCTTTAATAATCCTCTTATGTGCTTAATTTCTTATGGTAAGTTTATTACTCAATCAAATTGTTGCTAGATGATGAAACCAACCCTAACCAAAATATTACAGTAAGTTTAGAGACATGCCTAATTAAATCAAGTATGTAGATTCTAATCAATAGGATCAAAAACTAAGGAGGAAAGCCCTGCAAATACAAAAATTTTAAAGATTCAATTAAGATATGCATACAAGTATCTGCCACAGGCAACAACCGTGTTAAAGTGGCCTACAGTATTAATTTCAAACTGCTACATGTTAATGGAATCAGCTGAAGAGCTGTTCGATACTAGTTCAAAGGAAAACCTCTGTCATAAAGATCACTTAGAGATGGATTTAATTCCAGCAGAAATATCCTGAAAACTAATTTATTTCCTTTTAACATTGATACAAACAAATCTTTCTTTTAAACAAACAGAAACACAGAAAACTTAAAAAACAAAAACAAAAAAAAGATTACCTTGGGAACAGGCTTCTGAAAAAGAGTAGTAATCCATTTTTCCCCAAAAGAAATATAAAAGACTATTATAACACTGAAGCTATCATGGCATTAAAACCTAGTAATACTGGATCCCATTATAAATTTCTGCAACTGACTTTTCTAAGGCTTTTTGGGGCAAGTGTAATAGTTAGATTTATGGAAATACTATTGTAGGAATAAAACACAATCATATAATTCTATTATACAAAAGAAAACATACAAACCTTTGAGAAAGGAAGAAATACCAACTTTTATTCAAAGACACTGTTTGGCTTAGAGGGGAAAAGAAAAAAAAAACAACTAGACTCTTTACCCTGATGTGGAAATAATAACCCATTGGAAAAAGAAAAAAAGATACAGATGCATGTATGAAATAGTATACAGAGTTTTCCAAGTCTTCAAGCAATATAAGAAATCCAGTCACAACCTGACCCAGACTCTCCATAAATTTATTAGGAAGGGTGCAAGGGAAAAGAGTTGGAGTTTGTGTTACTGAGCTTCGTTCTCTTACCTTTTCATTTTGCAAAAGACCACATTCTCTATAAACAAAAGAATATGTTGACAGTTTTAGGCAGGAAGATAGGAGTTTTCATGTATATAGTTGCCTAACCTCCATGCTGAAAGTCATGTTTAACCATAAAGTTAGCCTTAATTAATCTTGTCAATTAAAAGTTATATATTACAATATAATTTATCCCCAAGTTCATGCAAATAAAGTATTTTCATGCAGCATTAGTTTCATGCAAAAAGTGAACTATAAGTAAACCTCTTCTCATTAAAAGTACATGATCAAACTTGCTTTATATCAGAAATGAAACAAAAGACCATAAAATATTAAGCCTTACCTTTAAAATAACCACCATAAATTGATTCTCCACCTTTTCCATTACCTGAAAATAATGAGCTACGTTAAACAATAATGAAAACTAAAAATATACTAATATACATAAATTACTCTTTATGGTTTTAATTTGCTGGAGTTAATACCTTGTAATTCCTGCAGATGATAAAAATTCTACTAATCCTCAATCAACCTCATTTTTAAACTATAAATCCAATTCCATTATAATAAAAACTATTTAAGAAATTATCCCCACAACCCATTTATTTCAAACACTGACAAAACTCTAAAAGAGTAAAACCAATTGAACAATACTTTGGCATTCACTAGAGGGTATTCACCAAATAACTATTAAAACTGCATAAAAACAAAACAAAAAACCTTAATATTTTGCTTTTTATACATTCTTGGCTTACAACATTCATTCATCCAACAACTAATCACTGACCATCTAATATTTACATCACATTGTGACATAATATTTACAATAATGAGGTGCTTTAGGAATTAATACAGTTATTAAGAGCATAACTTTTAGCTCTACCTTCACTGAAGTCCCCACCCTGAATCATAAAGTTTTTAACCACACGATGGAATGTAGAACCTTTATAACATAACTTCTTCCCCGTTGTTTTCCCAAGGCCTTTCTCTCCTGGAACAAAAAAAAAAAGAAATGAAGTTTAGCTACAAACATATTCTTCCATGGGAATGACCATTCAATTAGCTCTTTGTCAAATTCCTCCCTTGTGATAAGCAACATTATAAATGTCTTTCTTCCCCATTTTATCTCCTGTTTAAAAATATAAATCCAATTACATGTAACAACGTCATCATGTTCTGCTTCTCTATCCTCTAATCATAAATTTATCGTGAGATCTGGAAGGCTAAATTTGTTCAATTCTATCAAAATAAATCAGTTTTGAATACATATGCTATTATTTTTTAAACTACAACGTATAAAGATTCCATTACATATGGTGGTACTTCCTTTTTAATTTTTGAGACCATTTCTTTCTCCTCTCTTCCCTTTAAGACATGCTTCCCTGACTTCTTATCAGTGAAAATAATATTTTTTATTTTTCATTTCACAATCCATTACTTTTTAAGGAAAATAGCTATTCTGTTAAGCAAGGTAAAATTTTAAGCCAGGACTTCTCATTGGAAATAATCTAATAATTCATTTACCTGAGCACAGGCAAAGGAAGTTTTTGCATGTTTTTGGACATATATCTGAAAAGAGCTGAAACATAATTCGACCAACTGAAATAAAACACATGAAAAAACAGGTAAGCAAGTTGATTAAATGTATCATATTTATATGGCAGAAATAAATAGACAAATTGAGAGGCCCGTTTTTATCATTCATTTTAATTTTTTAAGAGATTCAACAGGAAAAGAATTTAACTAGGCAATACCAATTAATAAGAACCATACTATATTTATTATTAGAATTCACATGCAACCAAAGTGATTTCAGTCCAGAACTGTGGGATTTTAAGTGTCTTTTAACAAGACCTTATTTTATTAGATCTCTCTTAGTATATCTCCTACCTGAACTATTAATCTTTAAAGATATTCTCGATAACAGTTGTCTGATTTATGCCTAAATCCCTCCAGTGATGATAGCACATCATAAGATAGTCCCCTGGGCTAGTACTAGTAGAAGAAAGTTCTGTCCTCTACATTCAGCTTTTTACCTTTATGCAAGAACTGTTCACAGCCAACCCTTGAACTGTCACTCACAACTAAAACTCACATTAAATTCCCTGAGAGGGCAGAAAGAGAATAGGTTATGGTTCCTAAAAACTAATCAACAAGCAAACAAGAAACAACAGGAGCAAGTCTGCAAATTCGACTTAATTATGCAATAAACAATCTGTCTACTAATGCAGGAAATTCAGGTTCCATATCTGGGTCAGGGAAGATCCCCTGGAGGAAGAAATTGCAACCCACTCCAATATTCTTGCCTGGAGAATCCCATGGACAGAAGAGACTGACAGGCTACAGTCCATGGGGTTGCAAAGAGTCAGACGGAACTCAGCATGCCTCTCATGCCAAGTGAGAAGTGTTTCACAAATCTGTTCATCTCAGGACTCCTTTAAACTCTTAAAATGATTAAAGCTTTTAAAATGTGGGTTATATTTTTTATACTTACTGTATTATAAATTAAAACTCAGAAACTTTCAAAACAAGAATACTCAGATACCTGTTCCATCAGCTGTCAGAGCGGTGACATCACTACATATTCTGTAATGTCTGGAAAACTCACCTTGTGCATGAGGGTACAAGGGGCAAATCATATTATTTTAAAACCTGTTTCAACTTTGCCCTCCTGTCAATAAAATAAGAAAGGGAATTTTGAATTGCAACCATTTTCCTGAGTTCCTTTTCCCTTTATTCTATAACAGCTTTTCCATTATGAACATTTGTACATAGTCAAGACTTGTAGAATAAATCAAAATTAACTGGATCACGCATAATCCAGTAGACACAAAATGCCTTGATTTACTGTGTCACTAAGATTTTACTTTATTCCTGGCCATGTCAGTCAGTTACTCTGAGGACAAAACAAGGTTACTGTGTAAGAAACAACCTTAAAGGATAAAAAGTGGAAGAATGGAATCATATAAGAAGACTCTCCCATGCCAGCACTGCCAAATCGAGTGCTGGAGTCAAATTTAATGCAATTTCAAAACCTTCTAGCTGATCTTGATGTCTAAAGAAATGAAAAAGTTAAGAAAGTAAAAAGGAAGATAGCAATGTATCTAAAAACATTTCAGAATTTTAGGAAATGCATGTAATATCAGTAATACTAAGTACTATTCTTTGTATTTACATAGAAATAATTTACAAGTGTGATAAGAGTATTTCCATCACTCATAAATCCCTAAGAAATGGCTGGCTAGGTGCGTGTTAAATTAAAAATCATCTAGCTTTGCAAACTACAACATACATAGGTCTTTGGTATCTCTTTAAGATAGATGCTTTTCAGAATAAAAGATATAATGAAAACAACTGAAACTTCACCTTTAGTAGTAACTTCAATATCTTTATTGAAGTTATCCTTTTTTCCCCCAAAGTCTTTAATGCCTCCAAATGAAAACTGATGAAAATTTCAAATATTTTTAGTTTCTCGTTTACAGATAATTATGAACCCTCTAACGGTACAATATACATGAAAACAGTTAAATGTAATTACATTTCCAGGTCTAATATTCAGAGAGGGATAGCTAACTACAATGATTTTTTTAAAAAATACTCACCTCTAATACCCTATCCTCTAACCTGATGGAGAAACAAAATTTCTATTGACCTTTCACACTCATGGGGCAATGGTTAGAGCAGAAATTCTGTCTCTGCCATGGCACTGTGTTGTTAAGAGCAAAAGAAAAAAACATGAACAAAACCAATCTGTTTTGGGCACAATATTATGGTACAAGATTAAAAACACTGCTAAAGACTCTGAAGTAAATGATGTACCTATCAGAACTGTTTTAAAAAAATTCTGAATCATACTGGACATCTAGTTCATCCACCGTTGTCAGAATTCCATTTGCAACAACAGTGACAGATGAATACCAACAAATGTAGAAAAACAGCCAAAAAGCACAGGGATTCAACCAGGAGTAGGAGGTAAGAGACAAGGAATAACCATCTTATGTTAAAGGCAAAAAAGGAGAAAAATCTTTATATATTTCACATGGAGATGAGACAGAGAAAAGGAAGGAAAAGGATAGTGCTAACTAAGAAGCCAATTTTTCCTCTCAAAGTCCCCATAAAAATCCATATGACAACTCTCAGAATGGGAGAAAACAATAGCAAATGAAACAAGTAAGAAAGGATTGATTGCCAAAATATACAAGCAGCTCATACAACTCAATACCAGAAAAACAAACAACCCAATCAAAAAGTGGGAAAAAGACTTAAACAGACATTTCTCCAAAGATGACATACAGATGGCTAAAAAGCTCATGAAAAGATGCTCAACATCACTCATTATTAGAGAAATGCAAATCAAAACTACAATGAGATATCACCTCACACCAGTCAGAATGGCCATCATCAAGAGGTCTACAAACAATAAATGCTGGAGAGGGTGTGGAGAAAAGGGAATGCTCTTGCACTGTTGGTGGGAATGTAAATTGATACAGCTACTAAGGAAGACGGTATGGAGATTCCTTACAAAAACTAGGAATAAAACCATCATATGACCCAGCTCCACTCTTAGGCATATACCCTGAGGAAACCAAAATTGAAAAAGACACATGTATCCCATCGTTCATTGCAGCACTATTTACAATAGCTAGAACATGGAAGCAACCTAGATGTCCATGGACAGATGAATGGATAAAGAAGTAGTACCTATACACAATGGAATATTACTCAGCCACAAAAAGGAATGTGTTTTGAGTCAGTTCTGATAAGGTGGATGAACCTAGAACCTATTATACAGAGTGAAGTGAGTCAGAGAAAGATGAATTTGCTGTATGGCTCAGGAAACTCAACAGGGGCTCTGTATCAATCTAGAGGTGGGGGGATGGGGCAGGAGATGAGAGGTTCAAAAGGGAGGGGATATATGTATACCTATGGCTGATTCATGTTAAGGTTTGACAGAAAACAACAAAATTCTGTAAATCAATTATCTTTCAATAAAAAAATTTAATCAAAAAAAATCCATATGAATTTGCCTTCACGACCTTTCAACTAGGCCTGTGGTTATTACTGGGATTCTCTGGGCCCAATTTATAAAAAAATAAGGAGAAAAGGGGGTGAAGGAGAACCTTCTTGCTTACAGATATGGTAACAAGCCTTTGCCCTAAAATTGAACATGAGCTCAGTGCTCAAGCTCACGTTCAGGCAAATGCACTAATTAAAGCAACTTAAAAAACAAGTGTGTCACATGCTGTGCTAGGTTCTTTACAAATACAGACAGCTCTGCAATAACGAAAAAACTGAAAGAAACACGGCATTATCAAACAATCACAAAGAAAGACAACTGTTTCCATTGGACAATGTGGGCTGAGGACAAGGGAATTTCAGGTTCTAGTGAAAAAGATTTTTTATCTTAGGAGTATCAATGATAAAGGTATGCTTTTAGTTATAAGAATATCTTATAAAATTTAAACATTGACTGAGGAAATCCAAAAACTGATCACACCTCACTCTGACCTTTCTCAGCACTGTCATTAGCATAACCCTCCTTGTGGTCTTTCAAATAACTATTAGATAGATGAGAATAACTCAAAACAGCAGTGCTGCTCACCATCCTTCTCTCCCACACAGTAGTTCCCCTCCTTGCTATCTGTGTCACAACACAAATGGTAATCTGCCTAAGAAAAATTGTGCTCCTTAACTGATTAGAATAAATTCATTTTTAAAATAACGACCTTTAAGACACATGGTTGTATTATTTAATTACTCTTTTCAAGAACCTTACCATGCAAGCAATACTGCACTGAAGTCTTATTAGTTTGAATATATACAAAAGGGAGAAATCATTTAAATGGAGCAAACCACTGCATCCAGAGTCACCGAGTCACTGTATTCACAAGCTTATGACCCACAGCATGCTTGAGATGGGAGATTCATTTCTCCCAGTCCCCCGGTACAAATCAGGTCTCATATGCCTTGCTCTGTCTCAAAGTATAAGTTATTCTGGGTATTAGTCTAAAGTTTAAAGGTTAATTTTGAATGCAAGCAAATTTTGCTGTACTTTAGAACCACAATAACGACTCTACAGTACTTCCATTTACAAAGAGGTCAGAGGGTCTTCCCTAGGTCATAAGCAGTGCTCAAACATTTGTCTTCCTCTTTAAACTTGTTTCTCAGTTTCAGTTCCAAATACTCTATAGTGTTTACTAAGAACATATTTTTAGTTTCTTTGATTCATGAACCTTGAGCAGTAAAGTTAAAACATCCATTTTACCTATTTTGATAAATTGCCAGGGTTTTATGACATTGTTCTGAGGCCCACATAAACAAAATTCTAAAGTCAAGCATTCTTTTAAAGAAACACCTTGGTTATCATTTTGGAAAATCAACTTTAAGCCTCTGACAAATACAAAATAAGTAACATTCTATTCAAGAAGGGGGCTATATTTTTTTAAAATGTCAATCTCATAAAAGACAAAAGCTATGGAAATGGTAAAGAGATTTGACAGCTGAATGTAATATCTGAGGCTAGACTGGAATTTTGTACTGGAGGGGAAAGAATGCTATAAATGATTTTTTAGGCCAACCAACAAAAACAGAATACAGAGATAGTAGATTAAAGTATTGTATCCATGTAAATTTATGAAGTTGACAACTGCATTGTGGTTATGTTGGAGAATACCCCTTTCTTTTCTTTGAAAAAATTTTAAAAATGTTTAAGATTTTTAATGAATATTTCTATTCTTAATAAATACACGCACATACTTAGGGGTAAAGAGCCATGATGTGGGGAACATACCTTCAAATGAGTCAGAAAAAATTGTGCGTTTAGAGAGAAAGAGAGAGATTAATAAAGCAAATGGTATAAAATGTAAATAGGTGAATCTAGGTAAAGAATAGACTGGCATTCTTTTTACTGCTTTTACTTTTTAACTTCCTATAAACATGAAATTATATTCCAACAAAAAGTTTAAAACAGTTGCAGATAAAACCCAATGCTTGAGTTCTATGAAAGCATGTGTCTATACCAGCAGTTCTCAAACTCTTTGGTCTCAGAATCCCTCTATATGCTAAAAAATTACTGAAGACTTTATAAAGACATTTGAATATGGTTTTTTTAAAAAATAGTTTTATGCATTTAATTTTGGCTGTGCTGGGTCTTTGTTGCTACACAGGTTTTTCTCTAGTTGCAGCAAGAGGGGACTAGACTCCAGTTGCAGTGTACAGGTTGCTCACTGTGGTGGCTTCTCCTGTCGAGGAGCACAGGCTCTAGGGCACATGGGTTTCAGTAGCTACAGTTTCTAGGCCGTAGAGCCCAGGCTCAGTAGTTGTGGCCCACCGGCTTAGCTGTTCTGCGGCAGGTGGGATCTTCCCAGACCAGGGATTAAACCCATGAAACTAGCAGGAAGTTTCGTTACTACTGAGCCACCAGGGAACCCTAATATGGGTTCTTTCTTAATAATTTACATTTTGAAATATGAACAAAAAACTTAATGAGTGTCATCTTTTACATTTTTGCAAATCTCATTTTATGAGATTTCCTACTTCATGTCTAATGTAATAAAAGATAGATTTTCCTATCTGCTGCTGCATTCAATCTGTTGTGTCATCACTGCCTTTGAAAAACTCTACTGAATACTAACAGAAATGGGAGTGAAAAAATTGGAGTTTGACTTGTGGTCTCATGATAGCATCACTGTTATACTACTATAATGTAATATATTACAACTATAATTTTTTAAAAATACCTTACATAGACATTCTCATATGAAGTAATCATATGAGTTTTAAAACTATACCTCAGGCCTCTAAGAAACACACAGCCTCCAGAGGGGTGATAAATCAAAAGCTGTACTCCAGAGGTGACTTCTAATACTACTTTTGCTATCTTTATCTCTAATCAAATAGTAATTAGTAAAATGAATGCTTAAAATCTGTTTTTATTGGCAAACTGGTAATATCTGGAACATAAGACTGAATAAAAACATTTGGAGATAATCCATACCCTTTCATTAATAGGACATAAATCTGGAGTCACCCTTTGGAGTGGAACCTCAGGCTGGGTCCATCAAAAAAGGTCCTGGGTATAGTCAAGATTTAAGAGGATTCTGGTGCACAAAACTAAAAGATTCGCATGACAATTTTCAAGACCAGAAATCTTCCACATAAAGAGTACTTGGAACACTGAAAATGACTTCATCAGACTCACAGAACTAGTTTTATGAACTATATGTGTCTATTTGCTTGTCAACATCTACATATGGCAAATGTGACTTGCTTTCACTGTGTCCTGGTAGCAAGGTTGTGACAACGGCAATCTACAGCCATTAACTTATTGGTGACTCCTTGATATGCTCTAAAAACTTAATAGCCATTTTTGACTAAACTGGCTTAAATCAGTTTGCACCAGATATCTAAAACCTGTTCCCCTGAGCTAACATCTGAAAAGGGCAAGTACAAGATAAGTTTCTGAAGTACCAAAGAAGGAAAAGCTAGATTCCTATTTCATGTCTGCCCTGAAAGGTATTCAGTTTAACCAACCGCTAACAACCATAGAGAGAACTAATATTTAATCAAAGAAGGGTGGGCCTGCCTGTCAGAAAAAAATAAACAGAACCTCTGAAAAAAGAAAACAGAACAAAACACCAATGAAATGAAAATCTGGTTCTCTGAAATAACAGTAAAATTGGTAAAACTCCTAGCCAAACTGGCCACAGAAAAAAAGACAACAGGCACAGATTATCAACATGAGGAATAAAAGTGATATTACTATAGATCCCACAGATACTAAATTAAAGGACGATGTTGTTCGACAACTTAAAATTAAATGAGCCAGTTGCTTAAAAGCGACAAACCACCAAAACTCAAAGAGAATAACAACATGAATAGTTCTGTAACTATAGTCATGTAATTTAAAGACATTCCTCTTTTAATATATACTTGCATTCATTTGGCGGCTTTACAATTCAAAAGTCTCATTTGTTTGCTATAAAATATACAAATTTCCATTGACAGTAATGTAAAATACACATTGTGCTGTGTTCAAATCAATTTTTATCAGCACTTTTTGACCTCTCATTAATATGGACAACAAGGCTACTCATTAAAAGATCTTTACTTATCAAAGTAAATAAAGATATTACTTTGTATCAAGCGAATTATTAACTATACGAGAAGACAAGAGTTATTATTTGAATAAGTACTCAATGACATACATACTAATGGTTAAATAATACAAAGCAGGACACCTCATTTCAAACAACTGAAGTGATTCTCACAAGCTGTGTAAAAATCAAGTACCTACTACTTAGATAATATACTGAAAAGTGCTAGAGAAATATCAACATTATATATGAAACTGAACCATATGAAATTGCCAGTTATCAACTGGTTCAACCTAGAACAACGCAAGCATTCCTTGTTTTATATATGGTTCAGTGTTCTAAAGAGTTCTAGTCACTTCTACCAGAATGGTATTATAATATTGAGGATCAAAGTTCATTTTACATTTACCATATTCTGGAGATGTTTCACGACAAAAGTTATTTGCGAAACTAGGATATGAATGTGTACAAGATGAGTACTTTCCAGGGCTACAGAACCTTTGTTTGACCTCTACTTTCCAGGACTATGCTATTTTTAACTCTTAAAAAAATAAGTCTTCTTATTCAAAATGAAAATTCACTATAAAATAAGGATTAAGAGCCTCAAGCTTCAAAAGATGAAGAGAGAATGCAACAAAAATTTCTAAGATCACATCATTCCTTTGCTCAAAACCTTTCAACATTTTATCTCACGGAGTCAAAGTTCTTACTCTGGCCTTTACTCATTTTCCGCTACTCACCTGCCTCCTTTACTTCTCAAACAAGAAGGTACACTTTCTCATCAAGTCAAGGAAGCTACTACACTTTCTGTTCCTCAAACAAGAACGTACACTTTTTCGTCAATGCCTTCATATTATCTGTTCCAATATCAGGAAGGTTCTTAGAGATATCCACACCCTCACCTTCTCCTTCAGGTTTGCTTAAAAGTCATCCTCTCAAAATGTCCTTTTCTGACCAATCTATTAAAACAGTACCCCTATTACAAGACACTTTTTTTTTCTGTTTTATTGTCTGTCTTCCTCCAACAGAATATAAACTACAAGGAAGAGAGGCCTTTGTTTTATGCATTTCTATATTCTCAGTCTAGAACAGTAGCATGCACAATCTGCTGAACAAGATCTACAGAAAGACTGTATACATGCTTCCAATTAAAACTTCCGTCACAGTAAAAAAAAAAAAAAAAAAGCTAAGAAAACTGTTTGGAACCTTGCACGCTATGCTGTGTAGAATGAAGTTAACTATCCTTAAGAAGAAAATATCTCATTTTCAAAAAAACATACTAAGGAACTGCTGGATTCCCTAAAGAAAACAGTAATGGAAGAGAACACACACTGCAAGTCTGTTGACACTAAATGCTTTGGTTTAAAGCCCAAGGCTTGTGCTAAGTCATTACCCCATGAACCACGGAATTCTGGCTAAAGATACTTAAAGAAAAATAAAAGCAAAGTTAACCTATTAATGATGCACAAGAATTAGAAAATATACAACGTACGAGTCCAAAGCTCATAGTACAGAGCGAGATACCCGAAATCGAAATTGGGAGTGTTTGCTCCTTAGAGATACAGTGAGAGACAAAGTCCAAAAACGATCGCAGATCTTTTCCTGGCGCTAAGGCAGGGCAGGAACACTCAGGAGGGGTGCAGTGGGGCAAGGAGTTTGGGAGGACGAGGCCTGGACTCCGATTAGATTGTATCCGGAGCACCCTCCTCTCCACAGATTTTCCCTCAGGAGAAAAGGGAATACGGACTGCGCCTACCAGTTCCCAAAAAGGCTTGGGGGAGGGTTGATGAAAGTAGACCCCTCCCCTTCCCCCAAAGCAAGCCAAGGCCCCGCAGGGCTCCCCAGTGGCCCGGCTCACCCGGCTCCCGGTTGATTTCGATGTCGAAGTGGCATTGCGGCCGGTCCTGCGCCCCCATAGCGACCGAGGCGGCAGCAAAAGCTGGGAGAGATGGGGAGGAAAGCGGTCAGGGCGGGGGCTGGGGCGGAGCCCGCGCCTCAGTCACCTCCCGCCGGCCTGTCGCGACAGCGCCGGAGGCCGAGACCGGTCCCTCTCACCTCAGGCCTCCCGGCTCCCATGGAGTGCGCACACACATGCAGCCGCGCTCTTCACCTGGCTGGCCTCCAGCCTGAGACCTCCCAGTAGGCAGAGGAGAAAGCTCTGCCACCGCCGCCGGAGCCCAACGCCACTAACGGACCGCCACCCCCGGCCCCCGGCCGGGTCTCCTATTGCCACGCTAAACCCCGCGAGAGCAGGGACAAATACCGCGAGAGCACGTACTCAAAGGCGGTGGTTAACAGAAGCGGCTACGCCTACGTGGGAATGCCTGGGAGCTCGAGTCTCGCGCTCCTATACCTGAGCTGGTTCTTTTTTGCTCCGCCCCTTTCCTCCTTTACGTTGGAATCAGTCGCCAACTGTGGGAGCCCCGGACGCGCCTGCGCTCTCTACTTCCTGTCGTCCTTTCTCAAGGGCCCTGTCAAAGTATTTGCAGATAGCGCAAGGCTTCCTTAATGTCCGTAGCTGCGAGAGTTTGGAGAATCAAGAAGTTGAGGATCAGTAGACTGACAGTTTTGACTTTCTTTTTACTCAGGGAGTAGTTATGACGCTATCCTGTTAGACTATTTGTCTCACTTCAAAGGCCGTTCAGGTACAATTGTACGTGCGTTTCCGCTTTGGGGGCCAGCGTCATGGGCATAGTGTTCAAGGCGATTCTACCTCTTTTCTAAATTGTCAGTTCAAGACCTTTGCCCTTATTTTAATCATGTTCTCCCTCTAATAGAAAGCAAGAATTCTGTATAATAACGTGTTGTTAAACGATGTATGTATATTCTGAATACAAATCCCTTGCTGCTGCTGCTGCTGCTAAGTCGCTTCAGTCGTGTCCGACTCTGTGCGACCCCATAGACGGCAGCCCACTAGGCCCCTCTGTCTCTGGGATTCTCCAGGCAAGAATACTGGAGTGGGTTGCCATTTCCTTCTCCAATGCATGAAAGTGAAACGCAAAAGTGAAGTCGCTCAGTCGTGTCCGACTCTTAGCGACCCCTTGGACTGCAGCCTACCAGGCTCCTCCGTCCATAGGATTCTCCAGGCAAGTTGTGAATATTTTCTCCCAGTCTGTCTTGCCTTTTCATTGTTTTGATAGTGGCTTGTGGAAAGCAGTTTTTTAATTTTTTATGAAGTCATTTGATCAACTTTTTCTTTTATGGTTTGTGCTTCTTTGTGTAAGAAATCTCTGCCTACAGCAAGCTCATGATTTTCTCCTATGTTTCCTTTTAGAAATTTTATAACCCCGCCTTTTTGGTGTAAGTCTATAATATCTGTCAGCATTTGTGGATATGGTGTCAGGTAGAAGCTGAAGTTCTTTTTTTTCTCGTAGGGATATACCGTAGTTCCACCACCATTTGTTGAAAAGACTGTCTTATACATTGAATTACCTTGGCTTTGTGACCACATATGTGCCATTCTATTTCTGGGCTCAGTTTGCTTCATTGATTTATCTTTACCATGGGGCCACACTGGTGGGTGGTGGTTGTTTTCCGTTATTTTCTTAAAATTGTAATATATACATTTAACTTTACATAAACTGGTCTTTTAACTTTTTTTAAGCTTACTGTTCAGAGGCACCAAGTAGATTTGCATTGCTGTGCCACCAGCACTACCATCTAGCCACAGGACAATCTTCATCTTGTAAAACTAAAATTTTCTACCAATTAAACAATGACTTCTCCTTCTCCCCTCTACCCAGGATCTTGCAAGCACTCTGCTTTTTTACTTTATTGTGGTAGAAACACTTAACGTGAGATCTACCCTCTTGACAGATTTTTAAGTGTTCAATTTGTCTAATAACGTGAGTGGGGGGCAGCTGCCATCACACTCCAGCTGATGGTTTTCACTGTAGACCTGTAATCCAGTGTTGCTAGAAATCCAGGCTTTCATGGGAAATCCTCTTATCTTTAAATGTTAGCAACTAATTCAAAACTAAAGACATTACACAGCACCTACCATACTTGCTGATCAGATCAGGCCCTTCAGCAGCCTACCTGGCGTAGAGTACAAGCACAAACCACATGAATAGTTGAGGACAGAGAAGCCCAATGACGGGATAGAACCCTACAGATGACAGAATGGGTGGGGGCCTCTGACAAGGGCCAGAGCCTTCAGCTAACACACTTGAATATTTACCATGCCCAGCTCCCAACCACATAATCTCCACCTCATAACCTCAAGAGGCAGATACTACTTTTATTATCTCCATTTTAGAGCTGAGGAAACAGAGCTTACAGAGGTTATGACAGATTTGGGATTCAAAATGAGGTTTCTCTTCACTGTTTACATATTACAGCCTTCCTGGGTTGAAACCCTTGACTCCCAACAAAAGGAGGTTTTAATTTGGGGTTCACTTAAGAAGCTCTTTGCCCCATTTAACAGATAAGTCTCAAAGGAAAGTTCTGACAGAACAAAGATAATAGAAGCAGAAAGAATGATAACATAGAAAAATCACCATTAGGGATTACCTAATGGCAAAAAGCAAAGGAAAAACGGAAAGATATAAGCATCTGAATGCAGAGTTCCAAAGAATAGCAAGGAGAGATAAGAAAGTCTTCCTCAGTGATCAATGCAAGGAAATAGAGGAAAACAAGAGAATGGGAAAGACTAGAGATCTCTTCAAGAAAATTAGAGATACCAAGGGAACATTTCATGCAAAGATGGGCTTGATAAAGGACAGAAATGGTATGGACCTAACAGAAGCAGAAGATATTAAGAAGTGGCAAGAATACACAGAAGAACTGTACAAAAAAGGGCTTCACGACCCAGATAATCACGATGGTGATTACCTAGAGCCAGACATCCTGGAATATGAAGTCAAATGGGCCTTAGAAAGCATCACTATGAACAAAGCTAGTGGAGGTGATGGAATTCCAGTTGAGCTATTTCAAATCCTGAAAGATGATGCTGTGAAAGTGCTGCATTCAATATGCCAGCAAATTTGGAACACTCACCAGTGGCCACAGGACTGGAAAAGGTCAGTTTTCATTCCAATCCCAAAGAATGCTCATAAACTACTACACAATTGCACTCATCTCACATGCTAGTAATGTAATGCTCAAAATTCTCCAAGCCAGGCTTCAGCAATATGTGAACCATGAACTTCCAGATGTTCAAACTGGTTTTAGAAAAGGCAGAGGAACCAGAGATCAAATTGCCAACATCTGCTGGATCATCGAAAAAGCAAGAGTTCAGAAAAACATCTATTTCTGCTTTATTGACTATGCCAAAGCCTTTGACTGTGTGGATCACAATAAACTGTAGAAAATTCTGAGAGAGATGGGAATACCAGACCACCTGACCTGCCTCTTGAGAAATCCGTATGCAGGTCATGAAGCAACAGTTAGAACTGGAAAATGGAAATGGAACAACAGACTGGTTCCAAATAGAAAAAGGAGTATGTCAAGGCTGTATATTGTCACCCTGCTTATTTAACTTCTATGCAGACTACATCATGAGAAACACTAGGCTGGAAGAAGCACAAGCTGGAATCAAGATTGCCAGGAGAAATATCAATCACCTCAGATATGCAGATGACACCACCCTTATGGCAGAAAGTGAAGAGGAACTAAAAAGCCTCTTGATGAAAGTGAGAGTGAAAAAGTTGGCTTAAATCTCAACATTCAGAAAACTAAGATCCTGGCATCTGGTCCCATCACTTCATGGGAAATGGGGAAACAGTGGGAACAGTGTCAGACTTTTATTTTTTGGGCTCCAAAATCACTGCAGATGGTGACTGCAGCCATGAAATTAAAAGACGTTTACTCCTTGGAAGGAAAGTTATGACCAACTTAGATAGCATATTAAAAAGCAGAGACATTATCTGCCAACAAAGTTCGGTTTAGTCAAGGCTATGGTTTTTCCAGTGGTCATGTATGGATGTGAGAGTTGGACTGTGAAGAAAGCTGAGCGCAGAATTGATGCTTTTGAACTGTGGTGTTGGAGAAGACTCTTGAGAGTCCCTTGGACTGCAAGGAGGTCCAACCAGTCCATCCTAAAGGACAACAGTCCTGCGTGTTCATTGGAAGGACTGATGCTAAAGCTGAAACTCCAGTACTCTGGCCACCTCATGCGAAGAGGTGACTCATTGGAAAAGACCCTGATGCTGGGAGGGATTGGGGGCAGGAGGAGAAGAGGACGACAGAAGATGAGATGGCTGGATGGCATCACCAACTCAATGGACATGAGTCTGAGTGAACTCCAGGAGTTGGTGATGGACAGGGAGGCCCAGCGTGCTGCGATTCATGGGGTCGCAGAGTTGGACATGACTGAGCGACCAAACTGAATTGAACTGAATGAAGTAACCTATCAAAGCTGGTTAGATCATAATTTAAGTAAAAGGCTATCAGGAGCTTGATAATAAGTCATTTTGGATTATTTCCTGATATAATGGAAAAGCAAGCACCTGTCACTTCCTATGATATATTCTTGCCAGATACTAGAGTCAGTCTGAACGAGCACCTAGATCTGCTAGTTTATAGGAAAAGTGGGCCAATAGTGGGACATATAATGACACCGCACCACAGGGATACAACAGAAATGTGAAAAATTTTAGAGCAAATGACGTAGTTTTTTTCAACAAATGGTAAAGAAAAGAAAAAGGGAATTGTTAAGTATTTTTACAGACATAGCGAGGTCAACAAAATGCACGGTGTGAATTTTGTTTGGATCCTGTTTCAGACACATCAACAAAATCACATTTTGTGGGAAGAAAAGAAAATTGAACATCACAGAATTCAGGACATGCCACTCCAAAATATGGCTCCTTGGCATATTAAATATTTTAAGGAAGGAATTTGAGAAATGGCAGATCCTAGAGGGACTCTCAGACCTTCTCCCATACAGCAGGTCATGTGACTCTCAGATGAGAGGTGCCCTCCCACACGCAGAGGGACAGAGATTTTGAACAGAAAGGCCTTGCTAAGTTTCCCCCAGTTTCCTACACTTAGCTCATACCCTTATGTCCAATCACATTTTTCTACAACTTTATACTTTTCATCGAACTTCATATATAAAAATACTCAGGTTTAACTGTTTCTTTGGGTCTTTTGTTTCCTTATGAAAGCTCCCATGTCACGTAAAACTTATATTAAATAAATGCATATGCTTTTCTTCTGTTAATTTGTCTTTTGTTATAGAGGCCTGGCCAATAACCTTAAAAGGATACAAAAGAAAAAGATACTCTTCCTTCGGCATCACATCTTCTATTAGTAGATGATGTTAGAAAGATACTTAAGAATTACTGTTAACTTTGTTAGCAATGACAGTGGTGGTATTACATGTATTTTTAACTCCTTACACTTTTCCTCAAAAACCAAGTGGAAGACATTACATGAAAATTTCTATACCTTAATATCAGGCTTTTGTGGAAAGGCAAGCTTTATTTCAAAGCAACGTGAAAAGAGCAGTCAGGGGTCCACCACCACAAACTAGTAGGAGGGAGAAACAGTCACACGTCCATCTGGCAGTGTTTCAGTGGAAAGTCTCACAAATTCCTGCTGATCGCCCAATACCTGCTCAAGTTTCCTCTTCAGGTTGAAACTAAAAAGATTGACTTGAAGATGCCCATTATATCTCTGTTATCCAAACACACTTATTTCAGGATGGAAGACACTTGCAGTCAACTTAATTGAGGGAATCCACTTAATTATTAAATATTTATACTGAGAATATGGTTAAGTTAGTAGCTTTCTTCACATGTTCACATTTTTAGAAGAGCCACAGAGGTTCCATTCACATTCTAAGCAGTTGAGTTGGCAAAAATCCATTTCATAGGAAATAGATCACATTCAATTACTCCTCACAACAGCCAACTGGAAGACTATTCCATTGCTTTTGAAGCACTGGTTGGGTTGGCATCTGCGATGGTAGCCAAATAAATGAGATTTCTGTGTAACACATGCTGGTACCTATGGGTGAAAAACAGATAAAAATTAGAGGTGTGTTTTTATTGAACAAAAAACTGGAAAAGAATTTATCTAATGAATGGCTCATCTACTGACTAGATCACTCAGTTTTGTCTATGTATCTGTTAAACATATCAGAGGAAAACATATCCAGAATCTTACCTGTTCTCACTTCTCACTACATAGCTACATTTCTCGGCCAAGCCACTATCACTTCTTGCTTGGACTACTGTACTGGACCACTCTCCTAACCTGTCTCCCTGTTCTACCTCTGTACCCCTACTGCAGTTATACTCATAGCAGCCTGAGTGATTTTACAGTTTAGGTTAAGATCATGTAATACCTCTGTTCAAAACTCTTCAAAGGTCCCCATCGCATTATGAGTAAAGCTCAGCTCTTCTCGTGGCCTATAAGGACCTACATGATCAGGGCCTCTAGTCTCCCTCTCTGATCTCATCTGACACTTTCCCTTTACTCACTGAGTTCTGGCCAGAGTGGACTCCTTGCAGAGACTTGAAGATATCCAGCAAGCTCTAGCCTGGGGGACTTCACCCCATGCTCACTTTGATTCACACATCTGCATAGCTGCCTCCCTCACCTAAGGTGTCTACCCAAATGTCACATCAAAGATAACCTGTATAAACTAGCACTTCCTCCCATTTACTGTGCTTTATGCTTATTCAAAGCGCTTATTATTATGTGGCTAATTATATGATTCTACAGTCTAGAATGTAAGCACCATGAAAGCAGAGCTGGTATCTCTTGGTACTCATTCCCCAGTAGCTGAAGTAGTGCCTGGTACTCAGTATTACTTATAAAAAATCTTGAACAGGGAATTCCCTGGAGGTCCAGGGTTAGGACTCCATACTTCCACTGCAGGATCACAGGTCAGATCCCTAGTCAGGGAACTAAGGGTTTCCTTGGTGGCTCTGCAGTTAAAAGAATCCACTTGCAATGTAGGAGACACAGGTTCAATCCCTGGGTCGGGAAGATCCCTTGGAGGAGGGCATGGCAACCCTCTCCAGTATTCTTGCCTGGAGAATCCCGTAGACAGAGGAGCCTGGTCGGCTGCAGTCTATAGGGTCACGCAGCACAAGTGAGGTGATTAAGCACGCACAGAGGCAGGGAACTAAGATCCCATGTGGTACAAGGCCAAAAAAAAAGTCTTGAACAAAGTTAAAGAAGGGACGAGACACTTCCATGATAATTGCACGCTTACTATGATCACATTTCTCAGTCAAGGGGTCAAGCCCCAAATCAGACTAGGGGGCAGGAATCATGCACCATGCAATGTAAAAATGTCCATGAGGAGATTTTGGTAACTTGCTCATAATTTGAGAATCACTGCACCAAATAAGAGTGTTTTGCAACAGTTTTCCATATAGAAAAATGAGATGTTTACTATAAACTGTAAAAAAGCAAATCACCAAATGCCAGTGTCCAATGTAAAGACTTACCCAAGATGGATTTCTCCACTGAGCTGTTCAGTGAGCAATTGAGGATTACTTTTTTAGGGGGTGGGGAAAGCATGGCTTCAGTCACAATGAAATAAAATCTTTTTTGTTTCTGTAATAAATGGGGCATAACTCCTGGAACTACACTTAGAAAAGAGAGTGTTTTCTCTCATCTTGCATATGGCTAGAGAGCACCTTAAATTACTGCGCCAAATTTACCTCTGTCTTAACTGGGAACTTTTATTGGTCTTTGTATGTGCTACAAAAAAGTATGAGCCAGGGATCCACGACCAGAAGACAGCCACTGCTCTCATCATTTCGTGAGACATTTTCTGAATGCTAGAACTGGACATGGAACAACCAACTGGTTCCAAATAGGAAAAGGAGTATGTCAAGGCTGTATATTGTCACCCTGCTTATTTAACTTCTATGCACAGTACATCATGAGAAACGCTGGGCTGGAAGAAGCACAAGCTGGAATCAACACTGCCGGGAGAAATATCAATCACCTCAGATATGCAGATGACACCACCCTTATGGCAGAAAGTGAAGAAGAACTAAAGAGCCTCTCGATGAAAACAAAAAATGAGAGTGAAAAAGTTGGCTTAAAGCTCAACATTCAGAAAACGAAGATCATGGCATCTGGTCCCATCACTTCATGGCAAATAGATGGGGAAACAATGGAAACAGTGGCTGACTATTTTTTTGGGCCCCCAAATCACTGCAGATGGTGACTGCAGCCATGAAATTAAAAGACGCTTGCTCCTTGGAAGAAAGCTATGACATACCTAGACAGCATATTAAAAAGCAGAGATATTACTCTGCCAACAAAGGTCAGTCTAGTCAAGGCTATGGTTTTTCCAGTAGTCATGCATGGATGTGAGAGTTGGACTATAAAGAAAGCTGAGCGCAGAAGAATTGACACTTTTGAACTGTGGTGTTGGAGAAGACTCTTGAGAGTCCCTTGGACTGCAAGGAGATCCAACCAGTCCATCCTAAAGGAAATCAGTCCTGGGTGTTCATTGGAAGTACTGATGTTGAAGCTGAAACGCCAATACTTTGGCTACCTCATGCGAAGAGCTGACTCATTTGAAAAACCCTGATGCTGGCAAAGATTGGGGGCAGGAGGAGAAGGGGACAACAGAGGATGAGATGGTTGGATGGCATCACCAACTCAATGGACATGAGTTTGGGTAGACTTCGGGAGTTGGTGATGGACAGAGAGGCCTAGCATACTGCGGTTCATGGGGTCGCGAAGAGTCGGAAACGACTGAGCGACTGAACTGAACTGAACTGAACCGTCCCCATCCCTGTTGTCATCGGCCGGTATGGCTTTTCGAGGAATCTTTTCAATGAGCACAATTCTGATTTTGAAGAGGAAGCCACGTCTGACTCCAGGCTTCACAATGTACTGTCCGTATTATCTTGGGCAGGTAAGTAATTCCTCTGAGCCTTATCTGTGATCACTCAAGACTCCTAGTTCAGGTCAGCTGATGGATTCCAATACTAGCTTCCCCTTCACACTCACAAATAAGGGAATAAAGAGGGGACTCACTGGACGCACTCATTCGCTCGGCCTTTGTTCTGATATTCCACGATACAGCGGATCAGCTGGTCATTCTCCTCCAGTAGCTGAAAGATCAGACAAAGGGTCAGTGCAGCGCGAAGTCAGGGCGGCGAGGACCACTGCCTCCTCTGCCTCCCCCGCCCCTCCACCTGCCCCCCCAGGCCGGGCTTTCCAGCCCCAGCACCTCTGCTGACTTCATTCACATCTCACAGCAAGTCACCTACGCACATCACCAGTCTCAGCTGCTCACTCCAGGAAGCTTCCAGCACCCGCAGCGATTTAGGATCTCTACTAAGATCTCTCTGCTCGTGCTGGCGCTTACCCGCTGGATGGTCTCCTGATTGACTTCTGCCTTTCCTCTCAGCCAGTCCGGTACGAAAGCCACCGACATCCCGGGAAGCCAGGGTGGAACTCGGCCTCAGGCCCGGCAGATCCCCTCTGATCTAGACCGGAGAAGACCTGCAGCTCCAGACGCACTACGGCCTCAGCAGAAAGCAAGATAGGTTGGCCTACACTCTCGACGTTGATTGGGTCCTCTCATCTAGGGGGCGGGGAACAGGCGAACGTCATTTGTGATTGGGCGCGCTCTTAATAAGAGAGAATCTTGACGTCCTCCTCTGGCCCCACCCCTGAGAATCTTGAGCTGTTTGTGGATCTTCTACGTTTGCGCAAGCTAGCCTTGGGGGCGGGAACCGTGTTAGCGTCTCGGCTTTTAGGCTTTGGGTATTGCCAGTCTGTGGGAGGAGCTTGCCCACCCGGGTCCACATTCACACCTCTTTAAACACCGTTCTGGTGCCTACAGGCTTGCATCTGGAGCCTGAACTTTGGGCATTGCCTCCTTTCAAGCCAAACCCAGCAAGGCCAAGGAAAACACCGGTGTCGGCTTTTGCTGAGGGAGAAACTCGCACATAGCCCTCTTTTTCCTTTGGGCCCTTAAAAAAAAAATCAGATTTTCTACCCTAAAAAGCATTATTGTTTTCTCCATTTTACAGATGAGAAAACAGAGATTAGGTAACTTGCCCAAGATCTAGCTACTAAGGGCAAAACCAGCATCTGAACAGAAGCAGTCTGGCTTTCACTCGCTAAGTCGCTAAGTCGCTTCAGTCGTATCCGACTCTGTGCGACCCCATAGACGGCAGCCCACCAGGCTCTGCCGTCCCTGGGATTCTCCAGGCAAGAACACTGGAGAGTCTGGCTTTAGAATTCTTGTTTTTAACCACCTCCCTGTGCTGCAAGAAAAACATCGATTTCTGCTTTATTGACTATGCCAAAGCCTTTGACTGTGTGGATCACAATCAACTGTGGAAAATTCTTCAAGAGATGGGAATACCAGACCACCTGACCTGCCTCTTGAGAAACCTATATGCAGCTCAGGAAGCAACAGTTAGAACTGGACATGGAACAACAGACTGGTTCCAAATAGGAAAAGGAGTACGTCAAGGCTGTCTATTGTCACCCTGCTTATTTAACTTCTATGCAGAGTACATCATGAGAAATGCTGGGCTGCAAGAAGCACAAGCTGGAATCAACATTGCCAGGAGAAATATCAATCACCTCAGATATGCAGATGACACCACCCTTATGGCAGAAAGTGAAGAAGAACTAAAGAGCCTCTCGATGAAAATAAAAAATGAGAGTGAAAAAGTTGGCTTAAATCTCAACATATAGAAAACGAAGATCATGGCATCCGGTCCCATCACTTCATGGCAAATAGATGGAGAAACAGTGGAAACAGTGGCAGACTTTATTTTGGGGGGCTCCAAAATCACTGTAGATGGTGGTTGCAGCCATGAAATTAAAAGACGCTTACTCCTTGGAAGGAAAGTTATGACCAACCTAGATAGCATATTCAAAAGCAGGGACAATACTTTGCCAACAAAGGTCCATCTAGTCAAGGCTATGGTTTTTCCAGTGGTCATGTATGGATGTGAGAGTTAGGCTGTGAAGAAAGCTGAGCACCAAAGAATTGATGCTTTTGAACTGTGGTGTTGGAGAAGACTCTTGAGAGTCCCTTGGACAGCAAGGAGGTCCAACCAGTCCATTCTAAAGGAGATCAGTCCTGGGTGTTCTTTGGAAGGACTGATGCTTAAGCTGAAACTCCAATACTTGGGCTACCTCATGTGAAGAGTTGACTCATTGGAAAAGACCCTGATGCTGGGAGGGATTAGGGGCAGGAGGAGAAGGGGACGACAGAGGATGAGATGGCTGGATGGCATCACCGACTCGATGCACATGAGTTTGAGTGAACTCCGGGAGTTGGTGATGGACAGGGAGGCCTGGCATGCTGTGATTTATGGGATCGCAGAGAGTCAGACATGACCGAGTGACTGAACTGAACTGTGTTGCCTATGCACCATAGTGCAGAGGTGGTTTGCTGCAACATACAGAGAGGAAGCTGGACCAACCTCTTGGGCCACACTTTTACCACTGTTCAGTTCCGTTCAGTCGCTCAGTCATGTCCTACTCTTTGTGACCCCATGGACTGCAGCATGCCAGGCCTCCCTGTCCATCACCAACTCAGGGAGCTTACTCAAACTCATGCTCATTGAGTCTGTGATGCTATCCAACCATCTCATCCTCTGTTGTCCCCTTCTCCTCCCACCTTCAATCTTTCCCAGCATCAGGGTGTTTTCAAATGAATCAGCTCTTCGCATCAGGTGGCCAAAATATTGGAGTTTCAGCTTCAACATCAGTACTTCCAATAAATATTCAAGACTGATTTCCTTTAGGATGGACTGGATCTCCTTGCAGTCCAAGGGTCTCTCAAGAGTCTTCTCCAACATCACAGTTCAAAAGCGTCAATTCTTTGGTGCTCAGGTTTCTTTATAGTCCAACTCTCACATCCATACATGACTACTGGAAAAACTATAGCCTTGACTAGATGGACCTTTGTTGGCAGAGTAATGTCCCTGCTTTTGAATATGTTATCTAGGTTGCTCATAACTTTCCTTCCAAGGAGTAAGCATCTTTTAATTTCATGGCTGCAGTTATCATCTACAATGATTTGGGAGCCCCCCAAAATTAAGTCTGACACTGTTTACCCTTCTATTTGCCATGAAGTGATGGGACTGGATGCCATGATCTTAGTTTTCTGAATGTTGAGATTTAAGCCAACTTTTTCATTCCCCTTTCACTTTCATCAGGAGGCTCTTTAGTTCTTCTTCACTTTCTGCCATAAGGGTGGTGTCATCTGCATATCTGAGGTGACTGATAGTTCTCCTGGCAATGTTGACTCCAGCTTGTGCTTCTTCCAGCCCAGCGTTTCTCATGATGTACTCTGCATAGAAGTTAAATAAGCAGGGTGACAATAGACAGCCTTGACGTACTCCTTTTCCTATTTGGAACCAGTCTGTTGTTCCATTTTCCAGTTCTAACTGTTGCTTCCTGACCTGCATACGATTTCTCAAGAGGCAGGTCAGGTGGTCTGGTATTCCCATTTCTTTCAGAATTTTCCACAGTTTGTTGTGATCCACACAGTCAAAGGCTTTGGCATAGTCAATAATGCAGAAATAGATGTTTTTCTGGAACTCTCTTGCTTTTTCGATGATCCAGCAGATGTTGGCAATTTGATCTTTAGTTCCTCCACCTTTTCTAAAACCAGTTTGAACATCTGGAAGTTCACAGTTCACAGACTGTTGAAGCCTGGCTTGGAGAATTTTGAGCATTACTTTAATAGCGTATGAGATGAGTGCAATTGTGTGGTAGTTTGAGCATTCTTTGGCATTGCCTTTCTTTGGGATTGGAATGAAAACTGACCTTTTCCAGTCCTGTGGCCACTGCTGAGTGTTCCAAATTTGCTGGCAAATTGAATGCAGCACTTTCACAGCATCATCTTTTAGGATTTGAAATAGCTCAACTGGAATTCCATCGCCTCCGCTAGCTTTGTTCATAGTGATGCTTCCTAAGGCCCACTTGACTTCACATTCCAGGATGTCTGGCCCTAGGTGAGTTATCACACCATCGTGATTGTCTGGGTCACTGGCAAGCACTAAAACTCTGAAAAAAGGCCACTAAAACTCTGAAAAAAACCACTAAAACTCTGGCTGTCTTCTCTCTTGTGTAGTCCATCCATGATGAACATGGGAGCAAGGTTGGTTTTCTCTGCAGCACAGAGTGAGAAGCAGCCACTTCAGTGAGGATGAAGATCTTGGAAAGTTTTACTCCTCCAAAAGGGTATCTGGGCAATTCTGCCTTCTAGAGCTTCATTTCCCTGAGTGGTGACCCTGATCCAGAGCAGGCTCATTTACTTTGCTGGGCTCTCTCTCCACAATTCCTTTATTCATCCCGTGGAGGAGGTTTTATCTCATTTCACAGAGGGCTAAGGGTAAGTGATAAATCAGCTCTGGATGTGTGCAGTTTGAGATGACCTCTAATGGAGATGTTGAAGTTTGTGGCTGGCTATTTGGTTGGAAATCATGGCCAAGGGCTGGCAATATAAACTTCACAAAGCATCACTTGTGGAAAATGGCATTATCCTTGAAGCTACTTTGTCACCCTTTCACATCCAATTCATCACCAAGTCCTATTGATTTTGCTTCTACATTTCTTTGCAGACTGCCCAGTTCTCTTCTGCTTCACACTGTTCCAGCCTAAAGTCTAGCTTCATCTTCTCTTGTCCAGACAACTGCATTGGCTTCCCAACTGGGCCTACCACAGTTTCCAAGAGTCTTCTCCATTTTGACCTTAATGTCAGCAGCCAAAGTGGTTTTTACAAAATATAAATCCAATCAGTTTTCACCTGTCCCAAATTCTACTATGGCCTCCAATATCTTACATGATCTTACCTCTTCTATTCTCTAGTGGCTTTCACTCTACTTCTTTACTCTCTAAACTCTGAGTTTATTTTCCTTTTTGGTGGCAAAATGTACATAACATAAAACTTACCATTTTCACTATTTTTAAGTGTACAGTTCTGTGATATATAGTACATTACTTTGTTGTGCAAACATCACCACTATCCATTTCCAGAACTTTTTCATTTTCCCCAAGTGAAAGGCTGTGCTTATTAAACAACTCCCCACCCACCTCCCCTCACCACTCCCCAACCCAGGGTTGGTTTTCATCTTTCAAGGAGCCCTGCTATAGTCCACACAGAGTTCTTTATACATCTCTCTGTCTGAAGCACTCTTCCTCCCTTTGCCTAGTTAGCTACTACTCATCCAGTGTCAAGGAAGCCCCCCTAAACCACCAAATCCAGGCCAGAAGCCCCAGTAAATCCTTTCAAAATCCGTGCTCCTCTCCGATGAGTACATAGCTCAGTTTGTACTTAAACATGTGTTGTATATTGCAGTATGGGTGCTGTCAGTCTTCTCTCCCCTCTTAATATAAGTTTTGGTGTCAGGAGTTACTCGTTTTGTCTGCAGTTGCTGGCATAGTGTCTGGTTCGCAGCAGGTGCTTACAATTTGTTAAATGAATAAATGGGTGAATAGTCGTTCCCATCTCCCTTCAGTTGATCAATCACCAGTCTGTGAGTACGTCCGCCTCCTAGACTGGAGTGTGTCCCTTGGGGCCGGACTTTGGCACCTCATCCAGGCTGGCAACAGGCTGTGATCTTTGGTTTGACTATCTCGAGCCTCTCGCCCAGCACATACCCACGCCCCGGGCGTGTCGCGTCGTCACGCGGAACCTCCCTACTTCCACACATCAGAACCTTTCGCTACCCCGGCAGAAACTAAGCTTAAACTGAGAAGCCTCTTCGCACCTCCGGACGTGGGAATTACATACTTGGACCTCAGACCCAAGCGGGTGAGAACCGGGAGACGCGAGGAAAGTTGGAAGGCGCTCCCCAGCCATGCCCAATCTACATTTGGGTCGAAGCCCTTTAAGAAGTCCTTCATTCAAGACTCCTCCGGGACCCGGCAGTGGAGGCGCGCCAGGATTGGTCAGTTTGGGTGTGGGTGTTGCTCGGCACCAGCGAATAAGCGGGGGCAGGGGGATGTTGTGGTTCAAGACTCGCGCATGCGCAGGGTCGTCTACCTGTGCCTGGGCTGCCTGTGACCCGGGACAGGTCTGCCGGGTGGGCTGATTGCAGAGGAGGCAGAGGGTGGCGCGGCGGGAGGCCGCCGACTCCCGGAGGCCACTGTCGGGGCGAGGTGAGGGCTGGCGGGCTGAGGCGGGCGCTGCGGTCCGTTAGCCGAGAGCAGGCGGGGTCGGGTGTGGCGCAGGGCGGGCCTGGAAGTGGAGCCCCCTCCACCCCGGCCCGTCCGGCCCTCTGGCCCGGTTTAGCTCTCCGGGGCTTCTTGGGGCTTCCCGAAGTCTCGGCTCCCCTTTCTGCCGCCAGCTGCTCTCCTGACTCCAGGACGACCCAAGGTGCGAGCCTGTGGGAACCCTCAGTTGCCAGATGCCAGTGGAGCGCTGCCCACAGTGGGAGGAGACGGGGTGTGTCCGAATGATGGGATGATTGTTTACTTAATTATCCACGAACCTCACGCCAGAGTATTTTAATAACAAACTTCCCTTAGCGTGCCGATCTTGTAAGACTTGGTTTACCAGATACTGGGTTTAGTAGACCAGCTTTTGTGAACACCAGATGTCGGAGGTGATGAGCATATGTGCCCGTTATAGGATTACATCGAGATTCCAGTGCCAGAAGGATTAAGCACTCCAGTGCTTAATTAGGTTTGTAGACATCAAAGCCACAAAAGAATATTCCCAATGGTGAAAAGTAATTGGTGAAATCTGTGACATGGTCAGAAAAGAAATAAAATTCAGACGGTGGATAGGGTCAATTTTCATTAAATGTACAAAGAAAGGAATTGATTCTGATAGAGATAATTTTAGTAAAATGAAAATGTAAATAATTGAATCCTTTGTTATTGCTAAATAGAATTAAATTGACATAATGGTTTGCCCTGGAAAACACATTTTAGGCAATGTTGTTATAGCTCTAAGAGTTTGTGTTTACAACACAGAGAACATTTTGGGGTCCCAAAGCTTTTTATCCTTAGAAAGAGCCTCAGAGATCAAAGGCATCCAAAGATGACTGCTGATCAGAGAGGAAAAGTGACTTATCCAAAGGAATACAATGAGTGAGGAGCAGTTGTAACTAGTGTAACCCTAGGTCTTGGCTTCTTTCATTAACAGATCCCTGATTCGTTCTAAGTATGAATGCTCCAGGGGAAGGAACTGTCTTAGCAAGATAGAGTTGCTGTAATCCCAAAGACTGGATTTAGAGACACAGAGTGTACTGGAAAGATCACAGGCTTTCCAGTATTTCTGAGTAAGGAAGTTTGGGATGGAATACTAGCTCTGCCGCTTGAGCTTTAGAACTACCATTTCCCCATCTGTCCAGTATGGATTATGCCCGCCTCATAGATAGTTATGAGCATTAAACATCATCAGTGTAAAAATTCATAGCAAAGTGCCTGGCATATAATATTGTGTGTGTGTGTGTGCACTCAGCCATGCCCAACTCTTTGCGACCCCATGGACTATAGCCCATCAGGCTCCCTGTCCATGGGATTTCTCAGGTAAGAATACTGGAGTAGGTTGCTATTTTCTTCTCCAGGGGATCTTCCCGATCCAGGGATCGAACAGCAGATGTCTCCTGTGTTTCCAGCGTTGGCGTGTGGATTCTTTACCACTGAGCCACCTGGGAAACCTGGCATATAACATTAGTTGGTATCAAATTCCATCCCCTACTCTTCTTAGCTCCTAAGGAATGGCAAACTTGACCTGTAACCTTCCTCCCTACCTCATCCCCAAGCAATGCAGAACCAAAGCACTCTCTTGAACTACAAATGAGGTATGCCCAGTTCTCAAGTCCTGTGGCTGAAGGTGATTTCAGTAAGGGAAATGTAATTTTCTCTATTTTGTCCTATGTATTGTGGTTTTGAGATGTGAGCAATGCCTTATGGTGAACCCTTGTGTTTGGATATATGTGTGCCAAGTCAAACTTGTTTTGCTTATTTAAATTTCTGTTTGGTAAGGGCTGGTTGTTAAGTGCTGTTTGTCTTTTCCCCTTTCTGTCTTTGGAAAGAGGAGGAGAAGTGTAGTAGAGGTTTGGAAGAGGGTTGAGGATACAGAGGTGCAAAGAAACCAGTGGGAACCAGGCTGCCCTCCAGCTAAGCACAGCCTTTTGCCAGTAGAATAGGGACAATTGATGACATGATCAGTTTATAAATAGATGCTGAGAAAAGGATTTAGGAAATGGCAGAGGCAGATTAAAATATAATTTTTATAAACTCTAATAGTAACTAGGGTGCTATATTTGATTACTACTTCAGTTTCTTTTAAAATTTTTCATTTATGTAAACCTCGTTCTCTTTTCCAAGTGGAGATTTATTGTAGGAAAGCTTTTTTATTAGTTCTGAAACTTAGTTTTTAGATAAGTTTTATTAGTTTAAAAGTTATATTGAGAGCTTCCTAATATGTCCAGGCATGGTGCTAGGTTATAGGGTCCCTTGGCCTGTAGAAGGAGCCAGTAAGACGGATTTGTGTGTCTGTGTGAGCACTCTTCAGCTGCCTTTGTCCTTGTATAACTTTTTCTGTAACTGAGGCATGATTTTCCAGATTCATGCCACTGCTTTCCTTTTATAAACTGAATTCTGATTATCTGCAAGCAGCTTTTATTTTAATGAATTCAGAAATTATAGTACCTTCCAGTTTGGAAATGTTATTTAGTTGCAGAGCTGCTCCATATAAAACATACCCTTCAATATTCATGCATAAATCAGCAGAATTACATTTAATTAGCATAAAAGAATATTGTTCTACTAGAAGAGACATTTTTAAATGACATTTAAACATAAAAAACAAATATGAGCTGAATTTAAGTAAGGGATATAAAAAATTTAAGTTAATACTTATTTCCATTTTTATGTTAAAGTAATTATACTGACTGATTCAGTGGACATGAACTTGGGCAAACTCTGGGAGACAGTGAGAGATGGGGAGGCCTGGCTGCCGTCCGTGGGGTCACAAGGAGTTGGACACGACTGTGCAACTGAACACAACAGCAGTTATCCTGACAGGAATTTGCAGAGATAGCACAGAGTATGACTGATAGATTGTATGATAATCGCATGGTTAGTTTAAAAAAACAACTGCCAAACTTACATTCCTTGCCAAACGTATTTTCCAGAGTGACTGTACTATGTTAAAGTCCTCTCAGCAGTGTGTGAGAGATCCTGTTCCTGTGCAGGTTTGCCACTTAAAAATTGTCACTTAAAATTTTTCTATCTGTTCTAATCAATATGTAATATTATCTCACTGTGATCTTAAGTTGCATTTCCCTTAATAGCTAGAGATGCTAGATATCTTTTCACACTCTTTTTCGTCATCTCTGTGTCCTCTGGTGAAATGTCTGTTCATGTGCTTTGTCCATTTTCTAACTGGATCTTTTGTTTTATCACTGTTGACTTTTGAGAGTGCTTTAAAAAAATTCTAAATATCTAGAGTCCTTTAGGAGGTGTGTGGTTTAAAAATATTTTCCCCACTCTCTCGCTTTTCTTTTCATCCTCTTCACGTGGATTTTGGCAGTGCAAAAGTTTTAAACTTTGATGAAATCCAATTTATTGGAGTTTCTTTTCTGGATTGTGCTGTTGGTCTCATACATGAGAACCCTTCCACAAGTTCTCTTTGTTTTCTTCTACTTTTATACTTTTAGTTTTTACATTTAAATTTATGATCTATTTTGATTTCCTTTTTATGTAAGGTGTGAGACTAGGTCAAGATTCTCTTTTTTTGTTTTCCTTCTGTCCGTTCACACCTCCCTTTCCCCCTCTTTCTAACCCTATAGATAGTCATTGCTCCAGCACCATTTGTTGAAAAATCTGTCCTTCTTCCATTTAATTGCTTTTGTACCATTGCCAAAATCATTTGACTGTTCTTGTGTAGGTCTAATTTGTGGGTTCTGTATTCTGTTTCACTGATCTGTGCGCCTATCCCTCTGCTAATAACACACAGTCTTGATTACTGTAGCTATACAACAAGTCTTGAAATAGGATAGTGAGGTATGGTCCCCTTTATTCTTTTTCAAAATTGTTTTAGCTATTTTAGCTTCCTTGCCTTTCCATATAAATTTTAGAATATTCTTATTTATATCTATAAACTATCTTGCTGATATTTTTATAGGAATTACATTGAACCTGTATACCACTTTGGGGGGAGATCTTTACTGTGTTGAGTCTTCTAGTTCATAACATGGTATATCTCCTCACTTACTTAGGACCTCTTTGATTTCTTTCAGCAGTGTTTTGTAGTTTTCAGCATACAAGTCCCATACATGTTTTGTTAGATTTACACCTAAGTATTGCATTAAAAATGGGCTTCCCTGGTGGCTCAGATGGTGTAGAATCTGCCTGCAGTGCAGGAGACCTGGATTCGATCCCTGGGTCAGGAAGACTCCCTGCAGAAGAGAATGGCAACCCACTCCATTATTCTTGCCTGGGAAATCCCATGGATAGTGGAGCCTGCTGGGCTACAGTCCATGGGATCACAAACAGTCGGACACATCTGAGCAACTAACATTGCATTAAAAAAATATAGCTTTATTGAGGTCATTTTGGGGATGATGATAAATGGTATTTTTAATTTTTGTTTCTATGCATCCATTGCTGGTACGTAGAAAAAGAATTGATTTTTGTATGTTGATCTTATATTCTGAAACCTTGTTGAACTCCTCCTTCATTTTAGGAGGTTTTTTGTTTTTTGTTTTCTTGTGGGTTCTCAGGGATCTTCCATGTAGACAATTATGTCATCTGCAGATAGGAGTCATTTTATTTCTTGCTTATTTCTTCCTTTCCTAGTTCCTTAGATTTTTTGCATTTTTACCCCTCAATGGAAAGTGTGAGGAGATAGGAGAAATGGGCTATGTATGGTCTGTTGCCTGGCAGACTAATTTTTATTTTGTAGTTGTTGTTGATTAGTTGGTAACTCATGTCTGACTCTTTTGTGTCCCCACAGACTGTAACCCACCAGACTCCTCTGTCCATGGGATTTCCCAGGCAAGAATACCCTTGGAGTGGGTTGCCATTCACTTCTCTAGGGGATTTTCCCGGCCTGGGGATTGAACCCCTGTCTCCTGCATTGCAGGCATATTCTTTACCATCTGAGGCACTGGGGAAGCCTTTAGCCTTCTCTTATTTTTATACTACCGCAGTTTCTTCCTGTTTAAACTGGGATTATTTATCCATTCATCCATTACAGAGATGGCCTTTATTCTTAGAACTTACCGTTGGTAGTAGAAATGGTAAGTCAGTAACATAGGAAACAAAGACGTAGTTTCTCTGCGAATGTAGAGAGAGGTAAAAGTACTTCTAGGAGGGTGTATTGGAGACAGTCCTTGGTGTGGATTTGGATGTGGGGAGATCTGAGGAGTGTGAACTCAGGTGAAGAATGCACGGAGCCACAGAGGTGAAAAGAGTAGCGTGTATCCTCGGGCTCCCGTTTCCTACTGCTCATGGGAATTGAGGTGCCAGATTATATCCCCAGTGTTCTTTAGCAGTGCACACACCTGCTAATATCCTATCCAGGTAGAGGACCTGACAACAGGGTCTGTGAAACAGGATGTGTGGATGCATGGAAAGATGCATGAAAGCTGATAGAGCCACCCCCCTAATCCCTGGCTGCAGCCGCATGCAGGTGTGAGCTGACGCCCCGTGCGAGCACAGAAGTCCGCAGAAGTCACAGATGGGGGCTGAAACCCCTGCCAGGCTCTGCCTGCAGAACTGGTCCAGGGCTGTTTCCACCCTGAGAAGCACCTGGTTCCAGTTTGCCTCAGGCCCCGTGAGGCCTCCAAATCTGTTCCCTAGTGTTTCTTAATGGTGCTCACCTATCATGGCTAAATATTTAGTATCTTACTGTAATACTATTTGCTAAATGACTTACTTTAGCCATCTGGAGGAACTGTCATCATTCTGAAGATTGGCTCAGTGTCAAACGTGCAGAAATTCGGGAGGACACGCTATCCTCTCTGTTTTCTTTTCGCCTCCTGCCTTCCTTGCCACCAGCTTTAGGTTAAATGCGCAGAACCCCTCCACTGCAGGTGAGGCTATGGCAAGTGAATCACTCAGCACTTACCTCCATGGAGGACCTGAAATGCGCAGCTCCCTGGACCCTGTCCCTGCTGCACCAGTGTCAGGCTCTTCTGTCCCTTTGGGGCCGTCTTGCGGCCTGTGTCCTGTTCCTCACTGTCACTGCTGTGGCTCTCTTTTGGCCTGCTTCCTCACATCTCCATTCCCTCATCTCAGTTGGTTTAACTCTGGAAATGGAGACATTCATTAGAGAGAAGGAAAAGGAGGATTTCAAGTGAAGATGAGACAGGGAGGCTAATGGAGGGATGACAGTTGGGAGTGATCTAGCAACAGAGGGCAGGGAAATTATAATAACAGCCACATTTGCGTTTATGGTAGAAGTGAGGGTGAGACAACCCAGAGTGAACATTTCCAGGGCGGGGTGCTGGCAGCTCATTGCTGGGCCCTCAGTAACAAGGTGACCTTCCTTCCTCAGGTGTCCTCATGACTTCTCTTGCGGACCATGTCCTTGATCCTTTTTGCCTGCGTGGTAAGGGTGAGGGATGGACTGCCCCTCTCGGCCTCCACTGATTTCTACCACAGCCAAGACTTCCTGGAATGCAGGAGACGCCTCAAGACTTTAGCCTTGCAACTGGCCCAGTATCCAGGTCGAGGTTCCGCAGAAGGATGTGACTTCAGCATCCAGTAAGCAAGCCTGTTCCCTGTTCCAGAATATCAGCCCAATTTGGGTCACTCTGAACCATGTGCGGAGGTGGCCTTATGCTAATCACACCATATGAAGAGGAGGTCTCACGTTAGACAGCGGTTCGAGGTCGTGTGTATCCACAGCAGAATCAAAGGCGCTCGAGCTTTGCTGCCTCACTCCCACCTCACTGTGAGCGGAGAGGCCATGAGCACTGCGAGCACCGGGTCACCCGGTCTTCACGCTTTTAGTTTGCTAGTTTTTTCTGCATTAGGGTGCAGGCGTGGAGAAAAGGCAAGTCGGGAGGAAATACTGGATTAAATGTCAGGACAAGAAAAGGATGAGAGTGAGGACGCCAAGAAAATAAGGCTTGACTTGGAGTTTTAGCCCTCAGTTTTTGCTTTTTAAATTTTTTTCACCTTTAAAACAAATTTCAAAGTAAAAAAAAAATTTTATGTGACAGGAGCAGGGAGTGAAAAATGAGCATAGGTAGGTCCGTCTTCTCAAGGAACTCCAAGTCAAGTGAGAGGACACTGAGCATGATACAGTGAGGCCAGTGCTCCAGTGGAAGCAGGAATCAGGTGGTTACAGTAATCATGGTCATAAGAACTAATACTGTTTTCTGCGGTCTAGGCCCTATTCTAAGTGCTGTAGGTGGCTTATGAGGTAGATAATGGTATTAGACCTATTTTACAGGGAAGGAAACTGAGGTTAAACAACTTTTTAACTAAGGTGGTAGAGCCAGGATTTGAGTGCAGCCCAACTAGGAGCCAGGTTCTGCTCCTTGTGTGTCGTTTCTTATTTTAGGGCTTAGAGACGAAAGATGTCCTGTGGACGGATCAGGGGCAAGGCAGGTTTTGAAATCTCAAAATGGCCTGTTACAGATTTTACATCTCTCTTTTCCAGAATTTAGGTTTTCACTTCCCAAGTCCTTTTTTGCTCCCTTTAATAGTAAAATTTTGATTCACCCGATGAGGTGGGATCCATTAGAGTAGTCCAGTCTCAGAATCAAGGAAACGAAAGGGAAAGTCTAGGCCTGCCTCCAGACTAGGTGGTGCTGTCAGGCAAGAAGAGTTGTGGCCTGAAGAGGGACCCAGATGGCAGGCATGTGAAGCTGTCACCTGTTGGCCGAGCTCAGGTGCTCAGGAGCCAGCGCTAAGCTGCATCTGCCCGTATCTGCAGCTCCCTTCTCTGGGTATCTGAAACCCCCTTCCTTGGGGGTCCTGTCCTCGTTAGGCTGGAATAATCTCACATTCTATGCACATTTTGTGCTGTACCTCAAAGAGGAAACCTTTTCTCAGTTAAAAAAGCAAAAACCTATGACTTCAAATGAAATTCTGGGCAATTCAGTCATTATTTGAAAGGCAGAATATGCAGTGTTTACTCCTTTGTCTTTTAACTTAAGTATTCACCATTATTTTCACAGAGGAAACTGAGACATTTTTTTCTTATAGGTGAGCAGTCCCATAGCTTGTTTAATGATCAGTAAGTTAAAGTGATCCCTGGAGGAGGGCACGGCAATGCACTCCAGCATTCTTGCCTGGAGAATCCCATGGACGGAGGAGCCTGACAGTCTAGAGTCTAAGGGGTCACAAAAAGTCGGACATGACTGAGCAACTTAGCATGGACGCAGGCAAGTTAGAGTAATCACACCTTGTCAGTGGCAAATGCTGCTATACATTTTCGAGGAAGTGTAAGAAAGGCACAGTCCCAGGCAGGTCCACCTGAAGAGACGATATGTATGCAACAGACAGCTCCAGACTGTTCAAGGCCCAGCAAATCCAGAGTGGAGGCAAGGTGATGGCTGGGTGCAGGATGTGAATATGTGGGTCAGTTCCCTGGTGACCTAGTCCCTTTCGTTCCAGCTTCTCTTCTTCGAGGGACGTGGCCTGCATGGCTATCTGCTCCCTCCAGTGTCCAGCAGCCATGGCCTTCTGCTTCCTGGAGACGCTGTGGTGGGAATTCACAGCTTCCTATGACACCACCTGCGTGGGCCTCGCCTCCAGGCCGTATGCCTTTCTTGAATTTGGTTTGTAATGCACTTTCTTAGCTGTTGTTCTCTCTTGCAGCATTGTATGTTTAGAATTTCCAGTTTGAGTTTTGCTTTGACCATCAGGGAAAACCACTGGAGGTTCAGGACCATGTCAATGAAGAATAGCCCCATGCCATGAAATTTCAGGGGGCTTCCCTGGTGGCTCAGAGGGTAAAGTGCCTGCAATGCAAGAGACCTGGGTTTGATCCCTGGGTCAGGAAGATCCCCTGGAGAAAGAAATGGCAACCCACTCCAGTATTCTTGCCTGGAAAATCCCATGGACAGAGAAGCCTGGTAGACTACAGTTCATGGAATCGCAAAGAGTCGGACATGGCTGAGCGACTTCACTTCACTTTCATGAAATTTCACAGCAATGAAAGGGGCCTGCAAACTTGGAGCCAGGTCCAACACTCTGGCTTTTTACCTCTCCAGAGCCTGGAGCAGGGTGGAAGAGGGTGAATCCTGTATCTTATTCTGGAGCAGGGGGTCAGCAAACGGCGGGCTGAGAGTCTATTTTTGTAAATAAAGGGGAACATAGCCATGCTTTCTCTATTACTAACGGGTTGTCTGTGGCTGCTTTTGCCCTTCCCTGGCAGAGGTAAGCTATTGTGACGGGCCATCTGGGGCCTGTGAGCTTAAAACGTTGTCTGTCTGGCACTCTGGGAACACTGTGCTGACCCCTGCTCTAGAGCAGCGCTGCTCAAGGGTGGTCGGGGACCTGTGCTTCCAGCGCGAGGCACATACAGGGAGTGCCAAGAAAAGGTTAGACATTCTTACGGTGCTTGGACATTCCTGTGACATTTTCAGTTGTATTTTATCCAAGTGTCTGTATGCAACCATTTGAAAATAAGGAAACACCGGTCCTCATGCAGAGGTTTGAGAAGCACAGCTCTGGAAGACAAGACTACTTTTCTAGGCTCTGCCAGAGAGGCCCTGTGGAGGCTCAAGGGTCTGGAACACAGCAGTTGTGATAGCATAGGCCCTGTTTCTGTCAGGTGTGATTGAGGTCATTTTTGAGGGGGAGAAAAGGAATGGAGGTGGGAGTTGGGGGGTTCTCCAGTCTCAGTGTAACCTGCCATGGTCCCCGTGATGCTCTTGAACGAGGGGCTGACCGCATTTGGTCCTCAGGGTCAGGTGCAGGGCTGGCACCTGGAAGTGTGGCCACTTAGGCTTTCTGGCAACTACTGCTCACACCCCCTCGTGTGGCCTGTGGCCAGTCCATCAGTAATAGGGCCAGCACTGTCTTTTGGTGTCACCCAGAGGTGCTGGGAACCTGCCTGGTACTCCAGCCTGCACCTGGTAGGCCTGTGACTTAGACCACAGTTCCTCTTGAGTCTCCCTGTGAGGACTGCCGCTGTCAGCCCCACTTCTTCTGTGTCCCCAAGTAGACCATAGCTGCAGCATCCCTTGGCTGTCATTTGATTGGGAGCTGGTAGACCTGTGTTTCCTCTGCCCTCTCATCTCTGCATGCCTCTTCCTTTGAAAGTGGTGGGCTTTGTCTCACAGGACCCCCTTCCTGGCATCACATTTGCTCATTACTGAGTGAGAGTAGGATGAAAGTAAAAGTACGTGGATATTAGAGCTTCCCAGGTAGCTCAGTGGTAAAGAATCCACCTGCCAATGCAGGAGATGCAAGAAACCTAGGTTCACTCCCTGAGTTGAGAAGATCCCCTGGAGGCAGCACACTCCAGTGTTCGTGCCTGGAGAATCTCATGGACAGAGGAGCCTGGCGGGCTGTAGTCCATGGGGTCACAAACAGTCAGATATGATTGAGCACGTGCACACACACCCCACACAGATACTAGAATTATACATGATTTTGTTTTGTCAATATATTTGAAACTTCACCTCAAGTACTTATTAAAAGTTGGTGATGGATTAATACTAAATGTAAATAAAATAATTAAAACCAATACCTTCCATCCTGGTTTGCACAACATATTCACATTCATTTGTAGTTTTTTTCACATGCCTTTTCTTGAGATAATCAGGTCAAGAATGACTGTCCCCATTTTGCAATCTTAGAAATCCTTTGGGAATGGCCCAGGTTTGTACTATGAGTTGTGCCTGAGCTAAGACTCAAGCCTGTCCCCTGATTCCCTTGCCACTGAGGTCCTAATGGACAGACTGTCATATTTTAATTATTCTCCTTTGAGAGACTGATGAGACCAGTCCTGATATCTACAAATCATTCGACCCTCATGTGTAGTTGACACTCTTCAAAGTCTGGCTAACTTATTAGCTTGCTTAGAAATGCAAATTTCATTGTGTACCTATAGTCTTATAACATCCATTGTGATGACATTCAGTTTGGACTGCTCTCCTTTCACAGATAATGTCATTCAGAAAGTGAAGTGGCATTTTAACTATGTAAGTTCCACCCAGATGGACAGCAGCTTCGGAAAAATTCAGGAGGAACTCAAGTTCCAGCCGCCAGTGGTTCTCACCCTGGAAGACACAGATGTGGCTAACGGGGTGATGAACGGACACACACTGATGCACCTGGAGCCAGGTAGGTGGCCTGCTTCTCTGGTATTGATGAAAATGAGGTGAGAGTGTGTATTTCAAATGGACATTGATTGTTCGACTAGGAAGGTGTTTGGGTGGGGGGCAGTATATAAAATATGTGGGGGAAAAGACATGGGCTGATATTGTTTCCAGGTGGCTTTTATTAAAAAAAAAAGAAGGAAACTTGACCATTGTGACAAGTAAGTTGATCTGAAGGGAGGCAGCTCCTCTGATGAAATTTAGAAGAGTGACTTAGCAGGTTGTTTTCTTAAGCAGGGTGAACCCTGCATATATAAACGGTATTGTTGGATCACACAAAAAGCAAGAGAATTCCAGAAAAACATCTGCTTCATTGACTATGCTAAAGCCTTTGACTGTGTGGATCACAACAACTGTGGAAAAGTCTTAAAGAGATGGAAATACCAGACCGCCTTACCTGCCTCCTGAGAAATCTGTATGCAAGTCAAGAAGCAGCAGTTAGAAGCTGACGTGGAACAACAGACTGGTTCAAAATTGAGAAAGAAGTACGTCAAGGCTGTATATTGTCACCCTGCTTATTTAACTTATATGCAGAGTACATCATATACAATGCCGGACTGGATGAAGCACAAGCCAGAGTCAAGATTTCAGGGAGAAATATCAATAACCTCAGATATGCAGATAATACCATCCTTATGGCAGAAAGCAAAGAGGAACTAAAGAGCCTCTTGATGAAAGTGAAGGAGGAGTGAAAAAGCTGGCTTAAAATTCAATATTCAAAAAATGAAGATCATGGCATCTGGTCCCATCACTTCATGGCAAATAGATGTGGAAACAATGGAAACAGTGACAGACTTTATTTTCTTGGGCTCCAAAATCACTGCAGATGGTGACTTCATCCATGAAATTAAAAGCTGCATGCTCCTTGGAAGAAAAGCTATGACCAACCTAGACAGCATATTTAAAAGCAGAGACATTACTTTACTGACAAAGGTCCGTTATAGTCAAAACTATGGTTTTTCCAGTGGTCATGTATGGATGTGAGAGACCATACATATGATGTGAGAGGACCATAAAGAAAGCTCAGTGCCAAAGAATTGATGCTTTTGAACTGTGGTGTTAGAGAAGACTCTTGAGAGTCCATTGGACAGCAAGGAGATCAAGCCAGTCCATCCTAAAGGAAATTAGTCCTGAATATTCATTGGAAGGACTGATGCTGAAGCTGAAGCTCCAATACTTTGGCCACCTGATGTGAAGAGCTGACTCATTAGAAAAGACCTTGATGCTGGGAAAGATGAAGGCAGGAGGAGAAGGGGAAGACAGAGGATGAGATGGTTGGATGGCATCACTGTCTTAATGGACATGAGTTGGTGGACATGAGCAAGCTCCGGGAGTTGGTGATGGACAAGGAAGCCTGTGTGCTGTAGTTCATGGGGTTAGAGTCAGACATGACTGAGCAACTGAACTGAGCTGAAGGAGATTTTCATTCTCTTTTGCTGGAAGTCACTTGTTGAATAGTACAGATTTGTACATTCTCTCTCTCTTTGCTTTTTTCCTTTAACAGTGAGTCCTTATCTCATCACTACAATGGTGAAACATTGCAAATCTCCACCAAGAAACCCCAACTCCTTGATAGAGGGAGTGGAGAGCTGTGGGGATGAGAGCGGGCAGGGGTCAGGACCAGGCCTACTGGACCTCTCGCTTTTGGGTTCTCTGTGGGACCCAGAGACATCCCTCTATCCCTTCGGATTTCTGAGTCCTTGTCTGAGAAATGAAGTGTTGATGAACATATTCGCAGTGCCCTGGCATCCGTGACTTAGTCTGCCACTAACAACATGAAGCATTCAATACCTGGCACATAGCAAAGCATGCTTTTTTGTATTGTTCGTTTACAGTTATATCCAGTTAAACCAACTTGGATATTTGCATTCTAAGAACTCTGTAATAGTATAATCCTTCCCTGGAAGATAGAACCATCTATACTATAACAGTCTAGTCACTTTGTTAACAGTTTTATGCTAAACTCATTGCTTGAATTTTGAAAGTGGTGTTTTTAAAATGTTTGCATTTTTTGGCTTAACTTTGGTTTTTGATTTGAACTATTTCAATCAGTGAGTTCCTGGATTGACTCTTGTGCCCTTCAGTCAGTTGTAATTTACATTGGGATTGGACTTAACATTCATGGAAGGACGACTGGGGCATCAGACCCCAAGCTTCTCCTTTGCTGTACCTGAAGGCAGGGTCACTTTGTGATGTATGTTTTGTGTTTTAACCACGTAGACAAGAGGAGCAAATGCAGAAGGTGACAACTTGCCTATCTTTCTAGGACGTTTTACTGTGGTTTGACTCCCCCACTATTGTCCCAAGTCTAGAGTCTTAACAGGTAGCTCTGTTCTGAGAGGAATTTTGATAGTTTAAACTAACACACTAACAGTAGGCTTCAGTTGGGTTGTTGTTGTTGTTGTTGTGTGTGTGTGTGTGTGTATGCATATGCGGGAAATGTGAGGACAAAAAAGGATGATTTAAAAGGAGGATAGCAAGGACTTCCCTTGTGGTCCAGTGGCTAAGACTCCACAGTTCCAATGCTGGGGACCGGAGGTTCACCCCTAGCCAGGGAACTAGGATCCCACATGCCAAGTGGCACGGTGAAAAAATAAAATTAATAAAAGGAGCACAGCAAGAGAATGGGTGGGACCCTGCTTAATGGTGTGAACCAGAATCAGTTTCAGCAGTTATCTTTAAAGAGGGAATGATCATTTTGTCTTGATTAGAGTTCTGGAAATAGCTTGTAGCTGAAGTAATACATGTTTCCCTCCTCTTCCCAATAACTTTGAAATTTTAAAAATCGCATTTGCTATGAATTGCTCCAGAAGCACACAGGACATTGAATATTGTCCCTACCAGAAAAAGAATGGAACATTTTACATGCTGATGGTTGAAGTGTGTAATAGAAAAGCTTTAGGGTTTGACAGCCAATTTACAACTAAAGCCATAAATAGTTTTAAATCTGGATTTCTCAACCTAAGCCCTACTGACATTTTGTACTGGAAATTCTTTGTTATGGAAGCTGTCCTGTACATTGTAGCAACCTGTTCCCAGGGAGGACAATCCAAAATGTCCCTAGACATTGATTGAAGAGCCTTATCATCTCTGGCTGAGAACCGCTGGCTTAAATAGAAAGGAAATGAAGCACTTAAGAAAATCTATCCTTGCTTAGAGAAGGGGCTCTTTCTTGAAGAAATTCACCTTGAATTCCCAGATCCTTTCTGTCCTTCATCCCTTGCCATTTCCCACTCTAACTACAGCTGCTTTTTAAATTAATAGGTTTGCAATTGTGTGTTTAATTGAACTTTTTTATTAGCAGAGGTCTAGTTCATGTTTTTACTTTTTTTTTTCATATAGAAATTGTTTTCACTAAACACTTCCTTTTCTTCCTTGTGAAGCTCCTAGTTTCCGAATGGAACCAGTGACAGCCCTGGGCATCCTCTCCCTTATTCTCAACATCATGTGCGCTGCCCTGAACCTCATTCGCGGAATTCACCTCGCAGAACATTCTTTACAGGTAACCTTTTCTGTACAGTTTAAATAGAAAGACACGCAATGGAAGAAGCAGATGTGGGTGCATATTGTTTATAAGGTTATTATTCACTATGTTTTAAAAATTGAAGTAAAATTCTTACTTCTTGTTTTATTCTTCATAGTGAGTTGAGCAAATAAGAAACTTGTTCTTTTGTATTTGTTTTGCTGAGAAGCCAAAGGGGCTGCTGGAATACTGGTGAGAAATGGACAACTTGCTACAAGGACAGCCAGCCACCCCGGGGACCCTGGGGACCCCGAGAGTCCCTGCAGGGGCTGGATTGTTCATCCAAGGCAAAGTTTGACTCTCAGCCTTTAAGGTTCAGGCCCTTTTTCCCCTGGTAGAGTTGTCTCATAATCTGATTTATATCATTCAGATGGATACCAGCCTTCCCGTGTCTTTGTCAAAAGAACTGTATCACTATGAAGTTGATTTGCCAGCCTGCTCATCTCAAAGCAGCTTTTTATTCTAATGCTTTTTACTTATTATTTTTAAATGTTGAAGTATTTCAAGCACTTAAAAACAAGCATGGAACCATTATGAGCATGAATAGGTAGATGTTAACTTTAAAAACAGAGTTGGGGATAAGTAGATGCTAACTATTACATTTAGAATGGATAGACAAGATCCTACTGTTAAGCACAGGGAACTGTATCCAATCTCCTGAGATAAACCATAATGGAAAAGAAGATAAAAAAGAATATATGTGTGTGTGTAACTGAGTCACTTTGCTGTATAGCAGAAATTAACACAAGACTCTAAATCAACTATCCTTCAACTTAAAAAAAAGCCAGAGTCACACCCAAGCACATGGTAGCTAAAATCTGAAGTGCAGCTGAGGTTGAATCTCAGGGGCCTTACAGAGACCAAGGTGTTTGGGGAATGGCAGCATCCTGGGCCCTGAGTGGTGGCTGGCTATTTCCACACCCCATCTTTGGCCAACACGTGCTATGGTTCCCACTCTTATTGTTTATGATGACTCATAAGCAGATACTTACCAAATGTCTGTATGCACTGGAACAGGGGTTCGTTGCTCAAGACGTGCCTCAGGGCACATCGCAGAGTATGGTGACATCACTAGGAGGTGGGAGGACCTGGGGAAAGTTAGTACTGACAGATGAGTTGGATTTTGAGAGGTTGGCGGGGCTGGGGGTGGGGACATTCCAGGTTGCGGGCTCAGCACACATGCATGGGAGCTGGACATGCTTGGTGTGTCCAGGCCATTCAGAAGGATTTTATGTCACCCCCTGGTCTGATACGTGAACAGGGGCTGGTTTCTCACCCAGGCGGGGATTTTGTACTGTTGGTTATACCAGACCCAATGCAGAGTAATGCACTTCATGTCACAGTGTTCATTCCCTCTAACTATTCCTTTTCTTGTGTTCCTCTTATTTGTCTTAGGTTGCACATGAAGAAATTGGAAATATTCTGGCTTTTCTGATTCCTTTTGTAGCCTGCATTTTCCAGGTGGGTGAAATGTTGATGTTTTAGTGAGTGGGTTAAACCCATTACCTTATTTTGCTCTGTTGGAACCATCAGTGAATTTCCAGATCCTGCTTTTGTTCCACCAAGACATTGGTTCACATCATGGACAGTCCCAGCCCTTAGCAGAACAACTTTCCACCCATCCTGTCCAGTCCTCTCATTGTACAGAGAGAAGACTTTTGGGCCCAGACAGGGAAAGTCATTTGCCCTAGGTCTCAGGGACTTTGACAGTGCAGGACAGAAACTAGAAACTGGGACTGGGCTCCCAAGAAGTGAGGGATGAGACCGCAGTGGGGATTGGGTTGGGCCTGACCAGTGTGAGGCAGAGCCCTGCCTTGTGCTTATTGCTGGGCATCCAAGTACAGAAATGTCTTTCTGCAGAACTGATGCCTAGGTATATATGTTGTTTTTTTCAGACACAGGACTGGGAAAAAAATTGTTGTTTCTAATAGAAATACCATCTGGGTAAAATCTGTCCTTAGGAAATGAAACAAAAACTATAATACTAACTAGAGTGCTTTGATTATTAGTTATTTTTGGGTAAGCTGTGTACTTAAGGGCTGGAGTAGGAAGGAGGTTTTGAATCCCCTGTGAAAACGTAGCAGTGACAGTGTTAGTTGCTTGGTCGTGTCTGACTCTTTGTAACCCCATGGATTGTAGCCCACCAGGCTCCTCTGTCCATGGAATTCTCCAGGCAAGGATACTGGAGTTATCCATTCCCTTTTACAGGTGATCTTCTCAACCCAGGGATCGAACCTGGGTCTCCTGCATTGCACGCAGATTCTTTACCATCTGAGCCACCAGGCAAGACTTAAATCCCCTTTAAGCAGAGTTAATTCTAATAAAAAACCTGACTCTCTTTCCCCACCCTCTACAAAGTCTAGGATTTTAGTACCTTTTCTGCATATTTAAGCCTCTTCTTTTAATTAAAAGTTCTTTTCTCAGGGCACTTCCTCTCTCTTCAGCGTACATCCTAGATGGCCTATTTTTATGAATTATCTGATTGTGCAAAGAGAATTTCAACCTAAGATTGAGAATACACTCATTCTTTGGAAAATCAAGTCTCCAAGATCACGGGTGTTGCCGAGAATATTTTCCTGGACCTGCGTTTCAGGGCTGCAGGGATCTTACAGTTCCACCTTCATCCCCTCATCTGTGGTCTTACTTGATTAGCTCTTTCGATGGGGAACTCTCCCTCCCACTTCACTGTGAGCTTTTGGTAGACTGCCCTGTGGTTTCAGAATGTGCCTTTTTTTTTGAAACATTGAAACAAAAAATGATTTCCACCTTTTGCAGAACAAGAATGTCCTCTTTCTGTGTGATAGCCCTACAGGAAGCATCATTCTGGAAGACCTTTCCCTGAGTCAGAGATGCTTCTGAAGATGTAACAGGGAGGCTGTCTAGGGAACAGTGGTCCCCTATGTAGTTGTAACTCAGGAAAAACTAATATAGTAAAAGCGCAGCTTCTCTCACCAACTTTCTCACCTGTTATGACTCCCCCGAAGGAAAAGTTCCTTTGGAGGCCAGTTGCTCTTGTTAGGGTATCCCCGCCTGGCTGTGGGTATCCCTGACCCACATCTCTTCTTTCTGTACAGCACAGCCTGGACATGTCTGTCTGTATTTCTTAAATTCTTTCAAGAGGGCTGTGTTCTCATTCCTCCTGTGACCTTCTATTTCACTTTTCGTATCTCTTCCAAATCCCCACTTTCATCCACCAATTGACAACAACTGATCCGGTGAGTCCAAGCGCCACTGTAAAAAATTTCAGTTTACTAGGCCAACGTGTATGAAATGACATTGCAGGGCGGGTACTGTCAATGGGCCTGGCATCTGTCCTTGGCCAACTTGTTATCTCTGATGGGCCTCCCTCTTCTGGTGTCATTTCAGTGTTATCTGTACCTGTTCTATAGTCCAGCCAGGACTGTGAAGGTGGTGCTGATGCTGCTCTTCATTTGCCTGGGCAACGTGTACCTGCATGGGCTGAGGAACCTCTGGCAAATCCTCTTTCACATAGGAGTGGCTTTCCTGTCTTCGCATCAGATACTGACGAGGCAGCTTCAGGACAAGCAGTCTGACTGCGGAGTGTGAGGCTGAGGCCATGGGATGGACGGATCCTTTGATTTTCCTCCGAGGGTCATCGGCCTTTCCCCTTTTACTTCTTGGCTTCACCTCAAGTTTCCATCCTCGAAGTTCCTTTCAACCAAAGCAGACTGATCCTGAGAACCAAGAATTTTTTCACCGGTGCAGCGGGAAGCATGAAGTTGCTGGACACCTGGTCTCAGTTTTGTGTGAGAGTTACTGCAGAATCTCCAGTTCAGCACTTTGGACAGCAGAATCTGGGAGCCCAGTCAGAAAGCGCATTACTGGAAGACCAATATGGAATGATTTTGGTCTTTTACGTTGAGTGATACAATAAACCACTAGATTCAGTATCAGTAGTTTTAAGTAATTGGCAGTTGTCTCCAAGGAACCGCTTAAACATCTGTATCAGCTTTTCAGTCTAAATGTGACTTTGGTGAGTTTTTTTTTAAAGAGGGTCAGCACAGGGTGAATTAACTTAAAAAGTGGTTTATAGGTATAACATAGAGAAATTTTGTTTACATTTTTGATAACTTAGGTCTAATATGATACCTTTAGAATATTTAAATATATTTTGGATATAAATTGAACTTCACTTAGGGTTAAGAACAAACTGCAGCTGAGATAATGGTTGAGAAAAATGAATTTATTTAATTTATATATAACCTTTCATGGTAGTGGGACTGTAGGGATACAGAAGTGTTTTGTATTTATTTGCAGGGTATATCTGAATATTTTTAAAATTGAGTAACCAGTGCTGCTGGATCATAAACTTGTAAGCACGAGCAGAAATGAGAGTATCAGGACTCCTTGCAGCTGACCACAAACCAGAGTAGGTGGGTCACACACTCACACGGTGGCACTTTGCAGTTACAGGTGGGAGAGGCAGGTATCATCAGCTTTGTATGCGGCAGCCGAGTGCCGGGCATTTTAATCACATCATTTAATACTTGACCCTGAGTACTTGTTCTCACAAATTAATTACTCCTCTACACCTTTTGTAATCATCTTAATTAGATTCAGTTCAGTTCAGTTGCTCAGTCGTGTCCGACTCTTTGTGACTCCATGGACTGCAGCATACCAGGCTTCACTGTCTTATCACCAGCTCCCTCATTTTTGTATGAACAAAGGTTACGTGTATGTTAACTTTTTTAGAGCTTTATAGCTTATAAAGCTTTATAATTAACCCTGTGCTCAGTTCCTGGGTTGGGAAGATCCCCTGGAGAAGGAAATGACAACCCACTCTAATGTTCTTGCCTGGAGAAGCCCCATGGACAAAGGAGCCTGGTGGGCTACAGTCCATGGGGTCACAAAGAGTCGGACACAACTGAAGCAACTTAGCGCACACGCAGGTGCTCTGAGAAGTTACTTTTCTTTCTTCATTGTCAAAATATTGACTGATCATAGTTTTCCAAAATTTAGATCTGAATATGATCCCTGAGGCCTCTAGAAACTTCAGCCTGGGTTGTCCAGTACTGCTCAGGAGGCCATTTGGGAAGTTTGGCTTTTGGATTGTTCTTTGTAGAAGTCTGGAATATGAATAGCTCCACCATATTGCATAGAATACTCTGGGCTGTATTGTGTGATATTGATAAATTACAGATTCCTATTTTGGTAGTTTTTAAGAGTTGAAAACTATCACAAGAGTTAACGAGCAGGTAAGGAAAGCAAGGATGTCATTTTAGGGAATTCAGTTGACCTTGGTCATTTCATTACTGGTGGTGTATTGTTACTGAGCCACTTTAGTGTCACTTAAAAGAAAAGTTCATGTGACTAGGAACTGTAATGGGAAAATGTTGCCATGGTAACTTTATTTTCTTATAATAGAATTTCCTATTTTTAATCAAAGTCTTTGGACATGAAAGTTACATTGGCAGCACCCTCAGATGTTAAACCTCAGAGTCATCTCCCCAGTGATTTCTCAATCTGCATAATTTTCTGCGGAGGCTTCCCTGGTGGCTCAGATGATAAGAGAATCTGCCTGCAATGCAGGAAATGTGGGTTAGATCCCTGGTTTGGGAAGATCCCCTGGAGAAGGGAATGGCAACTCACCCCAGTATTCTTGCCTGGAGGATCCCATGATAGAGGAGCCTAGAGGGCTACAGTCCATGGGGTTGCAAAGAGTCAGACACAACTGAGAGACTAACACTTTAATTTTCTGCATCCCTAGCAGATAAATTTTCAGGCTTTCTGGGACGTAACTTTGAAGAGATGGTGAAATAGAATGGGAAGCTAAGGAGGAGAGACAATTTTTTCATATTAGCAGCACACACAGAGCTTTAAAAGTTGATTAGAACAGCTTACCAATATATTGTTTTCATCTTGAGCTCGTGTTATTGGTGTTGCCATGTAGCCCGGTACCCAGATGCCCTGGGGGTCTGTGATCCACATTCAGCAAGCAGTGAAGGACAGTCCTTGCAGAGGAGACCCTCCTGGCCTAATGGAACAGTAATCCACAAGCTGGTCGAATGTGGTCTGAATCTGTCAACACCTACATGGGGTTTGAGATTTACTTTTGCAAACCAAAGGGAAAAGACGCAGTTGGCAAACAATACAGAGTAATGACCACATAAACATTACGTAACTGAAATCCAGCTAAGAGCAGCCTCAGCTCAACTGGAGGAAGAGGCTGATGATAGGAAAGGCGTTCTGGAGATTTTGTCCAAGGGAAATCGCAGGCTCGGCGTTGGCTTGGGTCAGGCGTAGAGTTTTTTAGCCCTGTGTCATCCTTGATACCAGAAAGTTGACCCCACATGGCCCTCACTCCGCCATGGGCCTTTGTTTTGGTTGCTCTAGCATCTTTGGTTTCTCAGCCGTTAACTGATCTCACGGGGCTACTAATGTTGGAAAACCCTTAAAAGTGCCTTCTGGTGTCAGATGTGGCAAGATCTTGACCATCACTGTGTGCAGTGTCCCGTCTGCTATGTGTGGGCGGGGGTGTGGCTCAGTGCTGTCTGGCAGGGGCTGAGCCCAAGGCTCCCCTGCACGCAGGTGTGCTAGTGAGGGGACCACGTGGGCTCTGCTTTTCTTTCCCCAGACCAGCTTGACTGTGACAGGGCCGTGCTTGGGTTTCCTGTCCTGGGCAGGGACACTTGGAGGTATGTTTGGGTGGGGTTTCCTCTCGGTACTAGAGGCCTCACTGCCCGCAGTGGGAGGATGACCATAGGCTCCCGGCTTTGCTTCTGCAGTTGGTATCCCTTTTATCAGTTTTAAATCTTCAAAGTGTAAGAAAAAGGATATTGGAAGGAAATGAGATTCCTATCACCCCCACCTTGAGTTCCCTGTTCTTTTCCTAGGTGCCCCCATTCAGGTCTCCTCTCCCCCTTTGCACCTCTGCCGCCTACATTCCAGTAGCGACAGAGGCTGAAATCAGAGGCTCTGGAGGGAGGGGGAAGCCACCTTTCACTGTAATCGACAGGGTGGGTCCAGGAGCTTCCGAGAGGGAGCAGATGACACTGAGGCCCAGCCCACTCCCCTGAGCACCCCAGGCGCACAGCAAGGCTGGCTCTTTGGGGTGCAGGAAGCAGGGGGCAGGTGAAGAGTGGAGCTGGGGCCTGGCTGGTTGCTGAAAGACAGCAGCTGTCCCCTTGGCATATTGGGGTTGCATGCCATACCTTCAACCAGGGCTGCTGTTCACTGTTCTTTGATGGAATCAGGCACTTGTCACACTGGGATGGGTGACCCTCAGAGAACAGCTCAGTGCAAGTGAGGACTGGCCAGGAGGGAGGGTTTATGGAGGCCAGATGAGCACACAGACACCTGCCCCAATGTTGCTCACATTCCAAGCGATTCTACACAGAATCCTGGTCAAATGCAGGGAAGCCTTACCTGTGAGCTCTGAGCATTAATACAGGTGGAAGAAGGGAGAGTAGCTGTGCCCTGGAGAGGTAACGCGGGATGGAGCGCCCTGTCAGGCAGCCCAGGCCTGGAGGTTGGCACGCCTTCCACTTGGTCCCGCCCCACAGTGGGCGAGTTGTGGCCCATGGGCTGGGGTCCTCTGGGAAATGGTGGTAATATCAGCCTGCTCCCCAGCGAGCTGTCGGCCGGGGAAAAGCAGTCATGGAGGGGATGGTGGGTGAATCCATCGTTCATGTGCAGGAGGAGAAAGGCTTTGCATTTGGTTCACTCAACATGCAGAGGTTCTGTATGCTTCAGGCAGCGCAGCTCAACACAGCCGTGTCTTCCGACCTTTACAAAAAAACGCCTCATGCTTTCACTGCAGAAAGGTAGTGGCCTCTCTTGCTGCCCCTGGACCTGCCTCCTGCCTTCCAGGCACAGCACCTTTAGTACCAGTGATGTTTGATCCTCCAGGATCCAGGGAGGCCAGGTCTGCTGGTTAGACCAGATCTCATGGCCTGTTTCTGACCCAGAAGAGGAGAGCTCTGGTTCTGCCACCTGGTTGCAGTAATGTCAACCTTGTATTGCTGGGGAAACGTGATTGGTAGAGAACCTGTGAAAAAAGACTTGTCGGTAAAATCTGGGAATGGAAGGGTGTAGGAACACCTGCCCGTATGTACTGCTGGCAGGGCTGTTGCCCTCAGGCATCTTTACATAGTGTAAAATGATCAAATCCGTTCTGCTCCTTTACCCTGTGCTGGGTACATATGCCCTTCTTTAACCCTCACACGTAAGCGATTCTGGGTAGTTCTACAAGTATTATCCAATGAGTCATTCATACGATGTGGCCCCCAGGATTCCATTTTGTTTAACGGAGTTTTCTACTCCTTTGAAGATTGAGGCTTGTTTAGCCAGGGAAAACCATTTATTTCACATATTAATTTTGAATGCTTGCTACCCTTGTTATATGAGCTTATTACTGTTTTCCTGTAATAACGAAGATCTATTTTGAGTAAATGATGAGTGCATTTTAACAAACTTTCACACAGTCATAAAGTCTAAACTTGTGTTGATATAGGTAAAGAATGTTGTATAACCGTTTATATACTATGTATATATATATAAAATAAACGAGGTGGCTCCGGAAGTGGGAAGAGAATAAATCCAAGGTGCTCATTAACTTGTGTGTTTGTGTGAAAAATTCTGAGTTGTGGGTCTGTTTTCCTAGAGGGGGTGATGTGGGCCTGGCATAATGGAGGGGGTTGTGTTGAGAGAAATGAAATTCAAGTCCTCTTGTCTAGTGAGGTCTAGACAGGTGCACAGGCTCAAATAGTCTTCAGCACTAATCCCTAGAGTCTGGAATGCAATCATGGGTCCAGGAAGAACCTTGGAAAAACCAAAATAGCAATTGTGGCCCTGCCCTGGGGGCTGGGAGGGCTGCCTTCTATGCAGCCTCTGCTTCTGCCTGGTTGTGTGCCCCCAGCCAGTTAGTTACCTTTCCCTGCTCTGGGCTCTGAGCTCCTGTCATATTGTTTTTTCTTTTTTCATTTCCCAGGACCAGCCCTGTCAGGAAACGGCCACCAGAGGGCACACCACCAGGTTCCCAGCCCAGGGACGGGTGCTGTTTTGCAGGGTGATTCCTTCAGCAGCTGATAAAATTCCCAGAAAGAAAACAAATGTACCCAGCTTTCCTGACCATGCTTTAACCACATTGGGGGACGCGTGCTCCAAGTTTCTCGTCACCGTCAGTCCTTTTCAGAGGAGGACAAAGACATCGAAAATAAGTATCTGGATTATTGAGTTCTGGGATTTGGGAGTTGACAGAACCTTTAGGTAGCATCAGGTGCAACCCTATTGCTGCTCAGATGTAGGAGTTGAGGCCTGTCCTAGGTAGCCGGTGACAGTGTAGCCCAGAGCTCTGTCCTCTGGGCTGAGAACAAGGTGCATTTGGAATAAAAAGTGCCACAGAAAATAAAAAGGGATCTTGACCCATAAAGAGCACCCTTTCTGTGCCAGGAGGGCTATGTGCTAGTTTAGGCTGATGAACTGCCTGCCTTTTTCTGGGACTCTAACACTGACTTAATGGACATAAGTTTGGGTGGACTCTGAGAGTTGGTGATGGACAAGGAGGCCTAGTGTGCTACGGTTCGTGGGGTTGCAAAGAGTCGGACATGACTGAGCAATTGAACTGAACTGAAACCTCTGTGGGGCCAGGTAGCAGGGCTGCTGCCTGACAGCATCCTTGGGCAGGGCCAGCAGAGGAGTGAGGCTCAGGAAGGGGCCCACCTGAGTGCTCCTGGCTCTGCTGAAGCAGCTCTAAGACATCCCCGGTTGAATGAACAGGATGAAAAACTATTATGTTCATTGAAGAACACCAGGAAGTGTTGTATTTGACCTGGGATGAAAGAGTGCTTCTTAAACAAAATGCATCACAAGCACAACCCTCAAGGTGAAATGATCAGTGAATCTGATGACATACAAATAATGATTTCATGCCTAAAGTTTAAAGAATGAGAGAAGATATTTACAATGTCTGAAATCAGCAAGGGATTAATATACAAGCAAATCATTAATAAAGATAAGGGACTTGAACAGAAAAATGAGCAATTTGCCTAAGAGAAAACCCAGGAAGCTAATAAGCATATGAAGATGCTTAAAATCATTAGAAATACAGAGAAATACCTATTTAAACCATTGTAAGGTATCACCTTATGCCTATGACTTTGGCAAAACTCGGAAAGCTGGGTGGCAGCAAGTATTAGAGCAAGTTGAGGGGATATGGGACTCCATGTATGACCAGTCTGAAGAGCTGCGCTACTGGTATGGGCTGGACTGTGTTTTCCTCAAATTCAGTGTCAAAGTCCTAACCTCCAATGCCTCAAAATGTGGCTGTATTTGGTGATATAGGGTCTTTTAAAAAATATGGATCATTTTAAAAATCTTTATTGAATTTGTTATAATATTGCTTCTGTTTTGTTTTGGTTTTTTTTTGGTGGGGGGAGAATCTTAGCTCCCTCACCAGTGATTGAACCCACATGCCCTGCATTGGAAAGGGAAGCCTTAACTACTGGACCACCAGGGAAGTGATATGGTCTTTACAAAGGTAATTAAGGTTAAAAAAAAATCATACGAAGAGGGCTCAAATCCTTAAGAGTAGAGATTAGGACACAGAGATGTACAGAGGGGAGACCTCAGGAGAGCGCAGGGAGGAGGTGCTCGTCTGTAAGCCAAGAAGGAACCAGTCCTATGGATCACCTTGATCTCCAACTATTAGCCTTCACAAATGTGAAAAAATAAATTTCTGTTCTTTCATCCACCCAGCCTGTGGCACTTTGTTCTGGCGGTGCTAGAAAACTGATACAGCTGCCTCCCCAGATTTAGCCTACCTGCACCTGATGCTGTGGGAACTTCAATTCTAGTTCTGTGTCCCTGGGAAATTCTTACACAGATCCTTAACGGGACACGTATGAGGAGAAATGTTTACTGAAGCATTACTTTTGTTGGCAGAAAGCAACCGGTATGTCTACTGTGACGGATAAATCATGCAGGCTTACTGTGGGGCAGTGAGCGGGAGGCAGAAGAGCCAGATTTAGATGGAGCCGCATGGATACATCTTCAGAATGTAGCACAGAGCAAAAAAATGACATTTATACAAATTAGAAACATATGTGCACAAAATGATGACATATTTCCTAAGAATATACTCCGAAAGATACATGTCAATTTCATCTGAATGGTTGCCTATAGGGAGTCAGAAGTTTGGGAGTTAGGTAAATACAGAAAACGTAAGAGACACGGGTTCGATCCCTGGGTTGGGAAAATCCCTTGGAGGAGGGCACGGCAACCCACTCCAGTATTCTTGCCTGGAGAATCTCCATGGACAGAGGAGCCTGTCCCCTGACAGGAGGACTATAGAGGGCTATAGTCCCTGGGGTCGCAAAGAGTCGGACACAACTGAAGCGACTTAGCACGCATAGAGAAAATAAGGAATTAAAAAAAACCACCAACCAAACAACAACGAAAAAAAAGAGGACTGGCTAGAGTCAGCAGTTAGGTCTGAGAGCCCTGGAAGAACCAGGGGGACTGTGTTGCCCCTGGAGATCTTTCCAGGGTACCCTGGCCTGACTGGACTTCACAGGTTGACAGGGCCTGCCTCTGGGTTCTCCGAAGGCCCATGTGCTCCTGGAGTGTTTCAGCCTCCTGGGCTCCACTGGGGAGCTTGAGCCAAGCCCAGGGGTTGTAATGGGTGGGGATGGTTTCTGGGACCCATGGGGGCAGGGGGAGGGGAGAGAACAGAGAAGAGGGGCTGGCAGAGAGGGAACGCAGGTGGGTGGGAGCTGACTCTGGCCACCAGGGACCCTCTCCTTCTTAGATTCAGGCCATCTGACCAAGAGTTTCCTGGCGGAGGTTCTTTCCCACAGGAGGCACTCGCTAAAGGGCTCTCACGGGGACAGAGAGCACACAGCTGCAGGGAACAGAGGTGCGCCCCAGGCAAGTCTCCCTCCCACCCCATAAATAGCCTGTCCCGGCTCCAGGGCCAGCAGAGTGAGCCCTGGGGAAGCGAAACTGGAGGGGGCTGGAGCTGGGAGGCAAGAAGGGGACCAGGACCATGCCTGCCCTGAGGGGTTGTTCCAGGCACATTTTCTGAGGCCCCAGGGATGAGAGCGAGGGCTGAAAGCAAGGGCTGACTTCAGCGAGGAACACAGGGCCAGAACAAGGGTGCACTTTCTCACAGGGCTGTCCAACAGTGCCCAGGGAGGTCGTGAGCACCCCACCATGAAGGTGCGTAAGCAGAGGTGAGATGACAAGATGGGACTGTGGAACGTGCCATCCCCATCTCAAAGACACTGTCTCTTTCGGGGCAGCTGGTGTCCGCGGAGACATCAGCCTGTCTCCCGGAACGCCTCTTGTCGTGTCCAGCCCATGGGGTGAGCCCGTCGCCAGTTGCAGGAAATAGCCTGTGCCAGCGCCCATTTGAAGAGTAAATATTAGTCTTTTCAAGAGCGATCTGTTCTCTGTCACTTGGCACAGAGGACACTGAACCGGTGTTGGGTGTTGGTGGGGGGGTTGCCTCTTGGCCCCCACACCCAGATGGAATCTCTGGACCGGGTTACTGCCACAGTGTAGCTCCAAGGAACAACTCTCCCCGCGTCCAAGTAGGTCTCCCCTCCCAGTGACCATGCGAGCTATGGGCACTGGAGCCCCTGCTTAGGGGAGGTTCCGATGGCATTGAGGCCCCAAGGCCAGGATGTAGCTCTCACATACTGTCAGGGCTGCTGCTGCACAGGCAGGGGACTGGATCTTTTGACCTGGACCTCAAAGTCTCCGGGCCCCAGCTCTGACATCTATCATTTAAAATCCTCTGATGACCAGGAAAGGGAAACAGCCTGTCACTGCGCCACCCTTTGGGGTGACCTTGTCCAACCACCCCAACCAACGGAGCACCCCTGCCCCAAGCCCTTCTTGCCTTCTTTAGTCGATAATTTTCCTCTCTTATTTATTGACTCCTCCATCGGAGGCTCAGCTCTATGAGCACAGGACCTCGGCCTTGGTCCTTGTTTAGAACAGTGCACACAGCAAGAGCTCAGTCACTATTTGCTGAGTGAACAGAATGACGTTAATACTGTGAAAATAATAAACCGGTATGATTCTCATGCCCTAAGCCTTGAAATCCCACTCCTTTGAAGCCCTTCTACCATGACAACCAGGGAAGGGGTGGGGAGGGGTGAAGCCATCTCTGGGAGCAGGGAGGATGTGGGGAGGGGAGGATGGAGGGAAGGAGGATCAGGGGCTGAGGATCAGGGGAGGACAGGGGGAGAATGGGGGCAGGATGGAGGTGGGGAGGAAAACCCAGCTTCGGTGAGTGATGGGAAGGGGAGGGGACACATCTCTCAGATCCTGGTTTAGGTTTCATTCTCTGGGATGAAACCTTGAAGGGAAAGGAATTGAAAACCGAAGCTAGAGGCGGGTGTGTCCCCCTCTGCGTTGGAAGACAGCCTCCAGGCAGCCTGTGGCTCTCAGGGGGCCCTGCTGGGTAAAAACAGTGGAGCTACAGATTTGAAGGCAAGAAGGTCAGAGTAGGCACCTTCTCCCAAACCTCCTTCCACTCCCAGAGGCCTGGAAGCTTCCAGAATTTCCTCTGCTCCATGGGGCACGGGGAAGGTGGCTGAGTGGGGACCCGTGGGCCTGTCTCAGCACTGCCGGGCCCAGTGCGGAGGTAAGAGCAGCTCATCCCCAGGGTGGGAATGGAGAGATGGCTGGGGCTGGAGGGGTCTGAGGAGCCAGAGTGAATTGAGATGGGGCCTAGAGCCGAGAGAACAGGCTGGGAGCCCGTGAGCGCCTAGCCACCGTGAATGTCCCCCGAGGCCTGAGAAGACTCTAGCCTAGCTTTGTGCCAGGCTTCTCTCTCTCCTGCCACAAGGCCACCTGTATTGGGCTCTGCCTCGTGTCTTCTTCACCTGCCTCTGCCGCTCCTGCAGGAAAGACAGGACGGACCCCACCTCAGCTGTCCCCCACAGCTCTTGCTTTCTGCCCCAGGGCCTCCGGAGTCAGTGTGGGACAACGGCAGGCATCCGCTTACACTCGGTCCTGCCCTGCCCAGCAGTGTGAGGCACTCCTTGGAGGGTCCCCGTGGACACGAGTTCCCACTGGCAGAGCGGCGACCAGCTCGATAACCCACCTGGAGCTTTGGCGCTCTAGGTTTCCCTGTGTCGTGTTTCTCTGTTCCCTGTTCCTGGTTCCTGGTCATGGGCTCTGATTTCTGGGGACTCAGGCAAAGTCACCTGAGCCTCTGTGCTAGAAGTGGCCCACTGGCCCTTGGTGTCCCCTCCCTGGCCCCCTCCATATTTCCCTGGGTTGCAGGAGCTAGAAGGCCCAGACCCCCTGACTGCTGAGAATTCAGATGCAACTTAGAGGGAAGCTCTTTGGGAGAAAGTGGAAGGCAGAAGGGGAGTGGGGGCCTCTCTTCCTGTGGCGTGGCAGCTGCTGGGTGGGATCTGGCAGGTGTGAGTTTTTGCCACAGCAGCCTACTACGCTCCTATTCCTTGTCACCAGTTTAATGGATGTGCAACTCGGACACTGACAATAATTTCCTTCAAGGTAGCAGCTGGGGTGGTGTGACCATGAAGCCAGGTGTGCCCTAGTTTCCATTCTTCCAAACTTTTATACGTTTACTTTCCTACTTTCAATCTTTTTCTGGGACTTCCCTTGTGGTCGGGTGGCTAAGACTGTGCTCCTAATGCAGGGGAATCTGGGTTCAGTCCCAGGGAACGAGATCCCAAATGCCGCAACCAAGACCTGGTACAACTAAGTAAATAAATAAATGATAAATGTCTAAAATCTCTTTTTGCACAGAGACTTGGAATGTTCTATAGGTCTGACCACTGACCCGTCACTGGTTTGGCTTCCTCTGCCATCTACCACACCCCCAGGCTCAGATGGAGGGAATACAAAGGGCCGTACACTTACCCAAAGAGGCGTCGCAAAGAAGACTGAGAGTCAGACTGTTGGTTGCCTACTCAATAGCTATCTTCCTCTATCAGATCCATCCTTCTTCCTTATTAGATGAACTTGCCTCTGGAAGCCTGGTCTCTCTTACAGCCAGGGCTTGCATGTGTGGCCTAGTCCTAGCCAAGGAGCCTGAAGAGAGTATATAGAAAGTAGGTTCTGGGATACCTTATTTTCCTGACAAAAAGAAACACACAGGAGCACTCTCCTCCCTGCCAGTGAATGGGGTCCTGTGAGAATGTGATGCTTGGAGCAACAGCGACCATCTTGCAATCAAGACAATAAATCTGAGGACAAAAGTCAACACATTGAGGATGGTAGAGTGGACAGGTAGGAAACACCCAGGTCTAAATTGACATTTATTGAGCTTCTGAATTAATCTTGGAGCTCCCTACTTCTAGCGGGCATCACCCTGGCAGGACCCCTTCCCTCTGGGCCACATAGAGGCTGGCTCAGAACTCTTCAAAGATTTTTTCATGCCAATATGCTGAGCTCAGAGACACTGGGACCTCTGGGAGCTGGGCTGGGACTATGGTGAAGCAAGTGAGGCACTGTTTTTGGATGCAGAACTTAAGGGGGTTGCAAAACTCAGTGGTAATCAGGATAAGTATTTTAATGTAATATTTAAAAAAAAATCAAAACTAATGTCAAAGCACAAAATGAACAAAAAAATCAATCAAGATTTGAAATAAAGACAATAAAGATTCAGGCTCACCAATTAGGTCTGCGTTTAGGTTTCTGTACAGGGCAACCGCATGAATCTGATCTATGACAGTTCATATAATGAGGCAGGGTTCTGGGGCTGTGAGAACTGACTTCAAGGCTGGGCTGCACTGATGACTTACTGGCGATCCCAAGTCCCTTCCCTCCTCTCTGGATTTCATCTGTCCTGCCTGGGGGCTGGGGCATTGCCTGGATGGCCTCCTGACCCATCTTCCTCATCCCCCCATGGCCTGCAGAGGGTTCTGCCCCTTTTTCTGGGAGGCTGCGTCTCCCAGGCCATCGACTCCTGGCTATTAATATCTCAGCCATCCCTGGCCTGATCAGGGTGTTTAATGACTGCCAGCTGTGGCTCCAGCCCCCTCCCCCAGGAGAGATAAGAGCAGTTCCTGTTCCCACATGGAGGGAACAGCAAGGAGCGGGGGGTGGGGGTGGGGTATCATTGCTTAAAACAGGCTCTGGGCAAGTGATGGGAACTGAGGCACTGATACCAGCTCTTCACTCCAACCACCCCTGCCTGCCAGCCAGGTGGAGGTGCCTGGGGATATAAATTCCCTGAGCCCACCCCCGGGGGCTGCTCTGGTCTCCCTGCCTCCTGCCTGGGCTCCGGTCCCTTAGGTCGGGTTCCAGCAGTCTTGGGTCTTCTCCCAGGTACCCCACAGACCTTACTTCAGCATGTTCCAAACCAGGTCCTCCCCATCTGGATGATGGACTGGCAGCTTTTCCTTGGCTCGCCCCTGGGGTTCTTCTCAGCAGCCAGAGTGGCCTGCCCCAAACCCACCCTCATCCCTTTGGCTTCATTTAAGAAGCCCCCACTGAATCCTGCTGCCAAGAGCCCCCCATACTTGCTTACTTAGATTCAGGTGATTCTGGCACCTCTTCTGCTCCCTTGGGATCTGGCAACTCCTCCCTAGTTCTCAGGAAGTACCCCTCACCTGGAAGATGCTCCTTATCCATTCTACTGGCAGACTGGTCACCCTCCTTGGGCATCCTGCTCCCTGGAGTGGCAAGAGTCGTCCACATGATGGCAGTCTGTGCCAGGATGGTGGGGGGGCTACTTGTCTCTGTCTTCCCAGAATGAGTCCACCTGAGTTAACTGGGCTTTGCCCTTAGGGTCTGGGGTCAGATGTGGTCAAGGGCCAGGGCCTCGCCTGCAGGCTACCAGAGGTCTGTTCTACCTGGGGTCACAGCTGAGTCCGGGGCTGGAAACACTGTCACAAGGGCTTGGTTGGAGGGCCCATCCTGGGTCTTCTTCATCCCAAGCTGTCTCTGGGATCATCACCCCTGTTTCCTCACCACCTCCTCTCTCTCTTGAATCTCATTCTGAAATGGATCTGAGTAGAGAGGCCTGACCTCTCTGTCACCTGGCCTTCTGGGGAGGGCCCTTCACTCAGGTATTTGGGTCCCTAAGGCCAAAATCACTGCAGATGGTGATTGCAGCCATGAAACTAAAAGACGCTTACTCCCGGGAGAAAAGTTATGACCAACCTAGATAGCATATTCAAAAGCAGAGACATTACTTTGCTGACTAAGGTCCGTCTAGTCAAGGCTATGGTTTTTCCTGTGGTCATGTATGGATGTGAGAGTTGGACTGTGAAGAAGGCTGAGCGCCGAAGAATTGATGCTTTTGAACTGTGGTGTTGGAGAAGACTCTTGAGAGTCCCTTGGACTGCAAGGAGATCCAACCAGTCCACTCTGAAGGAGATCAACCCTGGGATTTCTTTGGAAGGAATGATGCTAAAGCTGAAACTCCAGTACTTTGGCCACCTCATGCGAAGTGTTGACTCATTGGAAAAGACTCTGATGATGGGAGGGAGTGGGGGGCAGGAGGAGAAGGGGACGACAGAGGATGAGATGGCTGGATGGCATCACTGACTTGATGGACATGAGTCTGAGTGAACTCCGGGAGTTGGTGATGGGCCGGGAGGCCTGGTGTGCTGCGATTCATGGGGTCGCAAAGAGTCTGACAGGACTGAGCCACTGAACTGACCTGAACTGAACTGAAGGCCAACCTTGGTGAAGTCCTTGAGGCACCCACCAGGTGGCGATAGAGATGAGCTGGTCTGGTCTGACAGTGCCCAGAAAGGCAGGAAAGGTACTGGTGAGCTGGAGGAAAGACGGGGTGCAGGAGAAATTCTGCTCGTGGTCACCCCTATTCTACTCCCAGTTCATACACAAACTAGGATGTCTGCTCATGATCTCTGCTGGCCAGGAACCGTGTCTCAACTTCTCTCCATTCCTGAATGCCCCTCAACCCCTGGCAGGAGGGGGGAGTTGTGGGTGTGGCAGGGCCCCACCTCTGTCCTTTTTTATTTGTCCCTGTCTTGGGTCTCTCTCTCTTTTTCCATCCTCCTGGATGATAACTCTGCTTCTCTTCCCAGATATGACTCACTAATGGAGGGATTTTAGGCAGAGTGGTGACTGGGCCAGGACCAGGCAGAAAGTTTGCAGGAAGGGGAACACAAGGAGGTCAACTGGAGCAATGGCTTTGAATCCATCCCTTTCTGACCAGCATCATCTTCTTCACCCTGCAGCCTCTGTGTGTAAACCTGTTAGAGGTATTGTCTGTTTTTGGTGACATTTATTCTGTCCTCTGCCACCTGGACAACGGTGACATGGTCATCTCATGACCTGTGTGCTCCTTGGGTGTCGATGCCCAGACGTAACCATTTCTGGGACTGCGACAGCTCTGTCAGCTGTTTTGTATAGTTCCAAGAATAGAACTGTCTCTTCTTGGTTGGATTTAGGGGGCAGGGGGGGACACAACAAGGACGGGATATAACGTCACCACCCTCAGAGGAGAGAGGGTACCACTGAGCAATATGTGAATTGAAAGCCCTTAGAACTGTGTGTTCCTCACATGGAAGCCAGAGGGGTGGTGGCGTCTGACTTCGGTGACGATTTTGACCAGCCCTCCTTGGAATGGGGGGTGGGGGGGTTGGCCACGAGTTGGAAGCTGGTCCCCATTTTATCCCACATGGGAACACCAACCACCAGGAAAACCAGGATAATCCAACCCGGTGTTTATTGTTGCACAAGCCTGTTTGCAGTCCCGAGGGGATCTTCTGGCTAGGGCGTGGGTAGCAAGCCGTGTGGCCACAGGGGTGCAGGGAAGATACAGGCTGTGACAACCCCCAGGCTCTTGTCCAGAGGATACACGGGCCAGAGGACTCCTCAGCCACACTCCAGGGAGAATGGGAATGGGGTTCGGGGATGGTGCTAATAATAATATCAATGGTGATACAAATAAGCAAGAGGATCCAGCTGGTTACAATATATAAAAGGCAGCATAAAAGTCGGTGCTTTCACTTTCCCATCAGCAAGATCTGAGTTCAAATCCTGTCTGTGTGACAAGGTGAGGTACCTGCTCTGTGTGAGGCTCACTGTGATTTAGTGCCCACCTTGCTGGGTTGCTGTGAGGATGAAGGGGCCTGTGAGCGTCCATCATCTCTGAGCCTGGTGCTAATAGTTGGCACATTGGTGGGCAGCTCCCAAAGCCCATGAGGATCGGTAGGGCTGGAGGTAATCTCCTGGACTTGGTCCAGCCATCCCGGGGCAACTCCACCTTAGCGGGGACTATGGAGATAGCTCCCCTCCCCAAACTAAAAACTCCTTGTTTACAACCGCACCTGCTGGAGGCAGAAAAACTCATTCACTGCGAAGAGCTGGCAGCTATGAGGAGGCACTGAGGGAGGGGACTGCATGTTTGGAGAGATGCCTGAATGGTGTTGCTTAACCCAAAAGAACCTGATGTCAGCGGTGGCACTGTTCAGGCACTGTCTAGGTGGTGGTGGCAGGTGGCCTTTCGGGGCAGTACCCTAGTCGCCTGAGATAACAGCACACTCCCAAATGCACTGTCTGGGGATAGGCGGTGGCCTTTCTCCGATGGGTCGGATGGGTCGCGAGAGCTACCGGGGGTGGAATCAGGAGAGAGTACGCAGATTTCTTGCCTTCAATTGGCGGAGGGAGTCTTTGGGGGCGGAGTCTGAAGACTGAGCTTCACCCCACGTCTTCCAGGTAGGAGCTTCCAGCGTTCCTCCACCTATGTACCCTCGTCTCTCCAGGCAGGCGCAAAGGCAGCGTTCTCCAGGGGCTTCCGGACAGTGATCTGGGGGCCCTGGGAAGCCTCCTGAGCTCAGGGCTGGGGCTGACCTCGCCCGAGAGGTCTCTGCCCTCGGTGCCGCGCGGGGTGGCGGGCGGTGCCGGCGAGAGGGGCCGCCCACCCGCCTGGGCACCTGGCGGTCAGACCAGGGAGACTTCGGCCTGGAAGCTGGAGGAGCGGCCCGCACTGGGGCTGACGCGGGTCAGCATGGAGACCTGCGTGCTGCACGTGGCCCCGTTGCTGCCTGCGGACGGGTGCTGGTATTTGGGGTCCCAACCCAAGACGCCCTGCAGGTGCCAGCGCCGCCACTTCCGCCGCAGCTCTGCCTGCACCTGGGAGAAGGGAGAGTGGTCAGGCCCGCCCCAAGAAAGCCTCCTGCCATGCTGACTGGGCTATACTCCATCTAGGATGCGGAACCAGTCAGTCATATCCTCTTGAGGAGTCTAATGTGAGGGGCCAGATGCTGCTTTGGGCGCTGCAGAGATGGGACCTCCTTGGTGGAGCCAGGTCAAATCAAGCGATTGGAGTTGAGGGATGTGGGAGCCAGAGAGAATCAGAGAATGCAGTCTAGGGAGGGAGTGGGATGCTGCCCAGGGTGGCTGTACGCTAGTCTCCTGATCCTTGCCTTCTAAATCACTTGAACTCATCCAAGTAGATTTTTTGCTTTGTAACCAGGCTCCACAGTGACTCAACCTTCTCTTGCTGCCTCCAACCATCCTCGCTCACACTGCACATAGCCACCCAACACAGCACTTCTCACACTCTTCTCTCACGAATCACATGAATCCCCGGAGATTTTCTTAAAAGCAGATTCAAAGTCAGCAAGTCCGGGGTCGTCCCAGAAATCAGCATTTTAAGCAAGGTCCTAGGTGCCATCACTGACATACTAGTCTGAGGACCACCTTTGGCATAGCAAGGTTTGACCCTTCTCTGCTCTGCACATCAGGGTTTTGGGACCCTGGGGCTATGAGACTCTGTTCCCTGGCCCCCGAGGTCTGAGAGGGGCTTACCTCGCCATTCAGGAAGCAGTAGAGGATGGCCACCACGAAACCCTGGGGAGGAAGGGAGCAGGAGAAGTGAGGTAGACAGACTCGGAGAGCCCCAAGCCCTGCCCCGCCTGTGTTCCCTTGGTTAATCAAAGGGCTAAACATAGAGCAGGCGCTTAATAGATACTTATTACAATGGAAAGACTGGCATCTGGGGGCAAGAGGCCAAGGCCCCAGGAGAATCCCCTCCCTTAAAGCCCAGAGAAGAATGCAGCCTTACGTCCACAGTTCCTACCTGGAAAGACCCCACGACGAGCTCAAAGACCATTTTCACTTCAGCCTTAAAGTTGTCGGGGAAGAAGGCGAACATGACGTAGTGTACGCCAAACAGGGGGATCAGCAGAAGGGTGGACTTGGCCAATCTCCTGGGGACAGGGGAGGGGCAGGAGTGGGCACGCGTGTCCACACACGAGGGCACAGAAGACAGGGACACGGAGCGGGATGTGTGAGGATGGGCTGTGGGTTCTCACCAGCCCTACGTCCACAGGTTTCTGTTCCGTATCTGCAGTGCCTATATCCTCATGCCCCCTGGCCCTCCTCTCCTGAACAGGCTCATGAGAGAGAGAGCGTAACCCCTCTATTTCACTTCCTGGAGGAGAGCACAGAAAGGAAGGCCACTGCTGAAAAACCCAAGGATGATGATAATAGTGGTTATTTCAGGCTCCATGGCCACTAATAGGGACATTAAGCAATGGGACATCCTGGTTTCTTTTTCCCTGGTCTCAATTTCTCCAATCTGTATAATGGGGTGAGTGTATGTCAACATGGTCAAATAAGAGAAGTGGTTTTTCAGTCTCTACGTTGTGTCCAAATCTTTGGGATCCCATGGACTGCAGCACACCAGGCTTCTCTGTCAGTCACTATCTCCTAGAGTTTGCTCAAACTCATCTCCATTGAGTTGGTGATGCCATCCAACCACTGTAAACTTGGAAGTGCTTTGGGTGCTACGAAGTACAATGTTTTCATGAGAGCCCAATGTTTTACTGGACTTTGAGGGCCTTTGGGAAGAAGGCTTTGTCATTGCGTTGCTGAGCACATCTGTCCAAGGTCACTTGGGAGGATGGTGGGTGCTCAAGTTTATGCTTGGTCACCAGGGGTGACTTGGGGTCAACTAGCAAAGGCCTGTCTTTGGCTTTTGTGCTGTGTCCACTTCCCCAGGAGTTGCTACCTTTTCTGGGATCACACCCCTTCCCCCCACCTCCCCCTGACCAATACACGCAACCCCAGCATTCTCTGAAAGACCAGCTCTTCCTTTACCACCCTTGCGTGCTCAGCAGGGTCCACAGTCACTTGAAATGACTCGCCGCTTTCCGTGGAACAGGGCTCATCCTGGTTCAGGCCTCCCAGCCCCCTGACCTCATAGTTGGTCCAGGCAGCGTGAACCCACAGTCCTCTGGCTGCGAGAGGTCTGAGGGGTGGATGTGTCTCTGCCTTTATCTCTCCTGCCCTGGCAGTCAGTCCAGGGGAGCCTAGCCCTGAGCCTAAGGACCCACAGCAAACTGTGGGCAGAAGAGCTGGCCTGGCCCTACCCACTCCTTCCTGGACCTGGCTCCCCACCACACCAATATCCCCAGCCCTGCCCACCACTCTTTGGCTGCAAACCTATCCCACGCACCCGCGACTGACAGATGGAGGCTTCCTTTAAATTGAAGGCTTGTGGGGAGGTGGAGAGTGGGAGCTGACAGTCCCTCCACAGGGAGCTCCATCTTCCACTTCCCCCACCTCTTCTGCCTGCCGACAGCTGTTCAGTTTCCACCTCGCCCACGTGGACCTGGCGATGACCGGCTCGCTCTGCCTCAGATCCAAGCCCTTTTGAGCAGTTGTATGTTTGGGGGAAACAAGGCCCCGCAGGCAAAGTAGAGGAAGAGGGGGCACAGGCCTGCCGCGCTAGCCCTCTGGCCCGCTGAGCCCCTGCAGGGCCTTCCTTTCTCAAACTGGAAGGGAAGCCCCGCCTCCACACCCAGCAGGAGGGAGAGCTGTCACACCAGGAACCCAAGTCGTCTTAGTCTCATCAGAGAGAATCGCAGGATTCCAGAATAGAATCCTAAATCCAGCAGCTCGTGACATTTTTTCTAGCCAGATTAGAACCACAGCACAGATTCCCCAGAGAGAAGCCGGGCCCAGGAGAACATTCTAGAATCCCAGGACTGAAAGGCCCTGGTGGCACGCCCCAGGTTTGCCTTGTCTGTGTGGTGCAGATAATCGATCTCCTGTTCCCATCTGTGGGTGTATAGACTGACTCACCTTCCCACAGCCACCCGCTTTGTGTTTCTCTAGTTCTGTCTTCCAGCCTAGCTGTTCTCATGAAACCTGCCAGTTCTCTCATCCCCACAAGCACAGGAAAGCCCCTCATACCTTTCAAGCAAGGCTATGACCTCTGTCTCCAAGGGCACTGTGCCCTCCCCCCGCCATGAGGATGTGCTCCCAAACCTTTGAGGAGGAGGAGGGAGTATGGGTCAGTTTCCTCATCTGTGAAATGGGTACAATTTGGAGGAGACTTGGAGAAGGAAGCGGCAACCCACTACAGTATTCTTGCCTGGAGAATCCCATGGACAGAGGAGCCTGGCAGGCTACAGTCCATGGGATCACAGACAGTCAGACATGACTGAGCGACTAACACTTGGATGAGACGATATGGATGGAATGAGATGGAGCCTGGAAACCCCACTGCACACGCCCGGCGTGTAACCTGCAGGTGCTGTTACTACTCTCAGGGGCTACTGAGTCCCGAATATGGCTGTCTCCTTGGTAGACCTGGGGCTTCTCCTAGGCATCCAGCTACCACATCCCATTTTTGTGCCAGGCATGAGTCAGGCACTGGGCGCATGGTGTGAACAGGACACAGGTTATCCGCTGTCTTCTCGAGCTCCCTAGTTTAGCAGCAGATACACAGCAGGGCAGATCCCCTTCTAGGCAAGTTGTGAAGAGACGTAGGCCTGGGACTCACGGGCCAGGTGAGTGTGGGGTTGGGGATGTGTGGACTGAGCCAGGCCATGGGGTGGAGCTGGGCAGAGCATGCTGGCTACTTGGTGACTTTGGAGGGGAGCTTCTACGGAATGGGGAATGATCTAAGGACTGGAGCTGGGGATATTGGGAGGGCCAGGGCCCTGGGCCCGTACTCACGAGTACGGGCTGCTGTCACTCTTCCCGACATCTGGGGGCCGCAGTTTCTGAACCAGGATTCCAATGATGCGAATGAACAGGATGAAATTCACCTGGTGGGTGGGGGTCCAAGGTTAGGTGGGAGAGGGGAGGCAGGGTGTCTAGTCCCCTGGACTGATGGCCTTTTCCCCCAGGGCCCAGTTACCTGTCTATTGTACCTTTTTCCCAGCTCTTCCCTCTTCGGGAGAGTCGTCCAGGAACCCTCTTTCACACCCTCAAGGGCGGGACCTCCCCATTTGCTTTCTCTACTCTAGAGGAAGAACTTCTGGGGAAAGAGTTGGGGACAGTCCTGCCTCAGGCATCGATCAGGAAGTCTAGATTTCAGTTCTGACCTAGACGTGAATGTCCAGTGGGGCCTTGGTCAATTGCCTACCAGCTCCGGGCCCAGTCTCCCCATCCCTAAGTGGTGGGAGGAGGCCTTACCAAGATGGAGGCGAGGATGGGGGCCTTTATGATCCACCACAGTGAGGAGTTGATTGTGTCCCAGCATCTGGGGCAGGGGACGGTGGGAGAGAATGAGGGAGCTTGTACTCAGCCTGAGAGAGTCAGTCCTCCTCCCATCGTCCCCAGCTCTGCCCTGGAGCCCTTTAAAAACCACTGGCCCCAAGGCTGTTACTCCCCAGCCCCTCCTGATCCCACCCAGAGGATCTGCCCTGAGTGTCGGGAGCCAGGAGGAGGGGGCCGGCTGGCAGCTCACCCATAATCCTCAAAGTGGATCCTGATGATGGTCCACACCAGGGTGAATGTGCTGGGCACCCCTGTCAGGACCAAAGGAGAGAAAAAGAGGAGAGGGCATGGGAGAAAGAGGGAGAGATGAGGAGGAAGAACCAAGGAGGGACAAGGAGAGAAAAGGGAGGGTTTCCAATGTGGTCACTCATAGTGGCATACATAGACAGTTCACTCTGCAGAGATACTCTGCTGAGGGGGCGAAGCTTTAAGACTGAGGAACTGTGCCTGTCTACATAAAGGGGGAGTCTTTCTCTCCTTTTGGCAGAGGTGCTTTATAGATTGGCAGCATCCCTGTGTGTTTCGAGGGGTGAAGGGGAAGTGGAAGGATGTTCAGAGAGCCTGTCTGTCCCACAGGTCAGCCCGAGGTGCAGCTGGAGCCAGAGGGCGCCTGTTCAGGGGTCAGACAATTGGAGGACTTTTCTCGATCCTTGGCCGAGTGTCCTGCAGGTAGGACTTGCAGCCCAGCAAGGCCTAAGGGTGCAGGCTGGGTTGGTACCCGCCCCTCTAAAGAACTCCCCAAGCTTTGTCCCCTTGTTCCCATCCTGGCAGCCCTCCCTGGTACCATACCCCAGCCGATGAATATGTACCCCCAGAAGTACTTCCGCTCGGAGAAGAAGGAGACGGCGAGCAGGGTGTGCAGGTAGAGGCCCTCCACCAGCAGCCAGAAGAAGTTGGCCATGACACAGTACTGGAACAAGACCACAGCCGCCTTGCAGCCCACCTGCAGGGGAGGAGCAGGGAGCTGGCTCACTGGAGCAAGCAGGGGTCCCTGCCTGCCCACATTTCTGTCAGGTGAAGAACTGCAGTACAGCCAACTTCCCCCTTAGCTCTAATTTTAGACCATCAGATGCTTTGGAATAAGCTCATAATTTTAATTATCCACCCATGAATTTATTATCTATTTATCTTCCTATTATATATCTATTAACTCATCTACCCACCCAGTCATCCATCTACCCGCCTATCCACTTATCCATATCCTTACCCACCTACCCCCAGCATCCACTGTCTAGTCACCCATCTTTCTTCCTACCATCCATGCATCCACACATCATCTATCGGCAACCAGCATCTTCCATCTGCCAAGCCATCGACACACTCACCCAGGAATCTCTCCATTCATCTATTATCTACGTACCAGACATCCACTACAGACTCAGACCCCTGGGCATCTCTTCATCCATTCATTTATCTGCTTGTCCATCCCCCCACCAATATACCCCACCCTGCTACCCATCATCTATCCAATTTTTCATACTTCATCCTTCTATCCTTCCACCTACTCAAGTCATCCACACATTATTTACTCAGCCATCCAGCTACCAATCCATCCACTTACCACCTCTGCTACTCAATCACCTTATTCCAATTACTATGGAAAGTAGCTGGAAGAGGTATAAGGGAGAATTCTTGCTTTCATTAGCAAGAGTCCCTTGAGCGTGTAGGGAGAGGAGCTGTGGACTGTCTCGGGAGCCTCAAGGCCAGGGGAGGGAGGGGAGACAGACTGCCTGTAGCAGGGGGGGCTGTGAGCTGTAAAGCAAATGGGGGCGGTGAGATGGAATTGTTGGGGAAAGATAGGGACAGAGAAGAGGAAGAGAAGGAGGATGAAGAAATTAGGAAAAAGAGAAGATGGGAGGGGTGCTCATTCCTCTTGGGGGCTGAAGAAGATAGGTGAAGAATGGGTTCCCTAGACAGGTGGGTGAGGACGAGGGAGAAGTCAGGGACACCCCTGGGGAGGGCAATCAGGGGCTCTGGGAGGCCCAGCTGGCATGATCAGAAGGTCTTCTGGACCCTCTGTCCTCTCCCAGAAACAATCTTCCATTTCAAAGTGAGCCCAGATACATGTAAGCCAGAGCTTAGAGACACCGTCCTCCAGATGTCTTCTGTTTTTCACTCCTCCCTGTATCGACCTCAGGTTCCCACCATTCTCTCCTGTGCCCTTGGCTTTGAAGTGTCCTCAGAGAGCAGACTTCACTCCTCTCCTGGCTGGAAAGTCCTGCCTCAGGTCCCTCCTGCTATAGGTAGTCTGTTTCCCCTGCCCTCCCCCATTTGCTTGACAGCAAGAATAACTCAGATCTTTAACAGGACAACTATCTGTGCTGCTTCTCGCCTTAGAAAAGCTTCACAGAGCTGCTAATGAATAGGGAAGCCACAGTTATTCTCAGCAAGTGTGCTGGAGGCTGCAGGCTGCTCCCTAGGCTCTGGGGCTCATGTCCCACGGGTCTGAGCCCAGCTCCCAGGCGGGGTCATCTGAGGCACTCTGGGAATGGCCAGGGGGTCCCTCTTGGTGTTCCCTCCCCCTGAGACACTGAGATTCTACCATCACTCTCTGCAGAGATTCACTTTCAATCTCACTCTTTGGGGAGAAGGTACTGTTGACCCCTGAAGTAACACACTACCTCTGAGGTCACTCATGAGGCAGTGAGTCACTGACCACAAGGGGTAGACGGGAGCCAGGACTGGTCTCAAGCTCTCTGTCTCTGCTCAGGGCTGCAGGGCACTCAGGGAGGGGCTCAGAATCACCTGGAGACGGACTCCTTAGTGATGGGCAATGACTTCTTTAAATGCTCTCAATCTCCCTTCCCTAGGCAGGTCCAGAGTGACTGACGGCAGGGGAAGAAACAAAGAAAAGCAGGGCAGTGTGGGGTGGGACTGACTCCAGGTGGCCATGGGGGGAGGAGAAAGGGGGGCACAGTGAGCAGAGCCCTGGGGATGCAGATGGCAGGGAGGAGGGTTGGAAGGAAGCTCAAATGTCCTTGCATGATGGGGAAACTGAGGCAGGGAGTTCCTTAAGGTCTCACCATGGGAAGTTAGCAGTGGAGGCAGGAAGGGGGTTATGGGCTGTGGCACTGAGTGTCCCCTTTCCCACCTAGGAGAGGTGTTTCTCATCGGCAGGAGGAGGTGTGTGAACCCCCAGATAGCCAAGCACCCCCGCCTGCTGTGGGAGGGAGGGTCAGACAGGAGTTTGGCCATCTTTGGAGAGAGAGAAAGAGAGAGGGAGAGAGAGGGGAAGGAGAAGACAGGAGGGAGGAGAGAGAGAAGAGGAGAGAGGGCAGAGGGCGGCAGGCCTGGACGGGTCCTCACCGAGCCCTTGGAGCAATGGTCCGTCTCCCCACTGCTGAAGAGGGCCAAGTCTTTGGTGAAGACGGCGGCGGCCCTCAGGATGAAGGATATGAAGAGGTTCATGTGGATGTAGTTCCGTGTGCAGCGGAGCTTCCTGTGGGAGGCGGCCAGATCCGGGAGGCCGAAGAGGGCCTCAGACCCCCACCCCATCCAACACATCCAGCTGAGAGAGGCGAGGACTCGAAGCCTCTGAATGCGGACCCTACCCTCAAGGGGGACCCTGTCCCCCGGCATCCTATCCACATGTGCAGCCTGGCTTGCCATACCTCCTTCCAGGGCACAGGCCCCTGGTGACCTATCCCCCGGTGACCGGCACCCTCTGAGGGGCGAGGCTGACGCAGGGGAACACTCTGAGTGGCCTGCTGTCTCGGGGGGAGGCTGGCCTGGCAGGGGAGCTGGGGCAGGACTGAACAGGGGCTGACCGTGGAGCGAGGAACAGCATGCCTGGGTGCGGAGTGACCTGGTCGGTCTGCTCTGAGGCCTGTGGCTCGGGCTGGTCCTCACCTGAACAGGCTCAGGATGGCCGTGGCAACCAGGAGAGTGGCGAGGGACAGGCTGTAGCCGATGGTGTAGCCGGTCTTCACAGAACTGTAGAACACTGTCTGCTGCTGCTAGAGGGAGGGGCGTGAGGAGCTTGGGTGGGGTGAGGGGCGCTCACCTAGGGGCGGGGTGCCCTGTATATCCTGCCTCCCTCCCCTGCCCTGGCAGACGAAGAGGCTGAGGCCCGGGGCTCCCAGTCCCCAGACCCCCTGACTCCCTGGTTTCCACAGGCGAGTCAGGGCTGCTTCCCAGGGTGGGGGTGGGGATTGATCTCAACTCTGCTCTGCTCCTCACAGGAGAAATGTCAGTGGAGGGAGGAGCAAAAATGCCAGACGTTCCACTGGCCCACCCATTCATCCTTCAGTCACGTGTCCAGCAGAACTTCTGGGCCAACTCTGGGCTTGGTATCCTTGGGCATAAGACTGCTCACCCTTCAGACCCTCACATGAAGCCCTCCCTCCCCACTGAAGACAATGGTAAAGAAGACACTGTTGCTATTTAGTCGCTAAGTCTTGTCTGACTCTTTGTGACCCCATGGACTGTAGCCCTCCAGGCTCCTCTGTCCATGGGATTTCCCAGGCAAGAGTACTGGAGTGGGTTGCCATGTCCTCCTCCAGGGGATCCTCCCGACCCAGGGATCAAACCCAAGTCTCCTTCACTGACAGGCAGATTCTTTACCACTGAGCCTCCAGGGAAGCCCAAAGAAGACACTAGGGGTGGGCAGTGTCACAAATCTGTGATTTGTCGGGGCTGGGGTGAGCAGGAGGAGGGCATTCTGGCCTTTCTGGGGAGGTGGGACAAAGCTGGATGCTGAGGGCTTCCTGCTGCCCCCTCCCCTAGGATGCACACACAAAGCCATGGTTACTGGGCAGCCCTTCCTTCCTCCCCACTTCCCACTCCCTGCTGGAATAGAGGCCAGTGGTTAGAAAGGATTTAGTGGATTTAGATCCTGCCTGAGGATCTGGTGGGCTTTGAAGGCCTCTGAGAAAATTGCTGCCCTCTTGGGAGGAGTAAAAGTCTCTATCTGTGAAGGGCATCGGAAGTGGAACAGAAGTCATCTCAGACAGCCAGACTGTGTTCACACATCAAAGCTGTGAGGGGCTCCTAGCTCGGGACTCCAGTCATATTCCAGCCTCCTCATCAGTATCTCTCCCTGGCTTCTGGCTCCACATCCTTAGATAGACCACTGACGGTCTGCTCCAGGGCAGCTCCCTGCCCTGGCACTGAGGACAATGGCCCTGGCCCTGTCTCTGACTGGCTGCTGGGTATCTGAGGCCAGTTCCTTCCAGGATCCGTACCTCGGTTTCCCCTCTGTGTGAGACAGGGGGAGGGGTTCTGTAGGCCCTGCCATGTCCAGGGCTGGAGCAAGGTTCTTGTGAGGGAATGGGGTGGGCTGGCCTCAGGGTGATGCTTCAGCTTTGCTGCTGTGGGTCATCCTCCTGGACCCTTCAGGGGAGCCAGGGGAATGTGTGCCTGGAGAGGGAGGAAGCTTGGGGAGGGCAGATGCCAGGAGTCCTGGCTCCTACACAGAGGGCAACCATGCCCCTTGGTGGGAGAGAGTGGAAGGAGGCAGCAGGCCCGGGCACTCATGTGTGTGTGCGTGTGTGTGTGTGTGTGTGTGGTGCATGGAGGCCCACCTCATCCACACTCGATGAATTGTCATCCAAGCCACAGGCAACGGGGTAAGGGCCAGGCTCCAGGGGCGTCCAGCCCGCTTCAGTGCAGCTGCGGCTCACGTTGCGGCCTGGGTGGAGGGTGGGGCGGAGAGGAGAGAGGTTGAGGTGGGAGCTGGCAGGTTGGAGGAGCAGGCGTGGAGGCTGTCTATCTGTGGGCTCAGCCCTACTCTTATCACCCGCTGCAGCATCAGGTTCCAGCTGTGCTGACCTAGATGCCCAGGACATCATGGGGCAGCCTGGGGCAGTGAGAAGCCCCTCCAGGGCCACCAGCGGACCCTCCCACACAGATGACAGGGCAGACATTCCTGCCCCTTGCTGTGTATAAACCTGACCTCAGGGCGATTTAAACCCTGATCCTCATCACAGGCAGCCTGGATCCTTGGCACAGACTGACCCCTGACCCTTGGCATGAGCTGAATGCTGACCCCTGTCACAGGGCCATGGATGCTACTGTGTCGTTTGGTTTCTTGGTCCCGTGTGTACAGACAGCAGCCTTCTGGCTGGGGTAAGGGGCCCAGGCCTGCCCAGTTGTCCTGCGTCAGTCTGCCTGGGCCTATGGGTCTGGGTTTCCTCCCACACCCTGGGGCCAGGGTTCAGATGTGCTGCTGGGGAGGGACCAGAGTAAGGCAGGAGGTGGGTGAGAGCTGGAGGACATCTTGTAAAGGCACAGATGTGAAGTCCTGACACATGGAGAAGTGGGAGTTCCTGGCAGGAGCACCTGCCCAGGCAGAAGCAAGCACGAGAAGAATTGAGCCGCACAGGATTGCAGAATCTCGGGGCGGAAGCGCTGAGGCTGGGTTCCAGGGCAGTGCACTGTCTTCTGTCCCTGGAGGCCCGGTGCTGCAGCCAAGGGACAGGACCATTAATGGGCCATGTGAGGCGAGGGGTACCCCCTAGGGTCCCCCTCTTGAGGGCAGGGAGGGGCTAGATAGGAAATGGGCGAGACAAAGAGGAGCCCCCTCGCCTCTATCCCAGGACTCCTTACAGAGACACCGAGTCCAGGAGAAAGCCCGAGAGCCCGCCTGCCAGGCTTGTTGTGGGGAAGGGAGGGAGAAGGAGGAGGGAGACGAGGAGGAGGAGGGAGAAAGGAGAGGCAGAGAGGATGAGAGGAGAGAGAGCAGGTAGGAGGAGGAGGTAAGAAGTTGAGAAAGAGGTGGGAGGAGAAAAGATTAGGGAAAGAGATGAAGCGAGTTGATGAGGAGGAACTGAGAAAGAAGATGGCTCCTGACATCCTTGCCCTCTAGCTGCTTCCTCACCTGAACCACCACCGTCAGCACCACCGTCAACATCATCACCATCACCATCATCACAACGGACGTTTTGAGAACTTTCCCCAGGTATACTGGATAGAGCACTTTAGGCACATTATCTTTCTGGAGCCCCTCAATTATCACAGTTGGGAAGACCAAGAGGCTGGTCACTTTTCCAAAACCACATAGGAGATACAGGGTAGAGCAGATGTGGTCCCCACAGTCTTCCCAGGTAACTTTGACCCTCATCTGCACTGAGGCGACTGAGGACTTAGTTCAGGTGTCCAGGTGCAGAGCTGTAGGAGGCGGGAGGAGTCAAGCTTTCCTGAGCTCGGGGAGGGTCACTGCACATGTCTAATGTTTCGAAACTTTGCTGTGTGCTCAGAGCATCCCAGGTAACTCCCTATTCACTATTTCCCTGAATCCTCCTGGCTGCCATTTGAAGGAGGTGCTTCTCACCCTACTTTCTGGATAGGGAACTGAGGGATGGCTACGGGTGGGGGGATCTCCAGGAAGGAGCGGTCGGCTGGGTCTCTTTCCACTGTGAGGTTCCTTCCTGCCACTGCGGCAGAAAGGACTTTGCAGAGGAAGGGGCACTGGGCTAGGCCAGTTTCCTGGCTTACACTTTTTTCATCTAGTTGCCCAGGAAAACACACCCTCTTTCCCCTACAGATTCAGCCCCTAACCCAGTCTCCTATTCCTCACCATCATTTTCAGAGGCTAAGGCCACCAAGGATAGCTGTGCAGATTGCTCACTGCACAAGGGCATCTGGCTGATGGACACGGAGGGGTAAAGTGTACTTCCTATTCAGCTTGTCACGAGGTGGGCTCAGTGAGCAGTTGACTCCACCTGAGGAAGAGCTGCCTTCTCTCATCAGCCTGAAGGCTCCGGTGGGGGCCCCAGTGAGGCTGGTGGCCTCCGCGTTAGCCAGATGGTGGGCTAGAGTTCCGGTTCTCAAGTGAAGGAGCTGCCTTCTCAATTCCAGCAGGGACAGAAGGAGGAGCCTCAGGAGGGATGCAATTAGCATAGTGTCAGAGTGGAATGCAATTAGCAGGCGCTTCCAGGGATCTGAAGGAAGGCTGGTTGCCAGGCTCTGCTGAAGGGAGCATGATGAGAGCTGCCCCAGGGAGCTCAGCTCCTACTTGCCCAGGTGCTGGGTGCCCCTGGAAGAGGGCTGGGCTAGGTGGTTGCTAATCTGGACTGTGACATGCCTGTGGCTGAGGCATGTCACAGAGGCCACCCTCAAGGACAGCACCCAGATCTCCTTGACTGCTGAGCACGCATCCCTGAGCACTGGGGAGCAAAACACAACTGCCTCACAGAGACCATTAGATCCCCCTCCCATTCTCACTTTACAAATAGGGAAATAGGCCCAGAGGGGGAAAGGTCACCTGGAGAGAGAGACTTTTTGCTCATCCTCTCAATTCTTATCTAGGTCCTGTCCATCACCACCCCTTCCCACCCCAGCCCTGCTCCTCCTCCTGTCCTCCCCCAGCTCATCAAATCCATACCTGAGTGGGGCACGCTTGACCTCTCCCTCCCTCTTCCCCCACCTTCCTGCTTCCCTCCCCTGACTTGGCGTCCACCCAAGTCCAAACCGTCATCATCTCTCCTCTGCCCTGGGGTTGGGTTTTCCCATTTGTACTCCCAGAATCCTCTCTTCTCACAGAAACCAGTTATCAGTTAAAAATCCCCACCTGGACTGTGTCCATCTCCTGCGTAACCTCCGTCATGGCTTCTGAGTGAACTCAGGAGAGCCCACGTCCTGTCAGTCCTCCAGGGCTCTGCCCGCCTGCTCCCTGTTCCCTCCTCCCTCTCCCGAGCTCTCATGGCCTCCACTGAGTTTCTTCAGGGCTCATACCACAGGCTGTGGATCCTCTGAGAGACCCCCCGGCCAGGATCTTTGAGACTCTTTCCCAGCCCAGGTCTTCAGACAGTAGTCCCAGTATCATCTCCTTGTGGAGGCCGCCAGGACAGCTGCCTTAGGGTGCTTCTGCCTCTTCTCTCTCCCAACACTGCTTACTACTTATATTTGCATATGTTTTCTTGCTAAATGTCTCTCCAACTAGAACATGAGCTCCCTGAACACAGAGCATTTTATCCTTCTGACCCATGCTGCGTTTGTCCAGCCCAGTGCCAGTCAAGCTAGTAGGTGTTTAATAAACATTCTCTGAATGAAAGCATGACTGACTATGTGCCCTAAGCCCCTTTAATTATTCAGTAGCAAGACGCCCATTTCCTGAAGAGGTTCCCCCTTTTCTTTTCTGCCTTATATGCGCACATTCACTTAAGCAGGACCTGACAAGTTGTGTAAGAAAGGCCAGTTTCCCAGAGTCTGAAAGGTCATTGCCTCCAGGTAGTGAAAGAATGAACCAAGACCAGCCCCCTAAAATGGGAACATGGGAGCCATAACTGTCTATCAGTTATCAATCGCTAAACAAATATTTAGTGAGCCCTTCCCACATGCTTATCTTTCTGGGAAGAGCTAATCAGATCCCATGAGCCCTTCAGAGAACTAATAGTGCAGCCTCTTCCAGGAAGGCCCCCCACACCCCGACTGGTCTAGCCCCTTGAGCACCCCCTTTGCCTTCTCACTTCCTTGAGAGGTGATTCCTCATTCCGGCCACCTCTACTCCTGCCACCCAGCTCCCGCCCTTCAACCTGAGGTTCTTACCTTGAATGGGGGAGAAGAGCTTAAAGATGAGGGGACAGGCCAAGACAACCACCTGGCCCCTAGGGGTGGCTGGCCAGCAGGTGAGGTTGTCCCACATCTTGCCGCAGCCTGCAGGGTGAAGGCAGAGGACACACGGGTCAGCGTAGTCACCAGGGGCCTCCAGCCTTGGTCCTGAGCCCACAGGCACCCACTCTTTTCCTCCTTGTCTAGGCTCCCACCTTGAGGAGAGGGGAGACAGGGAGGGAGGGGAAGGAAGCACAACTACAAGTCCACGGTTTTTGGTGAGAGACAGAGCTTCCCTTGTGTGTTCCGAACAGTGGAGGGGGTTTGTTTGTTGCAGAGATTGTGAGGAAGAGCTTCCCCAGCATTCGATGCACAGGCGACAGGGATACCAGGCCAGCATTTTGCGCAGTCCTGCACAACGGTGAGTTGTGTAGCATCTGGGACTCTCAAACGAGTTGCTGGGCATTTGCACAGACGAAAACATTTTGTAATGACAAGAGGCTAGACTCTTACTCCATTTTACAGATAAACACAAGGCGCTTATTGTACGGGTTTGACAGTACAAGTTTTCCAGGAAAGAAGCAGCCAAGTAAAGAGAGAGAAGGCTGGGCTTTGCTGTGCTCTGAACTTTACTAAGAGTTGTTCAGTGTTTTGGAAAATCACGTTACTTATGGCAATGCTGCCCATGAACCTGGGTCAGTGATGCAACCAGCATATATATCAATCTACATTTAAAGCTCTCACATTCCCAGAATTTATATTTATAGGTACAACCTTTAGACTCTGTCTTCTTATCTTTTGGTGTGATTGTGCTGGAATGTGTACACAGTATTTTATTATACATGTCTTTATTCTATTTTTGTTTTACGTTATAATTAGGACATCATTAAAAAAAAAAAAGGTGCCTGTCCTAAGTTTCATTTTAGAACAGTAAAGGAGGCAATAGAAAACAGTTGTTATAAAAAGGAGCTGTTGGGTATGACAGGGTGATGAATATACTGGGGTTTATCTAGTTCTTGAGGAGTCTTCATAAAACAACACCAAATTACCATATGGACTGTAGCCCACCAGGCTCCTCTATGCATGGGATTCTCCAGGCAGGAATACTGGCTGGAGTGGATAGCCCTTCCCTTCTCCACGGGATCTTCCCGACTCAGGGATCGAAGCCAGGGCTCCTGCATTGCAGGTGTATTACTTACCATCTGAGCCACCGGAGAAGCTCACCATAAAACAAATGCCTCCAACCCAATAAAATTGTGAACTGTGACAGGGGCTGGTGCTTAGGGAGTGAATTCGGATAAAACCCTATATCACAGGCTGTGTTCTCCACTGTGCACCTGTTTACCTCGGCTGGTGAAGCCTGCACAGTGGGGTCTCTAGGGGTCCACTTGAATAGGCAGATGCCAGTGCTGTGGTCTTGCCTGTTCAGGGCCTGGGTGCCCCTGAGGAACAAGGACTCCTCTGGATGCCCTCCCCCGAGGGAGGTTTAATTGTCTCTTTGCAACACTGCCAGTCCCATAGATTTACTCAGGAAACCCAACCCCTGAGCCAAAGTCAACGCCAGCTGGGCCAAACCCAGCCCAGCCCAGGTCCGAAGGTTCACGAGTTCCCAAGAACGGGGCCTGGGAAGAGGAGGCGGAAGGACATCCCCACTCGGGGAAGAGCCTTGAGCCTCTGGATACTAACGTGGGCCAGCAGTGGGGAGGGTAGGGGGTACCTTCTGGGGCTGCAGGAGCCAGGGGGCACCTGCAGCTGAAGGCTGAGAACACCTGGACCTCCGGGGCCTGGCCAGAGAGCATAGGCTCCCTGCCTCGGGGACCCCATCCGCTACCACCTGTCCTATCCCAAGTGGCCTCACTAGGGCTACCGTCTCTCTTCCATCGCTGTGCCCACATCTCTGGAGGCCATGTAGCTGCCAGCCAAATCTTGCTAGATGCTGTTAATGGTATCATCAGCAAACACTTATGCAGCCTTTATATGTGGGAGACATTGTTCTACCCTCTTTACGCTAAGAACTTATCTAACCCTCCCATTCTACAGACAAGCAGCTGAAGGACAGAGCCATTGCGCAGCTAGCTCCAGGTCTCCGGCAAACTGCCTGCCCTCTGCCTGGTCTGAAGGCCTCGAGACCCTCTCTCTGGGAACTCTGCTTGGCTGGTCTGTGGACCACCCTAACAATGCTGGGCATGCCCCGGTTTGCAGGCCAGCTATTGTGTCTGGGTTCTTGCCAGGCTTCGGGCTCTCTAGATTTCCAGTGGCCACCCGGATCAGGAGTGGATTCAGAACTGGGTGTCCTGAGCTCAACTTCACCAGAAGCGGCACAGAAAGGAGGGAGCCTGGGCTCTGTGCCCCCGGGGCGGCCACATTTGGCCTCAAGGAATCTCACTACAACCGGGGCTGGGCTGTGAACTGCTGGGGCACAGGCTGGAGGACGGGGTGGGGCTGGGGGGAGCCAAGGAAGAGGGGCCGGTACCTAGTCAGAGAGGCTTACTGCAGGGTCAGGAAGCTGAGAGGGGTTGACAGCCAAGAAAATGCTGGGCATCGGGAGCACCTGTGGTTGTGAGCTGGGTCCGGGAGTACTCTCTGTGTGTCTGCCCCAAGGAGGCCACACAGGTCCCACCGCACTTGTCACCAGGCCCACAGAGACCCAGGGCCCAGGCTGGCTATGCGTGCCCACAGTGGGGCTGCAACCTCAATGGGAAAGAAAGCTCAGCCTGGGTGGGGGATGGCAAGGCAGGGTGGGGGCCTCTGCTGTGTCATTTTATAGATGTGTGTGCACAAACACACACAATGACAAGCACTCCCTGGCACACAGAATCACAGACGCACATGCAAACATGCATACAGGTAGGCTTACTTGAACATGGAAGAACCAGACATAAGCAAACAGAGGCACAGAGAGACACACACAACTCATGGACACACATGTACAGACACGACTGAGCATACCACAGACATTCACACACACACACAGCACACACCAGGCAGACATATCCAGGCAGGTCCGGGCTTACACAGACATATGCCTCAAACATACAAAGACACTCAGAGTCAAACACAGGCTCCAGAGGCACAGATGCCCTAGACAGACATGGGCCAGGAGTGCACAGCCAGATGTGCACACACAGAGTCCTGCACAAGATCATGGGCAGACTCACCGCCCACAGACCCTTCATGGCCTCCTCTGCATCTCAGGCCTACTGCCTGGTGACAGAGTGTTGGCTTCCTACAGGCACCTTGCGCCAGCAATGGCCTCATTGGGATCACAAGGGCGGCCTGCCCTCAGGGCCTGGGAGGTGCTCTAGTGGGGCCTAGAGTCTGGTGTCTGGGCCTCTCTGGGCTGCCCATGATCCTGGATCTCACTGTTGAGACTTTCCAAGGCTGTGTGCAGCCTGGTCTTGACTTCCTTCTGCAGAGGCAGGGGCCGGGGGGCGTACAAAGTGTAGGCAGGTCTGGCTGACCCTCCCCCAGGCCATAGTTTCAGGGGCCTGAGAGACAGAGGGCCATCCTTCCTTGAGAGCTGGGAGAGGCAAAGGCCATCTGTGATGCTGCACACACTCAGTGCTGCAGGAGGTGGGAATCAGAGCCCAGAAGGAGGGACTTAGGCTGGGGTTCATGACTGTCAGCCTCAGTGAGATGAGGGGACAGGGGAGCCAGGAGGAACAAATGCTCCCTGCTCTTGAGCCAGGCTGCTATGTAGCTGTAATTCCAGCTTCAGGGGGGTGACCTCTGGGAGAGAGACCCAGAGCTGGCCCAGGCACCCCACTGCTTCAGCCCTTCCCCCTCCCAGAGAGGCATGAACTCTACACCCACTCCCCACCCGCCAAAGGCAGTCGGCCTTGGCACCTTCTGACTTCCCAGACTCTCTGCTTCTCCACATCCTGCCCTCCCTTGTGAGTCTGGCTCCAGCAACAGCTCTTAAAGGAAGCCCTCTATTTCCTTCCATTCTCACCCAACAGTTGCTGAGCCAAACGTGGGGAGCACAAGATTGGGGAGTGAAGATCAGGGGGTGATACCAGGTGATCTGATGGCCCTGTCGCCAGGCAGCCTCGACCTGAGGGTGGAGCGGGGCTCACGGTGAGAGGGAGGTGGGCTACGTGGAGGGAGGAGGGTTCTCTCTTGCCACCAGGGGCCTCACCTGCTGTTTCATTCTCCAGCTGCGCCTCCTCCAGGCACTGCTCATGCTGTACCGCGATCATCCGCAGATAGTCACACTCTTCCTGCTGCAGCCCCACCGCCCAGCCGCCCTGGGGGAGCGAGACAGGGAGGGGGACCCGTCAGCCTCATTCATCCACAGCCTACCTGTCCGTCCGGGGGCTCCAGGAGCATGGGGCTAAGCAAGGCCCAGTCACCGGACTGACCCAAGTTCCAGACTGAACCCCTGCCCCAGTCTGAACTCGACCTTAGACTGAAGTCTGACCTTGACCTAGATCTGACCCCAAACTCTTATCCAGTGTCCCCTGCAAAGCCCTCTGCTGTGAGGGCCCTGTCATGGCTTCCTGCTGGTTCCAGCAGTACTGTGGCTGTAATAACACCATCTCTGTGGGTGGCACAACTCTGGACAGAGGTCAGAGGGCCTCTCCTTGGAGCCCAGAGCTGGCCCACTGGATCCTCCAGCTTAGGCTGGGAGCCCTAGGTCCCTGTTTCAGTCTCTGTGGATAAGTGGGGCCTGGCAGGTGCTACCTTGTTTTGAGTTGGACCCTGGCTTCTGGTTCTCGGAGCCAGGCCTGGGAGGAGTCCAGACTCCTGGCTGGCTCCATCTTTCATCCTCTGTCCCCATTCCTGGTCACCAGTCTGGGAAGGGAATGCTGGTCCTCCTTGACCAGACCCTCCACCCTGCTTCTTAGCCTTTGAATAATTCAAGCTGTAGCAGATCTAGTGAGGGTGAGGGAAGTCTCAAGAAGTAAGAGAGGACCCTCTAGAATGGCTCATGATCCAACCAGGCCTCCTCTCGCAGAGGTCACTGAGAAGCCCAGGCTTTTCCCCTCCCTCCGCTGTGCCCTGGCCAGGGATTAAGGGTAAAACTTGTGTGCCAGGGAGATATTGGCATTGGGGCGGACATGTGAGTAGGGATGACAGCTGCCCAAGTATAGCCGGAAAAAACAGGTCTTGGGAGTCAGGTCTTGTGGAGAAAGGTGTGGTAAAGGCCTCAGTAAAGGAACCACTGGGCTGGTGGCAGTTTCTGCCAGTCTCTTTGGCATTAGGGAAGTGGCTACCACCCCACTTCCTCATCTCTGCCCAGGGAGAAGAATGTCACAGTCCCCAACAGGGCTGTGGGTAGAGTCCCACAAGATTGCTCCAGAATCAGAATTTCTTAGTGTCTCTTCCAGCTTGTCCCCCTCACCCTGGGACAAGGTCTTGGCCCTCAGTTTCCCTATGGGCCAAATGGACTTTGGCCCCCTCCCCTGATGACTGTAAGGTTTCTTGCAATAGGGTTTTGGGGAGACCACAAATGTGTTGGGGGTTCCCCTTATTTCCTTCTTTTAAGGAGATTCCTGTCTGGCCCCTAGGCACCAAGGGTGTGACTTTAACCATTGCTCTAGACAAGTCAATCCCACTGTAAGCACGTGACTCCAAAGAGGGACCACAATCTTAAATCTCATACCTTTTCTTTTAAACAGATATATGAACAACTGTATCATGCTCCATAATAGATCTGTGTTACTTTCCATATGTCAGCTTTTAAATGACTTGTGCTTAGTCACTCAGTTGTGCCCGACTCTTTGTGACCCCATGGACTGTAGCCTGCCAGGCTCCTCTGTCCATGGGGATTTTCCAGGCAAAAATACTGGAGTGAGTTGCCATGCCCTCCTCTAAGGGATCTTCCCATCCGAAGGATGAAACTTGGGTCTCCTGCATTGCAGGTGGATTCTTCACCATCCGTGCCACAAGGGAAGCCCAAGAATACTGGAGTGGCTAGCCTATCCCTTCTCCAGGGGATCTTTCTGAACCAGGAACTGAACTGAGGTCTCCTGCATTGCAGGCGGATTATTTACCAGCTGAGATACCAGAGAAGTCCTTTAAATGACTTACTAGCTCATATTTTTTACCCTAGCTGACTGGTAGAGTTAACATTCCAAGATGGAACCCACATTTCTCTGTGTGGCCTTCATGCTAATGGCTCATGGGTGCGTGAGGTCTGGGTGCTGGGTCACATGCTTCCCCTCTTGCCCCAAAGTGTCGAAAATTCTCATGGTGCTTTGTCTTAAGGGATTTGTGTTTGTTTCATCCTGCTGGGGCATAGGAACAAGGGTGGCCAGAGGGATCCCGCAGGTGGACTCTGGAAGAGGAATCCGGGGTTTGGCCACCCAGCTTGTGCCCCACCGCTGGTCTTTCTTGCTTTGTTGGAGCACATTTGTCCCAAGGGGACCTTCCCAGCTTGTTGTCCTCAGTCACAGGGTGTGTTCTGCCTTCTGGTGCTTCCCCAGCCTTGCCTGCCTCTTCTGCCCATTTTCAGCTGCCATCACCCCCTCAACCAATTTTAGTTAAACCCAATGGCTCAGCAAGTAAAGAATCTGCCTGCAAAGCAGGAGACGCAGGAGACGCGGGTTCAACTCCAGGGTTTGGAAGATCCCCTGGAGAAGGTCATGGCAACCCACTTCAGTTTTCTTGCCAGGAATATCTCATGGACAGAGGAGCCTGGCAGGCTAAGGCCACAGGGTTGCAAAGAGTCGGACATGACTGAGGCGAATGAGCATGCACTCCTCAATGTGAAAGCAGAGTGGATAGTGAGTAGTAGACATCGGAGTTACTGCCTTCTGTCATTCTTTACAACTCCTCCGGTGGCACATCCTCGTCGTGTCTGGGAAATCATGTCCTTCCCCACTCCTAGTCCATAGGTTCTGATGAACCCTCTCTCAGGGGATCAACATGTAACCAGACTTAAGCCAGTTAGAGTGTTCCTGGCCATAGTGCCTGGCACACGGTCCAATTCACACTCCTCAGAGCCAGGAAGCTCATTCCTGGGACCTCGGATTAAGCAATTAGGTAAGTGGATTTGTCTTGCCCACTGGACTGGAAACCTCAGAGGATGCAGGGGCTAGAACTACCTGGTTGCCAAGTAGAACCCAGTGATGACAGCTGCATGTTACGGCAGGAAAAAGAGATGGAGAAAAATGGGATCTTCTTGACATTATCTGAGCCCTTAAATGTAGCCATGCCTGAAACCAACCCTGCTTCCAGCAACATGACTCAATACCCTTCTGTATGGCTGAAGCCAGTTGAGTTTTCTGTCCCTGTAACAAAGAGTCCAGACTTGTGCTCTGAGACTAGGACCAAGGATGCCCTCATTTGCTGAGCCTTCTTCTTCTTCTTTTTTTTTTAAATAATATTTATTTACTTAGTTGGTTGCACTGGGTCTTAGTTCCGGCACGCAGGATCTTTAGTTGCAGCGTGTGAACTCTTAGTTGTGGCATGTGGGATCTAGTTCCCTGAGCAGGGATCAATCGCAGGCCCCCTCCATTGGGAATGGAGTCTTAACCACTGGACCACTAGGGAAGTCCCTGCTGAGCCCTCATAAGCCTGGGCTATGGCCTTGCTGTTTGCCAGGACACCTTTGTTTTCCGATCACTGAGGGCACCCCTGGGCTCCTGGCAGTTTCTGCTTGCTACTCTCTGAGGGTGCAGACTGCGGGGCTAACTTCTCTAGGCAACTCTGCTCCCCCAGAAGCACAGTAACAGAGTCTCTCCTCAGAGCACTATGTGGAAGCAGGGCAGGAGCCCTTGGGGTCGCCTGGGATATCTCTGAGTAAAGTGGAGGTGGTCTAGAAGAAGAGTTCTGCTTTCACCACGGCCGAGTATTGGGCCCCATCTGGAGAATGGTAGAGGAAATAGAGACCCAAAGAGGGACCAGAGGTCAGTCAGCAACGCACATTCCCCAAGGGACCTAAGTCTCCGGCCACTGGTCTGGACAGCATCAATCCCTCTCTGTGGCCTTGCCTCGGGCCATCTGGTCAACCATCGCCCTTTGGAGGACAGGGCCAGGGCAGCTCCCTCTAGTCTTATCACTGAGGAATTCGGGCAGACTTTGAACTTCCTCTTCTATATACTTCCCTATTCTAAACATCCTCATTATCCCGCTGGACTCCAGACACACAAAATTAGAAAATTCCCAGCCAGATACAGCCAAGTCTACTGGCCCCAGGGAAGGGATACAGCCGGTGTGTGGGATTCACAGAGAATGGACAGTAGTGGTGGGCCTTTGAGGTTGTGTAAGAGTCTGATAATTAGAGGTGGAGTAAGGACATTCCAGGAAGTAGGAACAGTGTGTGCAGAAGCACAGATGCAGGAAAATGCCTAACACAGTCAACTTTGCAAGAAGTCTGATGTGGCTTCAGTAAGGGGTGCTGGAAGCATCAGGAAATGAGTTTGGAGATGTGGACAGGGGCCAGGCCTCATCAGTTCCTGCTTGGACTAGTGCAGAAGCTTTCAGCCCCACCACCTGCAACCTGAGGGATCTTTGTAAACCATGTGTCTTCATTCTCATTCTCCTGCATCAAATCTCTGATGGTCCTAGGAGTCAAAGCCCATACATCAAAATGGCATCCCAACCCTCCCAAACCCCACCACTGCCTACATCTCCTAACTTGTCTCCTCTATTTCACGTGGAGTGGAGAAAGTGGGGCTCAAAGGCAGTCCTACCTTGTTGTTTAGTTGTTCAGTCATGTCCGACTCTTTTGCAACCCCATGGACTGTAGCCCACCAGGCTCTTCTGTCCATGGAATTCTCTAGGCAAGAATACTGGAGTGAGTTGCCATTTCATTCTCCAGGGGATCTTCCTAGACTAAGAATCAAACCTGTATCTCCTGCTTGGAAGGTGGATTCTTTACCAGTGAGCCACCTGGGAAGCCTTCACTTTGCAGTTGGGTTAAGATGAGAGTTTCAGGCCAGTCTAGTTCCCCAATACCTTCTCTGTGACAGGCATTCCTGTGCCCAGAAGAAGGGACTCAGGCAAGAATGAAGCAGTCCCTAGCATCCTTTCAGTTCTGATCCTGTGTCTCCTGCCATCTTGCTGGCTGCATGTGGGAGGTAACTGCCTGGGGATTTGCAGTATAGTCCTGAGTGTCTGGCTGGGGGTCTGGATTAGCCATGTCTTGTTAATTCCACCTGCTCAGGATGCCCCTTCCTGTCTGTTCCCACTGTAAGGGGCTTGGGAGAGAGCCTTGCTTTCTCCTCCTAATGGGGGCCCCCTGAGATCTGGGGTAAAGGCTGAGATGGTGCTGTTAGGTACTGGGGGCTCAGCAAGAGGGGGGTGAGCCCACCTCAGGTGTTGGAGGCCATACCCAACTCCCCTCAAGGGAAGCTTGAGACCACAGTTACTGGCCTGGATGAGAAGAAGCCCCCGCTTTACCCAGGGCCAGAAAACTATGGCAGAAGAAGCCAAGGGAGGCAGAAGCAGGGTGGTGGGGGCACGTGAGTCCCTCCGAGGAGCAGCTAGTCTCCGAGAGCATCTAAAATGCCACAGGCTGGGATCAATGAAACAAGAGAAAGAAATTCCTGCCTCTAAGGTACCGAGCACTGGGGGCTACCATGGATGATCTGTGTTTCTGAGGTTTGTCAAAGGAGGGCTCTCTCTCTCTCTCTCTTTTTTTTTTTTCCTGCTAGGGATAGTTGGAAAAAGCCATGGAAAGGGAGCAGAGAGAGCAGGGGCTCCCATTACCATGTTACATCCCATGATTCACTTAAGCCCCTCCCTACCGCCACTGAAATAACGGAGCATCAAAGGGTCATGAGGGGAAACTGAGGACTCAGAGAGAAAGCAGTGTGATCAAAGGTACATAAGACCACAAACCAGCTTCCCGGATGTCCCCTTCATTTTGGTTTCTGTGTTTGAACTGGTGAGGAGTTGCAGATCTTGTAGTCAAGGAAGAAGTGAGGGTGGAGAGGAGAGGAGGAGGAGGAGGAAAGAGTCGGGTCAGGCACAGGAAGTGAGGTAAATCATGGGATCCAGAGGTCACAGAAAAGAGGAGAAATAGGCTCCCGCCTTTTCAGAGGGCACTAAAGGAAGTAGAGATGATTATCTTAGTGGGAAGAGAAACAGGGGCATCTGCTGGGCTGATGGGAAGGTATAATAGCTTGATCTGGGTGGTGTCTACACAGGTGCACATGTGTGAGACAATTCCCTGATATCACTTCTGATGTGTACATCTCATTAATTAAAACCTATCTCTAAAGTCCCAGGGCAGCATGTGGCATGCCATAGCCACTTTGGAAGAAGGAGTTACTCTTATAAGATGGCATAGCCTAGATAAGTCCACGAGTTCTGGAAGCAGACTCTTGGCCACTTCCTGGCTGGGCAAACTTGGGCAAGTCACCTCAGTTCACCTGTAGAATTGGCAACCATGACAGCACCACTTACATCAAGGTTGTGTTGAGAGTTACATGCAAAGGACACAGGGGGATTGACAAGGGTTACCAGTTGTTGCCAAAGCCCCAGCCCAGCCCCACATGCCCAGATGCCAGCCTAGTTCCAGCATGATAGCCCTGCAGAATCCCAGGCAGCCTGAATGTCCTTCCCACTCACAAGTGGCAGCAGTGTCCACCAGAGGAGAGGTCTCAAGCCTGGTTCTCCTTTGCCCCCTATTGCTGTGATTTCTCTTACCCTACCTGTATTTTCACATTCTTTGGCCAATAGTCCAAAGCCTCCCGTCTCTGCAAATCCTGGGAAGGCTGGACATTCCTGATGGTCCAGTGCTTAAGACTCTGTGCTTCCAATCCAAGGGGCAAAGGTCTGACCCCTAGTCTGGAAACTAAGATCCCACATGCCATATTTTTGGTGGCACAGCCAAAAAATAAATAAAAATCCTGGGGAAGGTTGAACTCTAGGGAGTAGTAGGAGGATGGAGTGAGAAATTGTGTTGGGGGGTTGAGGGTAAGAAAAAGAGGGAGACATAGGGACACAAGCTTGGGTCTCAGGCAAGAAAGAACTTTCCGCAGTTCAAGGTGATACCAGGATAAGGGCTCTCATTATTAGGAGAATGCAAAGGAGTTCAGCTTGGTGTTAAGCCTGGACCCATTAAAAGGCCCTTCTTGTGAGGCTTACTGAGGGCCACGAAGCCTTTCAGATTTTTTTGCAGAGGATCACCATGAAGAGGGCCTTTCCTACCTTTGTTACCATGAGGTCACTTTGCTAAGCAGGGGCAGTAGGGACTCAGGCTTCAATCCTCTGTCTTTTGAAAGTCATCCTGGTTACCACTGCAGAAATAACACTCAGCTTCAAATATGGTGTCTGTGGGTGATGTTGGTGTCTGATCAACCACAGAAAGCAGGGCACCAGCACCTGGAGCCGTGAGTCCTTGACATGTCGGCTGGTGACCTCTTCCTCTCCCCTCACCCCTCCTACCCTCCCCTGGGCAGGAAGAACTTGTTTTCAAGATGGCCGGAGGCACTTCCTGGGCAACACAGACCTTCACATCATGAACCACATGAGAGGGGGTGCAGATAAGATTGAGCCCTGTCTGGTGAAATCTAGCCTGCTGCGCAACCAATTGCTCAAGGCCCCCTGCTCTTCCTGTCACCCACCTGCCAGCTCGCTGTACAGTCCCATCATGGCAAGGCAGGAAAGTTCCTTGCAGTAAACACAGCACCCCTCCTCCCCCTGACAATATCACCACACATCTTGTGATGCTTGATTAAATGCTAGTAGGGGACATCAGCTACTGAATATCAGCTATTAAGGAATCCCTGTTCATTTTGTTAGGAGTGATGATGGCATACAGGAAAACACCCTTGATTTTAGAGATGCATCTTAAAACAACTTGCTCTATGATATCTATAACATAATTTCAAATACTTCAACCAAGAGAGCAAATGGTGCAAATATTAATGGTTAATGACTTTCAAATCTAGAAATTTGGAGTGGACAAACACTGGAAATTCCTATACTGCTGTTTTGGTGACATCGCTCCCGGAAATGGGCATTTCCATGTTCATGATACTACTTGCTCTATGTGTTTTTATATGCTTGAAAATGTTCACAATAAAAGTTTTAAAAAACCCATAATGTGGCAGAGAGATTAGATTGTATTTCTTTTTCTTCTGAAATACATCTAAGGCATGTGAGAGAGTTCACACACACTGCATTTTCCTTGGTACAGCGAGAACAGCTTTGTGTTGGGGAGGTCAGACAGGAAAGGGAGGAGTCTAGGAGGTTGAGAAGATGGAGCAAGGAGGAAGGGATGAGGCTCTGTCTAGTCCCCAGACCCCATTCCTGCATCCACAGCCAGAGGGGCACAGTGAGGAGCCCCTGTAAGTGGCTCCTCAGGCTGGATTGCCATGAGGCTGCCACCATGCAGAAGGGCCCATCATCCAATCCTCCCTAAGAGGATCTGTCACCTGCCTGGGCCTGGAACCTCATGCCCCATATTGTCTGGCCACCCAAGAGGACATACCACCCCCTGTGCCCAGGATTCCTGCCTTTGCTGGAAACCCCTGGGCAAGGGGGACAGAGAGAGCTGAAGAAGGGTCCATAAGGCTCCCAGGCTGGGGATCCAGAGGAAGGAACAATCTGCCACATAGTTCACACAGCACTTTCATATCCTTCAACCACAGAAGTCCTGACTGGAAGGCCAAGCCCTTTTCATAGTCAGTTGTGAGGCTGGGGTGAGATGGGGTGGGATGGGGTGGGGTGGGGAAGACGTGGCTCCAGCCAAGGTGGAGCTGGCCTCTTTTCCCATTTCTCCTGCATGTTGGGCCAAGGGTTCTCACTCTCCTTTTTTTGATGAGGAAACAGAGCCCATTCCACAGAGAGGAAACATGTTCTCCACGTCAACTGGCCATAGAGTGTGCTGAGGACACAGCTCAGGCTACTCATCTTGGAAGCTCTAGAAATGTCTGGAAAGATAGATGTCAGGGCAGCATGGGATGGTGGAAACTTCAGAAGGGAGCTCGATCTTCCAGCACAGCCCTGCCCACCCCTCACCCCTGGGAGCCTTGGGCAGGCCTAACTGACACGCTCACTTGACTTGAGGAGACTTGACCCCTCTGTAGCCGTGTTTCCTAAACACCACAGGTGGCCGGCTAGGGGCCAGGACTGCTGGGTAGCCATGGAAGCTCCTGGAGCAGCTGGAAGCAGATGGCTGGGGCAGGATGCCTATGGCAAGGTGAAGCTTTCAGGAGACGGTCAGTAAGGCTCACAGCGAAGTCAGAGGAACCAGGCCTCTCTGAATCCCTGGGCCAACCCAGCCTCTGGGAGATGGGGTAGGGGGAGCTGAGGGCTTCCTCCTCCTTCTGGGGACAGGCCCATTTGTCCTGCCAATAGAGGCTGTCTCATAGGCTCAGGTGGAAGACTGGATCATTTGGCCAAACTCTTTAGGGACTGCCCTGCCTCCTCCAGGGAGCTTTCCGTGACTGCTACTATGAGTGACCATTGCCCCAGTTCTGGAAGGCTGCAGCCCACATCTGGCTGGGCTGGTTCTCCTGGGTCACTGGCTCTGCTCTCTGCTACCAGCTGGAGAATCTTCCCAGGGCAGGGCATGGGGCTGCCCCTTCTCTATGACACCTCTTGTCTCCGCCCTTGGGCAGGGCACTGGCCTGAGCAGTTCTGCTACCAATGAGGAGCTCCTGTGCCTACTCTCCAGGGGTAGGGGCAGTGGAAAGCTTGAAGGGTGGCCTTGGAGAAGACTTCCTCTTCTGAGACACTGGAGGTTTTCTTTCCTTTTTTTGCTTCCCTGTTCAGAAATTTCCTCTTCCCAGGCTGAGGTCAGGGCTCCATAAACAGGAGTGATACGGCCTTGGGTCTTCAAACTGAACTTTGCAGCTGCCATTTTATGACTCTGATAACACACTACCCCCCTTCCCCAAGTCTGGCTGAAGCAGGATTGCCTGGTGTCTATTTGGTGTGGGAGCAAGTGGTGGCTTGTGCGGAGAAGGGAAAAGTAGAGAGGGAAATAGGGGCCCCTCATTCCAGCCTGCTCTCACCGACTCCTGGGTGAGTCCCTTCTCCTCCCTCTGCAGGCCCAGCCCTGCACTGGGCTGCAGGGGACATGGGAGGGTGAGAGACCTTAGGCCTTGATCCCATGGGGTGGTCAAAAGGGCCCAGGCTAGGGTTGAAGAGTGAGGTCAGAGTGGGAAGGGCTCAGTGGGTTGGAACAATCAGGGAAGGCTGTCTGGAGGAGGAGCTGGAGTTGGGAACTAACCAAATAAGATGTGGAAAGACAGGGGAGGGTAGGCATGGCAAGGGCCAGGCTTGAACTGTCTTAGGAGGTGGGGGGCAGATGTTGCTGGAAACGGGACCCCACTGAAACCAGCCTGCCCCTAGACTGAGAAGCCTCCAGCAATGGGAGAATGTGGTGCCAGTGGTGGTCCCAAGATCCCTGGTTCATCCATGGAAAATTTGAGTGGTCAGAGCTCAGGGGTGGGAGAGCCAGAGGGTTGCTGGTGAGGCCTGGAAGCTCTGTTACCTTGAGAGGCTGTGTTTCCAGAGTGTGCCTTCAGGGCCAGAACTTGGTGGGGCTTTGAGAGCTCAGGAGGTGGGTCTCACCATAGCTATCAGTGAGAGAAGAATTATGCCAATTGTCATAATGTCTGCTCCCAGGACAAGCAATGAGCATTCCAGCCCATGTGTGCAGCACGTTAGCGAGATGGAAACAGAGATTCCTGCCCTGGTGGAGGTGATGGTCAGGGAGATACTCATGGGACAGAAGAGACTATAGATGACCCATATACTCCATCCACCCACCAGCCAACCTGGAGCTGGTGCCAGACCTGGAACCCACAGGTTTAGGCTCTGCCCAAGCAACAACCACAGATTCCTCAAGTTCCAGGGGAGGGATAGAAAGAAATCAGCTTCAGTCCAGGTCTGATGGGTGGGGGACAGGTGTGGCTCTGATATCTTTGGGCCTCACTTTGCCCATCTGTAAAATGGGCTTGGGTAGTCTTCAGGTCTTCCCTGATCTTACAGGAAGTTGACCCATGCATCTCCTGCCTCAGCCTGAATCTGCCCTGCAACCCAAGTGAGTGTCCCCACTCCACTAGGCACACACATGGGCACACCCACACATGGGGCACATGGGTACCAGGGGCACACACACACATACCCATGCGGAGATGAAGCAGAAGTGCAAGGAAGAGGGTGGCCACTGCTTCTTGGTTGTTTGCTCCCTTCCCATGCACGTGTCTGGCCTTCTCCAATAAACACCACCCCAACTCCTCATTGCCCACCACCTTCCACCTTGGGCATCATATCTTTCAACTCTGCTCAGTGGGAGGGCACAGGAAGGGTCTGCCTGCCAGTCACTTGATCCCCAAGGCCCCTTCCGGGGTGGGGGGGGCGGTGCTCAGTGCTTGGTCTGCTGCTGAATGTCACTCTTACAAGTAACTTAATGCCCCACAAACACCTCCCGGCGGGCAGAGCACACAACGACGACCCTCACAGCCTCCCCCTAACCTACTGTCTACCAGACCTTTCATTTCAGTTGGCCCGCAGTCCCCGACCCTGCATTCACTGACTTCGCCAACCCACAGCCGTTACACGCAAGGCAAGTTTGGAGCTAGCTCTTTCCCGCCGCCCCTCTACGAGTGTCCCAGATTCTGACGCAGAACGGGCTCCAGGCTGCGCGGGAAGGGACTAGGCGCGAGGGAGACCCTACGCCGCCCTCGGGTCTAGATCGAGTCTCAGGCGCAGCGAAGACGAGACCGCATGCTCCGCGCCCCTTATCCCCTCCACACAGACGTGAGCACACGGCCGGGCTCCCGTCACCCCAGCTCCACCCCCAGCTGCCGGGACTCCGGGCTGCCCGGCGGACACTCACCGCGGGGCCGAGGACGCAGACGAGGGCGCCGGTCAGCACGCAGAACCAGCGGGCAGGCGGCGGGCTTGTCGGGCGCATGGTCCGCCCCGAGCCGGCGGCCGGCGGCCCCGCGCCGGTAACTGGCAGGCGGGCGGCGCACCACGCGGCCGACGGCGGGGAGCCTGACACAGTGGCGCTGCCTAGGTGGTCCTGGCGCTATGAGGCGGCGCTCCGGGCGGGGGCGTGGGCGGGCCCTGGGGGCTCGTCTGACGGGCGGCGGGTCTAGCCAATGGCTCGGCAGAGGCGGGGCGGCCGCGCAGGTGTGGGGCGGGGCTGGGGGGCGCCCTGGCTAGTAGGGAGTCTGCGCGCTCCCCCCACCAGTCTCACACTTCAATCCTCAACCGCGAGGTGTGGGTAGACTTTCGTCCCTTGGGACCGCATCTCCGGGAATCCGGAGAGCCCAACTGCCCCATTTTTCTGTGCGTGGCTCACGACGTTTCCAAGAGCCTGACTGCGATCTCCCATTCCCGCACGCCCCTTGAGCCCCACCCCAGGGCGCTCTGCTCTTTCACCTTTAGAGCCACCTGCTCTAGGATGCCTCCCAATCTTCCCATTTTTCACTTCTGCACCTCGGAGGGTAGGTGCAGGCGGGCCGGACTACAAGACAAATCGTGACTTCTAATCCCTCAGGCTGAAGGCCGAGACTTTCTTAAGGTTCTGGGCTGCAAGTGCCCCAGAAAAGTGGGGCTCACTGTTTGATCCATTTTCAATCTCCCCAACTCATCCCTCGCGCGGGAGAGGCCACACGAAGGGAAGTTACGGCGCAAGTGAGGCCCGATTATTTGATCCCTCGTGCCTTCCTCGAGCCCTGGCGACCTAGTAGGGCGCGCTAGATACCGGCTGTGCTCTCGGATCATTCATGACCAGTCGAGGGTCGTGCTTCAGGAAGGATGGCATGTCCGCGCCCTCGCGCGTCTCGGGCCGGAGCACCTCCGAAAGAAGGCAGAACCTAAGTTCTAGCGCCATCGCGCGGAAAAGGAAGGTCTGTTTCCCAGCGCGCGAGTCCAGAACCCGCGCATCCGACCTGAAACAACCGGAGTCCTTCTCTTCCCGCCTTCCCTATATTACAGCTTGGGAAACCGAGGTACAGAGAAACGCCCGGACCTGGGCCGCCTGCCTCCGATGCCTCGCTTCCAAGATTCTGCGGCTGACATCGGACCATCCAGTCTCCACCGTGCATCCTCAGGGCTTGGTTTATTCGTCCTTAGAATGAGGCGCAGGTTCTTGGCGCAGCGCCCTGAAAGGTCTCCTTCTTGTGGACCAAATGCAGGTGGCTGCCTTGCCCTCTTTCCAAGGGTTCTAGAAGGTGAGATCGAGGCTGGAGGTGGCGGTGGTGGCAGTGGGATAGGGTGGCTGGTGAGTGACTGTGATAGGAGTTAGGGGAGGGCGGTTTTTTCTGGGGGGGGGGGCGGAGAGGGCTGCGCATCCCTGGGCGCTTGCGGGATATGCGGCAGCTTGAAGGAGATGCTATTCCAGGCGCTGGGTGACCCGCAGGTGCGACGGAATTCCCTGCGGACCCACTGGGGTTTTCCTCCCTACAGCGCGGGGAACTCTGGCCACTGATGGAGCAGGATAGAGTTATAGAGAGACAAGGGAAAGCCAGGAAAGGATGAGCGTCCAGCCCCTTCTCGATTTGGGCTTATTTGGATACTAGCATTTGCTTTCTCTCTCCCGCCCTCCCTTTCCTTCTTCCCTTCCATGTCTACTCATCTTCTACTCTCTCTCCTCCCTCTCTCTCTACACTTCTTCCCTCCCATCCTCCCTTCGTCTCATATTCATTAATAGTTTGCTATGTGCCAGACTCTGTGTTGTGCAGCAGGGCACAGAGATGAAGCCAGCAGCATCTCTTGCCTGGGAAGGACCTGGGGAGCTATTGTACTCCCCCTAGATTTCCACCTCCTTCCAGTGGAAATATAATCAGTTATATTTAATATAACTATTAAACATAAACCATTATAAATATATAAACTATTAAACTATGGAAATATAATCAGTTAGCCTGGACAGAAGTGCTTCCCCAGACTAGAGAACTGTGGAGATGCCTTTGCCCTGGCCATTCTGGCGCTTGAACTCAATTCCTCCAGGGAGGAAGTGTTTGAAGAGTGAGTCATCAACCATCTCCTCAGCCATTCTCACTTCTGGAGGCCAGATTAGGCTCAGGGGTCAGAGGTCCTTGCCTCTCCCTGTGCCCAGCCAGCACCCCCACTCAGGCCTCAGTTCTCTAGCAAGGCAGTGGAATTTTGTCCTCATTCTGGAGTGTCACCTCTGCTGACACAGTGCCCCAGGAGTCCTAGATGGGAACGGCAAATCCATGAGCTTTGGTTCTCATAAACCCTTTCCCATTCTGCACACACACACACACACACACACACACACACACACACACACACACCACCTGATCACCTGCAGAATAATGCTGATGAAGTTCCACAGTTAAGGCATGTCCTTTGGCCTGCTGAAGTTCTGCTCTCTCTGAGGACAGATAGCTTGGGTACTTGAGAATGCATTTGAGGAGGCTGAGCATTGGGGAATATGAGGGAGTCAGCCAGACCCCACTTGGGGCTTCCCTGGTGGCTCAGTGGTAAAGAATCCACCTGCAATGCAGGAGACAGCTTCAGGAGACGTGGATTTGATTCCTGGGTTGGGAAGATCCTCAGGAGAAGGAAATGGCAAACCATTCCAATATTCTTGCCTGGAAAATCCCATGGACAGAGGAGCCTGGTGGGCTACACAGTCCATGGGGTGGCAGAAGAGTCACATGTGACTTAGCAACTAAACAATAACAACAAAAAACAAAGACCCCACTTAGCCAAGTGACTCTTGGTGAGGCCCAGAATGGGGGCAGAAGCGGGAGGGGGGAAATGGAAGTGAAAGTGAAGTCACTCAGTCGTGTCCGACTCTTTGCGACCCTGTGGACTGTAGCCTACCACTCTTCTCCATCCATGGGATTTTCCAGGCAAGAGTACTAGAGTAGGTTGCCATTTCCTTCTCCAGAGGATCTTCCCAACCCAGGGATCAAACCCAGGTCTCCCGCATTGTAAGCAGTTGCTTTACCATCAGAGCCACCAGGGAAGTCCTGGGAAAATGGAGGAAGGGTGGAAATCTGACAGCTCCCAGTTGGGGGTGGCTGCTCTCCTCTCTCCTGGAGGGTGTCCACATGACACCCCCTCCTTAGCTGGAGGGCTATGTGGGCAGGCTGGTGGCAGTAAGAGTGACTGGCAGGGCCCCTGGATGCCCTTGCAGTCCTCAAACTCCCAGGAAGGATGCGGGTGACTAAGGAATGATAGTTTCTGTGTAGATTCTTTACAATGAAAATTACTTCTTTGTTTTTTCAGAATTGTTCTCCCAGGAGACCCACCCTTCCTTACCTAGCAAAAGGCACAAAACAACTTCAGAAGTGAAAGAAGGCGCAGGAAAAGGAAAATAGCAAAACCAAACAAAAACCTGAAAAATTCAACCATGAGTCAGTTTGACCTTGTTTTGATCAGTTATGTTCCTGCATGTCCAGTTCTATGTCCTGAGGCACTGAGAGGTCTCCCAGGGGCCTACTCCTGGGGAGTCCTTGGGATCTGATGAAACCATCCTTTCACCTGCCTAATGGTCTGGGGAAGCTTCTTGGGCTGGGGAGGGGTATCAGAAACTGGAGGTGTGTGGGGGTGAGGAGCAGGGAGACAGACTACTTGAGGGTATGGGAAGCAGAGACTCGAATCTCCACTCCCCATCCCCCACCCTATCTGAAGGCTGAGTGCCTCTGGAGTTGGCCTTTGCCAGGTTTGGGAAGGGGGCTGCAGCCACCTCCCGCTCTTTGCTCTCTCCTGTCCTCTTGAATGGATTTCTCCAGGAGTATTCTGTTCTGAGATTTCTCCTCCTGGATCCCTGGAACCAGTCTCCAGTCTCTGGCCCAAGCCCCAGCTCCCTTCTGGATGCAGGAATCCAAGGAGTGCAAGGGTGTAGGGGGAAAGAGAGAGAGTCACTTGCCTTTCCCCGTGATGACAGGCAAGGCAGGAAAGAATCTGCAGTTACTCATTTGGAGCCTGCCTGGCTTCCTGGCTGCCTGCCGCATCCTAGCAGCGGGTGCCACTCTTGCCTCCCCCAGTCTTCTCCCACCTCCTGGAGTCGAGTCGTGCATGCACTACTTGAAGTCTCCCTGCTCAGGCACTCACAGCACTGTCTGGCCTTCATGGTAGGAACCAGGAACTGGCCTGGGGAATCACTGCTCAGGATGCCCCTTCCAGAGCCGTCCACATTGTTGGGTGGATGCAAGCAAGCTTTGCCCTTTCTGAGTTTCTGAGTTGAAGACATCTCCATCGAGAGGGACTGCCCACCACTTCCCCAGCAGATACTTATTAACTCCAAGCTGTGCTTTGGTGGAAGGCAGGAGAGGCCCGTTGCTTAAAGAAGCAATAATCCCTTCATCTTGTCTGTAACAGCTTGCAGGGAATAGTATTCCTTCATCCCTCTTGTATCACCACCTCCACTGACCTGGCCCTGTGATAAGTACTGGGGATGTCACAGTGACTTAAGACACTGGCGACCCCTCTAGGGCAAACTAGCATTGCTTGAGTGGGAGACTGGAGGGACGTTCTCATGATGCTGCAGCTGCACTAGGAAAATAAACAAAGTCCATAGAGTATAGATGATGGAGACAGAGTTGTCCTGACTTCTGAGATCGGGAAATGAAAAAGACCAGGGACGGCTTCTGAAATGGACTATACCATCCCTTGATCCTGGAGTCTGGGGTTTAGAGCTCAGAAATGGTTGGGGGCCGAGAGGAGGTGATGTTGCCAACTCTAGGTGCATGAGTTCAGGCCCTCCAGTGATCAGATGCTGGATGGATTCAGGATTATTGGATGTTAGGAGATGACAAAGGAGGAGATCCCTGTGAATGGCAAGGCAGGAACCAGCAGGGAGAACCACAAATTGAGATGCAGTTCTGACAGAGCCTCTGCCAGCCTGACCATGAACTGCAGAGCCAAGGTGGCACACAGATGCCTTAGTAACCCTACTGTGTGCACTCAGTGTCTGGGGGCCATCTGGGAAGAGCAGGCCTTCACCTCAAATGCTGTGGTGGATCCTGAAGGCGCTATTCCTAGAGGCTGTCAGCTCACTGAATTCAGCTCTCAGCTGAAATGGCAAGTTCTTTCTTGACAGGAGATCCAGGTGATGCATGTCTGCAGCTACCGAAGAGGGGAGGCTGAGTCACGGAAAATGAAGACAGGGGAGAGCTCCTGCTTCAGGAGACAGAGGAAGCAGAGACCATGGCCCTATCCTTGGGGAATGCCTATTCTGGGCACAGACAAGGCTGACTCCAGAAGGAACTCCTCTGTGACCTCACCCCAACCATGATTATTTTAAATCATCATCGATCTATCATTTTATCTGTAAATATCTTAGTAAAAGTGTAAGTGAAGTTGTGTCCAACTCTTTGCAACTTCATGGACTGTATAGTACATGGAATTCTACAGGCCAGAATACTGGGGTGGGTAGCCTTTCCCTTCTCCAGGGGATCTTCCCAATCTAGGGATCGAACCCAGGTCTCCTGCATTGCAGGCAGATTCTTTATCAGCTGAGACACAAGGCAAGCCCAAGAATACTGGAGTGGGTAGCCTCTCCCTTCTCCAGCGAATCTTTCTGACCAAGGAACCGAACCAGGGTCTCCTGCATTGCAGGTGGATTCTTTACCAACTCAGCTATCATGGAAGCCCAGATATCTCCGTAGGTAGCTCTAAAGAATAAGAACTAAAAAAAAAAAAAAAAAAAAAAGACCCAAAATACCATTGTCACACAATACCATTTTTATGCTAACCCACCCCAATCTACCCAAATTCCTAAACAGCATTAAATAGTCGTTATTTAATTTTCCCTCTTTGCCTCACAAATGCCTTTATTTTCTACCAGTTCTTTGTTTAAATAAGGCTCACACGTTATAATTCAAGACAGTCTCCCTCCATCTCTCTGCCTCTCTTCCTTGCAAGTTCTCCTTGGAAGAAATTGGGATGGGGTCCTGTCTACTGGCTTTCCACAGTCGGAGTTCTGGTGACTGCATTATGTGGTGTTATGTAACTCTTTCGCTAAGACGGATTACTTTAAAACAGATCTTAAAAACGTAAGTACGGTGATTTGCTCATGAGTTCAAATTGCCCACAGATCCTGAGTGAGATCCCTCTTTACCTTTCCTTTACCTCTGCTTCTCCCACTCTTGTCTCCAGCCATAATGGCCTCCCTGCTAGTTCAAAAACTCCTTCTTGGTCCACTCTTTTTTTTTTTTAATTGAAGTATAGTTGATTTACAATGTTGTGTTAGTTTCTGCTCTAAAGCAAAGTGATACATGTACATATATTCTTTTTCATATTCCTTTCTACTATAGGTTATACAAGATGGAGAAATAGTGACAATAGTGAGAGACTCTATTTTGGGGGGCTCCAAAATCACTCCAGTTGGTGACTGCAGCCATGAAATTAAAAGATGCTTGCTCCTTGGAAGAAAAGTTATGACCAACCTAGACAGCATATTAAAAAGCAGAGACATTACTTTGCCAACAAAGATCTGTCTCATCAGAGCTATGGTTTTTCCAGTGGTCATGTATGGATGTAAGAGTTGGACTATAAAGAAAGCTGAGTGCTAAAGAATTGATGCTTTTGAGCTGTGGTGTTGGAGAAGACTCTTGAGAGTCCCTTGGACTGCAAGGAGATCCAACCAGTCCATCCTAAGGGGAATCAGTCATGAATATTGATTGGAAGGACTGACGCTGAACCTGAAACTTCAATACTTTGGCCCCCTGATGTGAAGAACTGACTCATTAGAAAAGACCCTGTTGCTGGGAAAGATTGAAGGCAAGAGGCGAAGGGGATGACAGAGGATGAGATGGTTGGATGGCATCACCGACTCAATGGACGTGAGTTTGAGTAAACTCCAGGAGTTGGTGATGGACAGGGAGGCCAGGTGTGCTGCAGTCCATGGAGTCACAAATAGGTGGACACGACTGAGAGACTGAACTGAACTAAACTGATACAAGATGTAGTTCCTGGGCTATATAGTAGGTCCTTGTTGGTTGTCTATTTTATATATAGTAGGTGTATATGTTAACCACAAGCTCTTATTTCATCCCCCTTTCCTTCCCCCTTAGTAACTGTAAGTTGGTTTTCAGTTTCGTAGCCTACTCTTGCTCTTAGGTGTTAGATGCTTCTGCTTGGAATGCTCTTGCCCAAGGTATCACTATGGCTCCTGACCTTTCTCTTTAAGGCTGATTCCCCTACTTCATACTGTAAACTGCTTCCCCCCAGGTTGGGGCCCCTCACTTTCTGTAGACTTTTTCCCCACTGTGCTTATCACCTCCTAAGGCACAATGTCCTTTCAGTTCAGTTCAGTTCAGTTCAGTCGCTCAGTCGTGTCCGACTCTTTGCCACCCCATGAATCGCAGCACACCAGGCCTCCCTGTCCATCATCAACTCCCGGAGTTCACCCAAACTCATGTGTATCGAGTCGGTGATGCCATCCAGCTATCTCATCCTCTGTCGTCCCCTTCTCCTCCTGCCCCCAATCCCTCCCAGCATCAGGGTTTTTTCCAATGAGTCAATTCTTCGCGTGAGGTGGCCAAAGCATTGGAGTTTCAGCCTCAGCATCAGTCTTTCCAATGAACACTCAGGACTGATCTCCTTTAGGATGGACTGGTTGGATCTCCTTGCAGTCCAAGGGACTCACAGAGTATTCTCCAACACCACAGTTCAAAAGCATCAATTCTACGGTGCTCAGCTTTCTTCTTAGTCCAGCTCTCACATCCATAACCACTGGAAAAACCATAGCCTTGACTAGACTATCTGTTAATTCACTTTATTACACTTATTGTCTTTCTCTCCCTGCTAGCAGAGAAGTTCCACGAGGGAAGGGATTTTCAGGTATTTTGTTCCCAAATGTATGTCAAGTCCTTGGAATGGTGCCTGGCAAGCAGCCTTCTATCATGTTTATTGAATGAACAAATAAGTGAATGATTCTTCCTAAAATCCATAGCTGATACTGCCTTCCCTCTGTCCCAGGGTTCTAACCCTGCTCCTCAGGCTCTGAGGGAACCTCCTCCCTGCCCCTCTTTAGTCTGGCTTCAGCTGTTCTTCCCTGCCCCAGCCCAAGCCTGGGCTCTGCCATGTAGAACACCAAGCTCTTTCATGCCTCCATGGCATTGCCTAGGCTGTTCCTTCTGCCAGGAATGCCTTTTCCACACATCTCTTAAGGAAGATTTTGTCATGCTTTAGGGCCTTAGTCCCTGTCAGTCACCCCCTCTGGGAAGACTTCTGGGGTCTCTCCTGGGATGACAGTCCCAGCGTGGTGATGACTGGATAAGCAAGAGAGATGGAGGTCCTCCAGCAAGCCTATTCTGCTTAGACCTGTCTTAGACTCTAGTCCAAATCTGACCCTTGATCACAGGTTGCTCCCTGACCATGATCTAAGGCCTCCACCCTGAGTTACACGTGACCCTAGACCTATTCCTGACTCTAGCCTGACTGTTAACCCTTATCATGGGTCTCAAATAAGACTAACCTTTGATCCTGATCATTGGCCCCAATCCAGGGTGACCCATGACCCCAGAATGATACCTATCTTCTTAATATGGGCATCAGCCTAGTGTGAGTTCTGACACCAATCCACATTGCCTGTCACCGGGAGTGACAATGTGTGACTGGCTCCTGGAGGCACTCCCTGAGTCTCCTGAGTCCACAGTCCCTAGAGAGGAGCCACAGTCTCTAGAGAGGGGCCAGGACCTCAAGGCTGGGAGTCTCCAGGGAACCTGGGGGAAGTTCTCACATCTGCACATCAGCTACCCAGACCTCCCTCTGGCCCCCAATCTAGTGGATTCTGCACCAGTCTGAGGGGAGACACAGCTCTTCCTCAGAAAGTCCTATTCTGAGGAGAAACAAAGCCATGTCCTTGAGGAGACACAGGAGGGGAGATACAGTGCTCTCTTGGGGACCCAGAATCTGAGGGGAGACAGAGCCCTGCCTCAGGGAGGGTGAATCTGAGGGTTCAAACAGCATTGTCTTCAGGGAGCCCGAGTCTGAGGGGAGATACTTTCTTACCTCAGGGAGCCCCATTATGAGGAAACACAGCCCTGCTTTCTAAGAACCACAGTCTGAGGGGGAGATACAGTCCTTGCTCAGGGAGCCCCACACTGAGGAGAAACACAATCCTGATTTCAGGGAGCCCAAATCTGAGGGCAGACACATCCCTGCCCTCAGGGAGTCCCACTATGAGAAAACACAGGCCTGATTGCAAGAAGCCCAAGTCTGATGGGAGATACTTCCCTACTTCAGGGAGCCCTACTATAAGAAAACACAGCCCAGCTCTTGAAGAACCATAGTGTGAGGGGGAGATACAGCTTTGGGCAAAGGGAGGCCCCTCTGAGGGGAAACACAGCACCAACGTCAGGGAGCCCCAGTCTGTGGAGAGACACTCTGAGGAAACACAGACCTGCCCTTGAGGACCAACAGTGAAGGGGAGACACAGAGGTCCCACAAGGACCTGGAATCTTGAGGTGAGACACAGCCCTGTCCTCAAAGAACTCCAGTCAGAGGGGACATGCAGTCCTGACAGGGAAGCCCAGTCTGAGGGGAAAACAGCCTTGTCTTCAGGAAGGTCCATTCTGAGGGGAGACACTGCTCTATATTAGGAAGCCACACTGCGAGATAACACAGCCCTGCTCTCGAAGAACTACAGACTGAGGTAGAGATACAGCCCTCATTCAGGGAGCCCCAGTCTGTGTAGACACAACTCTTCCCTTGAGGGTCACAGTGAGGGAGAGATACAGTGCTCCCTCAGGGACCCAAAATCTGAGGGGAGACACAGCCCTGCCTCAGAGAGGGTAAATCTGAGGGAAAACCAGACTTGTCTTTAGGGAGCCCCAGTCTGAGGGGAGACACCTTCCTACCTTGGGGAGCCCCACTATGAGGAAACACAGCCCTGTTCTCAAAAGAACCACAGTCTGGGGGGAAGATAAAACCCTCCCTCAGGGAACAGGAATCTGAGGTGAGACATCACCCTGTCTTCAAAGAGCTGCAGTTAAAGGGTAGACACAGCTCTGCCTTCAGGGACCCCAAGCCTGAGGGGATGCACAAATCTGCCTGAGGGAACTAGAATCTGAGGGGAGATACAGCCTTACCTTCAGGAAACCCCATTCTGAAGGGAGATACAGCACTTCCTCAGAGAGTCTGAATCTGAGGGCAACACAACTCTTCCCTCAGGGAGCCACAAACTGAGAGGAGAGACCACTTTGACTCAGGGAGCTTCACTGTGAGGAAAACTCAGCCCTGTTCTCCAAGAACCATAGTCTGAAGGGAGATACAGTTCTGCCTCAGGGACCCCCAATCTAAGGGCGGCACAGCCCTGACTTCAGGGAGCCCAAGTCTCAGGGGAGACCTAGACCTGCCTCAGGGAGCCCACTCTGAAGAAACCTAGTCCTGCCCTTGAGGATCCACAGTGAGGGGGAGATACAGAGCTCCTTCAGGGAACCTGAATCTGAGGGGAGACACAGTCCTGTTCTCAAGGAGCTTCAGTTAGAGAGGAGACACAGCCCTCCCTTAGGGAGCCCCGTTCTGAGGGAGAACACTGCCCCAAATCAGGGAGCCCTGAGAAAACACAGCCCTTCCCTCAAAGAGCCCCAGTCTGAGGAGGAGAGAAGCTTGGCCTCATGGAGCCTTATAATAAGATCTGAAACTGTCCTGCCTCAGAGAGCCCCACTGAGGGGAGATACAGCCCTGCCTTCAGGTCATTTGACTTTGTGGCCAGGTACCAGAGGATGGGATGCGCTGGCCAGACCAGCCCATGCCTCTTTTTGCTCAGATCTGGGTAAAAATAACCTCAGCTACACATGCCTCCCATTCCCCCTTTATCCTGGACCCTGCTCAGACCCAAGTCACTTGTCAGCTCTTCCTACTTCTCAGCCTCTTCTTGCTTGGGATAGGACATGGCCCAGAAAGATGGGGCTAGGGGCCCAGGCAAGTTTCGCAGCCCAAGTGAATCCTGACACCTGTTGCTGCTTCCAGGTAGCCACCCTGGATTGGCCGTTGGCTCTCTTGCCTTGTGATATGAAATAATTTGCTCCAATTTGTCCTTCCTTGAGGTGTGTAGACGTTTCTGTCCTCTGCCTTGAAGGTGGTGATGAGGTAAGGAGGCCGCTGTTCCTGTCCTGGGAGCCGTCAGGGTTGTTGGAAGACCAGAATCCTCTGGAAGGATGAGTTAGGGTATGAGTGGGGGCTACTGGCTGGGCTTGGCCTCTCTGGGTGGTACAGCCCACAGGAGGGGCTCAGTGGGAAACATGCTCTGGAGAGGATGGAGCATCAGGGAAGGGAGGTCTTGAACTGGTGGTGGCAGTGGAGTATGTGTGTAGAGAGCCTACAACTGAAGAGCAGGAAGGGAGTACTACTCAGCTGAGGGTAGAGGACTTGTAGGCCAGAGGGCCTTTAGGGGCAATTGGGTATCAGCCAGATGACCAGGAGAAGAGGTCCTCTCCAGGAAGTACGCAGCTGTATGCATTAAAGAAATATCCCATCCCTCATCTTGGAGAAGCATCAATTCATGGGAAAACTTGGGCCCGAGGATCCCTTAATCTGCAGCCAGAGTAGGGTTGGGGTTGTAGCCTTCCCTCCAGGGGCTGGATGCATTTTATTATGGCAAGGCTGCTCTAGCCTGGCACATGCTGGCCTTTCAGCAACTGGAGTCTTTTCCTTAGTCCTCCTGATGTCACTGTGAAAAATAGATCCATGCAGAACTTGTGCCTTCTGGTAACACATTGCTGATTATTGGGTGGAAATCACCGCTCCCCTACTCTTCGTCCATGCGGTTCAGTGGTTGAATCAGGTTCAGCCTTCCTCTGGCTTCGGTAGTGGGTATGTGCTCTAAGTCGGACCAGTGAGAGCCTTGCTGATGGTCACATGTCTCAAGCTGAGCCAGTGAACATCAGCCCTGGAACTTTCGCTGGAACTCTGAGAAACAAGTGTTTCTCTGCTAGTAAGCCAGGAAAAGATAAGCCTGCTGCTGTTGTGGCCATATTGGCCTGCCTGAGATTTGAGCCAATACACAGGAAATCAGACTCAAGAGATGGTGAGAGACATATCTGATGACATTTATTAGAGTCCCTGGATTCAGCTGTACTAAAACTAGTTTACTCATGGACTTTTCAGTTTCTGAGATTTAACTCCCCTTTTTGCTTAAGCTAGTGTGTGCTGGCCTTCTGTCACATCAAACAGGAGTTCTCATACTACTAGAGCTCAAGCTGTTCAGGGAGGCCACCCTCAGGTGGTCCTAGGCACCTCCATTGTGAATATATAGAAACCCAAATCTGACCTTGTTATATAAGTCCTGTGCTTTAACCCTTTCTGAATTACATCTTCTCCATCAAAATTTACCTGTCCCATGTCCCACCCTCTTTGACTTTTCTCCTGCCTAAGAGTTGGCTAATCTGATAAACAACTAACACATTAATGTGTTAATTGCATGTGCATTAATTAACACATTAATTCCATGGACAAAGGAGTCTGGCAGGCTACAGTCCATGGGGTTGCAGAGTCAGATATGACTGAGCGACTTAGCACGCAGTGCACACACATGTAAACCTTGGCAAGCATTTGTCTCAAAGAACATTTTCCAGAAGGAGAGATTCTAATCTTGATAATCTTGAGCCCTCTGTGTACAAGGTTTTCAGAGAGGCTTTGGGGACCTGTCTCATTTCACTAGTCACGTAGCCCGGTGGAAGTTTTTAGTTCTGAGGGCTTAATAGCTTCACCTCTGATTGCTTTCAGTGAGTCCTAGCCACATGCCATGTGGCAGCATCACCACCAGATGGCAGTGGCGCCAAGTTCCTATGGCCTCAGACGCCTGCTCATCCCTGCCATTAATCTGGGAGAAATAGCTTCCACCACCCCTGCACATTCTCTGCCTCAGATCAGAGAGGTCTCTGTGTCCTGGCTTAGAGGATATGGGGATTTGTGCGGGAGACATGGCTGGTTCTCTTCCGGGGCCATCACTCCTTTTCTGTGCCCAATTCTCAGAGTTTAAAACTCATCTCTTAATTGTCCTTCCTCTATCCTGGAATATCTCTGCATTCCCAGCACGCCAGGGCTGACAGGAGGGATGGCTGGAGACCACGAGCATCTTCTGGGCAGGGCCAGCCCTCTCCATGGTCCTGGGAGTGTCATTGCCCCAGTCTGCCCTCAGTCATAGGCTTGCGACAGTGACCTCTCACTCCAGAATTCCTTAGCTCAAGCCCATGGAGGATAAGAGTACAAGTTCTGGAACCAAATAGCCAGCCTCACACCTCGGTTCTGCCCTCCGCCAGCAAGGTGACTCTGGGATACTCAGCTCACTTCTTTGCCTATACTGCCTCCTCAGAAAAATGGAAATAAAAATACTCACTATATAGGGTTGTTGCAAGGGCAGAGGAGCTGACAAAAGACTAATGCATTTAGAGAGTATTAAGCATAAAAATATGCAAACAATCACTGGCACATTTCTCTTTTTAAATTTTAATTTAAATTTTTAATTTCTCTTATTTAATTTTATTTATTTATTTTACTTTACAATACTGTATCGGTTTTGCCATACATTGACATGAATCCACCACGGGTGTATACAAGCTCCCAATCCTGAATCCCCCTCCCACCTCCCACCCCATATCATCTCTCTGGATCATCCCCATGCACCAGCCCCAAGCATCCTGTATCCTGTATCGAACATAGACTGGCACTTCGTTTCTTACATGATAGTATACATGTTTCAATGCCATTCTCCCAAATCATCCCACCCTCTCCCTCTCCCTCAGAGTCCAAAAGTCCGTTCTATACATCTGAGTCTCTTTTGCTGTCTCTCATCCAGGGTCATCATTACCATTTTTCTAAATTCCGTATATATGTGTCAGTATACTGTATTGGTGTTTTTCTTCCTGGCTTACTTCACTCTGTATAATCAGCTCCAGTTTCATCCATCTCATCAGAACTGATTCAAATGTATTCTTTTTAACGGCTGAGTAATTCTCCATTGTGTATATGTACCACAGCTTTCTTATCCATTCATCTGCTGATGGACATCTAGGTTGCTTCCATGTCCTGGCTATTATAAACAGTGCTGCAATGAACATTGGGGTACATGTGTCTCTTTCAATTCTGGTTTCCTTGGTGTGTATGCCCAGCAGTGGGCTTGCTGGGTCATAAGGCAGCTCTATTTGCAATTTTTTAAGGAATCTCCACACTGTTTTCCATAGTGGCTGTACTAGATTACATTCCCACCAACAGTGTAAGAGGGTTCCCTTTTCTCCACATCCTCTCCAGCATTTATTGCTTGTAGACTTTTGGATCGCAGCCATTCTGACTGGTGTGAAATGGTACCTCATTGTGGTCTTGATTTGCATTTCTCTGATAATGAGTGATGTTGAGCATCTTTTCATGTGTTTGTTAGCCATCCTTATGTCTTCTTTGGAGAAATGCCTATTTAGTTCTTTGGCCCATTTTTTGATTGGGTCGTTTATTTTTCTGGAATTGAGCTGCATAAGTTGCTTGTATATGTTTGAGATTAGTTGTTTGTCAGTTGCTTCATTTGCTATTGTTTTCTCCCATTCAGAAGGCTGTCTTTTCACCTTATAGTTTCCTTTGTTGTGCAGAAGCTTTTAATTTTAATTAGATCCCATTTGTTTATTTTTGCTTTTATTTGCAGTATTCTGGAAGGTGGATCATAGAGGATCCTGCTGAGATTTATGTCGGAGAGTGTTTTGCCTATGTTCTCCTCTAGGAGTTTTATAGTTTCTGGTCTTACGTTAAGATCTTTAATCCATTTTGAGTTTATTTTTGTGTGTGGTGTTAGAAAGTAATCTAGTTTCATTCTTTTACAAGTGGTTGACCAGTTTTCCCAGCACCACTTGTTAAAGAGATTGTCTTTACTCCATTGTATATTCTTG